>NC_132997.1:5299311-5917686 GCF_048564905.1 Vicugna pacos
TGAAACAGTCGGAATTAAGGCAACACTAATATTGATGGAGAGGGGATGGGGTCCATTCGTTCTGGTTCATGTGGATGAATGAATGCTGTTCAGTTGGAAAAGTGGGTGCCTGGTCTCAACCCAATGTCAAGGGATGCCTCAGGGTGGAAGAATGCAGACCCACTCTCTGCATCCAGGGTCCCATCTGCACGACCACATGTGTGTGAAATCAATATAGATGGAAATTGATCTGATTGTGAGTGTGTGAGAGACAGAGATGGAGAGAGACATACTGAGAGACACAGAGACTGAGACATAAGCACCAAATCATTCGTGACAGACACCGCTGTGGGTGGGAATTACAAATCACTTCTTTTTTAGGCAATATTTCAATTTTTGTACTGTGTCTGTATTACTCTACTAATTCTAAAAGGATTAAAATCCTATGCTAATGTGACCCATTCATTACTCATCTATGGAGTAATTAAAGTACATTAATCCTATTTTTAAAAGAATTTAAAGCCTTCTCAGGACTCAGTTCCATGTCAGCTCAGTGGAAGAAGAGGTTCTCCAGGAGGTCGTGTCTCTTCTGAATCAGCATCCAATACAGGTGAGCAAGAAGTACCCGACTTGGACACTGAAGACTACAATAGATGAGAGAGTGTGTTGAGAGAAATTAAGACCTATATTCAAAGAGAATAATCCCATATTCATGGAGCAGAAGGCTTCATTCTACTAAGATGACAAAGGTCCACGAATAGATCTAAGGATTCAAAGAATGCTTACCCAAATCCCAGGTGGTATTTTGCAGGAATTGACAATCAATCTAAAATTCACGTGGAAAATCCAGGAGGTCAGAATACATGAGTGAATCTTGAAAAAGAAGAACAAAGTTCGAGGAATGGAAAGTCAGATGGAACCCACGGTTAATACAAAACCTCTTTAAGCTGAAGATAACTGAGATTCAAAAGATGCAGAAGAAAACCTGTCATGGAAGCCAATTCTCTCCTTTCCCTTTTCCCTATTAAGTTAGGTTGATAAAAAAGCCTTTAACTTTCACCATTTAACATGGTAGTTACTTTTCTGGTTGGCTCCTGCGTGTGTATAAATAAAAAGTTTCTCTCGTTCATCTCCTCTTTACTTCTGTGGGCTCTTTGGGAGGGACTCTGGATTATGGGGACCTGCTCTTTTCTCACCTTCTTTAGTGACATCTTTTGTCCATGGTGAAGTTCTTAAAAAAAAGAAAAGTCTCATTGGTTTTGGGTCAGATTTGGAACATGTATACCTTTGGAGACCCCCTGGAGGAACAAGGGGGTTCAATACTGCCTGGAGAATTCACTTGTCAAAATGCCTAACAAGACGCTATTTGCAAGGGTTTTTTTTTTAAAGATTCTTACCCTAAAACAAATCCCCTATCTAAACCTCTTGGATGATCAAATATAAAGAAAAAAGGAGAATCATGTCTGGCCTAAGAACACTTGCTTAACAAAACGGAAGGACAGAATCAGTTTCAGAGCAAAAATTAAAATGCACTTATACCATCAACCCTCCCACCCTTTTGTACACTGTCCTCATGTAATCTGCCAGATGGCCCCCTGGAGAAGGCCCTTTGCCCGGAACTCGTTCTCATTTTCAGAGCTCGGCCAAGCGGGAGGTTGGTCCCCAGGGCCTGAGAGGGGCTATGTGTGAAATCTTCTCTACTGAGACCCAGCGGACTGAAGGTAACTGTGTTCTCTGAGGGAGAGAGAGCACACCGAGCCTCTGTGGAGGCATCTCTGAGACCCTCCCAAAGGCACAAATCTCTAACTCTGGACACGGGAATTTTTGATTGGCATCTTAGCTGGAAATCTCCTCCTGGATAGAAAGAAGCAGATTCAAGATGTTGCAATTGGATGGGCAGGTCGGCCTCTCGAATTAGTCGATGAGGAGGACATGCAATTCTCTGCAGAAGTAGGAACACCCATCCCTGCTCTGCTGACGTCATGTACAGAGAAACAGACGCGACTCTAGGGGGAATTCAAAACCCACCAAACTTTCTTACCGATGTCAACGTCCCCACTTTATTCTCCTGTCAGGTCTCTGCACAAAAACTGTTGCTCATCCCCAAATATCACATACCCATCACCCTGTACCACTCTGTGTCTGTGTCCAACTCGAGCATTAAGGCCTGTGACCGTTACTGTTAAATCGTGTCCCCCTTTCTGCCCGTCTCCCGCCATCATCCCAGTCCAACCTCGGTGTCTCTCTCCAGGTCAGCAGCACTCTTCCCACTGGCTTCCCATCAGCTTACCTTGCCCTGTTTCCATTGCTTATTCCCCATACGTTACCCACAACGGTCTTATTAAAGTATGAATCAGATCAAGTTGTTCCGCATTGCAAAATACTTTCGTGATTTTCCATTGTATTCAGAAGGATATCCAGAGTCCCTACCAAGGCCCTATGTGATCCGGGCCCTCACCGATCTCTGCAGCCTCAGCTCTCACCGTTCTGCTCCAGCCCCTCTTCACCGCCCCGATGGTCCCCACCAGGACAGCTGCGTTTCTAACTCCAAGTCTAGTACTTACACTTCTTCCGGCCTGGGAGGCTTTTCTTGTCTGTTACCTACGTGGCTTATTCTTTTGCTTTATTCAGGACTTTGTTCAAATTATTTACCCTCAGAGAGGACTTATCTGACCAGATTATTTAAAATAGCACACACATATTTCCTATTCAAACATTTTCTCTCCTAATATGCTTTATGTTTCTTTGTGGCAATTATTAGCACCTGGCAGTACATCATATATTTATTTGCTTACTGGTTTACTGTCTGTCTTTCTTACTAGACCTATATTCATGGAACCACAAATAACTGTTTTAATCAGTAACTTTCAAACCACCTTTAAATGAATTCTTTTATAAGATGAGAATTTCAGAGGCTTCCACGGGTTGCTTAGGGGAAAAAAGAAAAAGGATTCAGGTTGAAATAATTTATTAAGGACCTGAGAGTTGGTTATTTATTTTATACATAGTAGTGTGTACCTGTTAATCCCAAACTCCTAGTCTAGCAAAAGACCTAGCTGACTACTATTTTTAAAGGAATTTTTTCTTTTTAGACTGGGGTTGTTTGAGATCTCTTTTCTTCTTCGTTATTTTTCTTTTTTTAAAGATTTTTTTTATTATTTTTTTACATTGAGGTACCACAAATTGAATCCAGCATGTTCTCTACCCCTTGAACTATACCATCCCCTCCAAAGACAATTATTTTTATACTTTGACAATACCATATTGAATTAAGATTTTTGTTCCATTTTCCCTTCATAGAGTTTATAACTGAGGGAGAGAGTCAGAGGAAGCCCTGGGCCAACCCTTCCTTCTCAGCGGGTCACTACACAGCAGAGGAGCTTGGCTGTCTCCAGGCCCAGCTCACCTTTCTGCTCTGAGGGCCGACTCAGGCCACTTCTCTTACAAGCGGCGTGTTAGAAGCAGCAGAAAGCCAACTAGCGAGCAACAATGACAAAACTGACCCACCTGCAGTTGGACATCATCTGGTCTGAAACGTACCTCTTAAATCTCTTCTTCTTATTAGTGGATGGTTTTCAAAAATATTCCCAAGGAGATGAATCTCACTCCATTTTTTCTGGATTTCTTGGGCCTTCTATGACTTTAACTGCAGGCTTCATTTTCTGCACAACATCTGCAGGGAAACCAGGCAGAAAACGTGAACAGACCCTGCAGGCCGCGGCTGAGGCCTCCCGTCAAACATCCTTGTTGTGCAGAGCCTACGTTCATGGGACCAGTTTCATTACTGCTGTAATTAGTTCTTGTCCAAGTGTCCCACCGGAAATGTTTCTAGATAGAACGTGGCCTGACGCAGATGAGCAGTGGGGATGTGGGGTGCAGATGACACACAGACTGGAAGGAGAAAAGGGAAATGTTACTTCAGGCTTCAGTTTGGAAGATTACTGATTTTTATATGGACATTAAACTTGGTCAGGCTGAAGCACCATTTGCTCTAAGACGGGGTGATGTACACGTATCCCTACAACTTCAAAAAATATGTTGAAGCTGGGCGTAACAGCCTAGGGGACAGACAGCTTTGAGTGACACCTCCGTTCCAGGATGCCTATGATCTCGGGCTCACAAAGAGGAAAAGAATACACATATTTTGCCTCTGTAGTTCTATGTGAAATTATTTTGACCCTTGCCGGATGGTGTAAGATCAGAGAGCATGTAGTCTTTCGTACATCGCAAAGACGACAAGTCTTCTTGATGAGTCAGCACACTGTTTCTGATGGCCCGGGGTCTATGCCAGACATTAGCTGTCTAGACAAATACCACACAGCCCCCCATCCCTCAAGGAGATCACAGTGTGTCGTGGAAGATACAAATTTAAATAGATTTTCAATACAATGTAGTAAGAGTCACTTTGCATCATATATACTATATGTTCAGAGGGGCTCTTGCACTGCCTGGGGCTGTGTTCTAGAAGATAGGGAAGGTGTCAGAGAGGAAATGCTTTCTGCACTGACATCTGGCGGATTCCAGCAAATCTCTAGACCAGGAGAGTGCATGGTGGGGACGGGATTCTCAGCAGCTTGCGTGTCTCGTGCAGACCCCTGGTCATGTCTAAGAGCACTTTGCACTTAGGGAAGGAACGTCAGTGAGGCTAGAGGCTGTGAGGAACTAACGGAAGCTGAGGCTGAAAAAAAGCAGCAACTAGGTGATGAGAAGGTGTGACGTTAAATCAGGGAGCGTGGACTTCCTCACACACGCAGCGTGGAATTCTTTGGGGTTATAAGAGGAGAGTGACACAGATTAGTCATTAAAAGTGAGCAAAGTGGATTGTTCACTCTAAAGTACAGCACTGGGGAGACTAGCAAGGGGGGGAATTAATGCAGTGGGGAGCGAGGAGCAGGGACTTAGTTGGGGGACATTAAGGAATAGAATTATAGTACTGACAGGGGTGAGGGAGTGGAAAAGTAAAGGAAAACTCCCAGATGTTTGGCACAGAAAAGAGATGGGATAGTGATGCCATTGTTTGAAAAAGTAAAACTAGTTCTGAGCGAGTGTAAATCCAGACAAACAGAGCTTGAGATTTTTATGGGCTAATCAAATGTGAATGTCTACTTGTCAATTAGAAGTATATTTCTGGGACTGAACTGAGATGTCCATGCTGGAAAAGATTTGACAGTTAATCATTGGACAGAGAGCAGTTGAAGCCACGGGAATAAATGCCACCCACTGACAGTTTACCAAAGAAAAGGGAAGGAGGGCACTTCTGGTTCAGAAAATATGGCAGACCAGAATCTTGAAGACCCACTCACTTAAGACACATAAAAACGTAGGACAAAATGCTGCCAGTGTTTTCCTGGTTTTTTTAAGGGCACCTTTACTGTGGTATGATACCTGTACAATAAAATACACATATTTCACATGTACTACTTGGTGAATTTGATAAATGTCTACATCCAGAAAACCATAACCACGATCAAGATAGCTAACATTTCCATCACTCCCCAAGAGGGGCACTTTTCGAATCCCCATATTTATCCCTTCCCATCCCCTTCTCTCCCTGTGAACCGTAAGTTTGTTTCTCTATGTCTCTGGGTCTGTTTCTCTTCTGTATTTAAGTTCATTTGTGTCTTTTTTTGATTCCACATATAAGTGATATCATATGGCATTTTTCTCTTTTTCTGGTTTACTTCACTTAGAATGACTATCTCTACGTCCATCCATGTTGCTGCAAATGACATTATTTGTTTTTTCATGGCTCAGTAGTATTCCATTGTATAAATATACTACTACTTCTTTATCCAGTCACCTGTCAATGGACATTTGGGTTGTTGCATGTCCTGGCTATTATAAATACTGCTTCTGTGAGCATTGAGGTGCATGTGACTTTTTGAATTAGAGTTTTCTTCTGACATATGCCCGGGAGTGGGAAGGCTGGATCATGAGTTAAGTCCATTTTCAGTTTTTAAAGGAACCTCCACACTGACTTCTCTAGTGACAATGCAGCCCATCTTGTGAAAGCAGAGCCATGCTCAGAAAGTAACGGGTATTTCTAAAGGCCAGACATGATACGCAGTGAGTGTGGCCTGTTCAAGAATCAGAGGGCAGTCTGCCAGGGCTGGAGGAGAGTGACAAGGGAAGTGTGGTACAGGTAGGAGTCAGACCATGTGGGGACATGGCAGGCTGGGATAAGGAGCCTGGACTTCCAGTAATCCCTTGGTAACCATGGGGCACTGGTTCCAGGACTCACCCTGAAGTCAACATCCATGGATGCTGACGCCTCTTGTATAAAATGACATAGGACTTGCATGGGACTCATGTACATCCTCCCATCTACTTTTATATATATATACAAACTTTTTTTATTGAGTTATAGTCATTTTGCAAAGTTGTATCAAATTCCAGCATACAGCACAAGTTTTCAGTTATACATGAATATACACATATATTTGTTGTCACTTTCTCTTTCACTGTGTCCTCCTGTGTACTTTAAATTATCTCTAGATTACTCATGGTATCTAATACAACATGAATGCTATGTAAGTAGTTGCCAGTGTATGGCAAATTCAAGTGTTGCTTTTTGAAACTTTCTGTTTTTTCAACAATATTTTCAATCCACCGTTAGTTGAATCTGCTGGATAGGGAGCCCCTAGATACGGAGAAGCCCCAAGCTCCTCCTTCCCACATCCTATATTTTCACTGCAAGCACTGAAGGGGTCCAAACATAGAAGAGACACATCTACCTGCTGGAAACCCTGAGGAATTCCGTCAGCGTATGTAGCGCAGGAGAGAAGGCTTAGGGCCAACTAGTGGGAAAGGAGGGCCTGCCTGGAGAGGATGGAGGAAGGACAGTAGTGGAAGCCATCACGTACACTTACTGGAACTAGCTGATAGCAGTGAGGAACGCCAAGGAACTGGGTACACGTCACGTGTGGGGCGATCCTGGCAACTAGGTGCAGGGATCACATAGCTGGGACCCAGTTTGCAAGATCAAAATAACAAGGAGGGAAAGGGGCTGCCTCAGTCCCAGGATCCTGACAACGGCCACAGCGACGTGACCCCAGCTAATGCGGTTCCCCTAGTAAGCCAGAAAAAGGAAACTCTGAGCCAAGATATTGCAGATTCCACCGCAGCCACACGGATAACTAGATCTCTAACCTGACAAAATGTAACCACCAGAAACAGGAATCTTTCCTTTTCTCTTCCTTTGGAACTTTGGACAGGGAGTCACACATCTTTGACGGGAACCACCTATAAACCAATAGAGAGCTCACTTTTTCAGGAATAAGCATGGAGAAAAAGAGTGGGGTGATGGTTTAAAGCAGAAGTCAAAGTTGAAGCCCATCTGAGAAATGGTAAAAACATGCTTCTCAATGAATTCGAGTTATGGCAAAAAGAAGGAGGAAGGTTAAGGAAATCTCTATTAATATCCATTCACCATAAAAGACTAGCCAGCCATAAAAAGACAGCACCTTAAATTAATAATTTTTTTTTTTGGTGATGAAAAACAATGCCTTAATTTAAAACAAGGCTTGGGCCATCAACAGCACTCTGAGAGTTGTTGATGAGGAGAACATAAATCTGCATATATAGATATGTAAGTGTTCCAAGTCCACCACTCAAAAACAATTAGTCAATCATGTGTCCAGTTGATTGGGAAATCCCAATAAGTAAATAACTCAAAAGTGGGAAAGACATGGGATTAAATAGTGGTAGTGAGCAATGAAATCCATGATGTATATACCTATATTTTCTTTGTTAATGTAACAAACTTAAAACAACTGCCTAAAAAGTAGTAACTGGAGCACACAAACACACACACACACAATTTAGAACAACAGAGAGGTAAAATATGCTAAATTTATCGTTATTGAGGGAACAGGATCTAATAGATTATTTCATTTTTGAGACACTTAAAGGAATACTGGTCCAATTGCATATAAATATATGAACTTAGAGATGATTTATAAAGATTTAGAGAGAATTTTCTTTAAGAGGCAATATAGCTTCCAAATCACTGAAGAGAAAATTAACAATAAAAAAATTAATTAATCTAGGTAATATGGAGTAACACTGACCATATTTACCACCCTAAAATAAACCACAAAATGGATAAAATATATGAAGCAATGATTTTTAAGACACGTGGAAACGATCATCCACTAGGACCTTGCCTTGCCACCTCGATACCAAGGCTCCTAGGCCTCCTACTGCCATCACAAAGGATGTCCACCAGGAGGCAACATTTCCTTCCTCTGCTCCTACTGCAGAGCCAGTCCTGAGCAGTCATTTTCCAGGTGTTGGCAGGCAGCTCCCAGAAGTGCTCTCGTGGGCCTTGGTCCCTTTTGGCCACCAGCAAAGGGATCAAGGATGAGCAGTGAGCCTCCTTCCTCATCCAAGACCTAGGAAACTATCTGACTTCTGAGCAGCCCTTCACTCTTGTCTGCTGTCTGGTACTCTCCACTCGGCTTCCCGAGTCCCCGGCACGGGCAGCCTGCACGCTGGCCACAGCCCATCAGAATCTGTTCCCCCGCCAAGAGGCCACGCATGATCGTGAGCAGGGCTCCAGGCCTCTGGAGCAGTGCGGCTTGGACTGGGTCCTGGTCCTGGGCGTGCGAGCTCCATGCCCTTGGTTGAGTCAGTTAACATCTCTAAGCTACAGTTTCCTCATCAGTAAAATGAGGACATAATCAATATGGAAAAAAAACAGAATCTGAGGGGGACTAAATTTCTGGTGATTGAAGATAATTTTAATTTTGATTTATACAACAAAGGACATCATACAATTTTTACTACATCGTATTTCTAAAGGACAGCTTCTACTATTAAAAGTAATGCATGCACATACACACAAACACACGTGCAGACACACTTGCTCTGGTCCACATACATCCCCACGGGCACACACACATGGAGTCATGTACCACCCACACACCCATAACATACACACAACCACACACGTCCTCAGGCGCACACACACACATAACATACAGAACCACATACATCCCCAGGTGCACGTGAGAACACACAAACACACAGTCATGTACAACACACGTCCCCAGGTGCGCGTGTGCACACACACACGTCTTACACACTTTGGCGTTATTCTAAATCAATTTACAATTGAGGGTCCAGTGTCCATTGTTTTATCCACTCAGAAGATCCTGACTTTGGAGCGTGAAGCAGGAGCCCTCCTCTCTGGAGATGGTCTTTACCAATTACAGTCTCAGTAGAGCCAACATAACTGCTCTGGACCTTTGGAAGTGCAGGGCCAGAGCATACCTGGGAACTCACATCCTATACATGTAAACATGTTAAGTGCAGTAGGTTCTAAAGTCCTGCCTTTACAAATATACATTCATTATAAGGGGGAAGGCAAGGTTCAAATTTAGAATTCCAAGACAAAGGGAGTCCGGCAAAGAAAGTGAGCGTGTGGGGAGAGCTGATTCCCAGTCTCTGACCACTAGCCTGATCCTTTTCTTCCCAATGCTGGGTCCATCCCTTGCCACAAGGGGCCTTGGATGTGCACAGGGGAACACTCAAAACTCACATCCGGGATCTGCTCATACCCTCCATACATACAGCTGCCCTTTGGCCTCTCTGTGAGTCCTGGGAATCTGAGCTTCCGGGAGAGCCGGTGCAGGCACTAGGAATGGGTCAGGGGCTGCTGAGACAGCGCATCTGGGGTCCTGGGTTTCTAGAGCACGGGATGAAGCCAATGACCCTGTCCCCTTGGCCCTGCTGACTCCACCCCATGGAGGGCGTGGCCAGAGGAAGTGTCAGGGCCAGAGGGACCCTCTGCAGTGCAGGACCCAGGGCAGCGGGCCCTCTTGCCGGGGTCTAAGAGCAGAAGGCCTAAGGAAAGGTCTGAAGAGGCTGTAAGGTATCTTCATTCCCATTAATTAAACAAAAATAAAAGCATACCACAGGCGTGAGTGGAAAGGGATTTGTTAGAACAAGGGAAGGCACTTGCCAAGGTCTGGCCATAGAGGGCTGGTGGGTTTGTCAGGTTGATGAGGAACCAAGAGGCCGTTAGTCCCCTCTGGGTCTAAACACCTCCTGAATTCCTCCGGGTGACACTGAAATGCAGTGAGACACGGAACTCTCTTAAGTTGTTAAAATCTTCATGGTGAGCCACTCAACTCTCTCCTCATTCTTGGCTGCGAAACCACGGTAAACACAGGCCAGAAACTCATCAGCCTGTTGGTTGGTTCACTATCCGTCTGGCGCCTCCTCTTGTAGGAGCCTTTATCACATCACCCAGGGCTGACCCGGCTCAGGATTATAGCTGAATTTCCGCAGGTGGCATCACTTGCTAGTGACATGAAGCAGGCACGTTAGCCACCTCCCAAACACTGAGGCTCCTCCTGGGAGGAGCCTGCAGACCCCCAGTCCAGCCTCTGCACCACGATGTTCCTTAGTGTCACTACCGGTTTGCTGCCTTGGCCTCTAGCTTTGACCAGATCCTCGCCAGATTATCGATAAATATCACCCATATACCACATCTAAGCTTGCGGTCCAGATGTGACCATGGTTCTTATTTTCTTCCCATCGATGGATTGTTTGATCTTTGTGTAATTGTGTCGGCAGCAAGGCCAGTACAGCCCTCTTGAGGCCTCCCCGAGCCGCCTCTGTGTATAACTGTCCTAGCGCCTCAGGGGATCGGGTCTGAAACCTGGCACTCAGACACGAGGATGTCAGCTGGAGAGACAGGAATCCACTCCTGCTGTGGCTCAATGTGGCCATAAAAATGGATCCCACAGGCCCTGACGTCACTTGACTCACTGCAGGGATGCTCCCACACTGCCGCGTTCCCCCAGAGACTGAGGGCTTTCTGCTTGTTCCGGAAGGTCCCACCCCCGAGGGGACACTGGGTCCATTGGAGCATCCAGCCTGCTTCCCCGCCAGCCCTTAGGGCCTTGGTGGGGCCTGGAACATCAACTAACCTCCCCTTAGAGAACCCTTTGTCCTTTGCAACCAACAGACCTAGGTCATAAGCACTTTAACTCACCTGAGGGTGTTTTCCTCACTTCAGGGGCAGTGAGGACTGGGCTTCTTCACACTCCAAGTGCCCCCGGTCTGGATGCAGACAGTCTGGCTCTCCCCCAGTCCTGCAGGTCCCGGCCACACCTCCTGCTGGTCACGGAGTCTGTGCTGCATTCTCTTCCAGGACAACAGGTGCACTCTGCCCCCCGACCCATCCCCACCAGCGGTGGCAGAGGCGGAGGACAGGCTGGTGAGATTGGGCCTGAGACACTGCCTGGAAATCAGTGCCCCAGAGGCCGCTGGTGACTAGAGGGACCACGGGGAAGAAGGCAGCATGGGATGGGAGGGGGAGGAAGGTTCAGGATAACGAGATGAAAAGGGGAACAGATAGCACCGTGAGGACCTCGACCATGGAAGGGAAGAAGATAGACTGTGACAGCTGGAGTGATATTGGCGTTAAAAGCTGAGGGCATTTTCATTTAATTTTATTAATTACCATTACATATAGTGACATTTTTATTCGATTAAAGATTAGGTGCCATGTCATATAACAGGATATAGTATATTATTTATTAAATAATACATAATAGCAGATATACTAGCATGTTATGTTCTGTTTATTATCAGATAGTATATAATACATATGTAGTTATTTATATACATAATATATAATTCATGCATCTATATAATATATAACACATAACAATGTAGGATTATGATTAATATATTTTATAACAAGATTACATAACAATAATGATGTAATATTATCCATTGTATATCTTGGCTCATGTCACATTCTCACCTTAGGTGCCTGTCAGAAGTATTTATGTATTAAAATTAATATTATAAGAAACAGTTGTGAACCTATCACCCAGCACCAGAACAGGACTATTGACAGTGACATACTGTGTCCTATCCTGCCCTAGGCCTCTTCTCACAGGAAGTAACCAGCATCCTGAATCCTGGCTTACACTTGCCTTGTGTTACTTTCACACACACAACATTTAAGATCAGTTAAAACAAATGAACTGCAGGTACATGCAACGAAGTGGATGCATCATACACTCTATGTTAAATTGAAAAAGTAAGCCCAAGAAGGTAGCCTATAGTGTGCTAAGCTTTTAACTGTGTATATATATGTCAAGTAAACTCACTAAATTAAGAACAACTACAGCTAGAGTCCAGGTGGGAGAGGGACAGATAAAAGGTGAGGTGAGCAGATTTGCTGCAGGTGAGCGAGTTCCTTTCCAGTAACATGTCATTCTCTCTGAAGCAGGAGGCAAGGCCATCTGCTGGGAGTCAGGGAAGAGACAGAGGGAAGCTTAGAGGTGTGCAGAGAGCATAGAATGTTGACACCACTGTGTGGCAAGTGGGGAAATGTGCTCACTAGAGAAATCCTGGAGGATTGCCTGGCAGTGGCAACATGCTGGGCATTGATTTGTAGTCTTAGAAATCTGTGCTGGGAGAGCCTGCTGCCGTCAGGCTCAGAACAATTAGAGCTGGGTGAACCGAGATGGAAGTCGTCCTGGTGAGGAAATGAAAAGATCAAGGGTCAAGGGAGTTTTGTTTGTCATAAAGAGAGTGCTGACTGTGGATGCAGAGCTGGAAGGTGGGGAAGTGGAAGTAAGAGGAACATGGACAGGTAGGAAAGCAGAGGAGTCAGTGCATGATGCCCCAGTGAGGGTGAAGGAGGGCCAAGGAGGCTGGTGGAGAAGCAGCTGGATGGCTATAGTTGGGCACATAAAGGAGAGAGGCTGGACCTGGGGTGGAGACACGCCCGGGTATGAGCCCGGGGGTAGGGTGAATGGGAGGTGTCTGGCTCAGTCTGACGGAGAAGAAGACCCTACAATGACCATACTGGGTGGTGGAGGGAGAATCAACATTGAGGTCTTGATGGTAGGTGGTGAGGCAATACAGAGTTGGTGGTCCAGCTGCTCCTGACTGAGGCAGATGAGCAGGGAGGCCAGGGTGGCAGGCACAGATAGGAATGGACTGGGTTTTCCAGGTGTTTCCAAGAGAGGAGGAGAAATCACCTCATGGGGGAAAGTGAGCATAAGAAGGTCAACCCAGGCTCCTGATCAAACGGAGGGTGTGAGGGGGCAAATCGTCAACTCCAGAGATGGTGGCCCAGGAAGCAGGGAACATGGGTGAAGTGAGGGGACACTCAGAGAAGAGAGGGAGAAGAGTCTTCTGGGTGTAGGGGGAAGAGAGGCCCCAGGACAAAGGCGCACAGGGGCACAGTGATGAGGATGGACTGGCTCTGTTGTGACACTGCAGGAATGGCTGGATCTTTGTCCTGAGGGCTTAGTTTGGGGGGGCTACTGGCCTCATGAGGGCCCCCCTCTCAGCAGCCTGGGCAGATGCTCCCGCTCCTGATAGCTCTGTGGCCACCACTGTTCCCGGAGGGGCTCTGCCTCCATCTTCTATCAGACATTCCTGCCCAGTCCCCGACTGCCAGCG
This sequence comes from Vicugna pacos, assembly GCF_048564905.1. Classification (NCBI taxonomy): domain Eukaryota; kingdom Metazoa; phylum Chordata; class Mammalia; order Artiodactyla; family Camelidae; genus Vicugna; species Vicugna pacos. Next base: position 5,312,728 of record NC_132997.1, read on the forward strand.
AGGGAGCCTGGGCCTCACAGCCGTTTGCCGTGGAGGGACACAGGCTCCTCGGAGAAGCAGGCTGATCTTATTTTTCTCCGTAACCCACGGCCTAGCAAAGCGCCAGCCTATGGGTGGGCCATTCAGGGGCTCGGATACTTCTTAAATTAACTCAAAGCAGTAGAATAGCCGAGCTGGAGGAAGTGACCACTGAGCTCACAGAGTTCACTGCCCACACCCCCATTCTACAGATGAAGAAACAGAGGCCAAGCAGTGAAGCAGCCTTGGCCAAGGTCACGCTGCTCTTTAATGCTGGCCTCTGTTGGGCATACCAAGTGATGAGCTGCACTGAAGGGCCTGAGAGGGGGCTCTGGGGCCAGACAGCTTGGGTTCAAGTCCCACCCCTGCCATTTACTAGCTGTGTGATTAATGACTGTCCTTCCTGTTAAGTGCCACCTCATTGGTTTGCCATGAACACAGAGTTCCTGGAACAGCAGGACAGAATTCTTTAAAGGTTTGCTGTTGCTTTTGTTACTATTATCACCAAGTGAACCCTGAAATGAAGAACAAAGACAGCAAGATTTTTTATTTTAAAAGATTTTAAAATATGATGATGACTGTTTGATTTAATCTATTCAAGTTTGCATTTGACCCTTATTAACAACTACACAATGGATGACTTTTGAAGAAATGTTACTTCATGTCTTTAATTCTCACTAACTACACAGGCTATTCAACAGGAAGCAATTTTTTTCCAGGAAGAGGGACAAAAAGTTAACAATATCTCTGTACCTCTCGGTTCCCAGTGAGTTGGTTGTGATCTGTCAACCCAACTTTGGGGAAATGCCCGCTCCTCCTGGGCTCGCTGCACTGCCACGTAGCCTCCAGGGGGAGATTTACCCCCACACGAATCCAGTATCTTGGTTCATATCTTTGCTTCAGATCCCTCAAGGACAGCCCATGCACCAGGGCCCCATCTGCCCCACCAGTCTCACCTGCTGGCCTCCAGGAAACTATCCTGGGTCTCAACCATCCTCTGTTCCTATGCCCGCCCCACTACTCTTCACTTTGTCCTTCAAGTGTGGGCTCCTGTGGCTCGCCACCAAGCAGGGGTCTCCCAGTCCTCCACCTTGGGGAACTGCATCGTCCTGCACAGTGCCTAGCGAACCTGTGTGGAGGCAGGAAGAATAAAGAACAACAGGTGCTCAGAGGGGCTGCCTTTCCCACTGCAGGGGCCCTGGAGAGCTTTCTCCCAGCTGGTTATTCACAGGCGTTGAAGCTGTGGAATCTCGATCTTACCAATTTAAAGGGCATCATCACTAATTACGAAAGAAATCATTTTTTCAGTAGCAAAAGGAGAAAAGACTTTGTGCCCCGTGCCCCCATCTTTCTTCCTCTGCCTTCAGAGGTGATTCTCACTCTCTGGGCAAGGGTAGAAAGCAACAAACAGAATATTATTTTTCAATGATTCTTCTTTCCCACTCTGAAGATTGCATCCCAAGACCGATGAAGGCTAGGATGGTTTGGCTTCCCTGTACTGAGTATTCAGAGGCTCAGGAGGGAGGGGGTTAGGGAGATAATTCAGCATTATGGAACCAAACAGAGACATTAAAAGGTTCTACTCTAAACAGAAAGGAAGCAGGATGCTATAGAAATGGGAAAACCATCATTGGAAATGAAATAACGAGTTACAAGACAATAAACATGAAGATGTAAAAAAGAAAAAGTACATCAAAATACAAAAAGGTGGGAAAGGGAGACGGTAGCAAGAAAAGATAGATTTTTTTTCTCTTTCTTTTTCCTTTTTCTCATTATTCTTAGGATGTGTTGGAGCCTACGTGATTATCAGTCTAAAGGAAATAGATATGATAATGGGTTGATATACTTGAAAAATAGGGTAACCACAAATCGAAAGAATATAATAGAGTTGAAAAAAAAAAACCCAAAAAAGAAACAAACTCTAAATGGCTTAAAGAGTTAAACATTAGACAAGATACTAAAAAACTCTCAGAAGAAAACATAGGCAAAACATTATTTGACATATATATCAGCAGTGTTTTCCTAGGGCAATCCACCCAAGCAACAGAAAATAAAAGCCAAAATAAACAAATGGGACCTAGTTACACCTATCAGCTATTTCAAAGCAATAGAAACCATAAGCAAAACAAAAAGACAACCTATGGAATGTGAGAAAATATTTGCAAAAGATGAGACTGAACATGGCTTAACTTGTAGACTATAAAAATAGTTCATACAACTTTATAAGAAAAAAAAATAAAGAACCCAATCCAAAAATGGGCAGAACAACTAAACAAGCAATTCTCCAATGAAGATATACAAATGGCCAATAGGCATATGAAAAAAAGGCACAATATCGTTAATTATCTGAGAAATGCAAATCAAAACTACAATAAGCTATCATCTCACACTACTCAGAATGGCCACCATTCAAACATCCACTCACCATAAATGCTGGAGAGGCTTGGAGAAAAGGGAACCCTCCTACATTATTGCTGGGAATGTAGTTTGGTGAAGCCAATGTGGAAAACAGTATGGAGATTCCTCAAAAGACTAAAAAAAGACATCATTTGATCCAGCAATCCCACTCCTGGGCATATATCCAGAGGGAACCTTAATTTCAAAATATACCTGCACCCCAATGTTCACAGCAGCATTGTTTTCAATGACCAAGACATAGAAGCAACCTAAACGCCCACTGACAAATGACTGGATAAAGATGTAGTATTTAGATATAAAAGAATATTACTCAGTTGTAACAAAGAAGGAAATAATGCCATTTACAGCAACATGGATGGACTTGGAGATTATCACACTAAAGTGAAATAACTCAGACAGAGAAAGACAAGTAACATAATGATATCACTTATATGTGGAATTTTTAAAAAAGATACAAATAAACTTATTTACAAAACAAAAACAGGCTCACAGACTTAGAAAACAAACTTAGGAGTTTGGGATTAACAATTACAAACTACTACATGTAAAACAGACAAACAGCAAGGATTCACTGTAGAACACAGGGGAAAATGTTCAGTATCTTGCAACCTATAATGGAAAAGAACCTGAAAAAGAATAGACTATGTATATGTACAACTGAATCACTATGCTGTATACCTGAAACTAACAAAACAGCTGTATATCTGAAACTAACTAAACATTGTAAATCAACCACATTTCAATTTAAAAAAAAAAAGATAAGCTCTAAATAGCTGTATTCAAAGAAAATCTTCAACTCTTACCTCCTACAAAAAGTAAAATGGGAATCTTGAGCAGGACCAAATTATACTGAATGAGAGGTTACATACCTTCTCCAGCACGTGGCCCATGGTACACATACATCGTGTTTTCCTTCAGGTAAGAATGGCCCTTACTGCCCAGGGAGCGAGTCCTGCTGGGACAAGGCCTCTGTGGCAGTGGCCTCCTTGTCACCGCTCCATCTCACCAGAAGGCCAGGGTTTTCAGAGGGGAGGGAACACAGAGCTCATACACTTCAGATATATTTCCTGAGAAAAACTGTGGAAAGACCAAATTCACCTGCAGTGCAGGAAACATGAGCACGGCCCCTAAGCAGACTGACAAGCCCGAAGCAAGACGGCCCGATGTTCACATCGGAACCAGAACAAAAACCGTCTGGCCCCAGTTAAACGATCACCATCTCACCTGCAATGAACTGTTCGTACTCAGTGTCAGGGATGTTTCTGTTGAGACTTGAGAGATCAAAAAAGTCAGACCAGGGAATCCGGACCTGGTGGATGTCCAGGCTCTGCCAATGGTAGAGGCGGCCCCAAGAGGGTATCACCAGCACCGACTCCTCCATTTTCAGCAGGGTCTTCAGGAGGAAGGCGATGTGGATACAGACGCCCCTACGGAGGCTGAAGCCCTCCGGAGGGTTGACATAACACAGAAGGTACCTTGCAGGGAGCAAAGGAGAGCGGGTCTTCAGGGCCAGGTCTCTGCACAGGAATCCCGGCTTAGATAGAACAGATACAATGGGAATCTCTGCACAGCACATGGCCTAGACTCAAGACACGTTCAGCAGCTTCTGGTTTGTATAGTGGAGGCACTGCCCACCGATCTCTGTGTGGCCAATTATTTCGAGTCCGGGAGCACATGCAGAAGACATCTTGGCATCTGTCTATCAACGCTAAGCACCTGACTAGTACCTGAGCACCCGTTCTCCAGGAGCTCTCAAACTTCTTGGCCTAAAGACCCCTGTACACTCTTAATTACTGAGGACTTCAAAAGGCTGCTGTTTATGTAGGTTAAATCTATCAATAGTTCCTGTGTTAGAAGTTAAATAAGAACTTTAAAAAATGCTTATGAGTTCACTTAAAAATAATAACAACCTACTACATGATACCATTAATACTCTTAAGCAAAAAATAAGTATATTTTTCTAAACAAAAATCATTAATGAGAGGAATAGCAGTGATTTTAATTTCTGAAAATCTCTTTTGGACTGGTGAGAGCTTAATTCTATCTGCCTCTACATTACCTGTTTTGTGATATCACAGACCAGGTTTTCCCTGGAAAACCCCACAGGAAACTCGGGAGTGCAAGAGTGTGCAAAAGGCAGGTGACTTCCCGGCATTTCTACGAAAATAGTCTTGCATCTCAGGGGCCTCGGACTCACTTTGATAACTGCTGCCCTACCCTAGGCGAGACTCTCCTACACAAGAGCCAGGCAAGTGTCCTGGCTTCTTTAATGAGTTACCGCAGCAACACCCCTCCCTTCTCTGTGTTAATGTTTCCCACAACCTCCATTACTGCAGATGAGGATGTAATCCTCAACTGAGGCCTCTAATCCCAGAAGACTACCAACCTTGAAAGGGAGGGCCCGTCTACCATCTCTACACCCCACACAGTCTATTTTGAGTCAAGCCCTAGATAACTGCTAATTGACACTGACCCTTGTCTTACTCCTGAGTTTTATCGAAGGAGCCAACATCTGGATGGAACTGAAATTTCCCTGCTGATATACAAGGCTGATAAACCACCCTATTCCAACATCTGATTTTGGGGCTCTTCAAAACCCGGGTAAGGCCCCGCTTCATAAATGACGGGTCCTCCACCTGCCCTTCCCAGGGGTTCTGGGAGGCCGCGGCCACGCAGGGCTACCCGGACTCGCGGTCCAAGCCCCAGAGCCCGAGGGGGAGGAAAGCCGGAGGCTGTGCCCCAGCCCTGTCCCCCCCGCCCCAACCCGCTCCCCGGCACCAAAGCCCTCCCCGGCCGCCACACCAACCCGGATCCCACCCCGGTCCATGTCCACTGGCCCCGCCAACGGCGCGGCCGTACGTTTACCGTCTGTGAGACGCCGCCCCAGAAAGGATGTCGGCCGCCGACTGACGCGGCCAAAACTAGTGGCCCGGCCAAGCAAGCCGCCATCCCCAGCAGCAAACACCGCCATGGTCCCGGGCAGCTGCACACTTCCGGAGCCCGCTGCCTGCCCCAGAAGCGCACGCCGGCCCGCGAGGAGCGCGGCGTCTGTATTCATGGCAACGCCGCGGGGCCCTCCCCTAGCGCTTGCGTCTGCGTCCTCCCGAGGCTAGACGTGCGAGGGCAGAACTTTCGGAGCCAATGGGAGCCAGGGCGCGGCCAGGACGGGGGTGGGGGGAGGCTTATGGGGCAGCTGGGTGGGGCCGGGGCGGGCGGGGCCGCGCGGACGTCCTCACCTGCAGGTGGCACCGGCCGGAGGCTGGGGCAGTGCTGCCACCAGTGGGCGGGGCGGCGGGGCAGCGGGGCGGGGGCACCCTCACCTGTCTGTGTGCGGGGCTCAGCCTGGGCTCCGGGGCCTCCGCTTGCACCGGAAGTGGACCCAGGCTACCGGTGGGCAAGATAGAGGACTGAGCCCAGGCAGGCACGGCTGGCCAGGTAGGGCACCTGAAGTGCAGATCCGCCAGGCCGGCTGCCGGCCTTGAATACGCGCTGCAAGGCAGTTTCCAAGAAGACGGGATCTGTCCCAAGAGGGGAGGTAGGGCAGGGTGCCAGATGCCTGGTTGGGTGCGGTCTTACAGGAGAGCCACGTTGAGAGGGTGCAGAGCAGCCCCTGTGTTGGCGGGGCTAGGAATTTGGGGTATAGGGTGGGGATGATGTGTGCCATGCCCTGTGGTCTCCCAAAGAACTCGCACCCCCAAGCAAAGGACCCTGCTCCCTCCACCCTTCACTGCATCCCCTGCCTTCCCCAGCACCACCGCCCCTGCCCCCGGAGTGTCCCATGACCTCTCCCCACACCAGGCACTGTCCCTGTTACAGGTACTTATCTCCTGGTGGTTCCAGCCCAAGGGTGGGGGCTGTATCTGATCAGTTAGGATGCCTGGAGCCTTTGTATGAAACCTCAGACTATAATGCAGGCGTGCACAGAGGCCCCTCAAACAGGATTCCCTGCATTCCCTCCCCACCACGCACCCACAGCGCAGCTGCCACACCAGGCCAAGCCTACCGGAGGACCGCTGTTCCCTCTCCTCCTGTCCCTGATCAAGAGTGCACCGCCCACACTGCTGGGTATTTAGTGGGCCTTAGAAGAGCAGCTGGTATTTTCATGGACAAATATTTGCTCTTTTGGGAAGAGTTGAGTGCAAAGGGATGTAGGGTATGCCTTTTCTGTTGTCCTGGAACTGGTGACTAGGATGCAAACTTAAGTCAAAGCAGTTTTTAGAGAGAGCTGCAAAATATCTTACCCAAAGATCACTGTTCCCCAACAAAGGCAACACCACCTGGAGGCTGGGGTCCTGGTCCCTCTTTCTGGAGGTTGGGCTTTGCACCCTCCAGCTGGGACAGAGCCCGAAACAGCTCTGAACACGCTCCAACAGGCTTTCCCAGCACAAACTGCCTTTATTTTGAATCTGGCTGAAGGAAGCAGCTGAGAAATCTGGGTAAATCTTCCTGGGTGTAACCATGCCTTTTGTGCTGAATGAAAGAGCGGCACTCCACATGCTTACATCTTAGAACTGAATGTGTGTCGAAGCCTTCATGCATGTAGCATGTTGGGAACAGCGTTTCATGGTGAGGGGAACTATATAACTTACATGTGTATGGGGACGCCCTCACTCCAACAGGCTTTTCCTGCACAAACTGCCTTTATTTCGAAATTGGCTCTTGCTGAGAAATCTTGGTAAGTGTTCTTAGGTGTAGCCATGCCCATTATGCTGGATGAAAGAGCGGCTCTACACTTGTTCACATCTCAGAAATGAATGTGTGTTGAAGCCGTCATTCATGTAGCGTGTTGGGAACACAGAATTTCGTGGTGAGAACTATGTAAATTACATGTCTATGATGAAGAACTCGCTAGAACCGGGTATTCCAGTGCATACTGCCTTTATTTCGAAACTGGCTTCTCAGAAGCCTGTGGTCTCCACTGCAGGTCTGTCTCCAAACCCAGGGCCAGCATGGTGACTCTGCTCCCCCTGTCTATTCTGGAAGGTCTAGGTGTCCTCCATGGCCCTTCCACCATTTTTTTTTTTGGAAAACTCCGCAGATGGAATGGGCCTGAGAACAGGAGAGCTGGATGCCAGAAGCCACAGCCCAGTGTGTGGCTCCTGGGAGGGGCATCTCCTCTCCGTGGGCTCTGATCTAACCTCCCCTCTCCCCCACCCCCACCCCTCTCCTCCTGCATTTCCTGATTGATCCCTGGATAATGGTCCATACCAAGAATGACCTGGGAGAGATTTTATGAGTCTTTAAGTGGAAAAAAAGAAAGAAATCTTTAGACAAGTTACTGAAAGTAACTTCCAGCTTTACCGGGAAAGTCCTCATTCCAATGTTTAAGGCTAGTTGACAGGGTGTCAAATTGCTTAACCACTCACATCTGAGCAAGTGCTACCTCTCTCTCCAGCTCCCCGCAGCATCCACCTGTGGAAACTTGGCCAAAAGAAGGCAAGAAAGCTCTTTCCCCTCGCCAGCACCAGCGTGGCTTTGGAGTCAGTGGAGGCTGAGAGAAAGGGCCCCGCCCTGAAGTTTGGGGGGACTCCAGCCACAGCCAGAGGAGCGGGGGTTTTCAGAGTGGCCCAGCAGGGAAACCAGGCAAGGCCACCTGGCCCAAGTCTTCCCTTCCCAGAGAGCCCCATGAACTGCTTTGGGCCACACTCCCCGTTTGGACCCCCTGCAAAAAGGTACCACGGGAGCCACACCTGAGAAGGCAGAAGGACAGCCCTTTAGCCTGGGGTCCCTGCAGGTGTGTCCTGTGAGACCTGTGGCCACATAAGTTCCTTGTCTCTCCAGGTCACTGAAGGGACTGTGCTGGGCATCTTGGTGGTCAGGGACATGGGAACACCTCTAAACTCTGAAGAAGGACAGAGAGGCTCTTCCCGGAAGCAAGGATTCCAGGGAGACACCTTGCCCAGAACTGGAGGACTGTGTCCTGAGTAGACCCCTGGGAGGCAATGTGGGGCTGTGTGGTCCTCTTCTGAGAAGGGAGCAGGTGAGTTTTCCGGGGGTGGGGTCCTGCTTTGTCCAGACATGTCCTTGTGTAAGACTCATTTACAAACACCTCCAAGTCCACCTAGGGTTGGCCCCAGAGGTGGGGGTAGAGGAGGAGAGTGAAGGGTGCAGACTTAGGGCCCCCCGAGCCACCCAGGGAGCCAAGGGTCAGTGGGAACATCTTGGGAGTCTAGTGCAGGGGTGGAGGACGAGCACTAAGAACATGCCAAGTCATGCAATAAAGTGACCTGTGACCACGAGACACAGGTGGCCGTACACCAAAAGAGGCAGATAGAAATTTAGACCCAGGATCTGAGAACCTTGAGAGGGGCTGGAGGGTCCCAGGAACCCTCAGGAACAGCTCTTCTAGGGGCACAGACATCCCAATACACACATTTCTCATGGAAGCTTTTTGGGGTGCAGAGTGAGTTACCAGGATCCTGAACTTAGTATGGAATCCCACCCCCTTGTTCATCACGGTTCCTGGCAATAAATTGCTGTCACTTGTCCCTGGACATGCACAGGGGAGCTGACTGCTGTGGGGGTCACTGCAGGACTAGAATCTTCTGGTGTGTGCTCTGTGACCACAGAAACCCAGGGGGATTTCTCAACGGGAGAACCTGGAGACCATGCCTGCAAGGACCACCCTCATGGGATGGCCAAGGAGCTCGTGGTACCCAGGTCACCAAGTGACGAAGTTGTGAGGTTGCCTGGGGTATCCTGGGGGCATGTAGATTTCTGAGGTCAGCACGTGGGCCCAGCACTGCTGGATGGTCTGCACAAAGAGGGGCCTGCCCTCCTGATGATGGCTCTTAACACCTGCAGGGAAACTGCTCTCAGGGCTCCTGGAGGTCCATATTGAGAGTGTCCTGCCAGCCTTGTGGGGTCACCTTCCCCTGATGCAGAAGTAGACCTCTCTCCCTTGAGGCCCAGGGGACACCTGGCTCAGGTCCCACCTGTGTGCCCTGGACACGCAGAACCCCAGAGCTCTGGCACAGCCTGGGGTGTGGTCGTGTCCGGGCAAGGAAGGCCCTGGGAAGGGGCTCATTCAAGGGCAGAGGCCACTCTGCAGAGATGCTGGACCTGGCAGCAATGCACTGCTTCAGTACTCCCTTGGGTTGGGTTTCCAAGCTGTGGGATGGAAGGGCCTCTCCTTCCTGCGGTGCAGTCGGGGGAACTAGATCCATCGTCAAGGTCAGCCCTGAAAATGGAGGCTACGCTACCTCCATTCCTGGAAAGAAAATCAGTCCCCTCCATTCCAGGTGATTCAGAAAGTCATTCAGCAATGTTCGGGGCCCCCACTTTAGGCTTTGAATTAGAGCTGAGCGGCTTAGGAGGCCAGATCCCTGTCCGTGGCTCCAGGAGCAGGCTTTCTGCTGGGGGACAGGATCCTCACAAACACCTGTGTCTTTGTGGGACACTCCCCTCTGACAAGCTGGGAGGCAGGGTGTGGTTGTGGGAAATCGTGTTTACATGAGTAGAGGGCCACCATGTGGTGGCGGCACAGGAGACTGTGAGAATGAGTCCCACAGCCTTTCTGGAATCAAAAAACTGGCAAATGTGAAAAAGTGCATAATTTGTTTTATTGAACAGGCTGCTTATGTACGTTTGGAGGACCAGGTTCAAGGACTCAGCATCCCTCCAGGACAATAGCCTCAAGAGAAGAACAGACAGAGCAGGAGGAGATCTGGGGTTTCTCCCAGGAATGAGGTGGAACAGGGATTTATGCAGATTTGCAAGGAGTCCCCGACCACTGAGCATGGGGTTACAGCCCCACGAGACCCCTGTCATGTTTGGCTTGGGCTCTGGCTCTGGCCTGCTCATGTATTCTTCCAGCAGAGTTCCAGAAACTCAGAGGGTGGACTTAGAGGGGCTGCGTTTGGAACCTAGTGAGGAGGTGGAGGGTCCTTTATATTGAGTCCCTTCATCCTAATCACCGTAGCTGAAGCCCAACACCCCCCAGGCCCCCATGGTTGCCGTGGAGGGAGAACAAGCCTGGCAGGCGACCTAGGGGTCCCACTACTGTGTCCTTCCCTTGTCTTCGTTCCCTTTCACCGCGGAAGGTGTGATTGTCTCATGTCATGGTGGCCTCCACAATGTCCCTCCCAGTAATCTCTCTTCTCCATCAGGTGGGGTTCCCAACCCCGCTCAGCCTTCTCTGCATGGATGCTGAAGGACCAGGCCCACCTGAAGTTCTGAGCTTGAGCAGTAAGGTGGAAACAAAGAAACCAATGGAAACAAAGAAGCAAGTGTTTGTGGCAAAGCTCCCCACCACAGAGAAGCTGCCCTGAGTGGAAGGGAGAGTGTGGGCATGCCCGTTTGTTTCCTGTCTCCCAGTGCTCTTAGCTTTCTTATTGCCTACCTGCATGGTTACAACAAAATGATCTGCAAAACTGAAAATATTTACTCTCTCACTTTTACAGAAAAGGCTGGCCAGCCTCTGGTCCGGTACCAGGCAAGAGATTGGAGTTCCTTTCCAGTTTGGAAACATCTTGGTAGGCCCAGGTTTGCAAAGGTCTTTAAGAGTAGTTACGGAGTTTTGCTTTTAAACTTTTTTACGGCTGTATATACTTGTGAGATGTGGTTGTGATGTATAATTCTGAGCCGGGATTTTCTCAAACTGTTTCTCACTTCTTATACCAGACATTCCTAAATTCCAAGTGGAACTGCATATTAAGGAAGCCATGGAATTTAGCTAAAGGATACAGATTTCATTTCCTTTTAAGCATCGATGTACCTCCATCATGGCAGTATTTGTTATGTGTTATTGATAGGGGAACTAAGTAGTAAACAGATTAATAGAAAATAGGGGATTTTAGGTACACAGGTTCATCTTTTCAACGTTGTTTGTAATATTTGCAGTTTAAGATGACCATTCCTGAGAAACAGGCAGCCTCTTAGAATGAAATAGCATTTCCTCTGAAATATAATTAATTTTTATTTTGTAGACAGCAGGAAGGGTAATAACACATCACACATTTGGGGACGTCAAAGAGAAAATGTAACTTTCTGGGAGCTCACTCCCCCGCCTCCCCCTGCCCTTTTTACTGTCCCATTCTCCCTGGAAGGCTCTTTCTTATCTTCTGCTCATGGCTCCAGTAACTCTTTCTTCCTCCTTGTTCCTCAGCTGGTAACGTTAGTTTTATACTTTGAACAAGCAAACAAGCCAACAGAAGAGAAATTTCACAAGCAACTCCCAGCACATCCGCTCGCCTTCTGATGTCTGTGACCTCACTCTCGGTGCCCCACTGCTTATTAAAATTGGCATCGAAAGCCAGTTCCTCCAAAAGTCCCCGAGGCCCCATCCCTCCCATCTTCTCTGGGTTGTCACTCCCAAAACCATCCTCTCTTTCACTGCCTCATCTATTTTGTTCTCCTGCTAGTTGGCACCATCAGTATATAAATGTCCATCCTCTTAAACAAACAGCACTCCTTGACCCTAATTCACCCCCACCAATTGCCACCCTGTGTCTTTGCAGCAAATCTTTAAGGAGTTGTTTAAACTCACTGTCTGCATCTTCTCTTGAGCCATCCCCTTTTACACCCACTCTGGCTTTTCGCCTGATCCCTCGCTCTATGGAAACTGCCCTGTCAAGGCCATCAGTGACCCCATGTTGCTAAATATAGTGGTCAATTTTGACTCCTCATCATGCTTGGCCCCTCGGCAGCATTTGACCCAGCTCTTCCATCCCTCCTACCCCGTGTTCCTGCTTCATTCAACCTCCAGCCCATCGCTCTGTCTGTTTCTGCTTTTGGCCTGCTGGCTGGTCCTTTGCCAATGTCTCCTGTTTTTTCCAAACATATACTGTGGGTGTTCCCCAGGGTGCGTTCCTGGGCCTCTCCTCTCTCTCTCTGCTATTCCTTTGGTGGAAGCAACCCAGCCTTGGAAATTGGCATGCCATCAATTTCTCGATTTCTCCAAAATTCCCTGATTTCCCCTTTCCATCTGAGCCTTTATCCCTGAGACTCACATCACATTCTTTTCCTTTCATTCATCTTGCTTTCTCATTCATACATATGTTCTACTATGTAATTACTTTTCCAAATTTTGAATCAGTACATATATATCATGTAAAATGCTCAAATATGTATTATTTCCACTAAGATGCTAATTCTACCTTAGAACATTTCTGCACTTCTGTATTTATGTGAATAAAGCGAATAGTATTTCTACAAGCCTCATAGTTAAACACTGTGTTAGTTTGGGGCTATTATGTAACATGAAATAATGGTACATCAACATAGTCGTTTTTCATTTATTTTTATGTAACACCGCGATGAGGTTTTTGCCCTGAAGACTGGCTTTATTGAAATTTTACCTACGTTACGGACAGTCAGTTTATGTGAAAGCCCTCATTTCTCCCCTTTTTTGATATATGTTCCATTTGGCTATATATAACATATACCTTGGCATGAAACAAAATTCCCAAATCATTCACATAATACAATTAATATGTTTAAATTATATTTTTTAAATGTTAAAAAGAAAAAGAAAACAGATTCCTCTACCTATTAGGCACTTCTGTGGCAATATGTAATACACCCCTTAACCATGACATTGAAGAACTGAGCTGATACCAGCCCCTTTCCACCTGCTCAGCCCCACCTTTTCCCATCCCCTTTCCCATCCGGAGAGGACATCCCTCCCATTGTCCAGGCCCAGATGTTGGAACCATGTCCTTTCTCTCTCTTTCTTTTACACTCACAGACAGCAAATCCAGCTTGTTAGAAAATTCTGGATATTCTGTCTTAATTAAATACCTGCTCTCTGCTCCCCGCCCTCCTAAGAGCCACCTTCAGCCCTTCCTGGATACCAATAGCCTCCTGTTTCCATCTTTGCTTTCCTACAATCTCTCATCCACACAGAGTCAGAGGGAGCCTGTAAAAACATACATTGGGGGTGGTGGGTGTAGCTCAGTGGTAGGCCGCATGCTTAGCATGCTTGAGATCCTGGGTTCAATCACCAGCACATTCATTAAAATAAATAAATTACCTCCCCCCAAAAAACACAAACACAAAAGCATAAGTTGGACTACATCATCCCTCCCCTCAAAACTCATTAAACGGGTCACCATGTCATTAGGAGCCAAAGTCGTCACAAAGGCCTCAGGACCCGGCGTGTTCTGCCTCTCTGCCCACACTCTCCCCCTCACTCTGGGGGCCTCTGGCTCCGGCTCTTCCTTCTTCCTCCGGATCTATTCTGCTTCAAGTTCATTACTCCGTGAGATCTGCCAGGATTGCCTTATTCCCTCCTGCCTGCCTCCCACCCCACCGCCATCACCCGAGTTTGCTCATATCACTCTTTTTTAAAAATTTTTCCAAACTCTTGCTACCCCAACATGCTGCCTGTTTCCTCTGCTAAAATTGTGAGCCCCCAGTGATGGGGAGTGATGTCTATTTTGTTGACTGATAAAGCCCGAGAGCCTTGGGAACGGTCTAGTTAGGAGATTCCCGTACGTAGTAGGAGCTTATACACATTTGCTGAATGAATGTAGGTGCCCTGGTCCAATCCGATGGAGCACTTCTGTGACGTGCTCAAAGAATAACTCTCCTTTCCACCTGAGAGGGGGTGACAACTTCCTTGGTGATTAAAGGCAAGAATTTTTTGCTTTATGCTGTTAACCATAGGCGGGGAGACTGGGGGATCTTCATATATATTTTTAAATTTGGTTCACTCTGCAGTTGGTCTTTGGTCTCTGTATAATTTTGAGAAACTCTTTATGAGTGATCATTCTTTGATCAGATTGAACAGGTTCCAGGGGGAAGGACCAAGCCTGTCCCATCAGCCATCCTATGTGTCATGTCCTGGGACCCAGTGGATGCTCAGCATGTAAGTGAACCGACAGGAGTGAGTGAAGTGATGGGAGCATCTCATTATTGTGGTGGCTCTCTGTCCAATGCCTTGAGATTTGGGGAAGGGTTTACGAGTGCAGAAGGGAGAGGTCAGGTCCTCTGTGCTTTTCCTGAGTGCCCTGGTCTTACCCATTCCCCCAGCCCCCTCTGGGCAGCCAAGCCAAGGAGCTGGGCCACCAGGGGTTGTGCTGATCAATAATCCACCTTCACCCCAAGTCTGGGGGTAGGTACACATGGTTGTAGACACTGGAGTCAGGTCCTTGGAGGAATTCCTCACTGAACTATGTTTTGGACCTTTTATTTTTCTCTAGAACCTCCAGCTGAAGAAGATTGTCTTAGACACATGAAAGTTGAGGACACCTTCTGTCCCCTCGCAACCCAGGGGGGGCTGGGAGTCTGCTGTTTCTATAGCCGGTGGGCTCGTGTTGATTTGGGCATCCCTGTGCCTGAATTCCTGCAGTACACTCGGTGGTAAGGATGGGGGTGCCTGGCAGGGAGGGAAGCGGGTCGGGAGACTGTACAGCTGGGCTGATGTTAACCTGGGGTGAGCGGGAGCCTGCTGATGCATGGCATCTCGGGGCAGGGAACTCTCCACACTCAAGAGGGGTTCCCACTCCCGCAGGGGCCCTTTGATCAGGGTGCTGGGCTGTCAGGGGACCACAGGGGTCCCAGTGAGGATTAGGGTGCCTTCAGGCAATGGGAAGTGTGGGGTCCAGCGGCAATTGAATTAACTGTGCACCCAAACCCAGCCCCCACCTCTTTCAGCCTGTTTCCTAATCTGCAAAACTGGAATGTTTTTAAACATCTCACGGGGTCGTTGATGGGCTGGGACAGACTAGACAGTCAGGAGCTGGAATTCCTCTGTCCCCTGATTGTTTGCCTTCTTTCGGACTCTTTGCTCTCACAAGCTCAGTCTCTCTGTCTCTCGCTCTTTCACTTCTAACTTTCTCTCATGCTCTGGTTTCATTTGATTTCCAACCACCGCCCCTCCCCTCCGCCAATCCCCAGATGAGTGAACTTGATTTCTATGTGTCAGTTCCAAATTCCCAGGAAAGATGCTCTGTCACTCTCTGGATCTGTTGTCCAACCCATGAGTTGTGGCCAGAGGAGCGAGTCCCTCTGGGACCAGCAGATAGTCTCTGCCCAGCCCCCAGCCACCACTGTGGGAGCACATAGCTCTCCGTGGAGGAAGTACTGGCTGTGACCTTGTGTCACTAAGTGTGAATTTATGTCTTCTCTTGAACCACCTTCATCCTCCTAAACAAAGATGAAAATTAAACACTCCCGGGATTTGTGTCATGGAACACTCAGGGTGGGGGCTAATGGGGCTGGAATTTCTGCTGTATTTAAGGGGCTACAGTGAATCCCCAACGAGAGCCTGCAAAGGGAACAGCACCGGCCCCACCCGGCACTTAGGACGCTGAGTCTGCGTGACGTTGAGCCAGGCTTCTGACCACAGCTCAGGGGTCTGGTCTGACCAGTTAGCCTTTGAAACCAACCAGCTTTGGATTCCTCAATCCCACCCTAAGGTTTTACCTGAACCATCAGCTTCTGTATCTCTGAAGACAGATGATGAGGGCCCTTCACGTAAGCCGTTCGCACAGCCCTCTTCAGGCCTTTGTGCTGCACGGTCTGCCCGGCGAGCTGACCGAGGTTGGTATTTTACTGATATTAGAAGTAGTCTGGTTTACCGATGTACTGTTTCACTGAACAAGCAACAGAAGCCACTTCTCGCTGATAAAAGCAGAAAAGGGACATAATGAAAAGATACTGGGAGGGTGTGTGGAGTGGCCAGGACCGGAGCCAACCCAGGAGTTGTAGGAGCTGTTAGGGAGCCCCAGGCACCAGGCTGGGAGGGGTGCTACCGGGCCCCCTGCCACCCCAGAAGGGACCCCCCTCCACCCGACCCTCCACCTCACTCACTGCAGGTTCATGTCCCGGCAGGGCCAGGTCACACTGAAGCCACCAGCACACACCTCAGTGGGGCAGCTGGCCCCGTCTGAGCTGCGGGCGTGCCTGGTGTGGGGAGAGGCCCAGTTAGAGGAAGACGGTTCCTCTACTGTTCCGAGTTAAGGTGCAAGTCAGTGCCCATCACTCAGGAGAGCCAGGCTGGACGGACCTCATTGTGGTGACTAGGCTGTCTGAGTTCACTTATTACTTTCTATGTTTGAAGGCCCTGGAGGGAGAAAAAGTGAAGGT
Source organism: Vicugna pacos (assembly GCF_048564905.1). Classification (NCBI taxonomy): domain Eukaryota; kingdom Metazoa; phylum Chordata; class Mammalia; order Artiodactyla; family Camelidae; genus Vicugna; species Vicugna pacos. Next base: position 5,329,195 of record NC_132997.1, read on the forward strand.
TCTAGTACTTATTTTGTGTTTCCCACGTACCAGGTGTGGTAAGCAAGCCACTTCAGACAAGGCCCAGAGCAACCACGTAAATAGGCCACGGAGCAAGTCGTGCAGTCAGGCCTCTGTGGTCCCGAAACCCGTTTCCCCATCGGCTCCATAGTTACCAGTGGAAACTAGGTGGATTTATGGGACTGTGTGCTCCTGTGGGGGCTGGGATATGTGTGTTTAAGTCCACATCTTCAGAAACTCGGCTAGAACCATAGCCACTGATTGCACAGTGGCAGAGGAAGGGAGGATTCCAGCCTCTGGTCCAGCTCGTGTGCAGCTCAGAAGTTCTTCCTCCTGTCCTGAAAATAACACCAGATCTGAGGGAGCTGCAAACCCACTGCTCTTCTTAGATCCCAGAAAACTGAGGGGGAAAGCTGCTCCCAACCCAGAGAGGTTGCAAAGGGAACAGCGGGCAGGCTTGGAGAGTCACAGCTCCCAAGGCAGAACCTGCTTTTGTAAGAATCCCGGGGGCAGGTAGATTTAACAGGTCCCTGAGGCCAGCAGGAGGCTCAGTGTGGGGAAATCAGAGTGTGACAACTCCAGGGGGCCAGTCAGAGGGGCCCCATGCTCTTTTTCATGTATTTTACATCCAGGACCGTGTCCTGTTCTCAGAATGAAGGTCAGAGGATAACTCCTCATGCTTCCTGCCTGGAAAGGAGAAAATAACTGTATTGAAATACACCCAGAACATTCCGTTTCATTGGGGGAAGTTGTTTTTTGTTTGTTTGTTTTTTTAATGAGAAATAATTTTACCAGAGCCTAACCAACCTGGGAGAAGGGAAATCCCTTCTGTGTCACCCAAATTGGGGTGGGGGGAAAGAGACACACTTGTGGAGGTCACAGCTCAGGGCACAGGCTCAATGAGAACTAATCACAGGACTGCAGATGCCCTGCTCTGTCCCGCTCCCCCAACACCTTACCTCCATGTCAGTAGGGCCCGTGTGTAATAACAGGAGTAAAACTAAAAGAAGTAAATGTCTCAGGAGTGTCTAGGGAAAACCCAAAGACAGCGGGGAGATCAAAACAAGGACACACAGGCTGTTTTAGCCTCTCACACCAATAGCTGTAGCAAACTACACACAGCCCAGCCCCAGTAGATAAATAGACAACCTCACAGAAGAAATTATTTATTTTGGTTCTCTTACCCAGTGCATTCCATGGTGCATCCTCGCCTAGAATTGAGTGGAAGCAAGTCCATCTCAGAAGGGACATAACTGAAGAGGGATGGCTTCCCAGACTCTGAGGGGCAGAGAGAGCACCAGCCTGGGTTAGAGAAACGTGAGGGGTGGGGTAGGGTGTGGGCTGCCTTCTTCCCCAAATAAGGAACCTTCCTGAGGCCAGCACAGTAGGAGGGAGGGCCATGGGGTGGAAGCAGCCAGACTTCATCCTGAGAACTGATGGGATGCCTCAAAGGGACAATTCAGGTGCCCAAACTGGGCCCTGAGTGTGGGAGCCTGTCGGTCTGACTCAGAGCCCAGGACTGAGGTGGGCGCACAGCAGGCCGGTCTTACTTGGCCGGATCCATTTCACTTCTCCGAAGCCCTGTGTAAAACATGAAGCGTGGACGGCCTGGTGAGCACAGCTCTGCCCTCAAGACCGGTTTCAACTCCTCTCTTCCCAGAGAACAGCATCTCTGAACCCATCCTGGGTGACCTCACAGAGATCACCCTAGTGGCCCAGGCTAGTGACCGGGAACATGTACCTTCCTGCAGGCAACCCCTGACGTCCACTGATGCATCATGTACTGGCAAAGAGTGAGTCCCTGTGCATTGGTCTAACAGCAGAGACTCTGCCAAAGGCCCAAGAGGTGGTGTGTGGGACATGCAGGGGTGCAGGAGTGTAAGCAGTGCAAAAGTGTAACTGGTGACAGGGGTGCAGGGGCTGTGGAGGGCGCAGGCATTTCAGGGGATGTGGGGGTGGAGGGATGCAGAATTGCAGAGTGTAGCAGGGGTTCGGAGGTGCAGGGAGTGTAGGGATGCAGGGAGGTGCTCAGGGACGTGGCCAGGATTAGAAGGCAAGTGCACATCCTTGCTGTCAGCCTGACCCCGGGAGGCTATTGCAATGCTTTGGGGCGGCGGCGGCGGCGGCGGCGGTGGCGGTTGGGAGGCTGCCCGGGCAAGCCGGTCGATTTCTTCTCTTCCCTGCAGCCTGGCCTGGGGTGGGGCTTGGCCGGCGGAGATTCGCCAGATGTTGGACTCCAGGTAAGCTTGCTCCTGGGAGGTGGGGCGGTTAGGTCAGCGGGCGGCGGCAGCGGTAGAGGGGCGGAGCGGGGCTACCCCTGGCGAACGGGTGGAATAGCTGCCATTTCCCGGCTGCTGGGCCTGGGAGCGGCCTCTGCTTCCCCAGGTCGCCGGACACTCCTGTCCCACTCAGCTTGCTGAGTGCGGAGTGGGGGCGGGGCCGTTAAGGTGCGGGGCCCACGGGGGGAGGGGGGCTGCCGCGGGGGAGCCGGTCAATTCGCTCCGCTCTCCCCAGCGGCGGAGCGAGGGGCGGCTTCTGCTGCCCTAGAGGCGGGACGCGGTTCTCCAGAAGAGCTTGCTCCTGGGAGGCGGCGGCGGAGGCGGCAGGGGCAGGGGATGTGTTCCAGGGAGCTGCTCCATTTCTTCTCTCCCCCGCGGCCTGGCTTGGGGGCGACCTCTGCCGCCGGAGATTTGCCTGAGGTCCGACTCCACGTGAGCTTGCTCCTGGGAGATGGGTGCGGTGCGGTCAGGGGGCTGGTAAGGTGGTGGCTGCGGGCATAGGGAGGCTGCCCCGGAGGAGCTTGTGGATTAGCTCCATGTCTGCACCGCGTGGCCTGAAGGCGGCCTCTGCTGCTCCAGGTCCCGGGACACCCCTGTCCCACTTTGCCTGCTGGGGGCGGGAGGCAGGGTAGTCAGGGTGCAGGGGTGGCGGTGGTCGGCGGCCTGCAGCGGGGGAGCGGCCCATTTTCTCCCATCTTCCCCGCGTCTTGTCCTGGGGGCGGTCGCTGTTGCCCTGTGTTACGAGACGCGTGTATCCTAGTCGGCCTGACCCCGGGAGTTGGACTTGGTACTTTGGGGGTGGTGGCAGCAGCGGCAGGTTTTCCCATGGAGCTTGTCCATTTGCTCCCACTTCCCCCCATGGTTTGCCCTGGGGGCGGTCTCTGTTGTCCCAAGTTCGCCGGACGTCCATCTCCAGGTCAGCCTGCTCCCTAGAGGAGGCCACTGTGAGGTCATGGGCAAGAGTGGTGGCTGCTGCGGGGGTAGGGGCTGCCTTGGGGAGCTGGTGGATTGGCTCCTGTCTCCCCAATGGCCTGGTGTGGGATTGGCCTCTCCTGCCCCAGATCACCAGACGCACCTGTCCCACTCAACCTGCTGGGGGAGGGGCGCCCTGGGCGGTGACTTTAAGGTGCGGGGGTGGCGATGGCGGAAGTAGAAGACCTGCAGCGCGGAGCCTGACAATTTGCTCTCCTCTTCCCGACGACCAATCCTGGGGGCGTCCTCTGCTGCCCAAGAAGCCGGATGCCCGTCTCCAGGTCAGCTTGCTCCTGGGAGACGGGCCCGATGCGGTCGAGGGGCAGAAGCAGTTGCGAAGGCCGGCTGCCCCGCCTAATGGGGCCACTTCTTCTCCTCTCCCCTGACCTGGCCAGGGGACGTCCTCTCCGGCGCAAGATTCGCCTGACACCCCACACCCGGTCTGATTGCTCCTGGGAGGTGGGCGCAGTGAGATCAGGAGGTGGAGAGGACAGGGGGCTGCCACTGGAGAGCTGGAGGATAAGCACCAATCTCTCTGGAGGCCTGACGTGGGGGCGGCCTCTGCTGCCCCTCGTTCCCAGGTCACACTTCTTCGGGTCATATTTCCCCGGGGTTGCAGTAGTGTGCGGGGGCCGCGGGGTGTTGGCGGGGGTATGAAGCCTGCCGCTTGGGAGCAGGGGGTTTAGCTCCCATCTTTTCCGCAGCTTGGCCTGAGGGCAGCCTCTCTTGCTCCAGGTCGCAAAGCAGTTTCCCTGACAGCTTAGCCACCAGAGGTGGGCAGGATGGGCTGAGAGCGCTGAGGCAGCCGCCAAGGCAGCGACGGAGGGGGCTGTCCCTGGCCAGCTGATCAATTTGTTCCCATCTCAACATTTGCTGCCCCAGTTTCGCAGAACGCCCTTGTCCAGTTTATTCTTCTCCAGGGAGGTGGGCGCAGTGCATGCAGCCCGAGTTCTGGGCTCTCCCTTGGGAGGGGCAGAAATCTCTTGTTCTCCTTTGTCTTTATTCTTCAGCGAAGTGGTTACTGGACGCAATTCTTAATTCTGAGAAAGTGTATCCTGTGTTACGGAAGAGCTGCTGGACAGTGAGTTTTCTGGGTGGATTTTCATATCAGCTGATGTCCCAGGCAGGCAGGAAAGCTATTACTCAGAGCTTCTTAGTCTGGGGTTGGTGATGGCCCCGCCATCCTCACCATGCTTTTTAAAAATATGTTACTCCCCTCTTTTTCCTAGGTGACATTTTAGGTTATTGGGTCTCAGATTGCTGGCACACTCATCCCTGTTCTCAAACATTTTTAAACTTGGGTGAAGTGATAAGTAGGGGAAGATGATTTACTGAAAGGTAAGACTACTTAAATTCGCATTAAAGCTACATTCTGTCAATCTTTCTCAAATGATTTTTCTCTGATTCTAAGTCCACGACCTAGTGAATGTTGTACTCCTGTGTAAATCATTGATCTTCACATCACATTTCTTGAGTGGTCAACGAGATTTGTTAATTAGATTATTCCTGAAAGGAAAAGTTCAGGCTTTTCAGAATTCCTTGTCTGATGTCACCCAGGCAGTCACAGTAGAAGACAGAGCTGATATAAAAATCCCTCAGCTGCCTGAACTGCAAAGCTTCTGGGATTACTGATCCCTGAAATGCAGGTGACTCTTGATGATAATCTGGGGGATGGTTTATATGATCAGATTCTTCCAGTCCTATAAATGGGTTCCGTGGCCCCAGCCCTGGGAGAACTGGTCATAGGGGCCATATCGTGAGGGGTGGGATGGGAAGACAATGTGTAAGAGCTGGAATCACTGAGATTCCACACTCGCTAAACACAGACTCCAGAGCCTAATTGTTGTCAGGTTCTGTTCTGGATTTGAGAGTGTGTTCATACATGATTCTTGCCCTTCTGGAGTCACTGCCTGGATGGGAGTAACCTTTACATAGATCTGTGGAGGATGACATTTAAGTAGATAGGCTGTTATGGTTCTCAGTGTGCCCAGGCTTGCTCTTCCAGGCACTCGTGGGACTAACGAGAGTCATGTTATTCACTCATTCACTGATTTATTACCCTTGAATTGATCACTCGTCCCACAGTAAGTGAAAGTAGGTATCAGGAAGCTGAGTTTTGTCCCCTGTCCTATCACTGATTGTATCTGTCAGTCGGGCGCCCTGCGTATGCATTGTGAAATGGTGGTATTTCGTGCCCAATGGGGCAGCACTGTCAGTTCTGAGAATCAGGGGAGACACGTGGGTAGGACAGCACCCTGACACACATGGCACCCCCCACCCCTTGAGACAGAATTGTCGATGCTCAGGTGACCCGATGTAGACCGCGGTGCTAAACCTGAGCATGTTTAGTGATCCTGGTGGCTATGAAAATACAGACTACCAGTCGCTACCTCTGGAGACTCTGAGGGTGTGCACCCCAGAATTCTGCATTTTAAGAAGCACTTTAACGAATCCTGATGAAGAGATCTGAGTGTCCCACGGAGAAACACTGGTGTGCGAGACACCAATATTGAGAATTCTCAGGGAACGGTGTCTTTTCAGGTTGGTCCAAGGGCCCTCACTTTAGACTTTTGCCTTGGGTTTAATTGTATGTGTTCAGAAGTGATGTCTTTCACTTCCAGTGCATGTCAGTATGCTCTGTGCAGGGATTTGCTCTCAGTAGATGGCAAAAACTGATTCTTCAGGTCACCGAGCTAAAGTGTGAACGATATTTTATTTTGGTTTTCTTTATAGCAATGCAGAGTCTCCCGAGAAGAGATTCAGACTGAACAGCTTTGTGTCAGACTTTGGAAGATGGCTGCTGCCCAAGGTGTTCTCTGGCAGTGCAATCACGAATCTAGGTCCCTCTTTCACTGCTACATCAATGGAGTGGACCACTTGGACAAAGCCAAAGCTGGTATCCCTACCATAGCCCTTTACAGTGATATTCCGCTCCAGGAAGCCATCAGAAGCAGCAGGTGGCCAGAGGAGGAGCCGAACAGACTCATGAAATGTGACATCCCCAACTTTATCAACACGGACCAGAACTCTTCCTTTGTGGAAAATGATTTCCTGATTTTGTAACTACCGATTGTTCTAGAAAATAAGCCAGTTGCCCAGAACTCACACAAAGACTTGAATTGAGAAACGTGCTTTGTCAGGTATCTTTCTGAAGATGCGAAGTCTGTCTTTGTATGGCAGGAAGCCCCCTTTCACAAAACTGAATGTGTTTGTGTCTGAGAGAGGGAAATGGAGACAGAAAGACGAAGAAGCAGAAGAGAGCCCCCTCAGAAGAGAGCTAGTTAAGGTGAGTTTTTGTGCCTTTAAAAAACATTTGGGGTTTTAGGGGGAACAAAGTATTTACACTGTCTTATTCTCCTCGTTGGAAACCTTGGCCCCGTCGTCAGAGTCAGCGGCCTTGAACGGGGGTTTCACGCTGCGTTTCATCTGGCGCTGCCACTTCCACGCTCTGCCTTTAGCACGTTGCTTTGCCTGTCAGGGTTGCCACCCTTTTAACTGTAAGGTGAGGAGTCTGGAGTGGATGATCCACCCCAACTCTGCTGTTTTGCAAATTTCTGATTTCGTATTCAGATGAGGCTGGGATACATACACCTAGAGCAGTATAAACCAGGCCCTACCTCCTGCCTATTGCTGGGGCATCCCTCAGGCCTGTGCCTTCTACTCAACCCTTTACTGATCCCAGCTTTTGTCAGGAGCCCAAGTGCCTACCGGGATGGCAGGGGACTTGTCTTTCGTGGTCACGGTGGCCAAGGATTCTATTGGTTGTTCTGAAACAACTCTTCCGAGATCCTCCACCCACCCCTGCTCAAACCTAATGACAGCCCTACGGTTCCTTTCCTAGGAGGAGGATCAATCCATGGTGCATTTTATGACAATCCTGTCCCCAGGAATGCACGGAAGTTTATCAGCTGAGTGAGGGGAGGTGCCTCTGTGTCCCTGTATCTCTGTCTGCTCACAGTTCGCGGCCACTGGCTACTGAACAAGAAAAGTGCTATTCACCATGTTGTGTGTTTTCCAAATGTGTAGGTGATGGTCTTGTGGCTCGTGCATGGGCTTTGATTTGGGATGGTGAAGGGCTTATAAATACCTCATCAACATGTATTCGAGATGGCCTGTTGCCACACAGATTTGATTCATGAAGGCGTCAAGCCTGCACACTGGTTTGGAAACAACTTGGTTTTGATCATTCACACTGCATGCATGACTCGCTGCTAATCTCTGGGTGTTTTTTTCATTTCAGATTTATTCACTCCGTGTCTTGCTTAAGCTGAAAAATACATTTGTTTCACCAGAATATCCTCTGATTCTTTGTTTACACACATCCAGTTTTTTTAATTCCTTTAAAAATGATTCTGTGTTTATAATGCCTCCTAATTTCTATCATCTCTGTGTTGCCAGTGGCCTGAGACATGCACCAGATTTGATGCCGGAACTGTTCCACCAAAAGAAATCCCTTTGTCGTAATATCTTTTGAGGAAAATATTATTCTTTAAGGCTCTAACAGTAAATCGTAGAACAAAGCATGGAACATTTCTTGTAGTTAATACATGTTCATGCAAAAAGAAATGATATTTTCATTAAACAATGTTGATTTTAATAACTTTTACAAATGTGAACATTATTATTCATAATTTAAGTAACCAGATAAAACCAGTTATTTATTATGAAGATTGAAAACTATTTACACAGTCTCTTAATTAGAAGTAGCTTTATTAGAAGACTGAAGGGTATTTAAAAGATGGAAAAATACCCATGATGACACCATCATTTTTATTAACTAAATATCAAGAACTGTGCAGGGTTAAGATTTAACCCTCTGCAAACTGCCAAGTTAGCATGAGGTAGTTTGTGGATGCTGCCAGAGGACAGGACACTCCCCCAGGATCAGAGACAAAGGACTTCCAGCCAGCACAGCAGGCAGCCTGTGGTTCAAGTTCATATTGGTTCCTGAGTTCCTTTCCTATTGCTGTTGTAACAAAGGACCACAGACTCAGTGGCTTAAAGCAATACACATTCATCTTCCCACTGTTCTAGGGTGCAGAAGTGCAAGGTCAATGTCAGTTGCTTAAACCAACGAGTGGCCAAGGCTAAGTTCCACACCGAGGCTCTTGGGAGGGATTCGTCTTCCTACCTTTCGCAGCTTGCAGAGGTGCTCACACTCCTTGGCCCAGGGCCCTGTGTCACTGTGACCTCTGCTGCCACTTTACATCCCTGTCTCTGACTATATAGATATAGAGGAAGAGTCTTCTACATCTGGTATGGACCCTTTTTCCTAAATGGACATTGTATCCCTATTTATGTGCAGATGAAAACCCCTTCCCTCCAGGGTGCGGTGGCATCAGCTCACAAGATGACCACTCTGGGCTTTAAGTGTCCTCTTTGTTTTGTCATCAGGGAACTTCTCTCTCCATAGTTAGCTCTGTATTACATTGTTGTTATATTTTACCCGGAATTACTGAAAGTTTTACTTAAAAGAGATCCTGATTAGCTCTGTTTACCTGTTTCCAGAGCTGAAAGCTTCAGTTCTAGAGTATCTGTTTGATTTTTCTTAAAAATACATTCCAGTATATTTCTCTGGTGAAAGTCTCTACCCTGTTATCTATTCTCCCATCATTTCCTTATTTTCTTGAATATATTAAAAGTATTTTATAGCCTTTATTGGTAGCTCTGATGCCTACATCACCTGGGGGTTTGCATCCTTTGTCTAATGCTCCTTATTCTCATGTTATCTGTCATATAGTCTGGACATGTTGCATGTCTAGAAATTCTTTATTACATGGCAGACATTGCAAATGAAAAATCCATGTTATCTTCCGTGAGAGCTTTTCTACCTTCCCGTTAGGCAGACAGTGTGAGGGACTGATCATGTCACTCCAATCAGGCGCTGAGGTGGATCAGGACTAAAGTGCCTTTTTTCTTAAAACAGCTTTGAGGTATACTTGGCAAAATAATTTTCACACGTTTAAAGTGTACAGCTTAATACGTTTTGACATAAGAATATCCCCAAGAAACCGTGACCACACTCAAGACAGTGAACATACCCATCACCGACAAAGCTTCTCTCCTGCTTTTTGTTGTCCCTCCCTCCCTCCCCGTCTCTTCCCCTGGGAACCATTGATCTGCTTTCTATCACAACATATTGGTTTGCATTTTCAAGATCCTTATATGAATGGATTCATGCATTATCTACTCTATGTTGTCTGACTTCTTTCATTCAGTGTAATTATTTTGAGAATCATCTGTGTTGCTGTATTAATAGCTTATTTGTCTTATAGTAGAGTATTGTTTAGTGCTGAGTTATTACTGAAGTGTTTAATGTGAGCAGTGTTTGTATAGACCATCATTTCTTTCTGCATTTACTTCTTGATGGATGCATGGGTTATTTACAACTTGAGCTGTTATAAATAAAATAGCAGTGAATATTTGGTTACAAGTCTTTGTATGGACATATGAGTTTCCTTTCTAAAGCACCAGATGAGGAATGTCTGGGTTATATGATACATAGGTGTTTACCTTTTTAAAAGAATCTGTTAAAGACTTTTCTAAAATGGTTGTACTATTGTAAATTCCTCGTGGTGTGTATCAGTTCTGGTTGCTCTACTTCCTTGCCAGCACCTTGTAAGGTCAGTCTTTCTAATCGTATTCTTTCTAGTATGTATGTGAACTAGTATCTTACTGTGGCTTTTAAAAGTATTTCTCTAATGACTAATGACATCTTTAATCAGCATCTTTTCATATGCTTATTATCCATCTGGATATCTTTACTGAAGTGTGTTTTCTGGCCTCATTCATTCATTCAGGTGTTTGAATTATTATTGAATTTTGAGACCTCTTTATTCTGGATCAGATACAAAGAGAGACCTTTATCAGATTTATGATCTGCAAATAGCTTCTGTCTATGGCTTGTCTTTTCATTTGCTTAGCAGAGTTTAGAAGAGCTTTGAAGAGTCTTCATGTTGACAAAGTTCACTCTATCAGTTTCTTTTTAAAATAGATGATACTTTTGGTGTCATAGCAAAGAAATATTTGCCAAACCCAAGGCCGTAAAGCTTAAGCCTATGCTTGTTCTCCTAGCTGTTTTATAGTTTTAGATTTCCTATTAAGATCTATGATCCATTTTGAGGTAAATTTTGTATATTTTGTGAGGTGTGGATCAAAGTTCATTTTTTTTTTTGTGTATCACTATCTAATTGTTCCAGCACTACATGTTGAAAAGACCCTTTCTCCACAGCATCCTTTTTGAGAATCAATTGTCTGTATAAGTGTTGGTTTAGTTCTGAACATTCTATTGTGTTCCATTATTCTATTTTCCTGTTTTACACCAACACCATAATTTCTGATTACTGTAGCTTTATAAAATAAAGTCTGAAAATCAGATAGTGCAAGTCTTCCAACTTTGTTTTTCTTGTTCAAAGTTGTTTTGGATATTTGGATCCTTTGAATTTTTATATGAATTTTAGAATAAGTTTTTAAATTCCTTACATCCTGTTCTGCCAAAATTCCACCCATGTCTTTGGCCGTCTCCAAAGCCACATTTTCTGAAGAAGTCTCTCTACATCCCAGGTGAAAGGAATTTTACTTTTGTCTGTGCTCAAATCACATTTGATAATATTTGATTACATTTAATCATATTTGGCTATATGTACTTGTCTGATCTTTCCAGCCATATAGTAAATCTCAAAAGATTAGGAATCTTGACTTGGTTCCCTCTGTGTGCTGAGAAACTAGTTCTATGCTTTGCAGGAGTGAGCCCTGCAGTAAGAGGTATCTGCAGCACACATCTAGCTCATTGCTTGAATATTGTCAAGGAATTCTGCAGATTTAGAATTGTTTATTGATTGTTGTCTCCAAGACGGCTCAGTCTTTTTTATTTCTATTGCTACTGCTGCAGTTTCAAAGAACAATGGGCTAATTATTTTCCAAATATCAAATCATACTCTAATTGTGTTGTCACGCAAGTTATGTGCTGCTGTGTCTTAACAACCTGCTTAGTGTTCACAGGCTCCTTCACTCATGGAACATTTGTGAGAATGTCATATCCTTAGAGATATCAATGCTGACTTTGGCGACCTGAGCAGCAGTATCTGAACTCACTCCTGCTGTTTTTCCAGTGTCCCCTCTAGCCCTCCTCCAGCCCTCCATGGGGGGCCCTGCAGTTCTGCCCTAGGAAAGCCTGTTGCTTCTCAGGAAGACTTCCCTACGAAACATAATCATGTCCTTCTTGTGGGGACATTCAGTCCAGAGACCTGAAAGCAGGGGAAAATGTTTAGCCTGCTTTTGGTAGAACCTAAATTCTTCCATATTTGTTAGAAGCAATTTCAATGAGGAAACTGTTTTGGCATCTAACAAATCAGCATAAATGACTGATGAGGAAGATCAGCTTCCCCATCCCACTCAGTCATCATGTTGATGTGACACTCACATTGGCAAACATTTTCTCCTATGAGCAACGTAAAGTTCAAGACGTTATGAATGGCTTTTTGTTTTTATTTCTTAGACTTTCCACATTCATTGTGTCTCGTGAGATTATATGAATCCTGCTTATTGTCAGCCCAGCACTAAACTTTTTAAAAGGATCACGTGTTTAAAAGGCTAGTGGGCAATTTTTTAGAAGACAGAAATCCTTAGATTTTGGTCCTAGAGTTGAATCTTGGTTAGTGGTGAATGAAAATTCCCGTTAAAATTTTAAATTCAGTGATATAAAGTCTTAAAAATAGTTAAATATTAGTCAATTTCATTAAACACTATAAGAGTTATTTACCTTTAAGCCTGTTTCTGGGGCAATTTTGCAATGATTCCCTCCCTTTATCGATTCCCTCTTTATCAGAATCCTTGAGAGGCCCCTGTCATCATTGTCACTATCGTCATCATCATCATGGAACTGATTCTTCTGGATGATTCTAGGAAAATAAAGAGATGGACGGGATTATGAGTAGGACAGTGTGTGCATATAGAATAAGAACAGCTGTCAGACATTAGATGCAAGATACCCATTTCATTTAGAGAAGAATGTGGTCATGAAATCCTGATGTGGTGAATGAAGGAAGCGGTGGGAACAGGATAGTCAATGGAAAGGAGGAGGAAGTGAGTGAAGTTGAGAGCATAGGTCCTTGGTTAGTTGATCAGCACATTGGTGAGAATGAGAGGAGTGTGATGGCAGAATCATGTCCCTCCCCGGCCACAGGGTAGCCACCTGTGACATGTTACTGTACATGGCAAAAGGGTTGACAGATATTTTAGGATAAAAATCTTAGAGGATTTCTGTCTCCTAAATTGTCTATTAGTTAGCCTTTTAAACCCATGATACATTATTAAAGATTAGTGCAGGGGCACAAATAAAAAGGATTCATATAATCTCACCAGACATACTGAATGTAGAAAGGATAAGGAAGAAAAACAAAAAGGCACTTATAAGTGCCTTGAACCATAAATTGCTCATGAGAGAAAATGTTACACAAGGTGAATGTCACAGCCACATACATACTGACTGAGTGGGATGGGACAAGGGGATCCTGAGATGAGACAATAGGGTGAGTAGCCCGGATTGTCCAGGTGGGCCCAATGTAATCACAGGTGTCCTTAAAATGGAGGATATTTCCCAGCTGAGTTTAAAATCAGAGGGAGGTGTAGCGATGGAGCAATGTTCAGAAAGGCTGCTGACCATGAAAATGGAGGAAGTTGAGGGGCACAAGCTATGGAAGGTGGGTGACCTCTGTAAACTGGGGGGAAAAAAAAGGAAACATTCTCTTCTAGACCCTCTAGAAGGAAGGAACCCTGCTGGTACCTTGAATTTAGCCCAATGAGAACTGTGTTGGATCTCTGACCTACACAGCCATAAGCTGAAAATTCTGTGCTAGTTTAAGCTATTAAGCTTATGGGAATTTGTTACAGTGGTAATAGGAAAATAACATAGTGAGCGGTAGTGTAAGGGATTAAAGGTGTAGGATCGGGTGTGGAGAGAATTCTGACATTTACACCTAAAAAACAACCAGGTGAAGTGGGAAGGTGATTTAAGGAAGACCTACCTGGCAGGGCTGTCAAGCAGACTGGAGCGAGCGAAGCCTTGGAGTTAGAGGAATCAATTAAACCTCTACAAGGAAAATAAGAAATAAAATGTAACAGGGCTTCAGTGTTAGTAGATGTAGGAATGGAAATGGGTAGAGAGATATAAACATTATTTTGAAATTAGCTACAGGTTTGATGACTGCATGTTTGGGAGAGTTAGCCGATGTGTGGATTGAATGCATCCCCTCAAAATCCATCTGTCGATACCTCATCTCCCAGGGTGATGGTACAGGGAGGCGGGGCCTTTGCGAGGTGATTAGTAGGATAAAATGAGGTCATGAGAGTAGAGCCCTCATGAATGGTATTAGTGTTCTTATACAGGGCCCCAAAGTGCTTGCTTCTCTCTCCTCTCTGGGCCATGAAGACAGTGGGAAGACAGCCATCTTCGAGCTGGCAATCCTCTCCCAGATACATTGACCTTGAAAGCCTCAGCCTCCAAACCGTAAGGAATATGCTGGTTGTTTAAGCCACCCGACCCACGGTAATTTGTTACAGAATCCCAGACTGACGAAGACAGTGGAGAATGCCACTGCGTTTGGCACTGATTGCCTGGAGAATGCTGAAACCCAGGGAAGTGGGCAGCACAGACGTTTACTCATTTAATCCTGCCAACACTGTAGGGGATAGAGTCAACATATTCCTCGCTATTTAAAAGGTAAGGAAAAAGAGGCACAAATAATAACAACGACAACGACAACAACAACAACAATAACAATAATTTGTCCAAGATTCACACAGAACTCCCTGGAGGGAGAGTGAGAATTAATACTTATGCAGGCTGGCCCCAGAGCCCCTGCTCATAACTAATAAGTCAGATCACCTTGCTTATTGGGATCAGTTTTTTCAACTGTGATATGAGTGTACTGTGTCCAGTAACTTATAATTTCAAAATACCTCACTGTAAGGGAATCATTAGTTGCAGGCATTACAAACCACAGAAAGCTAGACATACAAAAATAACTTGTTAGGGCAAGATAACCAATAATGTTTTTAAATATTATACCTGCTGACCCTTTGCAATAAAGTGTTTATTTATAATTCTGTCTGGCTACAGAATAACATCATAATCCTGCATGTGGCTGGTGGCTCCCGTGTTGGACAGCACGGGTCTAGAGAATTTAAATAACTTGCCCAGCCTTGCCCAGGAAGCTCGTGGTGGGATCAGAACTATAGTCTGGGACTGTTCCTTCCTATCCAACAAGTCCCTCATGGAAGTTTAGAAGCTTCTCCTTTGGTGCCCAGATGTCTATCCGTACTTATGACATCTTGTCAGGTGCCCCGGCCTGCTCCTGAACATCAGCCAGAACCCACTTCTGCTCTTTTTTGGCGAGGTAATACCTTCTAGCAACTTTCATTACCTTCTTGGCATCAGTTCTTACCTGGAAGGGTAGTGGCTAGAGATGGAAATGTGTCCACATGACAGGTTTTTCAAAAATATAGTAGGAGTGGTCAAGAGAAGAAAACCTCAGGAATACGAGTGGAAGCATGTCATTTAATATACCAAATGCGTACTTTCAATGTATGTTTGTGTTTCCGAGTCCAGGCTTGTTCTACTCGTGTATTACAGGCCAACACATCAGGAGACAAGGATTTGGGGCAAGAAAGAGCGGCTTAAATTTGTAAAGCCAGCGGAGAAGATGGTAGACCAATGTCCTGGAGAACCATCATCCCAAATCTGAATTCAGGCTCTTATATTAAAAAGGGGAAGCGGGAATGCTTGGTTGTTGCAAACTTGGTGTATGAATTCTTTGTTGTTAGAATCCTTTGTTCTTGCAGCTCTTCACCTGGGTCAGATCCGTGTAAACCTCCAACAAGCAAATGTTATTTTCTATTCTGTATCTTGTTATCTTTATACGAATGGAAAAGTGTTAATATCCTTCAAAGTCAGAGCCTTGAGAATAGGGTCTCCTGTATATTTCAGGATCTAGGCTACATTGTTTCACAAAAGGTGCAGAAACAACAAGACTAAGCCTAGGACACAGGGCACAGGGTTAAAGTCAAAGGAACAGATCTAATATGGAGTCAGATTTCTTCTTTCCTATTTCAGTAGTGCCATGGGGAAGGCACTTTGGGCAGCTTTCTGTAGGGTCCTGGAGGCTTTCTCTCTCAGCCTCTGTGCACCTCTATTGAAAACCGGTCATCGCTATTGGCCTGCTGGAAAACCACTCCGCCTGTTTTGCCCTGAAGTTGTGTTCTGTTTATAACTCATCTCTACTCCTTGGAAAACAACTCAATAAAGACTCAGTTGGTTTTCCACCAGCCCTGGGCAGGGGTGAGGGATAGCATGTTATTATTTTATAAAAAAATATATAAAAGAAGTTTTAAGACAACACTGGACACATAGGAGAGAGACAAACAATGCTTCCTGGCTTAAATCAAAAGTGATGACTCAGTGAGTCTATGGCTGCTGTATTTGCTGAGCTAGTTACTCCTTTGCTCCATTACACATTTATTTTAACTGAAAAAGAAATATATGCATATGGATAAAAAAATTCAAACAGAGCAAAAAATACTCAAGTGAAAGAACTTTTCCCTCATCCTCTGTTCCTACACGCCTCCCTGGAGATGCCAATGTTTACAATCCTTTGTGTGCTTTTCCAGATATGCTATGCACGTTCCCACCAATGTATGTAAATTCCTTTAAAGTTTTACTTATTTTTAACTTAAAGGGACTTAAATCCTCAAGTGGCTTCTGCCACAGTAATAGAAAAGAAGAAATCTGACTCCATATTAGATCTGTTCCTTTGACTTTAACCCTGTGCTCTGTCTCCTAGGCTTCATCTTGCTTGTAAAACAATGTTGCCTAGAGCCTAAAATATACAGGAGAGCCTATTCGGAAGGCTCTGACCTTTAAGGGTATTTAACACTTTTCCAATCATATAAAGATAACAAGTTGCAGAATAGAAAATAACGTTTGTTTTGTTGGAGGTTTACAGGGATCTGACCCAGGGAGATAGCTGCAAGAACAAAGGATTCTAACCAGAAGGAATTCCTACACCAAGAAGTTTGCAAAAACCAAGCACATAGGAAAGCAGCCTGAATTCTGACTTGGGGAGATGGTTTTCTAGGACATTAGTTTGCCATCTAGGTCTACAGAAACTTGCTATTCCATGCCCCAACACTTGGTCTCCCAACTTACTGGCCTGTCCTGCACTGAGGAGAATGAATTTGGACTCAATAACACTTCTACCTACCTAGCAAGCTGGGTACTGGGACTGAGGGCAGCTCTCCCACACACAGGGGCCTAAGGTGAGCCCTTGATTATTCCCAGAGGTTGGGGTGTGGTTTACCCAGGAGGGATGGGGACTATACACCAACACTCAGGCAGTCTGCTCCTTCTGGGGCTCTGACATTTTACCTCCCGCTCCCTGCCAGCCCAACACTTGGGACAGTGGAGCTAAGGCAGAGATCGTGCCTGCCTGTTTCCCAGCGTGTAAAAGGGGAACATGTACTCTTCCCAAGGTAGTTCTGAGAAACAACACCTGCGGGTGCTTGGTTCCCGGAGCAACAGTAAACCTAGCTCCTTGTGGGGGCAACGGGTGTGATACCCGTAGGGTTTCTGCAGAGACCTTAGCTGGAGGGCTGGGCCAGGGACGTAAAATATGAGCTGTGGGCAATGACGGGTTAGAGAAGGGTGTATAGGCAGGACTGCTGCCTCCTTCGGGATGCCCCAAGAGGTAAAACGCTTTCTCCCCATCTCTGCTACTCCCCTCCCAATTCCAGATAACTGCCTTCTCTCTGCTCCTCCTGTCCATGTGTCTCCCTCCACTTTTCCCCTCCTCCCCTCCTCCTCCCCTCTTCTCCCTCCCTCGGTTCCCCTTCTCTCTCAGGACCCAGAGCAGATCGATGGCCCTCCTGCGCATGCGCAGTCGCTGCCAGCTGGACCGCGGTTTGGAAGCTCCAGCTCCGAGCCGGGGATCGGCCCCAATGGCTTCTCAGCTCTGTCGCCCTGTAGGCCTTTGGCTCCTGCCTGGGGCCGGGGCCTCTGGCTGTGGAAGTGCAAGGTGAGGGGATATCGGGAAAGGGGTGAGGCGGCTGCGGGAGGGCGGTCGGCGTGTCACAGCCCCCCAGGGCGCCAGTCAGCGTGTGTTCAGCTGGATTGCTCGGGCCAGGCCCCTCTGCCCGCGCCACCTGCCCTGGCGCACCGGCCACAGCTGCCCAGGGCCAGGTGTGCCCCTGCCGCCTCTTGACCCAGCCGGGCTCCCCTCAGTCCGCGGCTGGCGTCCCCTTCCCCTCTCCCTCCCTCGAGTCCTCTCCTCCCGGGCTTCCTCTCCTTGGCCGCCGACCCGTCCCCACCACTGGGCGGGCTGTGTCCCGGGCGGGCGGGGTCTGCACACCCGGACGGGGCGGGCGGCTTGGGCTGGGGCTGGGGCTGGCCTCCAAGCGGGGCTGCAGCCCGCGTCCCCCACCCCGCTCTCCCTGCCCCGCGACCCCGGGGCTGCCTTCCTCTCCCTTTCCCGATCCCTGAGGTCAAGATTAGCGGCGTGGGCGCTGCTCCCTGGGCTGAGAGCCCGCGGCTGTAATGCCCAGCTTCTCCTGGTGGAGTCGGGAAAATGGAGCAGCAGTGCTGAGGGAGCTTCTGTCTCCTTGATCAGTATTTCTGCCCCAGGTAAGTACCTTGAACTCTTTCAGGTGTTATGATGGCGGTGCTTGTTGATGTAACGTGTTTTTATACTGAGAGGAATTACAGTGGTGAAAGCAGGGCTTTGTTCAGTTAAAAATGAGCTGAAGGCATGAGGCTGTCTCATCCTCCATCCTTCACTCTCCCAGGGTGAAACGTGAGACCGTTGATCTTAAAAAGATACTTATAGTCCCTAACTAGTCCAGCCCAGCTATTGTGTGTTAACAGGAACAGCACAACCCGAGGCGTTGGAGACCCAGTGACACTGCACTACTAAAGAGCTCCTGGCAAAATCTGGTTTGTTTTGTTTTGTTTTGTTTTTCTTTGTTTTTCTTAAATTGTGGGACAGACTAGTAGTATAGAGGGAAAAATAATTGGCAAGAAGGATTTTTTCATATAACAGCTTTATTGTGATATTGTTCACACACCATGAAGTCCACCCACTTAAATGTTACAATTCAGCAGCTTTTAGCATATTCACATTTGTGCAACCATTATTATTCCAGAACGTTTTCATCACATCAGAAAGACCAGTTGAAATGCATGACCTATCCACCCCTTCCCAGTGGTGGTTCTAAAGAAGTTTCTTGGCTGTTCCTGACCATAAATTAACTTGTTACATTCCATGAAATATCTAGGAGGAATTCTAATCAGAATTGCAATGAATCTGTCTATCAAAGCAGGAAGAATTAATGTCTTTATGGCATAAACTTCTACACATGAATATATCTGGGACCCTATCTTTTCATCTATCCAGAGCCATGCCTATGGGAAATCCTCATTAATTCTTGGGTTTGTGAATGATGAGGCTCAATACATCATTAGATGCAACTGTAGCCTTTCACTGAAGAGAAAAGTAACCTCGTAGAAGCCAAGTGATTCTCTGATGGTTAGAATGAGTGACCGCCAGTGCTGGAGTGTTCGAGTGGACTTGGTGCTTGCAGAGTTCTCCACCACCTACAGCTAAGGGGATTACCGTGTTCTTTTACTTTTTTTTATGGCGTTGCTTTTATTTTTACTTATTATATAAAATTATTTTTTATTGAAGTGTAGTCAATTTACCATGTTAGCTTCAGATGTACAGCAGAGATTCAGTTATAAGCTTATGCATATGTTTATAAATGTTTTTCAGATTGTTTTTAGTACAACTCATTACAAGTAATTGAAAATAGTACCCTGTGCTATATAGTAGGTCCTTGTCATTTATTTTATATTTATTAATGTGTATCTGTTAATCCTCCCTTTCCTGCCTGCTAACAACAGTTTGCTTTCTATGTCCATGAGTCTATTTCTAGCAGCACCGTTTTTGCTAGCAATATATGCTGGTTGGCTCTTTTCTGTTTCAGTAATTCCATCTTATGTGTGGGCGTTTTTCTTCTGGTGGGCCTGTGTGTGGTGTGCACACGTGGTAATAGAGATCTGTATTTGGGAGGACTCCAGGCCTTGTGTAGTCCCTCGTATGGAGCGCCCACTGAACTGATGCTTGAACTTGGAAGAAAACAGTAAAAGTTGGAATTTCCACCATGGTTGAGACTTCCAGGTTTCTATAACCTGTTTAGCCCACCTAAATTTTGGCTGCACCCATACTGGATAATTTGGTGGAACTTCATGGTATGGTGGTATAGAGACAGGGCCTTGTATGCTTCTTCTCTTTCCTTTTTCTAACAGTCATTCTCCTGGGCCTTCCAGGTACTCCCCCAGAAGGGCCCAGGGCTGGCTTGGTGCTGCACTTAGGCAATATTTGTTAATAAGTCCCTTTCCTCATCTCTTCTGAGCCTCCATTTCCTTCTCTGCACAATGAGGGCTTAGACTAGATAAGTGCTTTTCAGTTTCTTTTAAAGCCATGTTTCCTTTGAGAAACAGAAAATGCAAATCTCTCCTCCCATCCCAACCCTTTAGATTTTGACACGTCCTCCAAGGAGTCACATAGCTCTTTGTGGTAAATTGATGTGATTGTGATTCCACGTGGCACAGAAAAGACTCTTCAGAGATTGATTGCAGGGAGAGGGCAGGAAAGGGGCATTATGTCACACTTTCTTGTGTGAGCACTGGAGCAAAGGCTTGGGTTTAAATATGGTGTCTGATGTGGCATCTCTCTAATCTTGCACAATGTGATAAACCTCTATCCCTAGTTTCTTAATGTGTCAAGTTGGGGTGGTAATATTTTAAGGCTTTTGTGAAACATTATACACATAAGCCATTTGTGTCTCTGTAGATACAAGACCTGCTAGAGAGTCGGAATTTCTTTAAAAATACATATATATTGTCCACAGCACTCTGTCTGTGTGTATTTTGAAGTTCCTGGAGGGTGAGGGTTGAGTGTAATGTCCATTGTGGGACAGGTGGCCCATGGGTCTGTGTGCCTCAGATTTCCCCCTCCTCCCCAGTCCTCTTCCTCTCAGTCCAGGATGAAGTTCCCTAGTAGATTTACACAGAGGTCTTGTGGAAATGGCTCTTCATTTTATTGTTTCACCAAGAAGGGCTGCCATCATGATCTCTGTGGCCAGGTTTTGGTGACCTGAAGGCTATGCAATTGGGGATTTCTATTTAATAAAAAGAAAAAAAAATTACAAATACAAAATTAGACCTAGGTTGGTGGCAAGGGCTTTTGAAAGTGGGGACCATTAGCTTTGTTAGCTTCAGGTGCAGTGGCCTCTGGCCACAAGGACACATCCTCATGCTCTGAAGTTGGAGGGACCAGTGGGTTCAGTGGGAATATTTACTGAGTGCATCTCATGGGCTGCGCATTGTCTTAATTGTACTGTGTGTTCCTTATTTGAGACAGTGAGCTCATTTAAACACAATAGCCTCTTTAAAATATTAGACTTTTTATTTTTAGATGTAATGTAGATTCCCATGTAGTTGTAAGAGATAATATGGAGAGGGCCTATGGGCTCTTTGCCCAATTTTCTTTAATGGTTCCATCTTGCAAAGTTGGGGTACTATTCATTCGTGACTCACTAATCCTTTTAGGTTTGTGTTATTGCCCTCATTTCTATTTATGAATAAACTGGTGTTTAGAGAAGCACACAGGTCTGCCCAGGTCAACCACGTGGTTAGTGTAGATTTGGGTGGAATGTGGGCTTGGCATTTCCAAGCAATACCATTATGATGGTCTGTGGCAGGGAGCAGCATTCATTTTGCTTGTTTATTCATTCATTCAACAAACATTTATTGAATAAACTCTGTGGTTCAGATGCTTTCATAGGGTTATCTGATTCTTCAGCAGTATGGAGAATCAGGTAATATTTTGTTTTTTTTTTTAATATGAGAAAAATATCTCTGAGAGGTTATAACCTCCCCAAAGGAAAAATAGCTCATAAATGAGGGATAGTACACTTGTACAGTTCCTTCTTCTTATGCAGGTGGTACCCTAGGCATTTTACATCTGCATAATTCCATAATCCAGATATATTCTTGTAAGGCAAGGAGTTTTTTTTTAATTGAATTATAGTCAAGTTTACAATGTTGTGTCAATTGCAAGGTGGGTTTTTTTTTTGAATTTTGAATTGAGAAAATATTTTTTGAGGGGGTTAATTAAGTTTATTTATTTGTTTCATTGTTCTAAAATGAGGTACTGAGGATTGAGCCTAGGTCCTTGAACATGCTAAGCACATGCTCTACCACTGAACTGTACCCTCCTCCCCAAAGCAAGTTTTCTTACCCATTATTCTGCACCTTAGGAGTTCAAATAAATTGGAGTTGAAATCCAGATATTTTGATCCTACTATGGTTCTTTGCATTATATCCTGCTGAGGGGTGGGGAAGCAGTTCCTTTATTCATTCCTTTATTCAGCAGTTTTGAGCACCGACTGCATCAGGGCCTGCCTAGGTGGTTGGAAACAGAAAACAAGAAATGACCCTTTTCTGCAGGGGATGGAAGCCTAGACCAAAAGCTGGGCAATGTGATCTGAGCTTCAGTAGCCATGTGCAGACGCTGAGGACAAACTTATCCACGATTTGCTTGGACTTCCCTTGCCTTCTGGCTGGTGCACACCAGGTCGCTGCAACCCAGTGAGGCCCGCAGCCCACAGCACAGTATGTACATCGATTTACCCTCCCTTCTCGGCAGGGACTGCAACATGAGCGCCCCTGACTACGTGCAGTGTGCTGAGGACCACCAGACTCTCCCCGTTGTCGTCCAACCCGTGGGGATCATCTTAGAGAATTTCTTTTGCATCTATAATGGAATCTCCTTGGTGAGCCAAATCAGCCCGTGCGGCTCCCAGTGGGCACTCTGTATCTACTATAGGTATCACTATGTGCCCGAGAATGGATGGAGTGACTCCCAGACCCACCGCAATGTCGTGGGCCTTGTCACCATTACCAACTGCCTCTTGGCCAAGACCTTCTAGAAGCTCCATGCACAGAGGAGCTGTATGGCACCACGCGCTATGACTCTCAGCTCTTTGTCTTTGTGCTGTATGGGGAGGTGGCCGAGCAGCCGCGCACCGACGTGGCCTTCAATCTACGAGGACTGCAGGCTGGTGGAGAAGAGGATCGACGACTTCACTGAGTCACTCTTCATCTTGCCCAAGTCCAAGTGGCTGGATGGGGCCCCCGAAAATTCTGGGGAGAAGACCCCCCTCCTCTACATCCTATTTGAGTAGGAGGACATCGTGGGACTGGACACAGACAGCAGGCAAGTCAACCTGAAGGCCGGGCCACCCTGGCTGTGTGAAAGATTGCTTCCCTACAT
Organism: Vicugna pacos; assembly: GCF_048564905.1. Classification (NCBI taxonomy): domain Eukaryota; kingdom Metazoa; phylum Chordata; class Mammalia; order Artiodactyla; family Camelidae; genus Vicugna; species Vicugna pacos. The sequence goes on from NC_132997.1 coordinate 5,351,831, forward strand.
CCAGAATGGGATCAGCAAGGAGGAGGGCTGTCTTGTAGCCAAGGCGGGAAGGAGGTGCAGCCCGCCGGTTTTCAGACATTTAAAAGTAAATCTGCTTTTGTTTCAGAGAGATACTTTTAGGGTTAGTGTGGACACTTACTCCCCCTTTTCAGCCAGGAAACTTGGTGGGACCCCTGGAGTTGCTGTCCAATAGAGTAGCCACAGCCACTGATGTTAGGAGTGCTGGGGAGGAGGCTGGTCTGAGCTGAGATGTGCTGTAGGTCAAATGCACATCAGATGCTGAAACTTGTCTAGTAAAAAGAATATAAACTATCTTGTTACTTTCTATATTGATTACATGTCAAAATGATAGTATTTTACATACAGTAGAATAAGTAAGGTCTGTTCTTAAAATCAGTTACTTGTTTTTTTTTTTTTTTACATTTTAAACGTGGCAACTGGGAAACATTATTTACATGACTCTCATTTCATTCCTGTTGGACAGCCTGTCCTGGGACAGTTTCATCCCTTCGCTTATAGATGAGACTCTGATTCCCGAGACGCAGAACGAGGTGCTGGTTGAGCTCGGGGTGGAGCCGGTGTCTCCTGCCTCCCAGGCCCAGCACTAGCACGGCTCAGGCCCTCTCCCCTGCCTGACAGCCACCATGCCAATTTAGGACATCAGAAACACTGCCAGGGGCATCCGAATGAGCTCCTTATGCAGGGAAAGGCGTGTCACGGAGAATGGAACAGAGCAGGGAAAAATTCGTCCTCACTTTGTCCCTGTGATTATGGCAAAGGCCCCACTCTGCCTTGGAAGGGCAGACGAGCTCTTCTGGGCTGCCTACCCCCTCACCCTCTACTATGTTTCCCTGTGTATCTTTCAAGCTGTCCCTCGGGCAGAAGAGGGTGAGATGTCTTTGCCGAGAGGTGGTCCCCCTTTACTGGGGAGATTGAGGGGAGCTGTGTCCCCCCCGGCCTGCGGTCTCGGGCCTTGAGTCTCGAGAGCGTTCATGGCGGTCCCACAGGTGACGGTCGGAGGACATGACACGTGCTGCCGGGCCCGCTGTGCAGGAGGGGCTCTGTGATTGTCTGATTCTAAGGTCAGATTCTCCTTTCTTGTTGTTGGTAAGATGGAGGAGAAGATGCCAGAGAATTGATAAAAAGAAAATCCACAACAGTCCTGTGAATGACAGACAAAGGGGATCCGTGTCCCACCTGCGTATGGTGCCTGGCGGGCTCTGGATTAATTTTCACTTCCTCCCCGGACATTCCTCTATGGCTTAAGGAAGGGGAGAGGCATGTCGTGGCCATGATCTGTACTTGTCCTCACATGGTCCTGTGATCTACATGCCCACACTACCCTTCTGCTCCTTGGAGATGAGGTGTCAGGTTTAGGAAACTGGGCACTGCTGAGGGCATAGCTGCCAGAACCGTGCTACACCAAGGCTGGCTCCGTTCACCTGACCTGTCACCTCCTGTTGAGTCCCAAGGCGTCATTCAAGGTAGGCGCATCGGTGCAATGTAAGCAGGGACCACCTTCTCGCCCTGGACAGACTGGTGGGTGAGCAGTGGAAGCCCGGAGCCCTGCACCAGCCCCCAGGCCAGTGCCTCCTCTTTCGTCAAAGGAGGCACTGGTGACATTTTTGCTCAGCAACTGCTTGGCTTTGAGTCTGCAGACCCACCAGAGAATGCCAGATTGTTTTTGCCTTTTGAAGTCTGCCCTTGGGATTTGGTGGAGTAGCTGGATGTGTGCTTAGCCCATAGTGGTTGACACTGTCACCATTGTTTACCCGGAACCTCGTGTACCAGGCATGGCTCCAGGCATCAAAATACAGCAGCGCATTAAACCTCCCTCCTTGTGGGTCTGTCTGTTTTGGTACCACAAGGGCTCAGCCAGCATCTGAACGTCAGTGAGATAACGCGGCCAGTGAGCTCGGGTCAAGCACGTTCTCCTCCAGTCACTTTTACTCCATAGTTGCTTTTACTATTCCACAGTCATTAATTTTTTAAACAATGCTTTGGTTCAGGAGCAGAACCTAATTCTCCCCTGTTCCTCTTGGTGGGAGTGAGTAACATTGTCCAGCTTGAAGTGTGAACACATTTTGTAGCCCAAAAGCTGTCTACACACAACTAGGTGAAGTTTTGGTTTGGGGCGCTGACCACGTTGGGGTCCCCCGGCAGCACCGCTCCCCTCAGGCCCCTGCCTTCCCTGGATCAGGAGGTGAGGGTGGGTCTCACCGTCCCCGCGTCTCTCTCCTCATCACACTCACGTAATTTCTTGCAAATGCTGTCAGTTATTTTTGTTCTTGTGTGTTTCTTATTTTCGCTTTTCCTCTTTTCCTTTTTCTATTTTCCTTTTTCTCTTATACCACCCTGTGAGCATGTTGTTGGGTCTGAAAATGTGGGCTGTGCACACCCTGCATTGGAATAGCCAGATCGCCCTCTGTGCTGTCTCCATCGCTTTAAAAAGCAAAAACTTAACAGTTGCCATGATTCATATATTATCCTAGTCATCTTCTTATTTTCTAGTTTTTTGGAATTTTTGCTCTGTTAGCACATCACCCACTGGAGTTTGATACCTGTTAAAGTCCTTGTTTTGAGGAACCTGTTTGTTCCTCCTTATATTTGGTAACAAATGCTCTCTTACTAATTTTGTTTATTTGTTTTGAAGAAGAGAGATGCGAATTGATTTAGGCGGCTGCTGAGGGATTTTTTTCATGGAGTATTTAAACTTGGAAAGTCAAAATCTGCAGCACCTTGCTTGATTCTGGCTTTTACACAAACGTGCTCGGCACACGGTTCCTGGCTGTCGCTGTGTGACGTGCGTGACTGTGCTTCCTGGCCGGCGGTCACTGGTGAGGAAGTGGCCGGCTCGGGGGTGAGCAGCTGCAGTGGACTCTGTTGGAGGAAGCAGTCACCAGTTTTTTGTTTTTCTGGTTTTATTTTTGCATTCACCTTCCCAGAGCCATTTACTTTATTTTGCATTCATAGAGGGGCAGGAGCGGGTCTAAAACCATGCCACTCTTTTGTTCCCTTTATGAGGCTGGTTTTTCTAAGTATCAGGAAAACATTGCCTTGTCCTAAGGAGCTGGTTCACTTGGATCTGGTGGACACAGGGACCGCTAAAGGGGACCGTAGCTTCCTCTCTTCTTCAGCCAGTGGGTATTCAGAGCCGGGTCTGTGGTTTGCCTCAGCAGCCGTGCAGGCCTCCCTGCACCGGCCTTTACTTTTACCCCTTTTTGGCAGTTAATAGCTGACTCTGTGTCTGTTGCAGCTGATGTCCACCACTGACGGCCATGTCGTTATTTTGCGGTAGTGAGTCTCCAACACCCCTGTCAGCCGTGAAGGGACCTTGCATTCTCACCCCGACCCTGTTTCATCTCACCCAGGGGAAGGGTTTGGCCACCACCGTCATGCTGGACATGAGGCCTTGTTTCTCCTTTCATGCTCTGGTCCAAATGTGGACACTTCATCCTTCACTGACTTGGTCTCGCTTGAGACAGTCCAGACTTTCTGAAAGAGTCCATCACATTCTGGGGGGGGAACAGAACAAAAGTAAGAGTCGCAAGTAGGAGTCAAGGCTGTCTGGGTTGGCAAATGCAGGCTGGGATCTGTGATGTCTGGTCTGTGCCCTGGAAACAGGCCTTTCCCGTGGCTCCCGAGAGAAAAGGGGTTGGAGCGAGAACAGACTTGCCTGGGTTCCTACCATCCTCATCTACTCACTGACATGAGTGTCAGCTAACTAGGAGCTCCCCCAAACCTCGGGCCCTTCAAAGCTCAGACCACGGGAGATCCTTGAGTCCCTTCTCCTGGTCCTTCTTTGTGAGAATCCAGTGCCTTCTGAGGTGACCGGCAGCAGGAGATGCCTATCCCTCCAGGGAACTCCCATCGGAGGACTGTGACTCAGTGCACCTTGCTGTGAGCTTAACGGTTTCCATCCGTGCTCCCTGCAGAACCAGACTTGAGACTGGCTTAGCGACAGAAATGACAAGACTGATTCCAGGGCAGGGCCAGGTGGAGGGAACAGTGGAAATTGAATGTGACCTCAAAAACCTAGGTGGGTGATGGGGCTGTTACTAAAATGGGGAGCCTGGGAGGTACCTGCCAGGAATCGAAGTCTAGAGTAAATGGTGGTCATAAGGCTTTTTTTTTTTTTTTTGACATAAGGCATTTTTAAGATGCCATTTGTCATCCAAGTTAGGACTTCCAAGAGGCACTCGGGTCTATGAGCCTGGGGCTCAGGTGAAGGAGCCGGACTAGAGATACACGTTAGGATTCGTCATTCTTAGCTGGTGTTCACAGCCGTGCAAGTGGATCAGCTCATCTCAAGAGGTGCAGACTTTGGCTGGTGGGGGCAGGGCTGTGCCTGGTTTGGAGGAAAGCCCAGACCATGCAGCTTTGGTGTGTCAGTCAGCGGCGTTTGTGATTTTCAGAGCAATGGCATTTATCCTTAAGGTTCTGGGGGTTGGGCAGGGCCACCCAGGAAGAAATCTGAAGGGAGGGTTTTGGCCACGTGTGCACATCTTGGGACGATCCAGAGGCTGCAGGGTCCACAAGGGGAAACTCCTCAGAAGCTGGAGTCGCAGTGGGGAGTTGGGAGAATGTAGTCACACTCTCCTGTGAGGAAGGGAGGGAGGCCTCGGGAGTCCGCACCCTAGCGGACTCTCTTTCCCACGAACAAAAGGCAATCAGACAGAAGATTTGAAGTGAGAAGGGATGGGCGCTGGGAGAGGAGCCAACCTGGAGAAAGGTGGTTGAACAATTCTGGAATAGTCTCCCTGAAAAATAGAGTTAAAAATACCCAGACTCTTAAGAATATTGATAGTGACTGGGGAGGAGGCAGTTGTTTTTCTGGCCTCCTAAGGGTAAGGTATGTATCCAGGGATACACAGAAGAATCGGGCAGTCTGTTCCGGGGGCTTCACCCGTACCAGGGGGAAAAGTGCAAGTTTAAAGGGGGAGAAGGGCAGCTGAGGGAAACTAGCCAGGCCCCGTGTCACGTACCAGTCGGCCGCCCTACTTGCGTGTTGCATTCACATCCATGCCTCCCAAATGGGCGGTGGCAGCCCTGTTTTGAAGATTGGGAAGCCTTCTCAGAGGGGTTAAGGAATTGGTCCATTTAGCGGCTAGTAAATGCTGTAGCAGGATTCAAGCAGGGCCTTGTCAGACTTCAAGGGCATGTTCTCTCTACTAATTCCGGTACCTCCCCGTTGTACCTGAAATGGTGAAGTGAGTCAGTTTCGGACCCTTTCAGAGAAAGTACGCTTTAAGTGCCTCAGGACTGTTGCACAAAGCTCAGTGTTCTTTGATGGTTCGGAAGCACCGCAGTGCTTTTTGCTCCACAGATGTAGGGTCTTACTCTTTTGACGATGGTGTGGTTGTAAATGGTGTACAGGTGCAAAACCACACTTAGCAGCTTCTGAAGGGAAACTCTCCAGTTCTCCCTTGATCCACTTTCTTCCACGGGATGTAACTGTGCTGCAGCGTAGGCCTGAGCTTTCCGTATGGAGTGAGGGTTTGATATCCAAATTAAACATAAAACAGTCAGATGGAGAAAATCGAAGATGACAATATATTTTCGGGTTTCATTAGACAAGATATACTATCTGTTAATGGCCCATAAAGCGAATGAAATTGAGTACAGAACATTGCATTTCTTACTTTCTACTGAGAGATGTCTTCCAACATAAGATTCTCTGCTTTGGAACTTCAGCTCTGCCACTAGGGCGCCTGTCATTGTGTTGGTGTGATTGCATTTATACAGTGCATGTAATCTGGGCTTCCTTAGCCCCAAACACTCCAGTGCAGAATCATAGGCTGCAGCCATCACTTAGTTATACAAATACTTCTAAAACTATATGATACCAAAAGAAAATAAATAAAAATAGAGAGAGGGAGATTGCCTTTATCAAAGTTCCTTTGGATTTTAACTGCAAAGTGTTGTTGAGCAGCTCTGGTTTCCTTTGGATATGAATATATACATTTCTTTGCATGTAACTTGGATTTTAGGCTTGAACACCAAGCTCTTGTTTTCCATGAGCCACAAAAATCATAGCCAAATGACACACCTATGAAACATTTTATTCTTTTTATCTGAGACAGAATCCTTGAATTTGGGACTTGAGCTGTGATTTTGCTGTTTGCTCTTCCCACCCCTCTTGTCACCTCACTCCTTTTTCCCACGTGGCCTCCAAGAGTTCATGGTCTCAAAGGAACAGGTGGACAAATACCAGTTGGTCGCCAAGAAGTGCTGCTGTAGACGGAGCCCAGCCAAGAGCTAAAGGACATCATCAGGGAGGACTTCCTGGAAGAAATTGGCTCTACATTCAGTTCTGAGGACAGAGTAAGAGTCAGCCATGAGAAGGAATCAAGAGGGTGACTCAGGAGGCAGGAGCAGCCCGGGTAGAGGCCTGGAGGCTTGTGGGGTGGGGACTCGGGGAGACTGCCCTGTGTGGTCCAGGGTGGTGGGTGACCCTGCTTTGAAGGACACTGGAGAGGGCCTAGGGGTGGAGGGCTTTGGAGGAGCTTGGTTTTTACTAGAACTGACACAGAGGAGGCAGTGAATGGTGTCAGCAGGAAGTGACCTTTAGGAGAGCAGCTCTGCCTGTCCTTTTGAGTCCCACCCCTTCATTCTTTTATTCATAACACACGCAATTCTGAGTGCCTAGGGGAGAGGGGGTGGACCCACAGTAGTAAGCAAAATGTACTTGCTTCTTGAGAGCTTAGCAGTGTCAGAAGTTGACTTAGATTAAAATGTTCTATTAACACAGCAGGGCACCTAATCCAAAGTGCGGAGGTTGGAGGGAAGGAAGGCTTCCTTGACAAACAGTTAAAATGAGCCTGGAGGCTAGTGGGAAGCAGCAGTCACAGGGCCCCTGAGGTCACTGGGGACCTGGTACTGAGGTGAGGATAGGCAAGCAGGGTCGGGGGTGGGGCTAGAACTCTACCAGGGAGCCTCTGAAGGGTTTGAAGTGGGGGAGATGTAATCAAATTTGTGCTTTGGGAAGGCTGCCTTGGCTGTGTGTGTGTGTGTGTAGCAGGGAAGAGGGGGAGGGTGTCACCAACTGGGAGGGTCATTAGAAGACCATTCACAGGCTCGGAGGCCACCAGTGGGAGAGGGGCATCGGGGCTGCTTGGGGACCGCAGGGGCAGGGTGGATGCCGGATTTCCTTATGGGGAGGGCTTGTTAGCGGGGTCGCTCTAGCGACACCTTGTGGCTGGAAGTAAACAGATGGAGGCCGCCAGGTGGACTTACCTCTTCTCTCCTTCCCTGCCTTGTGTGATGATCTTAGCTCTTCCAACATATGGAAAAGAAGAGCTAAGTTCCAGAGTAGCCCAGGACTTTGCTGAGCTCGTTCAAGTGAGATTTGATAGGATTTAGTCTTGTGTTGAGATCTGTAGGTTAACTTAGCTAGAAACGTCCCGTCTTTTGGATTTCCATAGGGGTATTAATTCTTGATAAAGATTGCTTTCTTGGTGAGAGGAAATTTAATACAACTGATGTCTTTCTCAAAAAAAATCTTATCTTTTAAGAAATTTAATATTCAAAATAATAGGAATATTTTAAAATGATAAACTAAGGCTTTCGTGTAGTTTCTTTGGTTTCTGAGTTGATGTGTAGGTAGACCCTTTGCATTACATAATAGCACATCTTTGTCAGTATTTAAAGAGCTGTTAGTGAGCGCCCTAGACCCCACTTTTGAAAGCATCATTAAAGCTTGCTCTGAAATAGTGAAGTCATATAGGTCTTTTTTGCAGAAGCCAGATATTTGGTTTATAATCTGCAGCATAGCTCCCTTTATAAAATAATAATAGGTTCAAAATTAAGAAAGTGGAAAATAATTGATTTTTTTAAAAACTGAAACATAAACTTTCTTGTGCTAATGTTGCAACTGGAAATTTCGAAAAGAAAAATCCCACTGTAATATCATCTACGTGAAATACATATATGTCTGTCACGTTTGAATAGTAACTGCACAGTGGTTTTTGAAGTCAGGATCATTCCAGCTCAGATACTGGCAGTGATGGTTGCTGGTTTTCAATGGAAGAACCTAAATTTGCTTTCTTAGCTTTATTCTTTTCTTTTTCTTTTCTTTTCTTTTCTTTTCTTTTCTTTTCTTTTCTTTTCTTTCCTTTTCTCTCTCTCTTTTTTTTTTTTTTTTTTGGGTAGTGCGAGGGTTGAGTAGTGCTGTGCCAGCATGACTTGGGAGCAATTTGGGGGCAGATGTCGTGCAGCAGCAGTGAGATATTTCCATGCCTTTTACTTTCTGGACATCACCAGGGAACATGTGTGGTTTGTGCCTGCAGGATGCGATGCTGCAGGACTCCCTGGTCCATCAATGTTATGTCTTGGAGCTGCTCCGGTCAGTGAATGATTTTCTGTGGCTTGGAGCTAATGTGGTCTGATGCAGATGATCAGATGTGTAACTGAAGTACTTTTACTTGAAATAAGAGAAAAGCTAGCAAAAATGTCTCTAAAATACAGGATGAGGGAGGAGAATTGGCTGAGCTGCTTGCAGTGGGGAATATTCTCAGGTGACTCCCTCACTGTGTCTCCTGTCACTCTCCCCCACAGCCCTGCACGGCAGTCCTACTGAAGCAACCATGCACTTTCTCAGAAATGCGCTGAATTTCCTTGTGCCTCTGATTGTTCACTTTTTTTTTTTTTTGAAAGCACATCTTGCCCTTTGCTTAAATGCCGGCCTTGCTAGCCACCACTTACACTCATTCTTCTGGACCTCGTCCATATATAGCTGCTGAATGGATGAACAAAATGTAGTATCTCCATTTAGCGGAACATTATTCAGACATAAGAGTGAATAAAAAAGAAAAAATAAATAAAGGGGAATATGAAAAATCCATCTGCTCTGGGAAGTCCACCCTGACTGCTCAACCCGGCCTTTTCCCTTTGAAACCCCATCCCTTATACCCCTCTCTACTATTTTTGATAGTATTTACCACCTTCTAATAAAGTTTAACATTTTCAAAGGAAAGAGACATGCTGATACCACTTCAACATGGGAAAGCCTTGATAACAGCACGTTAATTGAAAGGAACCAGACACAAACGGCCGCATATTGTTGATTTCAGTGATCTGAAATGCCCAGAATAGGCTCATGCAGTGGCAGAGAGCAGATGATGGTTGCAAGGGGCTGGGTGGAGGAGGGTTGTGGAGTGACTGCTAGTGACAGGGGTGTTCTATTGGGGTGATGAAGTGTTCTGGAAATAGATGGTGGTGAGGGCTGCACAACCGTGAGTATGCAGAAGGCTACTGAGCGCTGTCTCTGGGAGTGCCTGTTGTTGGGGCGGCTTTATTTTGTTCTCATCCTGTAATGTGAAGGGTCATCTTGTGCTGAGATCATTCAACTCCTGTGAGTGGTAAGGCTAAGAGACTTTGCAGAGTCATGTTTCTTTTTTCCCCCTTGCTGAGTGTAGGCAAAAATGGTTTAAGCCTGAGAAAGTGCTCCATATGCAGAAATGTCTTTCAGTTTTGCCTGGTGTAAAAATCTTGAGAGCTTTTTAATCGTTTAGGACAGTCTGTAGGGAGAAACAGCCCGTGAAGCCTGGGTGAGACCTGGAAGAGCCGCTCTTCCCTCCCAGACACGGGTGGGGATTTCACCCCAGTTCAGGCAGTGAAGGGCCAAGACCCGTGAGTGAAGTTGACAGTCATGAATATTTATGTGTATCCGCTGCTTCATCTTGGATATTAATTTCTAGCTGAGTCATTTTGTGGCGGCAGACTCTTCCTACATCAGGAATTTATAGTATCTGCTCTTTGAGGTGAAGACCTGACAGACTTGATTATTTAACAGTCTATCTTGTATTGATATCTCAAATTCCTTTGTCAATCGCAAAACAGCAGAAATACAGACGTCCTTTAATGCCGATGCGACCTGGAGCAGGTTTAGTTTCTGTGCCTCAGTGGCCTTATCTGCGGGTGGGGAAGTTTATAACAGTGCTTCCCTCAGAGGAGCTGGTGAGAGGAGACTGAGAAGCACAAATGGAAGACTTACACGAGATGCTCATGAATGACAAAATTTAGTGCTGTCAGCCTGGTGAGGCCTCAGGGACAGAGATGTCAGAACAGAGCAGCCCTAGCCGGAGTTCGATCCGCATTGGCAGGTTTTATGATCACTATCACCACTGTGGGTTATCAGGTAGTTTTAAGACTTGGTAATATGAATTCATGAATAATGTTAAAGACTAGACAACTCAGATCCGGTTTACATAGTTCTCAAGATTTCCTGTGATAAATGGATATTTTTTCCCCATCTTAAATCTGAGTGGATTCTCTAAAAAAATTCCGTAGTCCTCCATCTTTTCCCTTTAATTCTCCTTTTTAAAAAAAAAAAAGTTTTTAAATGGAGTTACTGGGGACTGAACTGAGGGCCTCACGCGTGCTGAGCACATACTATCTCAACTGAGGTATACGCTCTCCCATAATTTTTTTAAACTTTACTTTCTTAGTATGCAGAGGTTAGAGGCCTCTAATTCTTTTTTTGGAGACTTGTCTATAAACCTGTAAATCTAAAATTAATGGACAAAATTTGGTTTATTAAAAAAATCATTAGAACTTTCTTCAATCCATTCAAAAGGAAATGCTTATTGAGTTAAAATGTTTCTCCTTTATGGTGATTTCTAATTTTTGGTCTCGCTTAACTTATTAAAAGTAATCCTCATCATCATAATGACCAAGCTTGCTGTGAGTGGACACCTACCAAAGGCTAAACTGTTTTTCTCATGTTTTACTTCAAAGCAGGTATTTGACGATAGGTATAAATGTCGCCTTTTTGTAGCTGAGGGATTGAGAGGTGGGCAGCTTGTCCCAAATCAAACGCAGCTGGCGGTGCCTAGCTCGGTGCTGGAACCCAGGCTGCACAGGATGCATTCTCAATTTCTCCTCTGATCAGCCTCCTGTTGAGTGGTTTCCAGAACACCTGTGAGTCCATAAATGACCGATTTTGGCGATCTCAGCCTGATGAGGCCTTCAGAGGAGAGACACCATTGAGAATGTGAGACAGAGTGGCATAAATTAAAATTGTACATTTTCACAAATGTTGCATTCTCAGGTAATGACTTAAATAGTTTATGTTTTCTTTATTTTAGTGCTATGTAAGCACTAAAAACAAAACATTAAAAATGATTATAGTGCAAAATAGGAGTGGGCTTTGAAAGTCCAATCATTGCTATTGATGTTGCTTGTTTTTCTCTAGTGGTGCTTTTTGACAGAATAATTTACAGTGACTGAATTTATTTTATGTATGTAGTCTTAGTATGGAGGAAAAGTTTGTCAGTGAATATTGAAAGTAAAATCTTTACTCTTTTCTTTACTGATGATAAATATGTACGTTGTTTCCATGGCTTAAGTATATTTCCTCATTTGTGAAATTTGAGTGATGCCGTTTACCGTGTCTGACTGTGAGAGGTAGATGCCTTGTATACAATGCATCCAAGAGCTGCTTAGTAAAAATGTGCTGTCACAATGACAGATAGTTTAGAAGGATCAACTGTGAATACTAAAGAGGGTGGCTTGTTTCTGATGCATATTCAATATGGATATATATGAATATGGCTTAAAGTAACAAGGATTCAGGGTTTTGTGTGTGTGTGTGCGTGCAGTATGAAGTTTTAATGAAATCTGTATCATTCTATTGAGACAGGGACTAGTTAAATTGACTTAAGCAGACGACCTTGAAGATTATTTACACAGAATGTGTATTGTTACAACTCAGTGTACATGCTGCCGTGTAACTATACACTCAGACATTTAAATTCGTAGGAATCTGACCAGAAGCATTAAGTTTAGAAAAATCCACATTGATCATTTTCAGGGAATAAGCTTCTCTCTTTTGTGATTAAAGAAAATTTTGATTTACTTTTCTGCACTCTTAATAGGTTTTAAAATATCAAAACATTGATTTGACATGTCAGCTTTTTTAATAGAAAAAAGCTCATGCTGTTTTAATATGTAAATAAATGTTTTTGTATTTCAATACACTTCTATGACTTCCTGGCTCTTTGAGAAGTATTTTGCAAGATACTTAGATTACCTACTGTTGGAAAAAATACAGACATGACATTTATGAATATAGGGCTAGTACAGGTCTGTTGGTTTTTGCTACAGTGCAAGACATGAGGACTAGGAGAGCTTTGCTGCTGATGGCCAGGAGGATAGATCCCAGATCTCAGTCTCCCCTCCTGTAAAATGAAGTGGCTGGACTGGATTCTTTCCACTTCAAAGATGAGTTTCCATGAGCCTGTGTCTTTTGTATATATTCAGGAGTATTAGCAATATCTGATTAAGTACTGAATACCCCTCCCTTTCCTGAAGCGAAGTGCAGTATGTGCTACAAAAGCATTTAGTTATCTGATTCTTGTTTCTGATCCACAGACAATTTTTGTGTTGCATCTTTCCAGGCAATCTGGAAGGCCTTTTAAGCCATAGGTGGCGCTGTTGCACTTTCTTACAGTCTTAACTTTCCTGTTTGTAAAGGAAGTCTTAAACAACGTTATTTTTTTTTTATTCCTTTGCTTAGTGCTTCAGGGTAGCAAATTGTCCATTATGTCTGACTACCTGGAAATATTATTCTGCTTATGACTTAGTTTTATTCTGTGATCTCGCTGTGAACATTTCAGACTTCCTGTGCAAACAGTGGCAACATCGGACTTTTCTTTTTCTTTTTTTACATTTTTTATTGATTCATAATCATTTTACAGTGTTGTGTCAAATTCCAGTGTTCAGCACAATTTTTCAGTCATTCATGGACATATACACACTCATTGTCACATTTTTTTCTCTGTGATTTATCATAACATTTTGTGTATATTTCCCTGTGCTATACAGTGTAATCTTGTTTATCTATTCTACAACTTTGAAATACCAGTCTATCCCTTCCCACCCTCTACCCCCTCCCCGGTAACCACAAGTCTGTATTCTCTGTCCATGAGTCTATTTCTGTCCTGTATTTATGCTTTGTTTTTGTTTGTTTGTTTGTTTTGGTTTTTTAGATTCCACACAATAGCGATCTCATATGGTATTTTTCTTTCTCTTTCTGGCTTACTTCACTTAGAATGACATTCTCAAAGAGCATCTATGTTGCTGCAAATGGTGTTATGTTGTCGGTTTTTATGGCTGAGTAGTATTCCATTGTATAAACATACCACATCTTCTTTATCCAGTCACCTGTTGATGGACATTTAGGCTGTTTCCATGTTTTGGCTATTGTAAATAGTGCTGCTATGAACATTGGAGTGCAGGTGTCATCCTGAAGTAGATTTCCTTCTGGATTCAAGCCCAAGAGTGGGATTCCTGGGCCATATGGTAAGTCTATTCCTAGTCTTTTGAGGAATCTCCACACTGTTTTCCACAGTGGCTGCACCAAACTGCATTCCCACCAGCAGTGCAGGAGGGTTCCCCTTTCTCCACTGCCTCTCCAGCATTTGTCATTTGTGGATTTTTGAATGACGGCCATTCTGCCTGGTGTGAGGTGATACCTCATTGTAGTTTTGATTTGCATTTCTCTGATAATTAGTGATATTGAGCATTTTTTCATGTGCTTTTTGATCATTTGTATGTCTTCCTTGGAGAATTGCTTGTTTAGGTCTTCTGCCCATTTTTGGATTGGGTTGTTTATTTTTTTCTTATTGAGATGTATGAGCTGCTTATATATTCTGGAGATCAAGCCTTTGTCGGTTACATTTGCAAAAATTTTCTCCCATTCCATAGGTTTTCTTCTTCCTTTACTTCTGGTTTCCTTTGCTCTGCAGAAGCTTGTAAGTTTCATTAGGTCCCATTTGTTTATTCTTGCTTTTATTTCTTCTAGGAGAAAATTTTTGAAATGTATGTCAGATAATGTTTTGCCTATGTATTCCTCTAGGAGGTTCATTGTATCTTTTCTTATGTTAAAGTCTTTAATCCATTTTGAGTTGATTTTTGTATATGGTGTAAGGGAGTGTTCTAGCTTCATTGTTTTACATGCTGCTGTCCAGGTTTCCCAACACCATTTGCTGAAGAGACTGTCTTTATTCCATTGTATTCTTGCCTCCTTTGTGGAGATGTGTTGATCAAAAGTTTGTGGGTTCATTTCTGGGCTCCCTATTCTGTTCCATTGGTCTATATGTCTGTTTTGGTACCAATACCATGCTGTCTTGATGACTGTAGCTCTATAGTATTGTCTGAAGTCTGGGAGAGTTATTCCTTCAGCCTCTTTCTTTCTCTTCAGTAATTCTTTGGCAATTCTAGGTCTTTGATGGTTCCATATAAATTTTATTATGATTTGTTCTAGTTCTGTGAAATATGTCCTGGGTAATTGGATAGGGATTGCATTAAATCTGTAGATTGCCTTGGGCCGTGTGACCATTTTAACAATATTGATTCTTCCAATCCAGGAGCATGGAATATCTTTCCATTTTTTAAATTCTTCTTTAATTTCCTTCATCAGTGGTTTATAGTTTTCTGTGTATAATTCTTTCACCTCCTTGGTTAGATTTATTCCCAGATATTTTATTACTTTGGGTGCTATTTTAAAGGGGAGTGTTTCTTTACTTTCTTTTTCAGTTGATTTATCGTTAGTGTAAAGAAATGCAACTGATTTTTGAACGTTAATTGTGTAACCTGCTACCTTGCTGAATTCTTCAATCAGCTCTAGAAACTTTTGTGTGGACCTTTTAGGGTTTTCTATATATAGTAACATGTCATCAGCATATAGTGACACTTTTAACTCTTCTTTTCCAATTTGGATCCCTTTTATTTCTTTCTCTTGCCTGACTGCTGTGGCTAGGACTTCCAGGACTATTTTGAATAGGAGTGGTGATAGTGGGCATCCTTGTCTTGTCCAGATTTTAGTGGGAAGCTTTTGAGATTTTCACCGTTGAGTACTATGCTGGCTGTAGGTTTGTCATATATAGCTTTTATTATGTTGAGATATGTTCCCTCTATACCCACTTTGGCGAGAGTTTTTATCATAAATGGATGTTGAATTTTATAAAATGCTTTTTCTGCATCGATTGAGATGATCATGTGGTTTTTGTCCTTTCTCTTGTTGATGTGATGTATTACATTGATTGATTTGTGTATGTTGAACCAGCCTTGTGTCCCTGCGATGAACCTCACTTGGTCATGATGTATAATCTTTTTTATGTGTAGTTGAAGTCTATTTGCTAAAATTTTGGTGAGGATTTTGGCGTTTATGTTCGTCAGTGGTATTGGCCTATAATTCTCTTTTTTTTTGTAGTGTCTTTGCCTGGTTTTGGTATCAGGGTGATGGTGGCTTCATAGAATGAGTTTGGGAGAATTCCCTCCTTTTCAATCATCTGGAAGAGTTTGAGAAGGGCTGGTGTGAGTTCTTCTTTTATGTTTGGTAGAATTCCCTGGTGAAGCCATCCGGCCCTGGACTTTTATTTGTAGGGAGGTTTTTAATTGCTATTTCTATTTCCTTTCTAGTGATCAGATTGTTCAAGTGTTCAGTTTCTTCCTGATTCAGTATGGTGGACAGTATGTTTCCAGAAATTTGTCCATCTCCTCTAGGTTATCCAGTTTGGTTCCATATACTTTTTCATAATATTTTCATATGATATTCTATATTTCTATTTTGTTTGTTGTAATTTCTCCATTTTCCTTTCTTATTTTGCTAATTTGTGCTCTCTCTTTTTTCTTCTTTGTGAGTTTAGCCAGAGGTTTGTGGACTTTATTTACTTTTCCAAAAAAAACAGCTTTTGATTCTGTTGATTTTTCCTATGGTCTTGTTAATCTCTATTGTATTTAATTCCTCTCTGATCTTTATTATTTCCTTCCTTCTGCTGCTTTTTGGGGCTTTTCGTTCTTTTTCTAATTCATTCAGGTGTTGGGTTAACTTGTTTATTTGAGATTGTTCTTTTTTGAGGAAGGCCTGTATTGCTATAAGCTTCCCTCTTAGCACTGCCTTTGCTGTCCCATAGGTTTTGAGTGGTTGTGCTTTCATTATCATTTTTCTCAAGGTATTTTTTAATTTCAGCTTTGATTTCCTCATTGATCCATTGTTTTTTCAATAACATATTGTTTAATGTCCATGCTATTCTTTTTTTCTCTTTTGTTTCTCTGTTGTTGATTTCCAGTTTCATGGCATTGTGGTCAGTAAAGATGCTTGAGATAATTTCTAACTTCTTAATATTGTTGAGGTTTCTTTTGTGCCCAAGTACATGATTGATCCTGGAAAATGTTCCATGTGCACTTGAAAAGAATGTATATTCTATTTTTGGGGGGTGTAAAGCTCTGAAAATATCCACCAAATCTAGTTTTTCTATTGTAGTATTTAATTTCTCTGTTGCCTTGTTTATTTTCTGTCTGGAAGATCTGTCTAGTGATGTTAATGCAGTGTTAAAATCTCCAACTATGATTGTATCCCCATCAATATCCCCCTTTATCTCTGTTAGTAATTCTTGTATGTACTTAGGTGCTCCTATATTGGGTGCATATATATTAACGAGTGTAATGTCTTCATCTTGTATCACTCCTTTAATCATTATAAAATGTCCCTCTTTATCTTTCTTTATGGCCTTTGTTTTAAAGTCTATTTTGTCTGAAATCAGTACTGCAACACCTGCTTTTTTGGCTTTTCCATTTGCATGGAATATCCTTTTCCATCCTTTCACTCTCAATCTATATGTGTCCTCCCTAAAGTGGGTCTCTTGTATGCAGCATATTGAAGGTTCTTGCTTTATTATCCACTCTGCCACTCTATGTCTTTTGACTGGAGCATTTAGTCCATTAACATTTACAGTAATTAATGATAGATGTGTGTTTATTGCCATTTTGAACTTATCTTTGCAGTTGAATTGATATATCCTCTTTGTTCCTTTCTTCTTCCTTTTGTGGTTTGGTAATTTTCCTTTCTATTATCATGGATTTTATTTAATTTTTGTGACTCCCTTGTAAATTTTTGACTTGTGATTACCCTTTTTTGTAAATCTATTAACCTATACCCGTTTTTATTAAACTGATAATAACATGATCTCAAACCCATCCTTCTGTTAAAAAAATTTAAAAAAGAAAGAAAAAAAGATTCTATATTTCCCTGCCTCCCTCTCCCACTCTCAGTGATTTGTATGTCTTCTTTTATAATTTCGTGTTTTCTTTATTTGTAATTCATGGGTTATCACCTTTCCAGCTGTACGTTTCTCATTTCTGTAGCATCCTGCTGCTTTTCAATTTAGAATAGCCATTTCAATATTTCTTTTAGCATGGGTTTAGTGTTGCTAAACTCCTGCAGCTTTTTTTTTTTTTTGTCTGTGAAACTCTTTATTTCTCCTTCTATCCTAAAGGGTGGCCTTGCTGGATAAAGTATCATAGGCTGCATCTTTTTTTCATTCAGGGCTTTGAATATATCTTGCCACTCCCTTCTGGCCTGTAGTGTTTGTGTAGAGAAATCAGCTGAGAGCCTTATGGGGGTTCCCTTGTAATTCACTCTTTGCTTTGCTCTTGCTGCCTTTATAATCATTTCTTTATCCTTGACTCTGGCCATCTTGATTATGATATGTCTTGGTGTGGGTCTATTTGGGTTCTTCCTGTTTGGGACCCTCTGAGCTTCCTGTACTTGTATATCTGATTCCTTCTTTAAGTTTGGGAAGTTTTCAGTAATGATTTCTTCAAAAACCTTTTCAATCCCCTTTGATCCTTCTTCCCCTTCTGGGACCCCTATTATGCGAAGATTGGGATGCTTTATATTATCCCATAGGTCCCTTATGCTATTATCATTATTTTTTATTTGCTTATCTTGTAGTTCTTCTGAATGGGTGCTTTCTGTTGCCCTGTCTTCTAGATCACTAATTCGTTCCTCTGCATTAACTAGTCAGCTTTGCACAGCTGTTAGATCATTCCTCATCTCTGTCAATGAGTTTTCCCATTTTGCTTGGCTCTTCTTTATAGCTTCAATTTCATTTTTGACATATTTTATTTCTCTAAGCACTATCTCTTTTAATTCCTTCAGCAATTTGACCACTCCTTTTTTGAAATTTTGATCTAGTTGGCTATTGAAGTCTATTTCATTGAGCTTTCTTTCAGGGGATTCCTCTTGTTCTTTTAATTGGGAAAGTTTTCTCTGCTTCTTCATCTTGCTCATACCTCTCTGGCATTGTGGTTTATGGAGCATCAATTCTCTATTTTGGATCTTAAGAATTTTATCTATCTAATGCCTATTTAGGAATAGAACTTAGAAAAAAAAGAAAAAAAAAGAAAAAAGAAAATAAAGAGAAAAAAGAGAAAAAAATAAGAGAGAGAGAGAAAGATTTTTAAAAGAAGGGAGAAAGAGGGCTTGAAAACATTGTATAATGAATAATAGAAGAGCGGGTTGAAGTAGAGTATTAATCGGGTGGAGACGTCCTTTTAAAACCTTTAAAAAATAAAAAAGGGGGGTGGGGAGATGAATATATGTGTTTGAAGCCTGTGTCTAATCAATAACAGGACATCAAAATCCAAGAGAAATAGAAATGAATTAAGAAGTAAAAATTAAGAGAGTAATTCAAAATAGAACAGGTAAAAACAGATTAAAAACAAAACAAAACAAAAACCAAAACCAAAAAACAAAAAACAAAACAAAACAAACAAACAAAAAGGGTTGTTGTCGTTGTTCTCCTGGAGTCTGTGTGCTTTTAATGTGAAGTCCTTCTGTCTTCGTCCTGTTTTGGAAGCTCAGCTTGTTTTCATATTTCATAGGCCCTCCGTTGGCGCCCTCTTCTGTGCTGCTCCCAGCACTTGTCGGCAAGCAGATCGCGCCTCCTCCTAACACGGGGTCAGATGCAGCTCTCTTTTGCTGCGGGCGGGCGGGTAACTGCCCCTCTGGATGCCGCAGTCAGATGTTGCAGACTGGACAGGCATGATGGCGGGTCGTGCCCCCTCCCAGCACCTCGGTCAGGGGTTGTGTTCCTGCCCGACAGGCGGGGGGCCGCTCTCCCCCTGCCTGCGCCGCCGGTAGCTCCGCTGCTCTGTGCGGCTGCGTGCTCTGCGCCGGCGCTCCGCCCTGGCTGGCGCTCCGAACATCGGACTTCTCTTGCAGTGTTAGAAACCAGTGAGCCGGGATTTTATAAAAGAGCTAGAAGAGGCCTCTGGAGCACCTTAAAGCTGAAAAGTGTACTGAGTTCCCTAAGTATTATCCCCACCGCTGTGTGTCAATGGGTGGTAGGAGATTTGGTACATATACGAAGGGGTGTAGTGTTTTGACTTGGGTTTGCGTGCACGCGCTGCCACTGAGCTAAGTGATCCTGAGTCAGTTCGTTCGGAGTTTTTCCCTCGTCTGTGAGATGGGGACACTCATTTCTGCTTTGTAGAATTGTGAGAATAAGAAATTATGTAAAGTGTTTAGCACAGTGTGTATGTCAAGAGGGCTCATAAACTTAACTGCTGTTTGGTGTGAAGCCATCATTTGAGAGTCTTTGGCAATTACTGAGAAACAGGAAAATAAGGAAAGCTGGTTTTATGATGAAAGATATTTGAGGAAGTTCCATAGTCCCTAAACACATAATTTAGCATCAGCAGAGTCAGGACCGTTACACAGTCGCCCTGAACCAATGTTAAGCCACAGAATTTTTTGTTACTTCATATATGTTGGGGCTTAAGGGGACCCAATACTTATACACATGTTGTGTCCAGCAGCCAACTGAGAGATGACAAAGAAGAACAGGCAGGCGATAAATGTCTCCTTTATTACTGATGAAGCTACGTTCTCCATGAAACTCAGGGCTGTGGGAGAGTGAGTGTCATGACACTATGTCCCAGAATTAGAGACTCACGCAGTCCCAGGTAACTCTGGGCCACAGCGAGCATTCCCTTGAGAGGATCTGGCCCATAATGCACAGGAGTGTCTTGCCATGGAGCTGAGCATCCCAGCTGCTTCCTAATGGTGGCCAACACTGGAGGGAAAGGAAAGGTTTCATATGCCCTGCTTGTCTCCCCGGACTCACACCTCAATCTGTTAGTGTGAGGAGGGATAGCCGTGGGCCAGTGGTCAGGGGTGTGAAGGGAGAAGCAGTCTCCCATGGACCAGAGGAGTGGGGAGGAGGGATCCCCTCCCTCAGTTTAAACAGGTGGTGGCTTGAAAGAGAAGGGTGCTCCTCAAGAGTTTATAAGAGGGGAAATAAGGATTTCCTTTGGGACTCAGACTAGCCATGAAACACAGAAGATGATTAGATGGGAGACTTGTAAATCACTTTCTTATTAAATTGACATTTGTTGGGCACCAAAAATATGCTACATTCTTTTCTGAGAGTTTTACAGAAATGAATCCTTCAATCTTCACAACAAGTGAGTAAGAAAGATTTGATTGTTATCCCAGGTTTAAGTGTGGAAATTGAGGCACACAGAGGGTAAGTAATTTGGCCAAGGTAACAGAGCTAGTAAGTGGCAGAGCTGGGGTTTAAACCCTGGCTATCTGGTTTCCAGGCTCCCAGGGATGAGCTTTGGGAGTTTAGAGGTATCTGCATCCCTGGATCTCTGTACCTCTGCATCAGTTAGACCAGAAAGGACAGGGAAAGGGGAGTTATACAGGGGCTCACAGTCGTGTCTCAGCCACTGCCCATGAACTGTGCCCCGTGATTGGCGTTAATTGTTTTCCAGGCAGTAGATCTGTTCTTATAACAGAAATTTAGTCCATTGAGTTAATCTAGAAACTCTTCCTGCTCTGCTTCTGTCCAAGCTTGCCATGTGACTGCCTGCCCGAGATTGGGCCATGGAGGAGAATCTGTACTCATGGTTGAACTCTGATATTTCAATCTCTTTTGTAGTTTCACATCTCCTGTTACATTAATAAATTGAATTTCTGGTTTTCTTGCATCAGTGTGTCATAAGTTTGGTTAATGTGAAACCAGTCCATGGGAGCCCAGGGGTGCTGACGGTATAATTTCTGAGCATGTGGCATTTCTACCCGTGCAGATATGGCTGGATGATGTCCACCTTCCTCACTGATTTCTCCCAGCAGCAGGGTCCTCTCCCACCCCTGGATGTGAGGATGGGATCTCTCTGAGTAGGTCAGTCAGAGGCCGAGTCCACCAATCAGATGAAGTACCTGGAAGTGGGTTTAATAGAAGAAAAGGGCTTCCAGGTAGTCCGATGGGCTGTTCAAGTCCGTATGGTGAAAAGCTGTCCACTGTCTGTGGTTGAGCTGCTTCTTTGCTGTTTAAAACTCTGTATTACATGAAGGGATTTTAAAATGCAGAAAGGTGTGATTTCAGGTGGTACATCCGCACCGGTGACTAGTGCTGGATGACCGCCTTTGTGAGGAATAGACGGAGTCTTACAAACTTCATAAAACAGCTTTAAAAGCTCTGCATATGGGGTGCACTTCGTATGGGATCCAGTTCATGACTGGTCGCGCTGAGAGGGCACGTAAATGATGATGGCAGAAAGGACACGGAGGCATCAAAAAGGTCTCAGTCATGTTCCGTGTTTAGAGGATGGAGCACAGTGTAATATATTTGAGCTGGTTTTTCACTGAACACTTTAGAGTATTTTCTAGGACTCCCCAATCCCCCAAGGTTCCATGCAGCTGGGTGTCCCCTCAGTGCAGCTCTGTCAGCGCTTTCCCTGGGCTGATGCGGTGTCACGGGGAGCAGGACGGTAAGCGTCCCCGGCTCCTCCGAGCTCCGTCTCCTCATCCGCAGAGCCGGGTTTCTCATGCGTGTCTACTTAGTAGGGTTGCTGAGAATCACACGTGATGGTTGTCAGGTGTGATTTGTGGTTGTCTCTGTGATTGGCGTATAGTCAATATTTGATAGAAACACTTGTTTTTTATTATAATTGTGGCTCCTAGATTGCAGTGGTTTTTAGTCTGCATTTATTTTTTTATATGAATTTATTCTTATTTTTAAATAAACACTTGTATTTATATATTTTCATGAAGGTACTGGGGATTGAAGCCAGGAACATGTGCATGCTCAACAGGTGCTCTACAGCGGAGTAATACCCACCCTCCTTGTCTGCACTTTAAAATAAATATTTCAATACACAAAATATTTCTTAAACACTATCATGGGTCCTATTTTCTGCATAGACAATTGAATACATATGCCATCTCAATACGAATAAATGTCGTAGGGACATACCTTTCTAAATCTTTTAACGTGTTTTAAAACGGTCATAGCTAGTGAAAAACACGAGTCTTGGATCCACTACTTCTTAGGGTCTGCTTTGCCATCATGGGGAATTACATTCTACAGAGAAGGCTAATTGGATCTCATTGATATTTGGATGATTTTGCAATGTTCAAGGCTTTCAAAAGCTGACCGTTTTGTATTTTAAACTAACTACAAAGTTATCTTCTAGAAGTTGTAAGTCCTTAGCTTGTGAAGTGCCCAGTAATTCAGTTTGTATATGTCTGTGTCTCTGTGAACGCGTATGTGTGTGATTTCAGGAATGTAGCAATAAGTTCCATATAGCCTTCTGAAACATTTCTCCTCCAGTTCAAGGTGTAAGTATATATTTACACAAATAAATTTTGTGATTTGGCATATTGGTGGGAATAAGAGGTTCTCATAATTGTTTCAGAAGGGTTGGGGAGCATGAGCTTAGAAAATGAGAGGAGATAGAGGCAGGGAGGTTCTTTAAACTTTGTGCAAGATGAGAAACAGTAGCTTTTCTTTTTTCTTCTAAAGCAAACTGGCACTGAATTGTAAAATACTAATACTCAGAATTGCTTTTCTGATCAGAGACAAGTTCCTCAGATTTTTCAAGGCAACATGAATGATGAAATGTGTTTTAGCAGTTATCTTTAAAAGTAGCTTTATTTTTCAAGTAAAAGGCTATAGCCTGTTCTTTTTTTCCAGCTGTACAAGAATTTCTCATTGATCCAGGTACGTGATCAATGTGTTTAGTTTCTCTGGGTTATTTTTTTTTTAAGTGCTTGATTCATTCTGGTGTGAATGAATGTTTAAAATTTCTGGATTTTGATCATTAAAACTTGCTGATTTATCAGAACTGCTAAAAACCTGATGTTTGTTCCTTGTTTGGTGGGGCAACCTATTGATTTATGTTGTCTGTTATAGAGGGAAATTCTTCCTCTAGCCTGTAGATAATTAAGTGAATGGTTTGCAGTGTGCCTTAAAAATCATTTGAATGCATTGAGCATGTTTGTCCAGTGAATTTTGGATTGAGTCATAATAATGACTTTGCTTTGATTCTGTGGCTTTTGTCCTCTCCACAAGAATTCGAATTCTCTGTTGAATTTTGTATTCGTGTTCTTAACAGGGGAAGGAATTTTGCATATTTTACAGAGGTGGGTTTTCCTATCCCCTCTGAATTCCTTCTGTAATTGATACAGCGAAAATCTGTTATTGCAGTGCTTAATTATTTCATAAAAAATGTTTTGGCTTAATCAGAAACAATGACAAAGAATGATAAGAAAAAATATGAAAACCTTCCTTCCTTTGAAGAATAGAAATGAGGTGTTCAGACTCACGCGTGCTTTGTACCTGACACACTTACTCTCATGTCATTGTGTATCATGATTCGGAGATGGAGTTGCTTCAGGTTTATAGATTTTTGTTGTAACATTTGTGTTGAATTCATTCTCTAGGCATGATGATTCCTGTTGCCTTTGTGGAAAGTGTAGATGAAGGGAAACAAATGCTTTGTTTTGTTTTCAGGAGGCCTGAGATGTTGATGAGAAAAGAGTAGAGGGTGGGCTGAGGAAAATAGTGACAGACCCTCACCTCCAGGCTGAAATTGATGAGCAAAGAAATCAATTAAGTGTATCGGTATTTGACTAATAGAAGTCAGACAGCCCAGACTGTCTAGTTATGCCCAAAGGAAAGTACTGAATTCACCTGCAGAATTAGGTGCTTTTCCATGTAGAAGCAGCTTAGCGCAATCAGAAAAATCAGTCTTATGATGAGATATAAAAAGAATACAATATCTTTTATTTCTGAAACTTTTCTACGGAAAGTTGTGTAGAGCTAAAATTAATTTTCAAGCACCAGGAGTTAAGAGTTTAGGTGGTTCTGTGGGATCGTTATTCAGGGATGTGTCTAGACCCTGCTGGAGTGGCTGAAGCTGGCAGGAAAAGACCCAGAGCCAGGATTTGTCATCCTAGGATGTCCTCCATAATGGTTCCATGTGGGAGCCCATGATTGGGTTAACAAATTGTAACACATCCCAGCCGACTGTCAACTTTAAGAAGAAAAAATGTGCTTAGTAACTGCTTTAAAGCAAGCACCTGTGCATCCTCACTTCTGTCTCCTTGCCATAAAAAGGAGAGACAATGCCTTGCTTACATATTTGAGGGTATAGATAGCACTCTGCTTATTGCACAGCAATGACCCAGGCCCTCAGCTATAAACGCCGGGCCTGTGTGGTGTTAGATAGTCTATTATCCCCAAAACAGGGACCAGGCTGGTCTGGTGGTCTGCTTTGTAATAAACATGTCTAAAAAATGTATCTTGTTCCCCTCACCCCATGACTTCCCTAAAGGTAAACTAAGCCTTAGTACTCATGGTGGAGTCTACAATCTCTGTCTCATCCCTTCTTTCCCCAAGTTCCTGCCTACTATCTCACAACTGTTAATGACTTTTTCCTTTGATTATACACAATAAATATGGGAGCATTTGAGAGACTCGTGGAGTTGGCTCCCTAATCCCTCTCGCTATCTTTCCTTTTTCCACAGTCTTGAGTAATTCATTCCTTGTCGGTAAGACTTCCGCCAGCCAGAACCCACAGTTCCAGGTGAGAAGGATGCAGGCTTTATCCCTCCTACCCGAGGGAGAGAGAGTAGATAATTGAGATATGCTCCCCTGTGGTCCCTTCCTGCCCCAGGGCCACTCCAGTTCACCTGCAGCCTTTTGGCCTCTGCTCAAAGGGCCTCTGTCCCAGGATTGACTGCAGCCTTTTATTCCCTTGTCAACATTCCCTGTGCCTTTCAGAGGTTGGTCTCTTCTCTGCAATTCAACCCTGGCAGATATGATGGTGGTCAGCATGCTTGTGGGCAGTTACTTGGGGAATCCCAGGAGCCATGCTGATTCTCCTGAGTCATTCGGGGTTACAGAACTGTCAAGCACTGCAGGAAGGCCATTCACGTGAGTTCAACACAGCATTACATCACTTTCATTTTATTTTTGAATTTTCAGTGGAGAAATTATTTGTAGCACACTGTTCCAGATTTTAGGCCGCCTGCTTTCCTCACCACCATTTCCTTGTTGGCTCTGGTGCTTGTTTTAAGAACCAGGTTTCTCCTCTGGTCATTTGTAGCAGCTGGGCTTGCCGAATCCTTGAATTGCATTTGAAGCAGAATGCTTCTTCGTGATGTCAAACTGATTTTCCTTGTCATGACTGAATATTTCGTGTACACTCAGTAACAGTTTCAAGTGAAATGCTCTTGTCCAATTTCGGTTAACTAATATTTGCTGATCTCCTGTTTTCATGCTGAGGGCAGTTTCTTCTTCCTGTAATAAATGTTAACAATTTGCATTTACTATGGAAGGTACTAGCCCAAGGTGCTTTTGTTCTTAATAGTTTTAATACAAATCACCCATTAAAATGTACAGCGGATTTTACTCTATGCCCAGAAATGTGCATCCCAGTCAATCTTAGAACATTTTCATCCCCCCAACAGGAAACCCAGTACGCATAAGCAGACATTATCAACTTCCCCATTCTCCCCAAGCCCCAGGGAGCCACTCTTCTGTCTCTGTGGATTTGCGTGTGCTGAACATTTCATGCAAATCAAGTCACTTCATGTAAGTGGAACCATCTATTTTGACTGACTTCTTTCACACTGAGTAACGTTTTCAATATTTGTCCACGTTGTGGCCCTGGGTCAGTACTCTATGCTTTGCTATTGCTGAATAATATTCCACTGTATGGCTGGGCCCCTCTGTTTACCCATTCATCACGTGATAGACATTTGGGTTGTTTCTGTTTTTTGGCTCTGAAAAGTAATGGAGAAAAGTAATGGTGAAAATTTCTGTAGGAGTTTTTATGTGAACATTTGTTTTCAGTTCTCTTACTTCTGTGCCCAGGAAGCAGAATTGCTGGATCATTCAGAAACCAAATATTCAATTCTCTGAGGACATGCCAGGATGTTTTCCAAAGAGGCCACGCTGTGTTACGTTCTCACGAGCAAGGGCTGCGAGCTCCGCTTCCTCTGTGTCCTCATTAATGCTTGTTAATCTTTTTTTGATTATAATCTATTGTAGTGAGTGTGAAGCGGTTTCTCCTAGTTGTTTTGACTTGATTTCCTTTAGAGCTAATGTTATTCAACATCGTTTCATTGTGCTTATTGGCCATTTGTATATTTTCCTTGAAAATATATTTTCAGATCCTTTATTCATTTTTTAATTGAGTTGTCTTTTTATTGTTGAGCTGTGGAATTTTATTTTTGATACACAAATTCCTTATCAGATAAATGATTTGAAAAAATTTTCTCCTGAGTGTTGTTTTTTCACTTTCTGGATGGTGTCTTTTGAAGCAAAGTTTTAAATTTTAATGAACTCCAATTTATCTCTGTTTTCATTTTTCCTTGTGCTTTTGGGATAATATTAAATATCTGATGTATTTTATTTAAACTTGTATATTTAAAATAACTTAATTCTTAGACTGTTCTAGGAGATGGGTACTGTTGTTGTCCCCAGTCTATGCATCGGAGACTGAGATGCAGAGAATTTCACTGACATATCAGTGTCAAAGCTACCCAGTGCTGTGGGAATTCAGACCCTCATATTTTCCCCTAGCATCTGAGCTCTTCACCACCATGCTCCACTCTTTCCAGGAATCGTTAAAGAAAAAGTCTTTACTTTTTTGATTTCTTGTTAGATTTTTTTCTCATTGGGGACCTCATCTCCTAATTTTACTTTTGGATATCGGTGTAGATTTATTTTAGGTCTCATATATGGAGAAGCATTGCTATCAGTTAACTTCTTTATTACTCACTCTCCAGTGATGATTGTTACTAGTTGACCTAATCAAGTCATGCTTAAGTCTTTCCTGCTCATGACACTAACAGCAGAGTCATGACTTATAGAATGCTCAAAGAAGAAAGTACTTGACTGATTTTATTTTGCTACCCAATCAAATCAATCAAATAAAAACCCCAGTGTTGACACAGACTATAAGCCCTCCAGAATAGGGTCACTGTCTTCCTTGTGTTTCATTTGTTGGGTCACATTGTCTGGATAGTGCCTTGCTGTCCAGCAGTTTTGTGAGGATACGGTGCTCGTGAATCATTTTAAGGACAGAATTTTGACAATAGACTGCTGTTTATTTCATGAGGGAAAAGGTAGTATAGAATTACTTCTCAGATCTGTTTTAAAATTAAGCTTTGAATTTTGAGAATAGTTCAAGAAACCATAAAAAGATGTTTTTCACTAATTTTAGATCTATCTTAGACACATTATGTTTACATAGCAGAGTAACTTATCAAGTAGATTTGACAAGAGGAGTGTAATATTGATTATTTGTTTTAATTGAAATATTCTACCTGGGATAAAGTAATCAGTGCCTATAAATGAACAAATATGTTTGTATTTCTATGCAACATGGGAGCAGACTTCATATGTTTCTATATAATATATATGACTGTGTGTTTTAATCTTTCTGTCAGTGTTTGAATAGTTTTTCAGCAATTTTGTAACTTTAGAATTCTTCTAAGAAAATCACCCCCGATTCTAGTGCAGTTTGTAATGTGTATCCTGTCTTATGCATGGGATTCCACTGTCCCCTCAGTGAGGAATTTCCTCTCCTATTGTGTTAGTAGCAGGAACTGTGATTTCTAGGCCTTTGCTCTCCATGTGTTTGCAGTTGGCTGTCAGTCACGATTTTCCCTTTCCTGAGTTTTCATTGTTATATTAGGATTTCTGAAAATAACTATTAATATGTTGCATTGGTCTCCCTAGAAACTTGACGTCTTAGTGCTTTTCAGTTTTCAATTTATGAAAAATGCAAATGCACTCTTGTTTTTAAGTTGTCCTTTTTCACTAGATATTTGTTTATCTCTTTATTGATAAAATAATTTTTTCCCAATGAATGAATCGGTGTGCATGTTTTAAAGGATAACTTATTTTTTATTTTTCTTATTGTAACAGTAATATTCATTGTAGAGAATTTAGTAAATAAGGATAAACACAGTAATAACTTCACAATGGCCTCTAATCTCACCTGGAGGTACAGTTGTAAGGTTTGAAATTGAGAATTACAAGTCCTCTCAAATTGTTCTTTTTCAAGTACGTTTTGTTTACTGAGATCCTCGAATTTCCAAATGAATTGTAGCAGCAGATAGTTTCTGCAGAGGAGCCCGCTGGGATTGTGATCGAGACCACGTTGAATATACGAATCGCTCTGGGGAGCACTGCCATTCCAAGAGCACTGTCTTTTGATAGAGGAATGTGTGTGGAGTGTCTGTCCTTGTATTTAGGTCTTCTTAACTTTTTTTTTCAACAATGCTTTGAGTTTACAGAGTACTATTTTACTTTTTTTATCTTTGCCTTTATACTGAGGACAAGTGTGCAAGTTACCGGGATCAGAAATGTATTTGAGCCCCGCAACTTGCTGCCACCATGGATGCTGCGCTCTTGCTTCGCCCGCTGTACAATCTTGCACAGAATACGACCTCAGTAACTCTCTCTTGAATGAATGATTATATGATTGTTGGATGATGCTTGAGAGTCATTGTGATGATTTTTTCCCCCAGCCTTTCCTCAGTTCTTAACTATGCCCTTTCCCTTCCTAAACTCCAGCCTGGGTTTCAGCCTGCCTGTGGCATTGATTTTCCCTGTTTGTGGACTCTTCCTTTCACTAGTTCACGATAAAGTTACATGTGGGCTGTGGAAACTTGCTAGATGTCAAGAAAGAGCAAATCCATTGTATGCTAATATTTTTAGAGTGTGTTATTGTTTTATCGATTGAAATTAAATGAGGCTGCCCCCTGAGCCCTCCCGTGAGCTCTTTTCGCCTTCCTACAGCTGATACTGCTCTAATTGCTGCATGTGCCCTTTCCCCAGCTTTGGTTTTGGAATTGAATAAGTCACCATCACTGGAGCCCTCTCTTTAAAAGATAAAGAGAACATTTGCTCCTTCTCCCTGTTTGGGGACTTCGATGAGATGAGATCCCAGATAAAGAATGGAGCCCCACCTCATTCTGACCTCCGCTCTTTCCGTTCATTTCTTCACAGGAAAAGAGTACTATTCAACAGTATAAAGATTAATTGTGAGCTAATGAGATAGACAGGACAACCGATCATTTATTAAATACCCTTTCATGATAGAAACAAATGTATTATACACACAAACAGCACACAAAGCACGGTAGTACCATGGTTACATTCGTGCGACCGAGTTCGATTCCTGCTCTGGAGTGACAAGTCCTGTGTGATGGAGAACTGGTAGGTTGGCTTAGCCTCTCCAGAACTGATTTTCTGTCCTGCAGAGACGGGGCTCGCTAGGCGTCCCGCCCCGTAGAGGTGCTGTGGGGTGTAAATGACGCGCGTGGGCAGCCCGAGCACAGCTGCTCGTTCCTCGTAAGTGCAGGGTAGCATAGCTTTTGCAGTGACGGCTTTATGACCGCCCCATGTAGACTGTCAGTGCTCCAAAGGGATGCCTTGTGGTTTGGAGATGGGATTCTCACTTCTGTAAATACCCAAGTATAGTGTTATTGGGCCTTGCTGATTTGAGTCTATTCTTTAGAAAGTACATATTGTAGATATATTTTTCAAGCATGCGTACTTTTTTTCTTTTACTATTTAAAGTTCTACCCTCTCATCTCTTGGTGTTACTTTTCATGGAATCCAGGAAACAGTCCTAAGCTACCTGCCTCTTCACACTTTTCCGTGGTGGTTTCCTTCCCTGATTAGAAGAGGGTTTTGCATAGGAAATTTTATTTGTTCCCCTTTTCTTGGAGTCTCTCTCTCTGTCTGCCCATCTCTCACCTCTCAATCTGTCCATTTCTCAACCCACTGATTCTTCTGACATGTTCCAAAACGCATTTCAGGCAGCTTACAGAAGAACAGATACTAAATAAACAGGTGAGAAAATGGAGCCAAGTTCAGACAGTGAGGCTAGGAGGCGAGCCTGTGTGAGGGTTGCAGGCGTGAGACACACGCCTCTGCCCTGTGACTTATAAGAACGACAGCAGCAGTGTGCTTCAAGCTCCCAGCAGACACAGGGAAGCAGGGTTTGTGGGAGATGCTTACTGGCTGTGAAATAAATAAGTGGCTTAGGAGAAGCTCAGCCTTTCCAGCTACTAAGGCTCAGGAGAATATTTTGAGTGTCTTCCAAAATCAGAGTATGGCATCTTTTCTTTTTTCAGAGTTCTATGTATAGTTGGTTACATTCTATACCTGGAAATTTCTCCAAAACTCCTTCCCACGTGAGTCCCATGGCTCGGGAATTGGGTGGTTCTGCTCATTGACGGGGGTTGGCCAGAAACAGAAAATGAGAGCCTCAAAGGAGCCTGGGATTTGTCAGTTATGTTTTGTCAGTGCTGTAGGGTTCAAGAAATGCTTTCACCATTTCTCTCCATCTGAGGCAGCAGCGTGATGTCTTACCAGCATCAGGAGCTCAGGGCCACAAGATGGTGGGGGTTGACTGCACTGCCGTCAAGACAGCTGAGCTAGTCACTGCAGGTGTGGTTCTTTTACATACTGCATTTCATGTTCTTTACTAGAATGTTTCAACAGGGAGTTAATTAACTGAGTTAATTAACATTTAATAAATATGATGCTTTGTTGAAAAGACAGTTATAGGCAGAATATAAGCCGTGAAGTCTTTAAAAACGGTTTCATTACTGAAATTTCATTTGGGTAGATACACAGTTTATCTTATATATGCCTCTCTTTTAAAGTAACAAAGAAACAAGACAGAAAAGGCAGAGGATGATTTCTGTTCTTCCTCTCGGCTTGCAGGTGCCCTCACCCCCAGTAGCATCAATCCAGACACCAGCACTGACACTGGCCGTGCTCAGAACTGCCTCAGGCCTGAAGACACTGCTGACAAATAGAAGGGGATCACGCCCTGTTACAGCAGGTGCTCTCAATTTGTGGGTCCTTATGTAACTGCATGGTGTTAATCAGGATCGCCCGTCCTACATTGTGTGATGCTGCTGCCTTGTCTCCTAGTTACTTGTTTCTCTAAGTATTCTTGTATTATTCTCCAATGCTTAGTACTACACACCTAAAAATGCTTTTTTTCAGATGAAAAAGAATGTGCATTTAAAATAATAAGTCTGAAAAAGTGGGCAAAAGAGGCTATCCTTGTCCCGCTATTCAAAGATAATAATTAACACGTTAACATATATTTTCGTCAGTGTGTATCACCTCTGTCATAAAAAACCAGAGAGCACTCTGTGACTGTTTGCTGTGTGGACACCTCCAATTTCCATTCGGCTTTTTATATGTTTTTCTACAATATTCTATCTCCTCTGGCATGATTTTTGATGACCAGTATAGCATTCTGTCTTGTGGAGGCATCGTCCATTTTACTTCGGACTTAAATAAACTTTTAAATTCCAAGTATACTTAACTGAAATACTGAAAAGAGAACTGTGGTGGTACAGGAAGACCCTACCTCCCTTCCCCTTATTTCCGAAGATTAAAAGCTGTTGAAAATTTGGTATATATATTTCATGACCTTTATGCCTATGACATACATATATACACACATATGAGAATTCCATGTATACGTGTGTGTATATAAGCTTTATTTAAAAATGAGACCATACTATATGTTTTTCTGCAGCTCGCTTTGATCACTCAGGTGTATATCATAGACGTCCTCCCACTCCAGACTCACCCGGTCCTTTCAGTAGAGTGGAGGGGTCTCCTGATTTGCGGGTGTGGTCTCTTTCCCACGCACACCTTTGGTGAGAGAATGCTGTGGACAAGGCCCTGGACCACGGCGAAACGCCGGCTCCCTCATTGCTCGCAGCTCGTCGTGATTTACCGCATCATTGTCTTGATGGTGGACAGTTAAGTTTTCTCCATTTTCCAATGTCAGAAAGGATATTTGACTGGCATCCTTCTTGTACAGACATTCCTGTGATCTTTTATGAGTATTCCTTTAGTTAAGGTTTCTGGAAATTTAGTCCCTGGATGTGACATTTACATTCATCACAGACTCCTTTCAAGTGACTCTAGAAATTCCTTCCATAGGGGAATGAAAAGATGCACAATTACTTATGTAACGAATTCTCTATTGCTGGATATGATTTCACTTCAGTTTTTCTTCCCACCATTGTAAACAGTGCTGTGTAAATGCCCTGATGGGTACATCTTTTTGGACTAAATTTGTTTTATCCTAAAGGAAACGATTTGTAGAAGTGGTGTTGAGTCAGTGTGTACGTACGTTTTTCAGAGTTTACATATCCATTGACATGTCGTCCTCTGAAAATGTCGCTCATGGTTTCTTCTCCCACAGATGGACACTAGCTAGAATATCTTTTAAAAATATTTGCCAATATGATGAGCAAAAGTGCTTTTTCATTGTTTTAGTTTGCATTTGATGACCAGTGAGGTATTGAGCATTTTTCACTCATTAGCCATTTGACTTTTTTAAAATGAATGATTCCTTTTATCCTTTGCACACATTTAAGTGGGGGAGCTTCTTGTTGCTTTGTGAAGCTCTTTGTATACTTCTTGTCTTCAACAACATGTATCACAGAGCTTTTTCTTGTCATTTCTTGCCTTTCATTTTGTTTAGGAGGATTTTTATTTTGGTAGTGTCTCAAAATATTCTTATGATAATAAATGTATTCCTTATGGGTTTTATCTTTGACATTATTCTTAAAAATAATTTCTTATATGGGAATAAATCTCTGTAGGTTTTTTTTTAATCTCTAAGATGGAGATGATAATAGTGCTTGTTAATGTAAGGGTAAGTTGAGTTAATAAGAGCAAAGTGTTGTTTTTGCTGTTATTAGTACTTTTTAATATTTACATCACTGTCTGTAATTTATCTTGTGGTCCTTATGAGAGGAATAGTATTTATTCTTTCCAGGTGATTCTCAGATTGTCTCAGGACAATTATTGAAGTCATACTTTTCTCTTTGATTTGAAATCCCACCTTTACAAATTACTTATGTACACTAGAGTCTCTTTTTGACCTCATGGTTCCCTTCTGTCAATCTGTCTTTCTTACTCCAGCACCATAACTTACATATTGTAAAAATTTATTTAATAATTGGCAGTCTGAATTTTTTTTGATTCTTTTCTTCCATCCCAAATTTTCTTGTCTAGTATTATGATTTTATTATTCCTGAAGAATTCCAAAATATTTTGTTCAAGTTAAAAAAAATCAGATTGGAGTTGTCATGGGATTTTTTAGTAAGTTTTGAATTATTCTGATGAGAACTTACATCTTTACAAAACTGCTTTCCTCCATGCAATTTGTTTATGTTTCTACATTCTCACCTCTTACTTTACCCCTCAGTACAGTCCTGAAGTTTCTCCATTTAGAACATGGGCATTATTTTTTAACTTATTCCAGATTATTGTTTCTGTTTTTGTCAATTTTGTAAGTGAAAATTTTTTGCTATTATATTTTTAAACGCTTAAAACTGAAATTTAGAAAGGAAGATTCGGTTTGTAAATACTCACTTTGTAATTTGTCATTTAAAATTGTAAGTATTAAGTAGTTGTTCCAGAATCCTTTCTTTTTTGTTTTTAAAAATTTGTGTCAAAGATTCTCAAAATGGTCATAGCTAAGTAGTATAGGTGGGGAGACAGATGGAGAGAGGTAGTGTGGCTCATGTACAAACTGTGAGCAGTGTCATGGCTGCCTTTAGGCTGGAGAAACCACAGAAGAGCCCAGGTTAGACAAGGAATGGCTTTTTATGCACTTGAAAGCCAGCTTTCCTGCCTGTATGGTGAAGCCTGGTGGGCGTGGCAGGTAGATGATCAAGGTCTGATCAAGGTCATTTGCTGCACAGAGCGCTGTGTCTGTGAGAAATGGTGACCATTGCCATGGGAAATGCTTGGTGCCAGGAACAATGCAGGGGAGCTGGGGAGCCTGTGTTAAGGATTTTCCAGTCCTGGGAGTGGGAAGATCAGACTCTGCATTCAGATCTGTGTTTGAATTAATCCTCTTTAATTTACTGGACCTCTGACTTTTGTCAAGTTATGCAACCTGTTTGAACTCCTGCTTTGTTGTCTCTCAAAACAGGAGAATTGCAGCCTGCTGCTAGAGTGTTTGATCAGGGTAAATGATTTGTGTCTATAAGATGCCACATACAGTCACAAGCTCAGTGAGCAATGAGCTGTCCCCTCTTCTCCTGCAACTCAATGCTCGATAAGTCATCAGCGGAAAGCGAGTCCCTAAATTGTATGTGGTGCAAGGAAGAACAAAACTAACGTCTTGCCTTTCCCTGGCAGTATTCTTACTTCTTTGCTTCATGTACCTCTTTTCTCCTTCACTCTCCCCTTTCACCTCCTCCACCAAGAGCCTGAGACTCTCTCAGAACACTAGATTCAAATTACTTAAATGTTGGCTCATTCCCATGAAATGACAGTGACTTAAAAAAAGCTGTACACATCCCAGAATTCATTGTATTTGATTTACACACACACACGTACACACACACACACATCAGGCTACCTCCCATTTGCTGAGGGAGAAGCACCACTTTTACTGAGTTTTCATTTACTGAGCATGAGAGCAGTCTCTTAAGCAGAATTTCACCTGGCTTCGTACATGGTTTTTTAAATTGGATTTCTGCTTTTTGTCCATAAAAATATTCTCCTATTAGAAGACAGGAAGTGGAGACATAGATGTACTGCTGAGATATTGGTGTTATCATATTTGAGTTTTAATGGACATAAGACAGCATAGAGTCATAAATTTTTATGGATGAGAATCCATGATGATGTACCTTGGACAAGAACCTGGGTCTCCTGCCATCGTGTCCACGCGGGTGAAGAGGCAACTGGGTGGGGGATGGCAGGGAACCTTCTTGCTTGAGTTCCAGGTTCTTGTTAGTTTTCATTGCTCAGCTGCCTTTAGTTTATGTCCATGAGGCCTCTCATGGGAAGGTCACTATGTCCTGAGAGACTGAGTTACTAATCAGCAGAAAGCTCTGGACCCACTCATATTTTCCAGAGTTTTTCTGCTGACCTGCTGACACTTTATATAAATGAGATCTAACAAACTACTGGATATAAAATCCTTATTGTTATCATTTGCCCTCAAGTTCAATAGGAATGGGGTGCTGTCTCAGGCTGTCTAAGGCTAGATCTGAACAAAGATAGGGTGATAGGCTGTGCTGCTGGACCCTCCCCAGTCAAATGGGATTTCCACCTTAGTTTTTAGAATCAGGCAGATGAGTTCAAATCTTGTCTTTATCAGTTATTAGATTTGTGACCTTGGGGAAATAACTACTTTTTTGGTTCCAATTTTCTTTATCTGTAAATAAGTTCAGTATTTATTTTAGGGTTTTTGTTTTAGAATTGAATGAGCTAATTCCCTAATTTATTCCTAAAATACTGATCACATGGTTCTATGCTGGTGCCTTAGTAGTTGATTACTAAGGGACACAACAGTGAGAATGGGGGTGGGGCCCCTGGATCATACAGCTTATATTCCAGGATATGCTTGTAAAAGACAGGATTGCAGTGGATTTTTAGTAAATGTCCATTCCTTTCCTAATCCCCATTGATTGTGTATATATCTTTATACTAATATATGAACAAATTTTTTGCAATTTAAATCTCTTTGTAGTATTTAAAGAATGTAGCTATAACAAAAATACGTGAAATAAAATGACATGACTTTTATTTTCCTTTCAATAAGCAAAACAAAATAAAATAGAAAAGAAAAGAAAAAGTATTGAAGGAGTAGAAATAATTTTATTTCCGTGGAATCAACTCCCTATGTTAGGTTTTTCCATTGTGTTGTTCAACAGCATATAAAATTGACAGGTTGTGACTTCAGTGTTGATAGCTAGGTGAGTATAGTTTCTTTTTGTGGTTGTCTTTGATGAATTATTTGCACTAGATCATAAATGATGTGCATGTTACATATTGGAAACAAGGAAACATTGGAGACATACTACCTCCAATGCAGTCATTTTGTTACCGAGTCCAAACTCGTTCTGCTAGCCGCATGATAGGCCAATAAACCGGGAGATGAGGTGTTGGAGCAAGGAATAGTGACTTCACTTGCAATGCTGGCAGACCCAGAAGACGGCAGACTGATGTCCTGGAGAACTATCTTCCCCAAGTAAGAATTCAGTCTCCTTTTATACTAAAAAGGGGCGGGGTTGTGGTTGGTTGTTGCATACTTCTTGCTTTATGAATTGTTTGTCCTTTGAATCCGCTGTTCTTGCAGCTGTCCATGTGGATCAAATCATGGTACTCCTGTAAAACCTCTAAAAAAACAAAGGCTATTCTCTAGTATGCAACTTGCCATCTCTACAGAAGTGCAGATGAGCTAACATTTTTAAAGATCAGGGCCAGGAGAATAGGCTTTCCTGTAGATTTCAGGCTAAAGGCAACTTTCTTTTTCAAATGGTGCAGAGCTACCAAGTCTGAGCCTAGGAAACAGGGCACAGGTTTAAACCCAAAGGAACAGATCTAACATAGGGTAAAAACAGTTATATTTTATTACAATTCCCTTTCCAGCTTCATAGATAATTTTAGTAAGAAACATGAGCAATTTTGTATTTTTGCTTCTTAATAACCGATAAGTGGACCAACTATATTTTGTGAGCAGGGATGCTGTGCAGGCATTGGGGTGACAGCAAACTCTTGTTGGGGGTGGCCGACCCTGCAACATCTCTGATGCCCCGTGAGTGTTGGTGAGGGTCCCCGTAGCCAGGGGCTCTCTTCAGGAACCAGCATATGGGCATTGACCTCTGGAGACCTCTTTTTCGGCTGCAGGAATTTTTTTTCAGATATTGAGATTGAAAAATCACTCCAGCTGGGAATAATTAGGGAAAAAAAGAAAAGGAAAAGGGTTTGGAGTAGAGTAGAAGAGTAGGACATAAGATCATGGAGCCTGAGTGCTTGGCAGCGGGGCCTCGGGAGAGAGGGGAGCAGAGGTGGGGAGGGGCCTGGCTCCGGAATCAGCTCCTGTAATTGTCCCCGCGCCCAAGCCACATAGCTTTAAATTGGCCTGGGCCACCTCTCTGGGCTGGATATCACCCTGGGGAGAACCGTGGTATCTGTAAAGTAAAATGACTTCACAACTATTGCACAGAGCTGCAGGTGTAAGAGAGCCTAAGCCTGTCTCAGAGTGCAGTGGACAAGCAGAAAGGAATGGCAAAATTTCCACTGACAGTTGAAATTTTGTTAAATAGCCTGCTACAGTTGTTTGCATCACTTGAATGAATGCAGGCATATTTCTGTGGGCATTTATAGGTTCACTCAACCCCACCAGCCCCTCTTGCCCACATCGGAGAAGGGCTTTCTCAAGCACAGTGCCCCTCCTGCTTGGGTGGAAAACGCTGCTGGTCCTTGCCTGGGGCCGGGCTGCTGCAGGGCACTGAATCCCCGAGGCACGGACTGTGAGACACGACAGGAACATCTCTGCCCTTGCCTGGGTGTCTCCGTTTCCCCTGCAGTGTAAAAATGCCGGTGACTGAGTTAGAAGCATGCTTCCAAGCTGTCCATGTCCTTGGCATCCAGAAGCAGAGCCTGGAAGCTTCAGAATTTATCCAGAATGCGGTCTACATTCACCTTCAGCAGGTGAGTGTATGTCTTTACACAAGTGGAGGAATTATTGCAGTTTTCCTGGAACTTTCTCACTACAAG
The DNA here is from genome assembly GCF_048564905.1 of Vicugna pacos. Classification (NCBI taxonomy): domain Eukaryota; kingdom Metazoa; phylum Chordata; class Mammalia; order Artiodactyla; family Camelidae; genus Vicugna; species Vicugna pacos. The sequence goes on from NC_132997.1 coordinate 5,389,498, forward strand.
TCCATTTGATTTTTCTGTGCTAGGATTCAGTATGGCCTGATAAAAACTCTGGAGTGAGATCTTGAAACCCTGATGAAGAGCATAATTTATTTCATTTCTCTATATGATACTCTTTTACTTTTAAAATTCAGAATTTTTGGTTGTTTCAGGAATATTTTGGGGGGGCTGGAGAATCATCTTTGCGACCTGTTGCTTTGTGACTCTCACCTGTCTTCTGTCACTTGTGAGGCGGTTCCATTTGTGACCCTGTCCGGGTTGTTCATGTTATAAAACATAAAGCCTGTAAAAGTACAGTCCCTTTTCCTCTGAAGACATTCCACAAATACTCCTTTAACCTGGGTGTGGTTTTAAGAAGACAGAATTTTTAGAACATGTCCTTGCAGGTTGCTAGTGCAAAATCCCAAAATCAATAGTCTAGCTCAACACCTAAAATCTTTCTAATTTACCTTGGACTTGTATGGATAAGTGAAGCAGTTTGCTAAGAACTCAGACCAGGTTTAGAATACAGGCTGGTGTAGCTCAGCAGGTCCTCCCAAGCTGATGCTCTGCCAGAGGGCGGGGCCGAGGGGAGAGGGCGGGTCCTGCCCTCCCTGAGGTGACAATTTCATGGCAAAGACTTTCACCTGGTGAAGAACTTGGAGTTTCTTCTAAGAAGAGTGGGTCTGAAAAGAGTCCAAAAAGCGCGGGAGTGGCACAGTCCCATTTGTCTCAAGTAGGGGAGAGCGGCTGTGGGGCCACTTAGGAGACTCGTGAGTCCAGGTGGGCAGTGTTGGTGGCTTCCACTTGAGCGGTGGGATGGTCAGTGTTTAAAAGCGAACATATTGAAGGCATGTTTAGATGGTAAAAAGGAAAGGATGAAGGCTGTCTGTGAATGCAGAATGGAGTAAGGCCCAGGTTTCTGGGTGGATTAATGAGTTAAATGATGGTCCTTCTGTGCTCTGAGGAGGGAAAGCTGCAGAGGGAGTTCTGTGGAAAACTGATGAGTTCAGCTGTGGGTAAAGTGAAAGGTTGTTAGATATGTGGTCTGGGAGCTCAGGTGAGAGCCAGTAGTGAATAGGGGGAGGTGAGAGGGACTTTCAAATAATTCTGTCTTGTGAACATACAAATAAGTATGAGTAATGACACAATTAACACCTCTATATTCTGGATTTAAAGCCCAGTAACATTTTGCTATACTGACTGCAGAGGTTCTTAATATTTTTTAATAGAAATAAGTAGAAACAAAATAGTGGAGTTAGTGAGCATCTTAGAGTAGATATGTGTCCTTGTATGTATTTTTATACCTCATCTGTTTATAACCATAATCTACAAAAAGTTATCTTGCTTAGCATAAGAGTTAAACACAGGGACGTGACACACACTGTTGGGGGTTGAAGCTGATCTTCTCGGGCAAATTATGGACCCTCTCTTTGCCTTAGTTGTATCGTCTGTGACTGCCCCAGGGCCCTTCATCACAGCTGATTTCCTAGAGTAGATGTTGGGAGGGAGGCTGCTGAAGGGATTAAGAGGTGGCAACTGCTATGGATATTGAAGAGAGAGACAAAAACAGATTAAAGCCGATAAACTGAGTACAAATACCATCTAAATAGAAGGAATCCACAGTGTTTTGAGCCGCTTATCATAAGAGAAAGAAAATCACGTGGATCCAAAGCTCTTGAGCATATGAGTATTGTGGGTGGGAGGGTGTCTTTATAAAAGTGTTGAGAAAAGGCCTCTTTGTTTTCCTTGGCATTCCCAGTAAGGATGGGGAGCAGAAGCAAAACCCTCTGCTTCACAGTTGAAGGTGCTGTTTTGTGCGAAACTGACCAAAGTTTGGAAACCAGTCATCAGCGATGCTGGCAAATGAAGAGGCTTCTGGATTGGGTGGGGCACTTGCTGTGACTTCCAGGTGACCTGCTGGCTGGGGGCTGTGAGGCGGGCAGTAGTTTTGCAGGGTGGCCCGGGCATAATCCCTGGCTCTGATGCTGCTGGTCTGATTAACAGATCTGGGCGCACACTGTCCTAATGGGGCAGCTCGGGATGTGGCCTGGGACACCTGCCATGCTGAGAGCGAGAAGAGGGCTCCCCTGAGGGGGTGTCCCTGCGGAGATTGGAAACCTACACCTGCAGGGAAGGAAGAGCCTCTGAGCAGCGGGCCGGATGCACAGGCAAGACCAGCCTGAGCAATGAGGTTTCCGGGAGCCGGAAGTCATACAGTGGCCCAAACGGCCTTGTTCCTGAGAGACTGGAGGGAATAGATGCTGAAAAGGCAGGCTAGGGTCAGACCCTGTGGTGGGTTATGAGTGACAGGAGAGGATTGTTCAGGCAAGCATGAGAGAACCCTGTGGGCGTCCCAGCTGGGGTGTCACGCCGAAGGGAAGAACAGAGATATAGACTTTGCCACTTATTAGCTGTGTGACTTTGAGCAATATCACCCCACATCTCTCTCTATATATATTCATCTGTAAAGTGACACAGCGACAAGGTCGTGTCATCAGAAGTATTAGCTTAGCTCTGATCCTCTTTGTCCAGTCCTGTCAGTGCTTCCCTGCAAGGTACTGCAACGGCTGCCCTTACCCTGAGACGGGAGGGCATAGAGGGACAATGTAATTCCCGAGGGCAGGAAGGGGTTGCCTTAAAAGCAGACATGTAACCGCCTGCAGCTGCAGACCTGCAGGCAGTTTGGTTGACGGTCCTTGAGAGGACTTTGGAGGCCTTAGCGTCGTCTTAAGTCTTGTTTCCCCTTGGGGACCGGATTTGCCTTTGGGGATTGATGTTGAAGATTTGAGCTTCTGCAAAGCTGTTTTCAGAGATGTGTATATACGTAAAATATCATATAAAATAAAATGATTTATTTAACGTGTGCGACTTTGTAGCTGTTAGGAACAGCTCTGTTGGCCTGGTCTCCACGGAGGACACCAAGGGTGAGCAGAGCGTGCAGGAGGGCAGGCAGCCTGCAGTGCTTCTGTGGGGTGTTCTCCCCAGCAGGGCGCTCTGCTGAGTTGAGTCTTCTATGAGTTTGGTTGCCAGAGGAGCAGACAGCAAATTAATGAGTTCTGGAGGGATTGTATAATGACAGGAAGAAATAGGAACCTGGAGATTTTCCAGACTAAAACACGCTTTTGGTTCCTGATTCAGTGTGTTCCATTACAGAACTGATGAGTTGTGTCTATTCTGGAACATCATTGAAATAAACGTTCAGCCTAAATGTTAAGGGCTTTTTTTATTTGGCTGGAGGACTCGAGCCGGGATGACATCCTCTCACATCACTCTGAGGGACTGCTCCCAAGAGGTAGGGGAGGAGCTAGGATATATAGAAGCATACAACAAGGACCAGGTAATTGGAACAATAAAATATTGCTTGTTATCTAAAGAAAACCAGATATCTCAAGTTCAAGTATTTACTGCTTTTCTATGTATGGTGAGAAGCAAACATCTGGGTCTTTGAATTCATTCTTTTGGCAAGCACCTGGCTATCTAGGGCCAGTATCCTGTCCTTTCTTACTCTGAGTCTGCTCAGAGGGCACCACTGTGAGTGGCTGAGAGGCCGGGCTGCAGGCATGTACTCGCTGGGGGTTGGCAGCAGCCGCTGATGACTTGGATTCAGCATTCTTTGTTTACTGTCATGGATGCAGTATTTTCATTCACATTGTAGTATTTTCATTCACAGTGCTCCCGTTTGGTCCTAAATTCGACCAATATTTTGAGAGACATTTCATGACCAGTTTTGTCCCACGGTGCTAGGATGGCTCATTCCTAGTTCAGGTGAAGAATCTTCTGAGTTGCCATTCAAGGTGTAATTTTTTTTATCAGGCCCTGTTGATAACTAAAAGTTATCTGGATCACCTGTCTTACTAGTCTATTATGATCCAGAAAGTGTTAACCCTTCTTTGCTCATTTCCATACCTAGAATCACACTATTATATTTATTTTATTCAGGGTTATAAATTTTATCTGTTTCTTCAAGATGTTTAGCCATCATCAATCTTGTGGGCCTAGTTACACATTGGGAAATGTAACAGACAACAATTTTATAAAATAGACAGGTTATAAATAATACAGCTAGTAATGTTAATAAAGTCACGAGTAAGAATTTAATAGTCGAGAAGTTGTATTTTTGGGTTAAAATTTTGCTTGTGTTTCTGAGTTTGATCCTATGAGAAAGTTCATATTTATGGTCAGGGTCAGAGCAGGTATTAATTGGCCAGGTGAAATCTCCCACCTTGTAAGATCAACGGTGGCCTAAACAGAACTATAATTTCTTTTGAGAATAACATTTCTGAGGGCTATCTAGTTAGAGCCTTGGAGTAGGGAAACCCACCAAGGTAACACAGAAGTACTAGACAGGTAATTTATCATAAACTTAACAAGTGGAGTAGTTCATAATCAAAGGTTGGAGAAATTATCAAAGTAATTGGTATACAGTCCTGGTCCGGTGTCTTGGGTCAGCTGTCTAGCTCAGATGGCGTCTTCTTCTCATCCTGGTCTGGTAGCTTTTTCTCCATTTGGGCATTGTTTTAAGGTGAGCAGCTCTCGATAGGCCAGTGCACTGCAGGGGATGTTTCTGATAGGAAATGAATCCGAGACTCCGTTTCCTTCAGCTTTGGTTTGTATGGTCTAGTTAAGAGTACCTGAAAAAGGGTCCTTCCATTCAGGTTGGAGACAGTTCTTTAAGTCATGCCTGTTGCAGTATGTATAATCCCCTGGCTGCAGGTCATGAGGCATTGGAACTTTACCCAAGGATAGATTACTGAGCTTCAGAACAAACCTAGAGTATCCTTTTCATAATTCAATTAAACTGTACAGTAATGTGACATAACAGCAAGGAATGATCTGGGAACTGTCTTAGTAAATATGGACCTCAATTAACAAAACTAGAATTTAATATCCACTAAAATATAATTTTTTTCTCTCTTAAGTTACCCTCAGTTTTCTCAAATATAGCCAAATCAAGATTAATTTTTTACAAGTTAAGCTTGATTATTTGATCATATAGCCTTTTTTAAATTGGCTGTGTTGGAAGTTTTAATACGGAGTCTCAGGGTAGAATGCTAAGGTTTTCTAAGGCCAAGAAAGCCACGTCAAGGCTTTTCATGGGTTTCTGCCTTACAGATTTAGGTAAATTCTTTTCTCTTTAAAATCCTTAAAATACCTTTATACTCCTATATCTGTTAGGAGATGATCTCCCTAATTTGTTTGATAAAGCCACTGGGGACCTAAGTGTTTTTAGTCTCTTGAGGGATCAGATAGAGAGAAAAGATAACTGTTCCAAGTGTGATTACATAGGTATAATGTATCAAATTGCTGTGAACCATAACTAGCTTAAGGAGAAGAGATTCTTTATGTCTGGGAAGCAGGTTAAAAGCCACTAGTATTTCAAACAATATCAAAAATTATAACCATATTCAACAGGTTAATCAGTCCCATGTAACTAATTCTTTTAATGAGAGTTTTCATTAGAACTTTAAAATGTCTTACCCAGTTTAGTTCACTGCTATAGTGTGAAATTTATTAGAAATCAGTAAATCTCCTTGAAGAGAAAGCATTTTGCAAAACCATCAGAAGAAAACAATTAACTGTCTATAAATGACAAAAGATTTAAAAGCATGGTTAAACACCATTACACTATAATCAATAAAGAAACATGTTCTCTATACCCATAATTATCACTGGTAACATTTCAGATATACCAGAATTTTAGGGAGTCCATATAATTTCTACAATATCTATATTAATAATATTGGCTCATTCAATATAACCTTAGAAGTTTTATGATTCATTTGACAATTCCATGTTATTTAAAATGCCAAATGAAAATTTATAGTTTAAAGTCTCTCTTTGGGATATTTCAGGGGCCTTCTGTAGCATCCCAAACTTAACTGGAGATTAAAAGAATTTTAATTAATTAAATTAATTTTTATTTAATTAATTAGAATTTTATATTTGGGGAGCTTTTTGAAAGATTTCAGAACACTTGGTCAGATAAACATATAGATCACTGTAAAGTAGTACTAATTCATTAACAAGAAAATACGTCAAATGTAAAGGCAGAACAGATCAGCTAAGTGGTATAAGAAGTTTTACAATCTGTTACTGAAGGTGGATTAACATTTTAAGAAAATTTTTTCCTCTTAACAGAGAGAAAAACAATTCTAATCTTGTACCAGCTTACTTGTAAGATTCATTTACGTTGCCCAATTTGTTTCTAAACTTAGCCAATTCTGACCATGTACAAAACTCTTTCCTCGGGGTTCCTTTTCCACAAGCCTTCCACAGCTTTCTATACTTATATTAGTGTGTCCCTTATTTTTCTTCCATTCAGAAGTAACCAGGTTCAGGAGAAAGTCACTATTTTTCATTAACAAAATATAATTCCATTCTTATATCTTCCTTTACATATTTATATTACTTTCCTAGGATACTGAGATCATTCCCTTACTAATAGAGACTATTTCCGTGTGGCACCAACCATATATTAATATTTCTATACACCTTTAGTTTCACTGTAAGAGGAAGTTAAATGTTAAGTAATTCGTATTTCAATGTTATTTTATCTGAAAATGGCATAGCTATTTAATAAAATCTTGTAATTTAACTTAATTTAGCACAACACTAGAATTTAACGATACCAAACATTTAGAGATTATCTTAAGCATACATTTTAAAAATATATTTTAAATATTTACCCAAAGCTCTCATCTCATTTGCATTTAATTTACTTAAAATTTTACCACAGCACATTACTTTTATTTCTTTTCTGACAAATCTGCAACAGATATAACAGGATCTTATTTGACTTTCATTAAACCTAGGTACAGTAAAGGTATTATACATAATATTGAAGACTTTAAAGATGTCTATATTAATTAGAACATACTTAAACTAAACAATATCAAATATTATCTTAATATTGAATATTTTCCAATTCACATGACGCTGAAAGTCAATTTGTTCAGTTTTTATTTTAAAAATACTTAATGTTCAAGCTCTTATATTTTTATGTCAATTAAGCAGAGCTCTTTGACTTTGAATTTTTTTTCTTTAGCAGTAGAAATATCTCACTTCTATAATGTGTACACAGGCTTATAATCAGACAAAAGCTAGAGATCTCATAGCTTCACTTTAAAACTTACTTATAAGATAGGTATAATAATAGTTGGAGTAAGCTGAATTTGCTTGCTCAAATCACTAAGGCTTACTATTTATGAAACAGACAGTTAAAATTTCTTCACAAAGTCTGAAGGACCCGTCAGAGTTCTGAGTTCTAATATGCCAAAAATTTCTTGGCCTTAAGTTTTATTTCGTTGAGCTATTTAGGCTCAGTTCTAGGTCACTGTTTGTTGTATTTATATTTCTGATCTGCAAGACAAAGACACTGACTTCCAGGTCCCCAGATAACTGCTCTGTCACCCAGGCCGTATTTTATCTCCTTAATTGGCATTTTTGTATCAGTGAGAAGAGCTGTAAACAAAGAATTCCATGTTTTAAAACTTTAAGGTTTACTTAATTATGTCTTCCAAAACTTGCATAAGGCATTTAGTAAGGTCTCTTTTCCTTGTGTTATAAGTTAAACCCAGGGTAAACCTGTATTTTTTTATTAGCCACTCAAATTAGTTTTTAGTTTTACATTATATTGGAAGGCTTATGTAACTATATTGGTTTATTTTAATTTGTTCAATTAATATTTTCATAGGGACAGATATGTGCCCAGCCTTATAATACCAAGAAGGGGAAGCGTTTTTCCTCTGAAACATACGTATCCCACAACATAAGCAAAAGTTTTGTATAAAGACCATTTAAATATACCAATTTCACAAACTTTTATCTCAATTTTATTAAATCTTATACCTTTAATTTTTATATTTATTAAGTTTAATCAATAATTCTTATTTCTAGAAGGAGTGCAAGAAACCTTTTTTGTGTGTGTTTGCATTGTATATAATTTTATAGAAGTCTCTAGGATGCCCAAGTTTCAGCCAAAGAGCTTAGGCACTTCTCAGTTTTTAATTTCATTAATTGGTCTGTTATCCCAATTATTGATCAAGTATTTCAGTCTATATATACATATATTTTAAACTGTGGTAAATAAAATGGACTTGTTTGAACTTTAATCTTGGGGGGGAGTAGGCGAACTATTTGGCCCTTTTTTTTTTAACTTTACGTTGTGTAGTATCAAAACCTTGTTTGTAAATCCAAAAATGTCCATTTTATTTATTTGATTCAAAATAACCATATAAAAATATTTATCCTTTTGGGATAAGCCACTTATTATTTTTTTGACATTTTTACAATCATTTTTCCAGTTATTCAACCTAATTAACATTAATTATCCTAAATTTTTATTAGCATATCTAGAAACATTTATCGGGAAGGAAAAACACAAATGTAGCTTTTCAAACCAGTTTTATTTTTTTAACTAAGTTCTTAGGTTAACCATTAGATATATTTTTCTACATTTAAACTTGATTTTAATAGACACCAATAAAACAGCTGTTTATAATGAGATCTCTTTAAACTTTCACCAATTAAAAAGTTTTTCCAAATTAAAAAATCCATCATATGGCCATCAAATTATATACAAATATATATATAGTGATTTTAAACCAATAAGATGAAGAGGCCCTTCCACATGAGAGTCGGGGTGTTGCCTAAATGAAATTCAAAGGTTTACTCTCCAAAAGCTAAAAGCCTTTGTGGTCCAAGCTGATGCAACAAAGTTTAAGATGACAAAATATCTGAAAATTGGTACAATCAAAGAATTGCTTAGAATCCCAATTTATTTGCGTGGCCACCATATGTACACAATACTTGAAACTTTTGTATGGCGGAGTCCAAGGTTTCCTTTAAAAAATAAACTAAACATACATATACATACATACACACACTTAAAACACACAAAGATAAAACATTTAAATTTCAAGGACACAGGAAGAGAAATCCAAGTTCCCCCTAAAGGGGATTTTGTTTTTATAAGTTCAGAATTCCAAAAAATGCTTTTATCAGGCCTGGTTAGTTATTTTCAGAGTAAGTTTTTTTTTTTCCTTTTTCCCAATTAATGTTGTAAGTTTTGTATGTACATAAGCCTGGCTGGGGTAATAGTTGGAGACTGGCAATCTGTCATTTATTTTTCTTTTCTTTTCTTTTCTGTTCTTTATTTTTTTTTGAAAGTTCTATTCCCCATTGTAAGGTCGGGTTCTCAAAATAAATTTGTTAGTAAGATTTCCCACAGGGACAACTCTGTGGCATGAAGTCTTTGTCTCTACCACTCCTGGAAGACCCTCTGTCACCCGAGAAAGCTGTCACCAGCCAGGAGGATGTTCCGAATTTTGGAGTTGAAAGTTTCCTCATAAGAGTTTTACTTTTATCCTGAAAAATTCAATGGAGGTAACCAAATTGAGGAAAATATTAGACCAGAATCTTACCTAACCACTCAGTCCTGAACCCAGTGTCTTCCAACTTGGACTCACTCGGGATGTCTCCACTGGGTGAATATTTTCCTCATATGTTTCCACCAGCCCCACTTTGGACATATCCTTTAGGTGGGTATTTCCTATTTCCTTTCAAACAGGCCCCACACAGTATGTCTCCACTGGGTGGGTAATTCACCTCAGTTTCTTTCAACTGGAGGGCCACGTACCTGGATACACCGCCAGATAAAACTTAGGATCATCAACCAATATGTGAGATCCGAGAACCAGGAGAGACTCACCCAAATTCATCTGGACTCCGCGAGGAGGCAGATGGGCACAAAGGGCCACTGCTGGTACCAAGGCTCCGGTTACTCGGAGAGTTCAGGTGGAGAGAAATCTGCTGTGGTGCTTCATGGTGTCCAAAACTGTTGACTGAAATACATGTGCAGTCTAAAAGTTAAGAGTTATGTTTTATTTGGCGGGAGGACTCGAGCTGAGAGGACAGCCACACAGAACTCTATGAGGGACTGCTCCCAAGAGGTTGAGGAAGAGCTAGGATATATAGGAGCTTTACAACAAAGACCAGGTTGTTGGAACAATAAAAGATTGCTTGTTATCTAAAGAAAGCCAGGTATCTCAAGTTCAAGAATTTAGTACTTTTGTATGTATGAGAGGAAGCAAATATTTGGACTCACTGAATTCATTTTTTAGACAAGCACCTAGCTATCTCGGGCCAGTAGCCTGTCCTTTCTTATTCTGAGTCTGCTCAGACGACACCATTGTGAGTTGCTGTAGCAGCTGGGCTGCAGGCCTGTCCTAGCTGGGGGTGGTGGCAGCCTTTAATGACTTGGTTTCAGTATTCTTTGTTTACTGTCATGGTTGCAGTATTCTCAATCACATTGTAGTATTTTCGTTCACAGACTGATTATGGATAATCTGCAACCTTGGAAAGCAACCGAGATGGAATTACTGCAGGTACCTTCTGCTTTAATAAGCCGTGTGCAAACATAAACATGGAGGAAGCATGCACTTGGATTTGGTGGTGCAGGGAAGGGTTTCTGCACATTACAGGAGAACGCAATGCAGAAATCCTTAAGTCCACCTTTCTTTACTGTAGTGGTTTCTGAGAACATTTTATGGTAATTAACCAACATTGACAAACGGCACAAATTGCATTTAAGAGCTGGCTGGCTGAAACTTGTGTATTGGACAGGTGGAATTCATAGGCAAGTGGTCAGGTGGATTGGAGAGAGATGGAGCCAAGGCCTGGGCCCAGATTCCAGTTTAAATCGCCATTTCTTCAACCTAGGGCCTTGGAATAGAATTCAAATTCTATTAACCTGTTGGTGAATCTGTGAAATTGGCATGATAATATTCGTTTCATTCTGGGATTGTTGTAAGATCTAAAGAGTATTATAGCACACATGAAGCACTTAACGCACTGGCAGTTAGCAGCGTTCACTGTGTGGGGCCGCCCCGCTTAACATGTGTCAGAGCCGTAAAGGCAGCATTTGTCTGTTGAGGATGCACTTGTAGCCCCTTGGCTAGGTTATGAATTTGGTGATTTCCTTTAATCCTTGTAACTCTATGTGCCATGGACAGTTATTTTCATGGACAGATGAGGAATCTCATGGTAAAAAGACTGTATAATTTGCCCAAAATCAGACCATAATTTTGGGTTCAGTGGCCTCGGTTCAGCATGGGCCCCTGGGCCTTCTCCCCTCTCTGTTCAGCACCAGAGCCAGATATGGAGTCGGCTGTTTCCCTGCCCAGGGTATCAGGCAGGCCGCAAGACACATCTGGCCCTGTGCTGCTTGAGCAAAAACTCCGAGGAGAGACAGTTACAAAAGGGATAAACATAAAAACAGACGACAGCAAATTGTGATCAGCTCTGAGAAGGAAAGGAACACGTCTCGCCGTGCAGAGCTGGGAGCTTTCCCGTCGGGGCTGGTCTGGGGGTGTTCATCTCAGCTAAACAAGTTCTGCTGCTGCACCAAGGCAGGAAGGCAGGGCGCGTGTGGCCAGGTAGACAGGGTCTCATTGATCGTACTCATTCCCCATTAAGCGGCAGCTTTCACGGGCACTTACCTAGTAAACAGATGTGGGCCATAATCATCACGCACTTTGCTTGGTAGTTTTATTTGCCCCAGCTTTGAGATGAGGTCATTGAACCCGGGGAGTTTGCTGCATGCCCGTGATTACCTTGCAAATACCCCAACTGTTCTTTCAATCTAGACTGGTGTGGCTGTCATGCCCCAGCCCTGTGAATGGCATCGTGTAGCTTCTCCCAAGTGGCCCAAATGACTGACATTGATATGCTTAATTCGTTGGAAATGGTATGTGGCAATAATAGAAAAAGGTAGTAAGAAATTGTTTGGAAAACTGGAAAAAACCTATTCTTCCCCAGCTGGGGGAGCGTAACCTGTATCATTCACCCTACTCACTGCCTGTCACCTCCTCCCTGCCGACTCCGTGTTCAGAAGCCACTCTGAGCCTTGGGAGAACATTTTTCCTCATGACACTTTTGACTAGGACCCGCGACATCTCTGTCCCTGGTTAACTCTCTCTTCAAAGCCATTTAAATTTTTTGCAGGCTCCTCCACTCAGATGTAAGAATAGCCTCTTTAAACTTCTTGATGCAGCTCCTTAATGAAGATCTTGCGATGGAAACCTAACCAAAACTGGGATGTATGCACAGTGACTGCAACCTCAGCACATTGTGAGTTCATAATCAGAGGGGTGGGTGACTCAGGAAAGGCTTTTTTAAGGTAACAAGGGGAAAGTGAAAGGACGCAGGCTGTTTGAGAAAGAAACATCTCGGTCACAGCCAACAAGACACCTGTGTTCAGGATGGGGTGTGGCGAGTGCAGAGTTCTCACAAATAAAGAAGTGATGTGATGGGAGGGAGGACAGCTGGGTACTTTATTGGGGAGAAAAAAGTGGGCTGAACATTTCCTGGTTGAACAAGAGGATTGTGACATGATGTGCTTGTATTTTGGAGAGAAGGGTTTTGTGGGGACAGGCCTAGGATTACGCTGTCTGGCTGGGGAGTCAGCACAACAGAGAAACAGAGATCCTGGCAGACCCCAAGGCCCAAGCTGGCGAGAGGCTGCCCGCAAATTGGAGCCCTGGAGGCTGGTTCTGTCCCTTAGCTGGGGACTCAGACCTCGCTTCACAGCCCAGTCCTGTTGATACAAGAATAAAAAGCGTTGGGCATGAGAAGGGCTGTGTCCCACGCTTTCGTTTAGCCCCTGGGATGTGCCCCAACAGATTTTGTTCTTTGACTTCATGCAGTAAAGAATTCAAGAGCAAGCCAGTGTTGAGTAAAGGTATATATATTCAGAGAGATACATTGAAATGCAAGAGAAACGTCACGAGGTGTGGGGGTTTGATGCACAGATTAGAAGTAGGTACACACTCCACAGACAGAGTGTGGGCCTTCTCCAAAGAGGGAGAGAGAGTGGTGACCGCGAGGTGGCGCTGTGTTGCTTGTTTTCTTGGGCTTGGTGGTTTCATATGCTAATAAGTAGAAGGACCAGCCCTAGGGCAAGGGGCTGGGATTCCCAGGGAGTTGGCCATTTCCCACCCTTTGACCTTTTGTGGCTATCATTGGGACTGCCATGTGCCTGGGGCATGTTATTCACCACGTTACTATTACAATGGGTGTTTACTGAATCTCAAGATCTGCTAGAAGTTAAATCTCTTCATCCTGAGCCTCAAGGCCTTTTGGGGGTTGAATGCTTCACCATTTTGATGTCAATTGCTGTGGCCTTCCTTGAATGGCTGTGCTCTTCCCCCTTCCATCCTGTATCACTGTGATGACACAAAGACAGTAAAGGCTGGGCCCTAACCGTGCTCCTGCATTTAAGGGCGGGAACTGTGGGGTGGGCTTATGATGACTCTGAGTGGTGAGAAGGATGTTTCAGATTTTCTCACGTGAGACATGGGGATCTACCAGCAGCCTCCCCAGATTTATCCCACGGGCATTATCCCTTGTGTTGTTATGGAAACAACAGGCCAGCCAAGAAACAAGAATCACACAGAGGGTTGGAGTACTGAGATTTATTACGCTGGCAGGCTCAGAGAGGTTTCTTTTCCAAAGCTCTGAGCACCTCCAAGATGTGCACATGAGGTTTTATAGGATTAATTACAAGTATGGGGCTATTAGCCAATAAGGCTCAAACAACAAAAAGCAAGGAATCAGTACACTTAAGCTTATCAATTTGGAACAGATCCCGTTACTGACAATTGTTGTCCTTGGATTTACGTGTTAGCTTATTAGCCCAGTAAACTGACACTAAACTTCAGGTTTACCAGGTAGCTCAGCAAAACTTAGATCAGTAAACCGACACTTATCACACTTAGATTTGTGACTTAGCTTGTTAGCCCAGCTGGGGTTTTCCTTCACAGTGTCACTTATCTTTTCTATTTTTCTTTTTATCTTTTATTTAAGTATTTAATCCAAATTTAATATCAGAGTTTTTTGGGAAAGATATTTCTCTTTATCTTTTCTTTGGGGCTCTTTTGGGGAGCAGGTAATTAGATGTATTTATCTGTTAGTGGAGGCCCTGGGGCTTGAACCCAGGACCCCGTGCACGCTAAGCACACGCTCTACCACCCGCCCCATCATCTTTTTGCTTTAGCTGCCAAGAATCTTACAGCTGAATTTCTAGTCGGCCTTTAACACTTGCCCTGACTTCATGTAATCCATTTTTATGAGTTTATCTCCCCCTGGTTTCATTTAAGTATTGAATGTCCATTTTCTCTTCACTCTCCGTTTTGCCTTTTTGTTGTTATGGTTGTTAAGCTGTGTTTAAAAAAATGTTTAAATTCTCTTTTAGCAAGAGTCTGATTGTAAATATATATGTAAACAAACAACACAAATAAATGCTTTTATATATTCTAAGCTGTTTAGTAGTTACATAAAAACCGAATTGAATATTAAAGTGATAACATTTTAAAAATATTTTTTAATTTTTTATAGAGATATAGCTGATTTAAAATATGATATTAGTTTCAGGTGTACAAAAATGCTCCATTTATAGTTACTGTAAAACATTGTCTGTATTCCCTGTGTTGTAAGATACATCCCTCTAGCGTGTTTACATTACATGTTGCAGTTTGTGTAAGAAAGTTGGGTAACGCAGAGTCTGGTACGTGGCTGTGTCTGACGCAGGTTCACGCTCACCCTGCCTGTCAGAGCTCAGGCCTTCACTCCTTTCTGCAGGGGAGCCAGTGTAGGCAGCTCTCATCAGTGCTGGCACCACCCTCTGAGTGGCAGTGACAGCAGTGACTGTGTGTGGACGTGCAAATTGTTGTTCCAAGAGCTTTATATGCGTTTCTGAATTTAATAATTAAAGCCCTCCTGTGAGGAAACGTTTTAAGTTTTTAATGCATAATGCATTTTATTTTGATATTGATAGATTTCAAATCTCCGGAAAATTTACAGGAGTACTACAGTAAACGCTTAGATACAGTTCACCTTAAAGGGCACTATTTGGCTTTTTGTGTCTGGCTTATTTTAACATAAAATTTCAAGGTTCATCCATATTGTAGCCTGCATCAGTACTTTATTCTTTTTGTTTGATAATATCCTTTTCCATTTTATTTTGGTTTTAGTCTATTTAAAAATATTTTCATTGAAGTCTAGTCAGTTTATAATGTTGTGTCAGTTTCTTGTGTACAGCACAACACTTCAGTTAAATAGGAACATACCTGCATTCATTTTCATACTGTTTATAAACATAAGATACTATAAGTTATTAAATATATTCCCCTGTGCTATACAGTATAAACTTGCTGTTTATTCTTTACATACTCAGTATCTGCAAATCTTGAACTCCCAATTTATTCCTTCCCACACCCTCCCCCCTCTGGTAACCATAGTTTGGTTTCTGTGATTCTGTGTCTGTTTCTGTTCTGTAGATAAATTTATCTTATTGTTTCTTTTTTTTTTTTTTTAGATTCCACATGTGAGCAATCTCATATGGTATTTTCCTTTCTCTTTCTGGCTTACTTCACTTAGAATGACATTCTCCATGTCCATTGATGTTGCTGCAAATGGCATTATTTTATTATTATTTTATGGCTGAATAGTAGTCTATTGGACAAATATGCTACAACCTCTTTATCCAGCCATCTGTCAGTGGACATTTTGGTTGTTTCCATGTCTTGCTATTGTAAATAGTGCTGCTGTGAAGATTGGGGTGTAGGTGTCTTTTTGAATTAGGGTTCCTTCTAGATATATGCCCAGGAGTGGGATTGCTGGGTCACCTGGGAGGTCAAGGTTTTGTCTTTTGATGAACCTCTATACATTTTTCCACAATGGCTCCACCAAACTGCATTCCCACCACAGTGTAGGAGGGTTCCCAATTTTCCGCAGCCTCTCCAGTATTTATTGTCTGTGAACTTCTGAATGATGGCTATTCTGACTAGTGAGAGGTGATACTTGATAGCAGTTTTGATTTGCATTTCTCTGATAAAGATATTGAACATTTTTTCATGTGCCTACTGGCCATTTGTGCGTCTTCATTGGAGAAATGTTTCTTTAGGACTCCTGCTAATTTTTGAATTGAATTGTTTGTTATTCTTTCTTATTAAGTGTAAAAGCTGTTTACATATTCTGGGAATTAAGCCCCTAGCCGTTTCATTTATTGCAAATATTTTCTCCCATTCCATAGGTTGGTTGTCTTTTTGTTTTGCTTACTGCTTTCTTAGCTGTGTAAAAGTTTGTAAGTTTAATTCGATCCCTCTTGTATATTTTTGGTTGTTTTTCTATTGCTTGAGTAGACTGCTCTAGGAAAACATTGCTGAGATGTATGTCAGATGTTTTGCCTATGGTTGTTTCTAAGAGGTTTATAGTGTCTTGTCTACATGTTTAATTCTTTAACACATTTTGAATTCATTTTTGTGTATGCTGTGAGGGAGTAGTCTAACTTCAATGATTTACATGCAGCTGTGCAGTTTTCCCTACACCATTTGCTGAAGAGGCTGTCTTTACTCCATTGTATGTTCTCACCTCCTTTGTCAAAGTTTCAATGACCAAAAGTTTGTGGGCCTATTCTTGGTAAATTTGTTTATCCGTTCATTGATGGATGGATATTGTTAGTAACTTTTGGCTACTCTGAATGATACTGCTATGAATATTGATGTGAAATTTTTTATGAGAATATGTTTTCATTCTTTTGGCTGTACAATTGGCCCTCCATATCTGTAGTTTCCACTACATGGATCCAGATGGCTGATTGTAAAGGGACTCGAACATCCTTGGATTATGGTATCCAGGGTGTGGGGTTCCTGAAACCAACCCCCCAAGGATACTGAAGGATGACTCTTTATGTAGGAGTGGAATTGCTGAGCCATATAACTCTAAGCTTTTGAGGAAATACCAGACTTCTCCAAAGAAGCTGCACCATTGTCCCTTTCCCCTGGTCGCATATGAGGTTTCTCTGCCTCCTGAATTTGTTATTGTCCATGATTTGGTAATAACCATCCTAGTGGGTGTAAAATGAGATCTCATTTTGATTTTGATTTGGCTAGTGATGCTGAGCATCTTTTCATATGCTTATTGGCCATTTGTATATGTATCTAAATTCGTGGTAAATTTAAAAATTGGGTCTATTTTATTGTATTGTTCAGTTGTAAGCATTCATTATATATCCTGGATGCTACTCTCTTATTAGATACATGCTTTGCAAAATTTTTCTTCCATTCTGCACATTGTCTTTCACTATATTTTTTTAAACATTAAAACAATTTCTTTACAGGGGATGTAGTTAGATGTAATGATTTATTTTATTTTTCTTGCTAAGCACGCACTCTCTGACTTGAGACACCCTTTTCCCCCGTCATTTCACTTTCTTGATGATATCCTTTGTAAGAAAAAGGTTTTAATTTTGATGAAGTCCAGTTTATCTGCTTTTTTCTTCCATCAATTGTGCTCTCGGTATTGTATCCAGGAAACCAAAGCCTAACCTAGGACCACAAAGATTTATACTGTGTCTTCTTTTAGAAATTTTATAGGTTTAATTTTTACATTTCTGTCTGTGATCTATTTTGTTTTAATTTTTATTTGTTATATAAAATATGGGCGTTCAGATTCCAGATTGATTCTTTTGCCTGCAGATACCCAGCTGTCCCTGCACCATTTATTGAATAGACTATTCTTTCAATGGGGTGTTTTTGGCCCCCTAGTGGAAAACTGTAAGTGTAAGTTTTTCCCCCTGGGTTTTTATTGTGTCTCATAGATTTATTTATCCAAACTTATGCCAGTATCATACTGACATATTACTATAGAATTTTAGTACCCTTCAAAGTGAGTCCCCCAACTTTACTCTTCTTTTGCAAGGTTGTTTTGGCTATCCTGGGCCCCTTGCACGTCCATATGAATTTTGGGATCAGTTTTTCAATTTTTGCAAAGAAGTCAGCTGGAATTTTGCTAGGGATTCCACTGTATATGTAGATCATTTTGAGGAGTCTTAACATTTTTAATAATATTGTCTATCATTCCATGAAAATGGGATGTCTTCCATATATGTAGATCTTTTAAAATTTATTTTGGTGATACTTCAAAAAGTTCAATGTACAAATCTTGTAAATTTTTGTTAAATGTATCTCTCATTTTATTTTTAATGCTGCTGTAATTGGAAATGCTGAGTTTCTTATGGGTGGGACTATATATCAATCTTCTTATTTCTAGAAGTCCTTAACAGCAAATACCCTAGGTATATATTTACTACATAAATCTATCCACAACTATTCCCCGCCCCGTGTTATAAGAAACCAAGACCCAAGTTAAGCTACCTGAACACCTATGTGGAAATGTGAAATGAGACCCTTGGGTGGGGCTTTGTGCAGATGATACTGGAGCTTATTCAGAATGGCTTCATCGTAATTTCTTTTAAACAACCCTTTCGGTGTATTTAGTCAGATATATTAAGAACATGCCCTATTGATGTGCGGAGTAGCTAAGACTATGATTTTCAAATAATTTCTAGTGAGAGTATTGATCTTGAAACCTAATTTGCATCAATCATTGAAGATTTAAGTTTCAGGAGCTTTGACTAAAGAACACCTGTCTTTAATCAATAATGACAACTAAATGCTCAAGCAACATGTAAGAGCTTGAGCAAACTGCCCCCGCCCCGTAGTGCTGGGTGGCTGCAGCTGCAACTGGAGTCAGCGCTTACCTCTCCCAGTACGCTTGTGCTGATCTGTTCAAAGGGGATCGTCCAACAGTTTGTCAGTAGTCTGTTGGACAATGTCATAAAACATTGATTGAAGGTTGCTGGAATGCAATATATTCTTATTAATATTAATTAAGCACATATTGAGTGCTTATTGTATGATGGAATTGTCCCTCAGCCTCACATGAATATTATTTCTCATAAAACCTCACATATTTCCTTGTTATTCTCACTTTACAGATAAGGAGACTGACAATTAGGTCTCTCTTTTGGGGGGAGCTCATCATCACTGATGGGAAGTTATAAGGAAAAAGATATTGATTCATCATGAGAAAACATTTTTCTGAGGGTCAGCAAAGAAGAAGATGAACACTGAAGAAAATGATCATTGTTCTAGTGAGACAAGCCCTGGGTTGTGCGGAGTCAGCATCCCTGTCCTAGACAAGGCACGTGTAGAGCTGCGTAGTGGGTGAGGCGGCGCGGCCGCGCAGGGAACGCGGATGCTGGGGCCTTAGGCTGTGCTCAAGCCCGGTGGGGCTTTCTCCTAAAGGCAGTGGACCATCATTGACAGATTTTAAGTAGGAGAGTGGGGTGATCTCGTAGTTCACTTTTGTCTTGTAGAATGCTTAGAAACATTTAGAAGGCTTGGCAGGAGGTGATGTGATGAGTCAGAGTAGGGTGGCTGCGAGGTGTAGCAGTGTTCAAGTTTCAAGTTGTTTTCAGGCCCAGGCTTGTGGCTCAGTAGCCGTGTCAGTTTGAATGACGCACGCAAGGAAGTGAAACAATTTATCTAATCAATTGAAGCAGTGATGTACCCAATTCCCAGGACTGTTGTGGAGATCCAGTGAGATAACGTTTGCAGTGTGCAGCGTGGTCCCCAGCACAGAGTCAGGGCTGAGTGAGTGTCAGTGAGTATCTGGTAGCTCAGGTGTGGGTGGTGGGATTCGGTGACTGAGGATATCTGGGCCCTGAAAGAGGGGTCCATTCACATCTGTGAGTGATGGGCCTGAGTTGGGAGAGGCATGGAGACCTTACCCCCCGACCAGAGGCCCTGGGCAGGACGGCTATGGGAGGAGCACGATGAAGTCAGCTCTTTGCAGGTGGAGTTAGAGGTGTCCTTGTGACATCTACGTGCAGTGTCACGAGCTGAAAGAGGAGGTCTGGGCCCAGGCTGTGCATTTTCCCATAAAGTCAACTCCTGAGGATGCCGAAGTATTGATCACTGAACGGAAGTCATACTTTACAGGACAAATGAATATTAGTATCAGCTCTGTCATCAAAGCTCACGTCTATTTATTCATCACTCAGTTTGCTAATTGGGTACTTACAGAGCTCACTTCACCGTCCTCCCGTGGGCTCAGGCTCCACAGAAAAGAGCTGGTGTGTCTCCCTCTTTTCCAGAAGAATACACATTTAGCTTGTAGCCTTCTGTACTTTGCCAGACTTAGGATATTAGTTTGTTGGTTTAATTGTTTTTTCTGTTGGCCATGTCCTGACAGGAGAGTAATTTTACCTCATGGTCATGTTTCAATTAGCTGTTACTGAGAAGTGCTGATCTGATACATAGTGTATGTATTATATTAAATTTGTAGAGTAGTTATCATTTTTCTGTCTTTGCCCTTTAATTTTGTTTGCCCCTTCAGTGTTCTATCCTTTTTGGGGCCTTATATTTTTTTAATTAAAAAATGTCTGTTAACAGTTAAGAAAACAAAAGCAAAGAAAAAATGCACATGAGAGCTAAATTTAGAAAATGTCTAGTGTGTTTTCTATCTCGGCAATGGAGGGTTCTAGAAACTCGTGAAAAGTTTCATTACACAAGTTCCTTAAAATGCTGGTTAAGAAATAAAACCTTCCTTCCTCATCTTTCAAGCTGCACAACTAATTGTCAAGAAAGTGAGGGGAAATTCTCAGAAGCCAAGAAAAACGAGAAAGCAGGGTTTCTGGGAGATATGCGAGCCTTAGAATCCCTCGGGTATTGGTTCGCTCCTGAACTGATTTTCAGTTGCCTTGACAGGAGGGCAGGATGTGAGCCCCAGGCCTCTCACACTAGGAGTTGGATGGGGGTTCATATTATGGGCCAAGCCCATCCTGAGGATCTTGGTTTACTAAAGGGTGAAAGAGGAAAAAAAAAATTCCTCAAGACAAGAAAGTAAGGAAAGTCAGTTTTGTTGGAAGAGGGGAAAAATAACAAATCCAAAGTAAGGATATAGTTTAAAGCTGTTCTGGCATGAGAGTGACCACAAACTCCTGGCAGAAAAGCACAGCTACTCCTTGATTGATAAGTTGAGTTTTGAATGAATCAGTGAACAGCCATTCCGAAAACGGCCTCCAGAGTCTTGTGGATCAAGATACTGGACAGCAAACACCTCTCTTCCAAGGTCTCATTCAAATAACCTGAAAGGTTTTAAAGGAAAGAAGCCATAATCATAGTTCTATTTATTGACATTTCTATATGCTACGAATTCAGAGGTGACTATGAAGTTGTCTCCTCTTTTATGGACCTCACTTTCTTTTTGGGGAGATAAAATGACATAGTTGGTTATCTTGGTGAGGGAGGAGTTAGTCTGTTGCAATTAGTCAGGAGAGGAGATTAAGAAACAGTGAAGGGTGGGTGAACTTTTTAGCTGAGGACAGTCTTGTTCACTTGGCTTTTAATTGCAGGCTCAATGAGCTGTCCCTGGAGGGAATAGATCTTACGGATGATGAACTTAGCTCAGGCCTCTTTGGAATGGACAAGTGAACCTGGAGTAAGACAGTCAAATCTGTGCAGACATTAAATTCACTTGAACGTGCTCCATCCCTGAGCCAAAGATAGGACAAATATGCAGCACTTCTTGAAGACAGAGGAGTGGTTTTTAAGGTTCTTCAAGAATGAATCCCAGGGAACCGAGATGGCCAGTTGTCAAACTGAGACTTTTTTCTTTGGACGGTGTACCCAGCAAGGGTATTGGACTTTTATATGTTTCCATTTGTCTTTAATACATGTCTGTTGATGAGGACGTGGGCACAAGTGTTTGACACCTTGTCGAGGCGATTTTGGATACCTGCCTAGAAGCACGGGCACAGTTGCTGCTGCGTCATACATCTTGCAGTCCATCCCTTTCTCCGGCTCTGTAATCACGGCAGAGTGGTTCCTTGTTGACCTGTCCATCTCCTCTGTGACATCAAACCCATGAAAAGACCGGAGCATATTAACTTGGCTTTGTTAAAGTCAAAGGTACAGATCAAATATGGAGTCAGATTTGTTCTTTCCTATTTCAGTAGTGCCATGGAGAAGGCAGTTTGGGCAGCTTTTTGTAGTGTCCTGGAGGCTTTCTCTCTCAGCTTCTGGGCGCCTCTGTTGAAAACCCTTCATAGCTGTCTGGCCTGCTGGAAAAGCACTCTGCTGTTTTACCCTGAAGATGTGTTCTGTTTATAAACTCATCTCTACTCCTTGGAAAACAACTCAAGAAAAACTCAGTTGGTTTTTCACCAGCCATGGGCAGGGGTGAGATAAACCGTGTTATTATTCCATAAAATAATAGTAATAATAGTAATATTAATAGTAGTAGCAGTATTAGTAGTAATAATAATACTAATAATAATAATTATATTAAAAGAATTCTTAAAACACGACTGCACATTGGAGAGAGTCAATAAATGCTTTCTGGCTTAAATCAAAAGTGATGACTTAGTGATTCCATGGCTGCTGTATTTGCTATGCTAGTTACTCCTTTGTTCCATTACACATTTTTTTTAACTGAAAAAGAAATACAAGCAAATGGTTAAAAAAAAAACTCAAAAACACAGCACAAAAATACACAAGTGAAAGAAGTTTTCCCTCATCTTCTGTTCTTTCAGCCCTCTCTGGAGATGACACTGTTTGCTATCCTTTGGGTGCTGTTCCAGATATGCTTTGCACATTCCCACATATGTATGTAAATTCCTTTAAAATTTTAGTTATTTTTAACTTAAAGGGATTTAAATCCTCAAGTGGCTTCTGGCCGGGTAATAGAACAGAACAAGTCTGACTCCATATTAGATCTGTTCCTTTGAATTTAACCCTATGCTCTGTCTCCTAGGCTTCATCTTGCTTGTAATCAATGTTGCCTAGAGCCTGAAATAAACAGGAGATCCTATTCTGAAGGCTCTGACCTTTAAGGATATTTAACACTTTTTCATTCATTAAAAGATAGCAAATTGCATAATAGAAAATAACTTTTGTTTTGTTGGAGGATTGCAGGGATCTGACCCACGCAGATAGCTGCAAGAAGAAAGGATTCTAAGAAGAAGGAATTCCTACACTAAGAAGTTTGCAACAACCAAGCACACAGGAAAGGAGCCTGAATTGTGACTTGGGGAGATGGTTTTCCAGGACATTAGTTTGCCATCTAGGTCTACAGAAACTTGCTATTCCGTGCCCCAACATCTGGTCTCCCAACTTATTGTCCTGTCCTGCACTGAGGAGAAAGAATTTCGACTTGGTAACACTCCTATCTACCTAGAAAGCTGGGCACTGGAGCTGAGTGTTATGGAAACAGGCCAGCCAAGAAAAGCACCAATCGGGGTGTTGGGTGTACTCAGAAGTATTATGCCGGTGGGCTCAGAGGGGCTCCTGCTCCGAAGTTCTGAGCACCTCCAAGACGTGCACATGAGGTTTTAAAGGCTTAATTACAAGTAAGGGGGAATTAGCCAATAAGGCTCAAAGAACAAAAAGCAAGGAATCAGTACACTGGAGCTTATCAATTTGTAGTAGATCACATTACTGACACTTGTTGAGCTTGGAATTACGAGTTAGGTTGTTAGCCCAATAAACTGACACTAAACTTCAGATATATGAGATAGCCCAGCAGAATTTAGATCATTAAACCGACACTAATCACACTTAGATTTGTGACTTAGCTTGTTAGCCCAGCTGGACTTTTCCTTCACATGAGGACAGCTCTCCCACACCCAGGGAACTACTGTGAGCCCTTGATGTTTCCACTAGGGTTGGGTATGGTTCACCCAGGAGGGATGGGGACTATACACCAACACTCAGGCAGTCTGCTCTGTCTGGGGCTCTGATCTTGTACCATCCCGCTCCCCGCCAGCCCAACACCTGAGACAGTGGAGCTAAGGCAGTGATCCTGCCTGCCTGTTTCCCAGCGTGTAAAAGGGGATTATGTACCTTTCCCAAGGTAGTTCTGAGCGACAACACCTGCGGGTGCTTGGTTCTCAGAGCAAGAGAAAACCCAGGTCCGCGTGGGGGCAATGGGTGTGATCCCCATAGGGTTTCTGCAGAAGCATCCGATGGAGGGCTGGATCAGGGAGGTAAAACTTGAGCTGCGGGACTTGAAGGGTTACAGAAGGGTACAGAGGCAGGTCTGCCGCCTAGGGGTGCCCCAGAGGTAAAGCTTTTTCTCTCCAACTCCGCTAAGACCCTCCCCTCTCCAGATCCCTCCCTACTCTCTGCTCATCGTGTCCATCTGTATCTCTCCAATTTTCCCGTCCTCTCCACCCGCTCCCATCTTCTCCCTCCCTCCCTGTCCCACCTTCTCTCACAGAACCCAGAGAGGATCGCTGGCCCTCCTGCGCATGCGCAGTCAGTGCCAAGTGGTCCGCTGGTTGGAAGCTCCATATCCTAGCCGGGGATCGGGCCCAAAGTTTTCTCAACTCTGTCGCCCGGTAGGCCTTTGGTTCCTGTCTGGGGCCGGGGCCTCTGGCTGTGGAAGTGCAAGGTGGGGGGCTCCCGGAAAAGTGTTCAGGCGGTTGCGGGAGGGCGGTCCGCCTGTCACAGTCCCCAAGGGCGCCAGTCAGCCCGTGTTCAGATGAATTGCTCAGGCCAGACCCCTCTACCCGCGCCACCTGCCCCGGCGCCCCGGCCACAGCTGCCAAGGGCCAGGTGTGCACCTGCCACCTCTCACCCAGCCGGGATCCCCTCAGTCCGCGGCTGGCGTCCCCTTCCCCTCTCCCGCCCGCGAGTCCTCTCCTCCCTGGCTTCCTCTCCTTGGCCGCCGGCCCGTTCACGCCCCTGGGAGGGCTGTGTCCGGGCGGGCGGGGACTGCGGACTCTGACGGGGCGGGGGGCTGGGGCTGGGGCTGGGGCTGGCCTCCGAGCAGGGCTGCAGCCCCCGTCCCTCCCCTTTCCCTCCCCCCCGGGGCAGCCCTCCTCTCCCTTTCCGGCTCCCGGAGGACCAGCTCAGTGGCGCGGGCACTGCTCCCTGGGCTGAGAGCCTCAGGCTGTAACGCCCTGCTTCTCCAGTTGGAGTCGGGAAAAGGGAGCCTCAGTGCTGAGCGAGCTTCTGTCTCCTCCCTCAGTTTTTCTGCTGCAGGTAAGTACCTTGAACACTTTCAGGTGTTATCATGGCTGTGCTTGTTGATGTCACGTGTTTTTATAGTGAGAGTGATTACAGTGGTGAAAGCAGGGCTTGGTTCTGTTAAAAATGAGCTGAAGGCATGAGGCTGTGACATCCTCCTTCCTTCCCTCTCCCAGGGTGAAAGGAGTGATCCTCGATTTTAAAAAGATAGTTACAGTCCCTAACTAGCCCAGCCCAGCTAGTGTGTGTTAAGAGGAACAGCACCACCAGAGGCCTTGGAGACCCAGGGATATTGCAGTCCTAAAGAGCTCCTGGCACTGTTTGGTTTGTTTTGGTTTTTTGTTTTTCTTAAATTGTGTGATAGACTAGTGGTATAAACAGAAAAATAATTGTCAAGAAATATTTCTTCATGTAACAGTGTTATTGTGATATAGTTCACACACCATGAATTCCATCCATTTAAATGGTACAATTCCGCAGCTTTTAGCATATTCACAGTGGTGCAACCATTATTATTCCAGAACGTTTTTATCCCTTCAGAAAGAGCAGTGGAAATTAATGACCTATCCACCCCTCCCCAGTGGTGGTTCTAAAGAAATTTCTTGGCTATTCTTGACCATAAATTCACTTGTTACATTCCAAGAAAAATCTGGTAGGAATTCTAATCAGAATTGCAATGAATCTGTCTATCAAAACAGGAAGAATTAATGTCTTTAAGGCATAAACTTCTTCTACCCATGAATATATCTCGGACCCTATCTTTTCCTCTGTCCAGAGCCGGGCCCATGGGAAGTCCTCACTACTTGTTGGGCTTGTGAATGATGAGATTCTATACATCGTTAGTTGCAGCTGTAGCCTTTCACAGAAGAGAAAAGTAACCTCAGTGAAGCAAGTGACTCTCTGATGGTCAGAAAGAGTGACAGCCAGTGCTGGAGTGATCCAGTGGACTTGGTGCTTGCAACCAGAATTCTCCACCACCTACAGCTAAGGGGATTAGAGTATTCTTTTACTTTTTCTTAATGGCGTTGCTTTTATTTTTACTTATTTTTTTAAATTATTTTTTATTTAAGTGTAGTCAATTTACAATGTTAGTTTCAGGTGTACAGCAGAGATTCAGTTATAAACATATGCATATGTATATACATATGTTTTAGATTGTTTTTAGTATAACTCATTACAAGAAATTGAATATATTTCCCTGTGTTATATAGCAGGTCCTTGTCATTTATTTTATATTTACTAATTTGTATCTGTTAATCCCCCCTTTCCTGCCTGCTAAACACAGTTTGCTTTCTATGTCCATGAGTCCATTTCTAGGAGCACCGTTTTTCCTAGTAATATATGTTCTTTGGCTGCTTTCGGTTTCAGTAATTCCATCTTATCGGTGGGCGCTTTTCTTCTGGTAGCCTTTATGTGGTTTGCACACGTGGTAATAGAGATCTGTAATTGGGAGAACTCCAGGCCTCGTGTAGTCCCTGGTACAGAGTGTCCACAGAATTGATGGTTGGACTGGGAAAAAAGCACAGTAAATGCTGGAATTTCCACTATAGTTGAGAATTCCAGGTTTCAATAACCTGTTTAGACAACCTTAATATTGGCTGCACCCATACTGGGTAATTGGTGGAAATTCATGGTATGGTGGTGTAGAGACAGGGCCTTATATGCTTCTTCTCTTTCTATTTTCTAACACTCATTCTCCTGGGCCTTCCAGATCCTCCCCTAGAAGTGCCCAGGGCTGGCTTGGTGCCGCGCTGAGGCAATATTTGTTAATAACGCCCTTTCCTCTTCTCCTCTGAGCCTCCGTTTCTTCCTGTGCACAATGAGGGCTTAGACTAGATAAGTACTTTTCAGTTTCTTTTAAAGCCATGTTTCCTTTGAGAAACAGAAAATGCAAATTTCTCCTATCAACCCAACCCTTTAGATTTTGATAAATCCTCTAAGGAGTTACATAGCTCTTTGTGAAAAATTGATGTGAGTTTGATTCCAGGTGACACAGAAAAGACTCTTCAGGGATTTATTGCAGGGAGAGGGCAGGAAAGGGGCAGTATGTGACACTTTCTAGTGTGAGCACTCGAGCAGGGACTTGGATTTAAATACGGTGTCTGATGTGGCCTCTCTCTAATCTTGTAGAATGTGATAAACTTTTCTACCTCAGTTTCTTGATGGGTCAAGTTGGGGTGATAATATTTTAAGGCTTCTGTGAAACATTATACACATAAGACATTTGTGTCTCGGTAGAAACAAGATCTGCTAGGGATTCAGGGATTTGTTTAAAAAAAACTTCTTGTCCATAGCACTCTGTCTGTGTGTATTTTGAAGTTCCTGGAGGGTGAGGGTGAGTCTAAAGTCCATCGTGGGACAGGTGGCCCCTATTTCTCCATGCCCCAGTTTACCCGCTACTCCCCAGTCCTCTTCCTCAGTCCAGGATGAAGTTCCCTAGTAGATTTACACAGAGGTCTTGTGGAAATGGCTCTTCATTTTATTGTTTCACCAAGAAGGGCTGCCATCATGATCTCTGTGGTCAGGTTTTGAAGGGCTGCCATCATGATATCTGGTAAGAATTCTATGCAATTGGGAGTTTCAATTTAATGAAAAGAAAAAAATTACAAATAGAAAATTAGAACAAGGGTGGTGACAGGGGCTCTTTTAAGTGGACACCATTAGCTTTGTTAGCTTCAGGTGCTGCGGCCTGTTGCCACGAGGACCCATCCTCTTGCTCTGAAGTTGGAGAGACTAGTGGGTTCAGTGGGAATGTTAACTGAGTGTATCTCATGGGCTGGGCATTGTCCTATTTGTACTGTGTGTTCCTTATTTGAGACAGTGAGCTCACCTAACCTCAATGACCTCTTTAAAATATTAGACTTCTTATTTTGAGATGTAATGTAGATTCCCATGTGGTAGTAAGAGATTATATGGAGAGGGCATGTGGACACTTTGCCCAGTTTTCTTAATGGTTCCATCTTGCAGTGTTGGGGTACAATTAATTACTGACTCACTAACAATTTGAGGTTTGTGTTATTGCCGTTATTTCTATTCATGATTAAACTGGGGCTTAGAGAAGCACACAGGCCTGCCCAGGTCACCCACATTGTTAGTGCAGAGTCGGGTGAACATGGGCTTGGGATTTCCAGGCAGTACCATTATGATGGCTTGTGGCAGGGAGCAGCATTCACTTTGAATGTTTATTCATTCATTCAACAAACATTTATTGAGTAATCTCTGTGGGTCAGATGCTTTCTTAGGGTTATCTGATTCTTCAGCAGTATTGAGAATCAGGTAATATTAATATTTTTAATCTGAGAAAATTAGCTCTGTGAGTTTATAACCCACCCAAAGGAAGTATAGCTCATAAAGGAGGGATAGAACATTTGAACAGTCACCTCCTTTTATGCAGGTGGTACCCTAGGCATTTTACATTTGAACACATCTGTAATCCAGATATATTCTTCTAAGGCAAAGATTTTTTTTTAAATGAAGTATAGTCAAGTTTACAATGTTATGTCAATTGCAAGGTGCTTTTAGACTTTTGAATTAAAAAATACATTTTCAGCTGGGTAATTAGGTGTATTTATTTGTTTCATTTTTAAAATGAGGTACTGGGGTTTGAACCCAGGACGTCATACATGCTAAGCATGTGCTCTACCACTGAACTGTACACTCTTCCCCAAGGCAAGTTTTCTTATCCATTATTATGAAGCTTAAGGGTTCAAATAAATTGGATAGAAATCCAGATCTTTTGATACTACTGTGGTCCTTTTCTTTATATTCTGCTGAAGGGGGTTGGGGAAAGCATTTCCTTTGTTCATTTCTTTATTCAGCATTTTTGAGCAGTGACTTTGCATCAGGGCCTTGCTAGGTGCTTGGAAATATAAAATAAGAACTGACCCTTCTCTGCAGAGGCAGGAAGCCTAGGCCAAAAGCTGGGTAATGTGATCCGAGCTACAGTGGCCATGTGCAGACTCTGAGGACAAACTGTACCGTTGGATTTGCTTTGGCTTCCCTTGCTTTCTGGCTGGTACACACCAGGTCACCGCAACCCAGATGGGCCCGTAGCACACAGCAGATTATGTACCTCGATCTCCTCTCCCCTCTCGGCAGGGCCTGCAACATGAGCATCCCTGACTACGTGCAGTGTGCTGAGGACCACCAGACTCGTCCCGTTGTGGTCCAATCCATAGAGATCATCTCAGAGGAGAATTTCTTTTGCATCTATCAGCTACTCACCTTGGTGAGCCATATCAGCCCATGCGGCTCACAGTGGACACACTGTATGCACTACAGGCACCACTATGTGCCCGACAATGGGTGGAGCATCTTCCAGACCCACCGCAAGGTCGTGGGCCTTGTCACCATTACCGACTGTCTCTCTGCCAAGGCCTTCGAGAAGCTGCACGTGCAGAGGGGCTGTATGGCACCTCGTTCAATGAGTCTTAGCTTTTGTCTTTGTGCAGCATGGGGAGGTAACCGAGCAGCCGCGCACCGAAGTTGCCCTCAAACTAAGAGGACTGCAGGGTGGTGGAGAAGAGGATCGAGGACTTCACTGACTCACTCGTCATCTTGCTCAAGTCCAAGTGGCTGGATGGTGGCCCCAAGATATCTGGGGACAAGATCCCCCTCCTCTGCATCCCGTTTGAGAAGGAGGAATTCATGAGACTGAACACAGAGAGCAGGTAAGTTTACCTGGAGGCCAGCCCACCCTGGCTGTGTGCCGGATTGCTTCCCTACATCCAGAAAGGGATCAGCAAGGAAGAAGTCTGTCTTGTAGCCAAGGGGAGGGGAGGTGCAGCCCGCCGCTTTACAGATATTTCAAAGAGAATCCGCCTTTGTTTCAGAGAGATCCTTTTAGGGTTAGTGTGGACCCTTACTCCCGCTTTACAGCCAGGAACATGGTGGGAACCCTGGAGTTGCTGTCCAAGAAAGTAGCCAAAGCCACGGATGCTAGGAGCACTGGGGAGGAGGCTGGACTGAGCTGAGATGTGCTGTAGGTCAAATGCACATTAGACGCTGAGGCTTGTCTAGTAAAAGTACATAAACTATCCCTTTACTTCCTATATTGATTACATGTCAAAATGATAGTATTTAACATACAGTAGATTAAGTAAGATCTGTTCTTAAAATCACATTCTAGTATTTGTTTTTTGTTTGTTGGTTTGTTTCTTTGTTTAAAATTTTAAACGTGGCAACTGGGAAACTTTCTTTACATGGCTCTCATTTCATTTCTGTTGGGCAGCCTGTCCTGGGACAGTCTCATCCCTTTGCTTATAGATGAGATGCTGAACCCCGAGAGGCAAAACGAGGCGCTGGTTTAGCTGCTGCTGGATCCGCTGTCACCTGCCTCCCAGGCCCAGCACCTTTTCAGCTCAGGCAGTCTCTTCCTGCCCGACAGCCACCATGCCATGTTAGGACATCAGAAACACCGCCAGGGACTTCTGAATGAACTCCTTATGCAGGGAAAGGCGTATCACGGTGTTTGGGACAGAGCAGGGAAATGTTCATTCTCAGTTTGTCCCTGTGATTAAGTCAAAGGCCCCACTTTGCCTCGGAAGTACAGACGAGCTCTTCTGGGCTGCCTTCCCCCCCACCTTCTGCTCTGTTTCCCTGTGTATCTATCGTGCTGTCCCTCGGGCAGAAGAGGGTGAGATGCCTTTGCCGAGACGTGGTCCCCCTTTTCTGGGGTGAGTGAGGGAAGCTGTGTCCACCTAGCCTACGGCCTCTGTCCTTGAGTCTGGAGAGGGCTCATGGTGGTCCCACAGGTGACGGTCAGAGGACCTGGCATGTGCTACCAGGCCCGCTTTGGAGGAGGTGCTCTGTGATTCTTGAACTTACGTAAGATCAGATCCTACTTTCTGGTTGTTGGTAAGTTGGAGGAGAAGATGCTAGAGAATTGATAAATAGAATGTCTAGACCAGCCCTGTGAGTGAAAAGCACGGGGGACCCGAGTCCCACCTGCGAGAGCCCACCTAGCAAGCTCTGGATGAATATTCTGTTCCTCCCCGGACATACCTCTATGGCTTAAGGAAGAGGAGAGGCATGTCGTGGCCATGATCTGTACTTGTCCTCACAGGGCCCTGTGATCTTCATGCCCGCAATCCCCATCTACTTCTTGGAGATGAGCTGACATGTTTAGGAGCCTGGGCACTGCTGAGGGCATAGCTGCCAGCACCGTGCTACACAGAGTCTGGCTCCGTTCACCTCATCTGTCAACTCCTGCTGAGGCCCCAGACATTAGTCAAGGTAGGTTCATCAGCGAAACCTAAGCAGGGACCTTCTTCTCCCCCTGGACAGACTGGTGAGTGAGAAGTGGAAGCCTGGAGCCCTGCCCCAGACCCCACGCCAGTGCCACTTCTTTTGTCATAGGAGGCACTGGTGACATTTTTGCTCAACAAATGCTTGTCTCTGAGTCTGCAGACCCACCAGAAAATGCCAGCTTGTTTTTGCCTTTTGAAGTCTGCCCTTGGGACTTAGCGTAGTAGCCGGATGTGTACTTAGCCCACAGTGGTTCAGCGCATTAAACTTCCCTCCTTGTGGGTCTGTCTGTTCTGGTACCATAAGGGCTCAGCCAGCATCTGAACGTCAGTGAGATAACGCGGCCAGTGAGCTAGGGTCAAGCATATTCTCCTCCAGTCACTTCTACTCCATTGTTGCTTTTACTATTCCACAGTCATTAATTTTTTAAACAATGCTTTGGTGCAGGAGCAGAGCCTCATTCTCTCCTGCTACTCTTGGTGGAAGTGAGTAAATCTGTCCAGACTGAAATGCGACCAAAATTTGTAGCTCAAAAGCTGCCTCGACGCTTGTAGGTGGAATTTTGGTTAGGGGCGCTGAACACGTTGTGGTCCCCTGGCAGCGCCGCTCCCCTCAGGCCCCTGCTTTCCCTGGAGCAGGAGGTGAGGGTGGGTCTCACCATCCCCACGTCCCTGACCTCACACACTCACGTAAATTCTTGTACATGCAGTCAAAATCATTTTTGTTCTTGTGTGTTTCTAATTTTCTCTTGTTCCTCTTTTCTTTTTTCTTTATTCCTTTTTCACTTGTACTGCCCAGTGAACATGTTGTTGCTTCTGAAAATGTGGGCTGTGCACACCCTGCATTGGAAATAGCCAGATTGCCCTCCGTGCGTCTCCATCGCTTTAAAAAGCAACAACTTAACAGCTGTTTTGATCCATCTATTATCTTAGTCATTTTTTAATTTTCTAATTTTTTGGAATATTTGCTTTGTTAGCTCATCACCCACTGGTGTTTGATACCTGTTGAAATCCTTGCTTTTGAGGAACATGTTTGGTCGTCCTTTTATTTGGTGACAAATGCGCTCTTATTAAATTTGTTTGATTGTTTTGTAGAAGTAAGATGCGATTTGATTTAGGCGGCTGCTGAGGCATTCTTTTCATGGAGTATTTAAACTTGTAAGGTTTAATTCTGCAGCATTTTGCTCGATTCCTGCTTTTACACAAACGTGCTCGGCACGCGGTTCCTGGCTGTCGCTGTGTGACGTGCGTGACGGCGCTTCCTGGCCGGCGGTCACTGGAGAGGAAGTGGCCGCCACGGAGGTGACAGCTGCAGGGGCCGCTGTTGGAGGAAGTGGTCACCGTTTGGTTCTTTAATTTTTTTTTTTTTTTACATTCAACTTCCCCGTGCCATTTACATTACTTTGCCTTCATAAAGGGGCAGAATTGGGTCTAAAATCCATGCCACTATTTTGTTCCCTTTACGAGGCTGGTTTTTCTGAGTATCAGGACAACATGGCCTTCTCCTAAGTAGCTGGCTCACCTGGATCTGTTGGACACAGGGACTGCTAAAAGGGCCGTAGCTTCCTCTCTGCTCCAGCCAGTGGGCATTCAGAGCTGGGTCTGTGGTTTGCCTCAGCAGCCGTGCAGACCTCCCTGCCTCGGCCTTTACTTTTAACCCATGTTGGCAGTAAAGAGCTGAATCCGTTTCTGTTGCAGCTGACGTCCACCACTGACGGCCGTGTCGTTAGTTTGTGTTAGTCAGTCTCCAACACCCCAGACAACCGTGAAAGAAGATGATTTGGCAGACCTAGGACCTTGGATTCTCACCCCTACCCTGGTTCATCTCACCTGGCGGAATTGTTTGGTCACCACCATCATGCTGACCATGAGGCCTTGTTTCTCCTTTCATGCTCTGGTCCAAATGTGGACACTTCATTTTTCACTGAATTTGTCTCGCTTGAGACAGGCCAGAATATCTGAATGAGTCCATCACATTCTGGGTGGGGAACAGAACAGAAGTAAGTGTCACAAGTAGATGGAGTCTAGGCTGTCCGGGTTGGCAAATGCAGGCTGGGATCTGTGATGGCCGGGCTGTACCTTGGACACAGGCCTTTCCCGTGGCCCCTGAGAGCCCATGAGTTGAAGTGATAACAGCCTTGCATGGGTTCCCTCATCCTCATCTGCTCATTGGCAAGTGTGTCTGCTAATTAGGAGCTCCCCCAGACCTTGGGCCCTTCAAAGCTCAGACCACGGGAGAACCTTGAGTCCCTCCTCCTGGGACTCCTGTGTGAGAATCCAGTGCCTTCTGAGGTGAACAGCGGCAGGAGATGCCTCCCCCTCCAGGGAGCACCCTACGGAGGACTGTTAGTGCACCATGCTGTGAGTTTGTGTGTTTCCGGCCATGGTCCCTGCAGAACTACACTTGAGATGGGCTTATTGACGGACTGATTCCAGGGCAGGGCTGGGGGGGACGGAACAGTGGAAATTGAATGTGACCTCAGACACCTCGGTGGGTGCTGGGGCTGTTACTAAAATGGGGAGTCTGGGAGATACCTGCCAGGAATGGAATTCCAGAGTAAATGGTGGACATGAGGCATTTTTAAGATGCCATTTGTCATCCAAGTTAGGACTTCAAAGAGGCACTCGGGTCGATGAGCCTGGGGCTCAGGTGAAGGAGCCGTACTAGAGATACATTCTTAGCTGCTGTTCACAGCCTTGCATGTGAATTAGATCATCTCGAGGGCTGCAGACTGAGGCTGAGGTGGGGTAGGACTGTGTCTGGATTGGAGGAAAGCCCAGACCATGCAGCTTTGGTGTGTCAGTCAGTGGCGTTTGCCATTGTCAAAGCAATGCCAGTTATCCTTAAGGGGCCGGGGGCTGGGCAGGACCAGCCAGGAAGAAATCTGAAGGGAGGGTCATGGCCAAGTGTGCGTCTTGGGAAGGTGCAGAGTCTGCAGGGTCCGGGAGGATAGACTCCTCAGAAGCTAGAGTTGGAGTGAGGAGTGGGGAGAAGTTTGTCACAATCACCTGTGAGGGAGGGAGGGAGGCCTTGGGAGCCCCACCATACCGGACTCGTTTTCCCATGAACAGAAGGCAGTTAGACAGAGGATCTGAGGTGAGAAGGGATGGGCACTGGGAGGGGAGCCAACCTGGAGAATGGTGCTTGGAAAGTTCTGGAATAGTCTCCCTGAAAAATAGAGTTAAAAATACCCAGACTCTTAAGAACATTGTTAGTGACTTGGGAGGAGGCAGTTGTTTTTCTGGCCTCCTAAGGGTAAGGCATGTATCCAGGGATACACAGAAGATACGGGTAGTCTGTTTCAGGGGCTTGATCATTACCGGGGGAACAGTGCAAGTTTAAAGGGGGAGAAGGGCAGCGGAGGGAAACTAGCCAGGCCCCGTGTCACGTACCAGTCGGCCGCCCTACTTGCGTGTTGCATTCACATCCATGCCTCCCAGGTGGGCGGTGGCAGCCCCCTTTTGCGGTTTGGGAAGCCTTCTCAGAGGGGTTAAGGAATTGGTCCATTTAGCGGCTAGTAAATGCTGTAGCAGGATTCAAGCAGGGCCTTGTCAGACTTCAAGGGCATGTTCTCTCTACTGTTTCCAGTACTTCCCTGTTATACCTGGAATGGTGAAGTGGGTCAGTTTTGGAGCCTTTCAGGAAAAGTATGATTTAAGCGCCTCTGGACCGTTTTACAAAGCTCAGCGTTGTTTGATGGTTCTGAAGCACGCAGTGATTTTCGCCCCACAGAGGTAACGTCTAACTCCTTTGTCGATGTCGTGGTTGCAAATGATGTACAGGTTCAAAACCACACTTCGCAGCTTCTGAAGGGAAACTCTCCAATTCTCCCTTGATCCGCTTTCTTCCACGGGATGTAAATGTGCTGCAGCATAGGCCTGAGCTTTCCGTATGGAGTGAGGGTTTAATATCCGATGTTAGCATAAAACGGTCAGATGAAGAAAATCGACGTTGACAATTTATTTTTGGGTTTCATTAGTCAAGATATACTATCAGTTAATGGCCCATATTACAAATGAAATTGAGTACAGGACATTGCATTTCTTCCTTTCTATTTAGAGTTCTCTTACAGAATAATGTTGCCTGCTTTGGAACATCAGCTGCACCACTCACGGCACCTATCAGTGTGTTGGTGTGATTGCACTTACAGAGTGAATGTAATCTGGGCTTCCTCAGCCCCGAACACTTCAGTGCAGAATCACGGGCTGTAGCCATCTGTTAGTCACGCAAATACTTCTAAAATTATATGATGCTAGAAAAGGAAGAAGAGAGAGAGAGAGATTGCCTTTATCAAATTTCCTTTCAGTTCTAACTGCAAACTGTTGTTGAGCAGCTCTGGTTTCCTTTGGATATGAATATATACATTTCTTTGCATGTAACCTGGGTTTTGGACTAGAACACCAAGTTTTTGCTGTCCCCAAGCCACAAAAATAGTAGCCAAATTGGACCCGTGTGAAATAGTTTATAGTTTTTTCTGAGAATGTATCCTTGAATTTGGGACTTGGGCTGTGATTTTTGCTTTTTGCTTCCCCCACCCGTCTTGTAATCTCTCACTCCTTCCCACGTGGCCCCCAAGGGTTCGTGGACTCAAAGGAGCGGGCAAACACCCAGTTGGTCACCATGTACTGCTGCTATAGATAGAGGCCAGACAAGACCTAAAGGACATTATCAGAGAGGACTTCCTGGAAGAAATGGGCTCTACATTCAGTTGTGAGGACAGAGTAAGAGTCAGCCAGGAGAAGGAGTCAAGAATGTGGCTCAGGTCGCAGGTGCAGCCCGGGTAGAGGCCTGGAGGCTTTTGGCGTGGGGACCTGGGGAGAGTGCCCTGTGCGGTCCAGGGTGGAGGGAGCCCCTGCTGGGGAGGACACTGGAGAGAGTCCGTGGTGTAGGGCTTTGGAAGAAGTTGAGTTTTACTAGAACTGACACAGTAGGCAGTGAAGGGTGTCAACAGCAAGTGACCCTAAGGAAAGGTACTTCTGGTTTTGCTTCAGATATACTACAGACAAAAGGGTCGGGATGGGCGAGAGCAGGTATGTCAGTCCCTTTGAGACCCAACCCGTCATTCATTTATTCATAACACGTGCACTTCAGTGAGTCTAGGGGAGACAGAGTGTAGCCACATTAGTAAGCAAAATGTATTTGCTTCTTGAGAACTTAGCATTGTCAGAAGTTGACTTAGCCTAGAATGTTTTAGGAAGAGAGGAACAAATTGTGGAGGTTGGAGGGAGGGAAGGCTTCCTTGGGAAACAGTCAAAATGAGCCTGGAGGCAAGTGGGAAGTAGGAGCAGGTCTGGGGGCTCCTGAGGTCACTGGGGACCTATGTCCTGAGATGAGACTGGGCGAGCAGGGCCTGGGGTGGGGCTAGAACTCTACCAGGGAGCCTCTGAAGTGTTTGAAGTGGGATTGATGTAATCAAATTTGTGCTTTGGGAAGGCTGTCATGGCTCTGTGTATCTGTGTGTAGTGGGGAAGAGGGGGAGGGTGCCACCAACTGGGGGATCATTAGAAGGCCATTCACAGGCTGGGATATGGGCATCGGTGCTACTTCGGGATGGCAGGGGCAGTGTGGATGCCGGCTTTCCTTATGTGGGGCTTGTTACCGGGGCTGCCCTAGAGGCACCTTGTGGCTGGAAGGAAACGGATGGAGGCCGCCAGGTGGACATTCCTCTTCTCTCCTTCCATGCCTAGTGTGATGATCTTAGCTCAGCCAACATTTGGAACAAAAGAGCTAATCTCCCGGGTTGCCCAGGCCTTTGTTGAGCTCCTTCGAGTGAGATCTGGTAGGATTTAGGTTTGTGTTCATATCTGGATGTTCACTTAGCTAGAAACGTCCTGTCATTTTGATTTCCATAGGGGTTTTTATTCCTGATAAAGACTGCTTTCTTGGTGAGAGGAAAATTAATACAGCTGTTGTCTTTTTCAAAAAACATCATATATTTTAAGAACTTTAATATTCAAAAGAATAGGAATATAAAAATATTTAAGGAAGACTTTGGTGTGGTTTCTTTGCTTTCTGAGCTAATGTGGAGTTAGAGCCATTGCATTACTTAATAGCACATCCTTGCCAGTATTTAAAGAGCTGTTAGTGAGCGCCCCAGGCCCCACCTCTCAGAATCGTTAAAGTTTGCTCTGAAATAGTGAGGTCATAAAGGTCTTGTTTTCAGAAATCAAAAGGTTTTAAATACGCACCATAGCTCCATTTATAAAATAATAATAAGTTCAAAATTAAGAAAGTGGAGGATAATTGATTTTTTTTAAAGCCTAAACATAAACTTTCTTGTGCTAATGTTGCAACTGGAAATTTTGAAAAGAAAAATCCTACTGCAATATCATCTACGTGGTATATATATATCAGTTTCACGCTTGAAAAGTAACTGCGCAGTGGTTTTCAAAGTCAGGAGCATTCCAGCTGAAATACTGGCAGTGGTGGCTGCTGGTTTTCAATGGAAGAGCCTAAATTTGCCTTCTTAGCTTTTTTTTTTTTTTTTTGTACTGAGAAGGTTGAGTAGTGCTTTGCCAGCATGATTTTCGGGCAATTTGAGGTCAGATGTCGTGTACCAGCAGTGAGATATTTCCATGCATTTTATTTTCTGGACATCACCAGGGCACATGTGGGGTTTGTGCCTGCAGGCTGGAATGCTGTAGGACTCCCTGATCCATCACCGTTATGTCCTGGTGCTGCTCCAGTCAGTGAATGATTTTCTGTGACTTGGAGGTAATGTGGTCTGATGGAGATGATCAGATGTGCAGTTAAAGTGCTATTAATTGAAATAAGAGTAACCTAGACACATTGCTCTAACAATACAGGATGAGGGAGGAGGATTGGCTGAGCTGCTTGCAGTGGGGTGTCTTCTCAGGTGACTCCCTCACCGTGATTCCTGCCAATATCCGCCCCAGCCCTGCACGGTAGTCCTGCCGAAGCAAGCAAGCACTTTGCTCAGAAACGCACTGAATTTCCTTGTGCCTCTGTTTGTTGGCTTTTTTTTTGAAAGCACATTTTGCCCTTTGCTTAAATGCCATCCATGCTAGTCACCTCTTACACTCATTTTTCTGGACCTCGTCCATAAATAGCTGCTGAATGGATGAACAGAATGTAGTATCTCCATGTAGTGGAACATTATTCACACTTAAGAGTGAGTAAAAAAGAAAAAAAAAGAGGAGAATGAAAAAGCCACCTGTTTGGGAATTCCACCCTGACTCTTCAACCCACACTTTTCCGTTTGAAACCCAATCACTTATGCTCCACTCTACTCTTTTTGATAGTACTTACCACCTTCTAATAATCTTTAACGTTTCCAAAAAAAAAAAAAGAAAGAGATGCTGATACCACTTCAAAATATACAAGCCTTGATAACAGCTTGTTATTTGAAAGGAAGCAGACACAAACGGTCACAAATTGTTGATTTCAGTGATCTGAAATGCCCAGAATAGGCACATGCAGAGGCAGAGAGCAGGTGATGGTTGGAAGGGGCTGAGTGGAGGGGGATTAGGGAGTGAATGCTAGTGATAGGGGGATTCTTTTGGGCTGATGAAGTGTTCTGGAAATAGAAGTTGATGAGGGCTGCACAACCGTGATTGTGCAGAAGACTGCTGAGCGCTGTGTCTGGGAGTGCCTGTCGTTGGGGCATCTTTATTTTGTTCTCATTCTGCAATGTGAAGTGCCATCTTCTGCTGTGGTCATTCTACTCCTGTGAGTGGTGAGGGTCAGAGACTTTGTAGAGTTCTGTTCCTTTTCTCCCTCTGGCTGAGTGTAGGCAAAAAAATTTAAGCCTGAGAAGTGCTCCATCTGCAGAAATGTCTTTCAGTTTTGCCTGGTGTAAAAATCTTGAGAGCTTTTAACCGTTGAGGCTAGTCTGTGGGGGTAAATAGCCCATGAAGCCTGGGTGAGCCCGGGAAGAGCCGGGCTTCCCTCCCAGACACAGGTGGGGATTTCACCCCCTTTCAGGCAGTGAAGGGCCCAGACCCGTGAGCAGAGTTGACAATCGTGAATATTTACGTGTATCCGCTGCTTCATCTTGGATATTAATTTCAAGCTGAGTCAGTTTGTGGCGGCAGCCTCATCCTACATCAGGAATTTATAGTATCTGCTCTTTGAGGTGAAGACCTGACAGACTTGATTATTTAACAGTCTGCCTTGAATTGATATCTCAGATTCCTTTGTGAAAAGCAAAACAGCAGAAATACAGACGTCCTTTAATGCCAATGTGGCCTGGAACAGGTTTAGTCTCTGTGCCTCAGTGGCCTTATCTGTGGGTGGGGAAGATGATAACAGTGCTTCCCTCAGAGGAGCTGGTGAGGGGAGAGTGAGAAGCACAAATGGAGGACTTACACGAGATGCTCATAAATGACCGAATTTAGTGCTCTCCGCCTGGTGAGGCCTGAGGTGCAGAGATGTCAGAACAGAGCAGTCCTAGCCGGAGCTCGATACGTGATGGTAGCTGTTATGATCAGTATCACCACTGTGGTTTATCAGGTAGTTTTAAGACTTGGTAATATGATTTCATGAATAATGTTAAAAGACTAGACATCTCAGATCCAGTTTACATAGTCCTCAAGATTTCTTCTGAGAATTGGATGGTTTCTTCCCCATCTTAAATCTGAGATGAGTCTCTAAAAAATTCCCTATTCCTCCATCTTTTTGCTTTAATTCTCTATTTCTTACAAAACAAAGTTTTTAGATGGAGTTACTGGGGACTGAACTGAGGGCCTCATGCATGCTAAGAACATACTCTCCCAAATGAGGTATAATCTCTTCCCTGATTTTTTTTAAAATTTACATCTTAGTTTTCAGAGGTTAGAGGCCTCTAATTCTTTTTCTGGAGACTTGTCCATGAACCTGTAAATCTACAATAAATGGACAAAATTTGGTTTATTAAAAAAAAATCTATAGAATATTCTGCAATCCATCCAAAAGGAAATTCTCATGGACTTAGAATGTTTCTCCTTTAAGGTGATATCTCCTGTTTGGTCGAGCTTAATTTATTAACTGCCATCCTCCTCATCTTCATGACCAAACTCGCTGTGAGTGGACGCCTAACTGAGGCTAAAATGCTTTGCTCATATTTTACTTCATAGCAGGTGTTTGATTGTAGGTATCAGTGTCTCCTTTTTTGTAGCTGAGGGATTGAGAGATGGGTCAGCTTGCCCCAAATCACACGCAGCTGGCGGTGGCTAGCTCGATGCTGGAATCCAGGCTGCACAGGATGAATTCTCAATTGCTCCTCTAATCAGCCTCCCGTTGAGTGTTTTCCCGAACTCCTGTGAGTCCATAAATGACCGATTTTAGCTATCTCAGCCTGATGAGGTCTTCAAAGGAGAGACACCAGTGAGAATGTGAGGCAGAGTGACATAAATTAAAATTGTACATTTTCACAAATGTTTTATTCTCAGGTAATGACTTTAAAGGTAATATTTTTTTAATTTAGTGCTTTGTGAGAACTAAAAACAAAACATTTAAAATAACTATTGTGCAAGAGAGAAGTGGTCTTTGAAAGTCCAACTGTTGCTAATGATGTTACTTGTTTTTTCTAGTGGTGTTTATTTACTGAAAAATTTCCAAACACTGAATTTGTTTTATGTAGTCTTAGTATGAAAGAAAACTTTGTCAGTGAGTATTGTAAGTAAAATCCTTACTCTTTTCTTTCCTGATGATGAATATCTTAGTTGTTTACCTGGCTTAAGTATATTTCATCATTTGTGAAATTTGAGTAATATGGTTTACCTTGTCTGACTGTGAGAGCTGGACGCCTTGTATACAAAGCACCGTATAGGTGCTTAATAAAAATGTGCTGTCACAGTGACTGATAGTTTAGAAGTATCAACTCTGAATACTAAAAAGTGTAGCTTATTTCTGATGCATATTCAATATGTATATATATGATATACATTAATATGGCTTAAAGAAACTAGGATTCAGTTTTTTTATAAGTGCAGTATGAAGCTTTATTGAAATCTGTGTCATTCTAGTGAGACAGGGACTACTTAAATTGCCTTAAGCAGACGACCTTGAAGATTATTTACACAGAATGTGTATTGTTACAGCTCAGAATTCATGTTGCCGTGTAACCATCCATCAGACATTTAATTTCTCGGGATTCTGACCAGAACCATTAAGTTTAGAAAAATCCACATTGATTATTTTCAGGGAATAAGCTTCTCTCTTTTGTGATTAAAGAATATTTTGATTTTTTTCTGCACTCTTTTCAGGTTTTAAAATTTCAAAATTTTGATTTGACATGTCACTTTTTTAATAGAGAGAATAAAGCTCATGCTGTTTTAATATGTAAATAAATGTTTTTGTATTTCAACAAACTTGTATCATTTTCTGGCTCTTTGAGAACTATTTTGCAAGATACTTAGATTACCTACTGTTGGAGAAATACAGACGTGACTTCTATGAATATAGGCGTAGTACAGTTCTGTTGGTTTTTACTACAGTGCAAGACATGAGACCTAGGAGAGCTTTGCTGCTGATTGCCAGGAGGACAGATCTCAGGTCTCAGTCTCCCCTCATGTAAAATGAAGTGGCTGGACTGGAATCTTTCCACTTCTAAGATGAATTTCCATGAGCCTATGTATTTTGTTTATATTTAGGAGTATTAGCAATATCAGATTAAATACTGAATACCCGTCCATTCCCCCGAAGCAAAGTGCAGTATATGCTACATAAGCTTCTAGTTACCTGATTCTCGTTTCTCATCCTACAGTCAATTTTTGTGTTGCATGTTTCCCGGCAACCTGGAAGGTCTTTTTAGCCATAGGTGGCGCTGTTGCAACTTTTTACAGTCTTAATTTTTCTGTTTGTAAAATAAGGCTTAAACAATGTGATTTTATTTTGATTTCTTTGCTTAATGCTTCAGAATAGCACAATGTCCATTATGTCTTTCTACCTGGAAAAATTTTTCTGCTTATATCATAGTTTTATTCTGTTATCTCGCTGTGAACATTTCAGACTTGCTGTGCAAACAATGGCAAAATCGGCCTTTTCTTCTAGTGTTAGAAACCAGTGAGCCGGGATTTTATAAAACAGCTAGAAGCTGCCTCTGGAGCACCATAAAGCTGAAAAGTGTGTTGAGTTCCCTGAGTATTGACCCCGCCGCTGTGTGTTAATTGGTGGCAGTTGATTTGGTACATATATGAAGGGGTGTAGTTTCTTGACTTGGGTTTGCCTGCACGTGCTGCCACTGAACCACGTGATCCTGAGTCAGCTCGTTCTGAGTTTTCCCCTTGTCTGTGAGAAGGGGACGCTCATATCTGCTTTGTAGAATTGTGAGAATTATTAATTATGTAACATGTTTAACACAGTGGGTACGTCAAGAGAGCTCATAAACTTTAGCTGCTGTTTTGTGTGAAGCCATCATTTTATAGTCTTTGGTAATTACAAAGAAACAAGAAAATAAGAAAAGCTGATTTTATGATGAAAGATATTTGAGGAGGTTCCATAATTCCTACACCCATAATTTAGCATCAGCAGAGTCAGAACTGTTACACAGTCGCCCTGGACCAACGTTAAGCCACAGAAATTTTTGTTACTTCATATATGTTGGGGCCTAAGGGGAACCAATACTTATACACATGTTGTCTCCAGCAGCCAACTGAGAGATGACACAAAAGAGTAGGCAGGCGTTAAATGTCTTCTTTGTTACTGATGAAGCCACGTTCTCCATGAACTTCAGGGCTGTGGGTAAATGAGTGTCATGAT
This sequence comes from Vicugna pacos, assembly GCF_048564905.1. Lineage (NCBI taxonomy): Eukaryota > Metazoa > Chordata > Mammalia > Artiodactyla > Camelidae > Vicugna > Vicugna pacos. The sequence goes on from NC_132997.1 coordinate 5,432,295, forward strand.
ACTGTGTCCCAGAAGTAGAGACTCACCCTGTCCCAGGTATCTCTGGGCCACAACAAGCCTTCCCTTGAGAGAATCTGCCCCATCATGCACAGGGCTGTTCTGCCATGGAGCTGAGCATCCAGGGTGCTTCCCTAGGGTGGCCAACACTGGAGGGAAAGGAAGGGTTTCACATGCCCTGCTTGTCTCCCTGGAATCACAACTCAATCTGTTAATGTGAGGAGGGCTAGCTGTGGGCCAGGGGTCAGGGCTGTGAAGGGAGTAGCACTCTGCATGGCCCAGAGGAGTGGGGAGGAGGTATCCCTTCCATCAGTTTAAACAGGTGGTGGGATGGAACAGAAGGGTGCACCCCAAGAGTTTATAAAAGGAGAAATAAAAATTTCCTTTGGGTATTAGTCTAGCCAGGAAACACAGAAGATGATTAGGAAGGAGACTTGTAAACCACTGTAATATTAATTTGACATTTGTTGAGCACCAAAAATGTGCTACATTCTTTTCTGAGTGTTTTACAGAAATGAATCCTTCAATTTTGTCAACAAGCGAGTAAGGAAGGTTTGATTGTTATCCCAGTTTTACAGTGTGGAAATTAAGGCACACAGAGGGTAAGTTGGCCAAGGTCACAGAACCAGTAAGTGGCAGAGCAAGTATTTTCACCCTGGCTGTATGGTATTGTGGCTCCCAGAATGGGCTTTGGGTGTTTAGATGTATCTGCATCCCTCGATTTCTGTACGTCTGTGCCTCAATTAGCCCATAAAGGACAGGGAAAGGAGAGTTACACAGGTGCTCACAGTCGTGTCTCGGCAACTGTCCACGAAGAGTGCACCGTGATTAGCATTAATTGTTTTCCAGGCAGCAGATCTGTTGGTATAACAGAAATTTAGTCCATTGAATTAATGTAGAAATCCTTCCTGCTCTGCTTCTGTCCACACTTGCCATGTGACTGCCTGCCCGTGATTGGGCCGTGGAGGAGAACATATACTCATGGTTGAACTCTGATATTGCAGTCTGGTTCATAGTTTCACGTCTTCTGTTACATTAATAAGTTAAATTTCTGGTTTTCTTGTATCAGTGTCTCATGAGTTTGGTTAATGTGAAACCAGTCCATGGGAGCCCAGGGGTTATGACGGTATAAATTTTTAGCACGTTGTGGCACTTCTTGCCGTGCAGACCTGACTAGGGGATGTACGCCTTTCTCACTGATTTCTCCCAACAGCAGGGTCCTCTCACGGATGTGAGGCTGGGAGCTCTCTGAGTAGCTCAGTCAGAGGCCAAGTCCACCAATCAGAAAATGATGAAGTACCTGGAAGTGGGTTTAATAAAAGTAAAGGGCTTCCAGGTAGTCTGATGGGCCGTTCAAGAAATTTGGTGAAAAGCTGTCCACTGTCTGTGGTTTAGCTTCTTCTTTGCTGTTGAAAAGTCTGGAGTAGATGAAGGGATTTTAAAAAGCAGAAAGGAGTGATTTCAGGTGGTACGTCCACACCGGTGAGAAGTGATGGATGACCGCCTGTGTGAGGCACAGAGTCTTACAAACTTCATAAAACAGCTTCAAATGCTCTGCCATCTGAGTGCACTTCATATGGGGTCCAGTTCATCACTGGTCACGCTGTGAGGGCAAGTAACTGACGATGGCAGAAAGGACACGGAGGCATCAAAAAGGTCTCAGTCATGTTCCCTGTTTAAACAATGTGGCACAGTGTATTATATTTGAGCTGGTTTTTCACTGAACAGTTTTTAGTGTTTTCTGGGACTCCCCAGTGCCCCAAGGTTCCATGCAGCTGGGTGTCCCCTCATAGCAGCTCCGTCAGCGCTTGCCCTGGGCTGATGTGGTGTCACGGGAAGCAGGACGGTCAGCGTCCCCGGCTCCTCTGAGCTCCGTCTCCTCATCCGCAGAGCCTGGTTTCTCATCCGTGTCTACTTAGTAGGGTTGCTGAGAATCACACGTGATGGTTATCAGGTGTGAATTCTGGTTGTCTCTGCGATTGGCAAATAGCCAATAATTGATAGAAACTCTTGTTTTTTTATTGTAATTGTGTCTCCTAGATTGCAGTGGTTTTTAGTCTGCATTTTTTTATAACTTTACTCATTTTTAAATATGCCCTTATTTTATTTATATTTTTTGAGGTACGGGGGACTGAAGCCAGGACATTGTGCATGCTATGCAGGTTCTCTACAACTGAGTAATACCCACCCTCCTTGTCTGCACTTAAAAATAAATATTGCAATACACAAAATAGCTCTTAAACTCCATCATGGGACCTGGTCTCTGTATAGGCAATTGAACACGTATACTATTTCAATAAGAATAAATGCTGTTGAGACATACGTTTCTGAATCTGTTAATGTGCTTAAAAGCGATCATAGCTAGTGATAAACACGAGACTTGGATCCAGTACTTCTTAGGGTATGTTTTGCCATCATGGGAAATTACATTCTACCGAGAAGGCTAATTGGGTCTCTTTGATATTTGGATGCTTTAGCAGGTGATCAAGGCTTTCCAAAGCTGACAGTTTTGTATTTTAGACTAACTACAAAGTTATCTTCTAGAAGATGGAAATCATAACCTTGTGAATTTCCCAGTAATCCAGGGGGTATGTGTCTGTGTCTGTGTCTGTGTGAACGTTTGTGTGTGTGATTTCAGGAATGTAGAAATAAGTTCCATATAGACTTCTGATATCTTTCTCTTCCAGTTCAAGGTATAAGCATATACTTACACAAATAAATTGATTTTCTTTTGTCATTTGGCATATTGGCGGGAATAAGAGGTTCTCATACTTGTTTCAGAAGGTTTGGGAAGCATGAGCTTAGAAAACGGGAGGAGAAAGAGGCAGGGAGACACTTCACACTTTGTGCAGGATATGAGAAACAGTAGCTTTTCTTTTCTCTTTTCTTCTAAAGCAAACTGGCACTGAATTGTAACACACTATTACTCAGAATTGCTTTTCTAATCAGATACAAGTGCCTCAGATTTTTCAAGGCAACATGAATGATGAAATGTGTTTTAGCATTTATCTTTAAAAGTAGTTTTATTTCTCAAGTAAAAGACTATAGCCTGTTTCTTCCAGTGTCACAAGAAATTCTCATTGATCTATGTACATGTTCTATGTGCTTATTTTCTTTGGGTTTTTTTTAAGTGCTTGTTTCATTGTGGTGTGAATGAATGTTTAAAATTTCTGGATTTTGATCTTTAGAAAATGCTGATTTATCAGAACTGTTAAAAACCTGATTGTTCTTTGGTCCTTGTTTGGTGGGGCACCCTGTTGATTAATCTTGTCTGTTAAAGAGAGAAATTCTTCCTCTAGCCTGCAGATCATTAAGTATATGGTTTGCAGTATGCCTTTAAATTTCATTGAATGCATTGAACATGATTGTCCAGTGAATTTTGAGTTGACTCATAGTAATGACTTTGCTTTGTTTCTGTGGCTTTTACTCCCCACAAGAGCTTGAATTCTCTGTTGCATTTTGTATACGTGTTCTTCACAGTGGAAGACATTTTTTACAGAGGTGGTTTTTCCTAACACCTCTGAATGCCTTCTGTAATTGATACAACAATAATCTGTTATTTCAATGCTTAATTATTTCATAAACTAGTTTTTGGCTTAATCAGAAACAATGACAGAGTGATAATAAAAAATAAGAAAACTTTCCTTCCTTTGAAGAATAGAAATCAGGTGGTCAGGCTCACCCATGCTTTGTGCCTGACACACTTAATCTCATGTCATTGTGTATCATGATTCGGAGATGGAGTTGCTTCAGGTTTATTGATTTTTGTTTTAACATTTGTTTTGAATTCTTTCTCCAGGCTTATGTATCCTGTTGGGTTTGTTGAAACTGTAGAAGGGAAACAAAAGCTTTTTTTGGTTTCCAGAGGCCTGAGTTGCTGATGATAAAGAGTTGAGGGTGGGCTGAGGAACAGAGTGACACTCCCTCTGCTCCCAGCTGAAATTGATGAACAATGAAATCAATTAAGTGTATCGGTATTTGACCAATAGAAGTTAGCGAGCCCAAACTGGCTAGTTATGCCCAAAGAAAGTACTGAATTCACCTGCAGAATTAGGTGCTTTACCAAGAAGAAGCAGCTTAGAGCAATCAGAAAAATCAGTCCTATGATGAGATATAAAATAAATATAATATCTTTTATTTCTGAAACTTTTCTACGTTAAGTTGTGTAGAGCTAAAATTAAGTTTCAAGCACCAGTAGTTAACAGTGTGGGTGGTTCTGTATGATCATTATTCAGGAATGTGCCTAGACTCTGCTAGAGTGGCTGAAGCTGGCAGGAAAAGACCCAGAGCCAGGATTTGTCACCCTAGGGTGTCCTTCATAATGGTTCCATGTGGGAGCCCATGATTGGGTTAACAAATTTTAACAGACCCCAGCCGCCTGTCAAATTTAAGAAGAAAACGTATGCTTAGTAACTGCTTTGCAAGCAGGGCCCTGTGCATACTCACTCCTGTCTCCTTGCCTTAAAAAGCAGAGATAATGCTTTGCTTGCGTAGATGAGGTTTTAGATAGCACTCTGCTCATCGCAAAGCAATGACCCAGGCCCTCAGCTATAAAGGCTGGGCTTGTGTGCAGTTAGATACTCTATTATCCCCCAAACAAGGACCTAGCTGGTCTGGTGGTCTGCTTTGTAATTCACATGTCTAAAGAATGTATCTTATTCCTCTCACACCATGACTTCGCTAAAGATACACTAAGCCTTTGTACTCATGGTGGATTCTACAATCTCTGTCTCATCCTTCTTTCCCCAAGTTCCTGCTTACTATCACTCAACTGTTAATGACGTTTTCCTTTGATTATACACAATAAATATGGGAGCATTTGAGAGGCTCGCGGAGTTGGGTCCCTACGCCCTCTCGCTTTCTTGACTTTTTCCACAGAGTCTTGAGTATTCATTCCCTGTACGTAAGACTTCTGCCAGCCAGAACCCACAGTTCCAGGTGAGAAGGATGCAGGCTTTATATCTCCTACCCGAGGGAGAGAGAGTAGAAAATTGAGATCTGCTCTTCCGTGGTCCCTTCCTGCCCCAGGTCTACTCCAGTTCACCTGCAGCCTTCTGGCCTCTGCTCACAGGGCCTCTGTCCCAGGACTGACAGCAGCCTTTTCTTCCCTGGTAAACATTTCCTGTGCCTTTTAGAAGTTGGTCTCTTCTGTGCAGTACAACCCTGGCAGATGTGATGGTGGTAAGCGTGCTGGTGGGCAGTCACTTGGGGACTGCCAGGAGCCATGCTGATTCTCCTGAGTCTCACATTCGGGGTTACAGAACTGTCGAGCAGCAGAGGAAGCCCTTTAACGTGAGGCCAGCTCAGCATTGCATCACTTTCATTTTATTTTTGAATTTTCAGTGGAGAAATTATTTGTAGCAAACTGTTCCAGATTTTTGGCTGCCTGCTTTCCTCACCACCATTTCCTTGTTGGCTCTGGTGCTTGTTTTAAGAACCAGGTTTCTTCTCTGGTTATTTCTAGCAGCTGGGCTTGCCGAATCCTTGATCTGCATTTGAAGCAGAATGCTTCTTCGTGATGTCAAGCTGATTTTCCTATTTCTGAATATTTCGTGTACACTCAGCAACTCTTTCAAGTGAAATGCTCTTGTCCAATTCTGTTAACCCACATTTGCCGATCTCCTGCTTTCATGCTGAGGGCAGTTTCTTCTTCCTGTAATAAAAGTTAGCAATTTGCATTTACTATTTGAAGGTTCTGGCCCTAGGTGCTTTTGTCCTTAACAGTTTTAATACAATTCACCCATTAAAATGTACAGCGGTTTTTACTCAATGCCCAGAATTGTGCATCGCAGTCAATCTTAGAATATTTTCATCCCCCAACAGGAAGCCCTGTATGCACAAGCAGTCATTCCCATCTTCCTCATCCTCCCCCAGCCCCAGGCAGCCACTGTTCTCTCTCTGTGGATTTGCCTGTGCTGGACATTTCATGTAAAACAAGTTATTTCATGTAAATGGAACTGTCTATTGTGACTGACTTCTTTCACACTGAGTAACTTTTTCAATGTTTTTCCAGGTTGTGGCCTGGGTCAGTACTCTATGCTTTGCTATTGCTGAATTATATTCTACTGTATATCCGGGCCCCACTGTTTACCCATTCATCAGGTGATAGTCATTTGTGTTGTTTCTGCTTTTTGGGTGTGAAGAGTAATGGCGCCGTGAATACTCCTGTAGGAGTTTTTATGTGGACATTTGTTTTCAGTTCTCTTACTTGGGTGACCAGAGAGCAGAAATGCTGGGTCATTCATAAACCAAATGTTCAACTCTCTGAGGACCTGCCAGGCTGTTTTCTAAAGTGGCCACGCTGTGTTACATCCTCACCAGTAAGGGCTGCGCACTCCGCTTCCTCTGTGTCTTCATTAGTGCTTGTTACACTTTTTTTTATTATAACCTATTGTAGTGAGTGTGAAGCGGTTTCTCCTAGTGGTTTTGACTTGATTTCTTTTACAGCTAATGATATTGAACATCGTTTGATTGTGCTTATTGGCCATTTGTGTATTTTCTTTGAAAAATACATTTTCAGATACTTTATTCACATTTTAATTGAGTTCTCTTTTTCTTGTTGAGTTGTAGGAGTTTTTTCTTTTATTTTATCTGAATACTTAATCAGTTAAATAATTTGAAAAAATTTTCTCCTCTCTGTTGTTTTTTCACTTTCTGGATGGTGTCCTTTGAAGCAAATTTTTAACATTTGATGAACTCCAATTTATCACTGTTTTCTTTGTTCCTTGAGCTTTTGGGGTAATATTTAAAATCTGAGGTATTTTATTTAAACTTTTATATAAAAAATAACTTAATTCTTAAGACCGTTCTAGGAGATGGGTGCTGTGGTTGTCCACAGTCTATGGATAGGAGACTGAGGTGCAGAAAATTTCACTGAAATATCAGTGTCACAGCTACCCAGTGCTGTGGGATTTCAGACCCTCATGTTTGTCCCCAGCATTTGTGATCTTCACCACCATGCTCCACTACTGCCTGGAATCGTTAATGAAAAAGTTTTCCTTTTTTGATTTCTTGATTGTTTGTTTTCTCATTGGGGAACTCACCTCTTCATTTTCCTTGTAGAGATCTGTGTAGGTTTATTTTAGGTCTCATGTACTTATTTATTACTCAGGCTCCAGTGATGATTGTGCCTAGTTGATCTAATCAATTCATGCTCAAGTCTTTCCTGCTCATGACACTAAAAAGAGTCATGATTTACATAATGCTCAAAGAAGAGTGTACTTGAGTGATTTTATTTTTCTAACCAATCAAACCAATCAAATAAAAACCCAGTGTTGGAACAGATTATTAGCCCTGCAGAATAGGGTCACTGTCTTCCTTGTGTTTCATTTCTTTTGTCACAGTGTCTGGATAGTGCCTTGCTGTCCAGCAGTTTTGTGAGTATACGGTGCTCGTGAATCATTGTAAGGAAAGAATTTTGACAACAGACTGTGTTGTTCATTTCACGAGGGAAAAGATCATATAGAAATACTGCTCAGATTTATTTTAAAATTAAGCTTGGTGTTTTGAGAAGGGTTCAAGAAACCATACAAAAATCTTTTTCACTAATTTAAAATCTATCTTAGACACATTATGCTTACATAGCAGAGTAACTTATCAACTAGCCTTGACAAGAGGAGTGTATTATTGATTATCTATTTTAGTTGAAATATTCTACCTGGGATAAAGTAATCAGTGCCCATAAATGAACAAATATGTTCGTATTTCTATGCAACATGGGAGCAGACTTCATATCTTTCTATATAATATATATGACTGTGTGTTTTAATCTGTCTGTCAGTGTTTTTATAGTTTTTCAGCAATGTTGTAACTTTAGAATTCTTCTAAGGAAACCACCCCCAATTCTAGTGCAGTTTGTACTGTGTATCCTTTCTTATGCATGGGATTCCACTGTCCCCTCTGTGAGGAATTTCCTCTCCTATTGAGTTAGTAGCAGAGTTAAAGGAACTATGATTTCTAGGCCTTTGATCTCCATGTGTTTGCAGTTGGCTGTCAATCAAGATTTTCCCTTTCTTGAGTTTTCATTGTTCAATTAGAATTTTGGAAATAACAATTAATATGTTGCAACACTCTCCCTAGAAACTTGATGTGTCTGTGCTTTTCAGGTTCCAATTTAGGAAAATGTAAATGCACTCTTGTTTTTAAATAGTCCTTTTTCACTAGATATTTGTTTTCTTCTTTATAGTCAAAATATTTTTTTCCCAATGAATGAATCGGTTTGCATGTTTTAAAAAATACCTTACTTTTTATATTTCTTATTCTAACAGGTATATTCATTGTACAGAATTTAGAAAATAAGGATAAACACAATTATAACTTAAAAATGGCCTCTAATCTCACCTGGAGATACAGTTGTAAGGTTTGAAATTGAGAATTACAAGTCCTCTCAAATTGTTCTTCTATTTCAACTACGGTTTGGTTACTGAGATCCTCGAATTCCCATATGAATTGTAGCAGCAGATAGTTTCTGCAGAGCAACCCACTGGGATTGTGATCGAGTCAACGTTGAATATATGGATCGCTCTGGGGAGCACTGCCATCCCAAGAATGCTGTCATTTGATCCAGGAATGTGCGTGGTGTGTCTGTCCAGGTATTTAGGTCTTCTTTAATTTTTTTTCAGCATTGCATAGAGTTTACATTGGATTATTTTACTATATTTTTTGCCTTTATACTGAGGACAAGTGTGCAAGGTACCGGGATCAGAAGTGTATTGGAGCTCCGCAACTTGCTGCCACCGGACGCTGTGCTCTTGCTTCGCCCACTGTACAATGTTGCACAAAATAGGACCTAAGTAACTTTCTCTTGAAAGAATGATTATATGATTGCTGGATGATGCTTGAGAGTCCTTGTGATGATGTCTTTTTCCCAGAATTTCCCCTCTTCTTAACTATGCCCTTTCTCTTCCTTTCCTCCAGCCTGTGTTTCAGCCTGCCTGTGGCATTGATTTTCCTTGTCTGTGGACTCTTCCTTTCACTAGTTCATGATAATGTTACATGTGAGATGTGGAAACTTGCTAGATGTCAAGAAAGAGCAAATCCATTGTATGCTAATATTTTTAGAGTGTGTTATTGTTTTATCGATTGAAATTAAATCAGGCTGACCCATTGAGCCATCCCCTGAGCTCTTTTTGCCTTCCTACAGGTGATACTGTTCTCGTTGCTACATGTGCCCTTCCCCCAGACTTGGTTTTGGAGTTGAGTAAGTCACCATCACTGGAGCCCTCTCTTTAAATGATGAAGAGAACATTTGCTCTTTCTCCCTGTTTGGGGACTTGGATGAGATGAGGTAACAGATAAAGAATGGAGCCCCACCTCATTCTGACCCCCGCTCTTTCCGTTCCTTTCTCCAGGGGAAGAGTACAATACAAAAATATAAAGATTGTGAGCTAATGAGATAGACAAGACAACCGATCATTTATTAAATACCCTTTCATGCCAGAAACAAATGTATTATACACACAAAAAGCACATAAAATACGGTAGTACTTTGGTTACAAACGTGGGTCCGAGTTCAAGTCCGGGTCTGGAGTGACAAGTCCTGTGAGATGGAGAATTGGTGGGTCGGCTTAGCCTCTCCTGGACTTGTTTTCTGTCCTGCAGAGATGGGGCTCGCTAGGCGTCCCTCCCCCGTAGAGGTGCTGAGGGCTGTAAAAGACGCGTGTAGGCAGACCAAGTACAGCTGCTCTTTCCTCGTAAGTGCAGGATAGCATAGCTTTTGCGGTGACGGCTTTATGACCACACCGTGTAGACTCTCAGTGCTCCAAAGGGATGCCTTGCGGATTGGAGATGGGATTCTCACTTCTGTAAATACCCAAGGATTGTGTTATTGGGCCTTGCTGATTTGACTCTATTCTTTAGAAAGTACATAATGTAGATATATTTTTCAAACATGCATGCTTTTTTTCTTTTATTATTTATAGTTCTACCCTCTCATCTCTTGGTGTGACTTTTCATGGAATCCAGGAAACAGTCCTAAGCTACCTGCCTCTTCACACTTCTCCGTGGTGGTTTCCTTCCCTGACTAGAAGAGGGTTTTGCATAGGTAATTTTGATTGCTCCCCTTCTCTTGGAGACTCTCTGTTTGTCTGCCCATCTCTCACCTGTCCTTCTGTCCATTTCTCTACCCACTCATTCTTCTGACTTGTTCCAAGAAGCATTTCAGGCAGCTTACAGAAGAACAGATACCAAATAAACACGTGAGAAAATGGGGCCAAGTTCATACAGTGAGGCTAGGAGTTGAGCCTGTGTGAGATTTGCAGGCGTGAGACACACGCCTCTGCCTTGTGACTTATAAGATAGACAGCATCAATGTGCCTGAAGCTCCCAGCAGACACAGGGAAACAGGGTTTGTGGAAGATGCTCATTGGCTGTGAAATAAATAAGTGGCTTAGTAGAAGCCCAGCTTTTCCAAATACTAAGGATTAGGAGAATATTTTAGTGTCTTCCAAAATCAAAGTATTGCATCTTTTCTTTTTCAGAGTTTTATGTATAGTTGGTTTACATTCTATACCTGGAAATTTCTCCAAAACTTCTGCCCACGTGAGTCCCATGACTCGGGAATGGGGTGGTTCTGCTCATTGACGGGTGTTGGCCAGAAACGGAAAATGGCAGCCTCAAAGGAGCCTGGGATTTATCACTTATGTTTTTTCAGTGCTGTAGATTTCAGAAAATGCTTTCACCGTTTCTCTCCATCTGAGGCAGCAGCGTGCTCTCTTACCAGCATCAGAAGCTCAGGGCTACGGGATGGTGGGGTTTGACTGCACTGACGTGAAGACAGCTGAGCTAGTCACTGCAGGCTTGGTGCTTTCACGTAGTGCATTTCATGTTCTTTAATTGGTTTCAACAAGTAGTTAATTAACTGAGTTAATTAACATTTAATAAATATGATGCTTTGTTGAAAAGACAGTCATAGGCAGAATATAAGTTGTGAACAGTTTAAAAACGGTTTCATTACTGAAATTTCAGTAGGGAAGATTCAGTTTATCTTATTTACGCCTCTCTTTAAAAGTAACAAAGAAACAAGACAGAAAAAGCAGAGGATGATTTCTATTCTTCCTCTCGGCTTGCAGGTGCCTTCACCTCCAGTGGCATCCATCCAGACATCAGCACTGACACTGGCCGTGCTCAGAATTGCCTCAGCCCTGAAGACACAACTGACAAATAGAAGGGGGGGCGCCCTGTTACAGGGGGTGCTGTCACTTTGTGGGTCCTTATGTAACTGCGTGGTGTTATTCAGGATTGCCCTTTCTACACTGCGTGACGGTGCTGTGGTGTCTCCTAGTTATTTGTTTCTGTAAGTACTCGTGTGTTTTTTCCAATGTGTGGTACTAGACATCAAAAAATGCTTTTTTCAGGTGAAAAATAGTGTGTATTTAATATAAAAGTCTGAAAAAAGTGTCAAAAGTGTCTATCTTGTTCCCAGTACTCAGAGATAATAATTAACACTTTAAAATCTATTTTCTGTTCTTTTCATCAGTGTGTATTACCTCTGTCATAAAAACCAGCGAGCACTGTGTGCCTGTTTACTGTATGGAGACCTCCATTTTCCATTCGGCTTATTACACATTTTGCTACAATATTCTATCTCCACTGGCATGATTTTTAATGACCAGTATAGCATTCTGTCTTGTGGAGGCATCGTCCATTTTACTTTGGACTTAAATAAACTTTTAAACTCCAAGTATACTTAACTGAAATACTGAAAAGAGAACTGTGGTGGTACCGAAAGTCCCCTAATTCCCTTCCCCTTATTTCCAGAGAGTAAAAACTGCTGACAATGTGGAGTATGTATTTCATGACCTTTATGCCTATGTCATATATATATACACATACATCACGAATATGAGAAATCTATGTATATGTGAGTGTATATATGCTTTATTGAAAAATAAGTCCATACTATATGTTTTCTGCAGCTCGGTTTATTCACTCAGGTATATATCATTGACTTCTTCCCCCTCTAGACTCACCCAGTCCTTTCAGATAGAGTAGAGGGTTTTCCTGATGTGCAGGTTTATTCTCTTGTGTAAGGACACCTTTCGTGGGAGAGTACTGTGGACAAGGCCTTGGACCACGCCGAAACGCCGGAACTTAAGTGCCCACAGCTCGCCGTGATTTACCGCATCATTGTCTTGATGGTAGACACTTAAGTTTTCTCCATCTTCCACTGTCAGAAAGGGTGTTTGACTGGAATCCTTCTTATACAAACATTCCTGTGATCTTGTATGAGTATTTCTTTAGTTAAAGTTTCTGGAAATTTAGTCCTTGGATGTGACAACTTCATAAATCACAGGCTCCTTTCAAGTAAATCTAGAAATTCCTTCTCCTGTGGGGAATGAAAAGATGTAGAATAACTTATGTAACCAATTCTCTATCGCTGGATATGATTTCACTTCAGCTTTTCTTCTCACCATTTTAAACAGTGCTGTGTAAATGCTCTGATGAGTACATCTATTTGAACTGATTTTTTCTAAATGAAACAATTCCTAAAAGTGGAGTTCAGCCTGTGTGTACACACGTTTTTCAGAGTTTACATATCCATTGACATGTCGTCCTCCAAAAGATCGCTCACAGTTTGTTCTCTCAAAGATGGACACTAGCTAGAATATCTTTTAAAAATATGTGCCAATATGATGAGCAAAAGTGCTTTTTCATTGTTTTAATTTACACTTGATGACCAGTGAGGTATTGAGCATTTTTCATTCATTAGCCATCTGACTTTTAAAAAGTGAATGATCTCTTTTGTCCGTTGAACACATTTAAGTGAGGGAGCTTCTCGTTGCTTTGTGACAGCTCTATGTATATTATGAACATTAGCCCCTTGTCTTCATCAAGATGTATCAGAGAGCTTTTCCTTGTAATTTTTTGCCTTTCATTTTGTTCAGTAGGTTCATTTTTGTTGTGGCCCAAAATAATCTTAAGATAGTAAATGTCTTCTTTTTGGGTTTTATTCTTGATATTATTCTTAGAAATGCTTTCTTATAATGGTATAAATTTCTTCTGTAGGTTTTTTTAATCTCTAAGATGGAGATGATAATGGTACTTGTTATAGTGAGGAGAAGTTGAATTAATATGAGCAAAGAATTATATTCGCTGTTATTAGTACTTTCTAATATTCACATCACTTTCTGTAATTTTTCTTGCGGTCAATATGACTGGAATAGAATTTGTTCTTTCCAGGGGATTCTCTGATTGTCCCAAGACAATTATTGAATTCATACTTTGCTTTTTAACTTGAAATCCCACCTGTAAAGAATACTTATGTACACTAGAGTCTCTTTTTGAGCTCATGGTTTATTTCTGTCAACCTTACTTTCTTACTTTAGCACTATATCTTACATATTGTAAAAAATTATTTAATATCTGACAGTGCGATTTTTTTGATTCTCTTTACCATCCCAAATTTTCTTGGCTAGTATTATGACTTTATTATTCCTGAAGAATTCTAATATAATTTTTCAAGTTAAAAAAAAAAGAAGTGTTGTCATGGGATTTTTTAGTAATTTTGAATTATCTTTAGGAGAACGTACATTTTTTCAAAACTGCTTTCCTCCATACAAAATGTTGTTGTCTCTACTTTCACACCTCTTACTTTACCCCTCAGTACAGTCCTGTACTTTCTCCATGTACAACATGGGCATTGTTTTTGAGTTTATTCCAGATTATTGTTGATGATTTTGTTAATTTTTTACGTGAGAATTTTTTGCTATTATATTTTTTAACTGTTAAAACTGACACCTAGGAAGGAAGATTCGGTTTGTAAATACTCACTTTGTGACTTCTCATTTAAAATTGTAAGTTTTAAGTACTTGTTACAGAATCCTTTCTTTTCTGTTTTTAAAAATTTGTTTCCAAGATTCTCAAAATGGTCATAGCAAAGTAGTATAGGTGAGGAGACAGATGGAGAGAGGTAGTGTGGCTCATTTACAAACTGTGAGCACTTTCATGGTTGCCTTTACGTTGGAAAAGCTGCTGAAGAGTCCAGGATAAACCAGGGGTGGCTTTGTATGCACTTGAAAGCCAGCTTTCCTGCCTGGTGAAGCCTGGTGGGCATGGCAGGTAGATGATCAAGGTCGAATGGAGGTTATTGGCTGCACAGAGTGCTGTGTCTGAGAACTGGAGAATATCACCATGGGAAATGCTTGGTGCCAGGAACAATGCAGAGGAGCTGGGGACCCTGTGTGTTAAGGATTTTCCAGCCCTGGGAGTGGGAAGATCAGACTCTGCATTCAGATCTGAGTTTGAATTCATCCTCTTTAGTTTACTTGTCCTCTGACTTTGGTCAAGCTATATACCCTCTTTCACTTCCTGTTTTCTTATCTCTCAAAATAGGAGAATTACAGCCTGCTGCTAGATTGTTTGGTCAGGTTAAATAATTAGTGTCTATAAGATGCCACGTACAGTCACAAGCTCAGTGAGAAATGGGCTGTCGGCTGTTCTTCTGCAACTCAGTGCTTGACAAGACATGGGGGAAAGCCAGTCCCTAATTTGTGTGTGATGCAAGTAGGAACAGAATTAATGACTTGCCTTTCCCTAGCAGTACTCTTACAGCTTTGCTTCATTTACTTCTTTCCTCCTTTCCTTTCCCCTTTCCCATCCTCCACCAAAAGAGCCTGAGACTCTCTCAGAATACTAGATTCAAATTAATTTAAAGGTTGGCTCATCCTCATGAAATGATAGTAACATAAAGAAAATCTGTGCACATCCCAGAATACATTGTATTTGATTTACACACACACACGTGTGCGCACACACACACACAATCAGGCTACCTCCCACTTGCAGAGGGAGAAGGACCACTTTTTCTGAGTTTTCACTCACTGAGCGTGAGAACAGTGTCTCTTACACAGACGTTCACCAGGCTTCGTGCATGGTGTTTTTAATTGAATTTCGGCTTTGTAGCCATAGATATAGTCTCCTAATAGAAGAGAGAAAGTGGAGACATAGACATTCTGCTGAGATATTGGTGTCATCATATTTTAGTTGGAAAGGACTTAAGACAGAATAGAGTCGTAATATTTTATGGGTGAGAATCCATGATGTTGTAACTTGGACAAGAACTTGGACCTTCTGCCATCTTGTCCACAAGGGTGAAGAGGCAACTGGGCAGGGAATGGTAGGGATCCTTCTTGCTTGAGTTCCATGTTCTTGCTAGTTTTCATTGCTCAGCTGCCTTTAGTTTATGTCCATGAGGCCTCTCATGGGAAGGTCACTCTGTCCTGATAGATTGAGTTTCTTATCAGCAAAAAGCTCTGGACCCACTCATATTTCCCAGAGTTTTCTGCTGACCTGCTGACACTTTATATAATTGAGACCTAAGAAACTACTGAATATAAAATACTTATTGTTATTGTTTGCCCTCGAGTTCCATAGGAATGGGGTGCTGTCTCAGGCTGTCTAAAGCCAGATCCGAACAAAGATAGGGTGACAGGTTGTGCTGCTGTTTCTCCACAGTCGAAGGGGATTACCACCTTAGCTTTATATTCAAGGCAGATGAGTTCAAATCTTGCCTTTACCAGTTATTATCTTTGTGAATTTGGGGAGAAACTGTACTTTTTTGTGTCCAAATTTGTTTATCTGTAAATAAGTTCAGTATTTATTTTAAGGTTTCTGTTTTAGAATTGAATGAGCTAATTCCCTCATTTATACCTAAAATAGCGATCGCATGGTTCTATGCTGGTGCCTTGGTAGTTGATTACTAAGGGACACGGCAGTGAGAATGGGGGTGGGGGGCCCCTGGATAATAGAGCTTATATTCCAGGATATGCTTGTAAAAGACTGGATGTGCAGTGGATTTTTAGTAAATATCTACTCCTTTCCTAATCTGCATTGATTGTGTATATATCTTTATACTAATATATGAACAATTTTTATTGCAATTTAAATATCTTTGTAGTATTTACAATATCTAGCTATAAAAATACGTGAAATAAAATGATTTGAATTTATTTTCTTTTCAATAAGCAAAACAAAATAAAATAGAAAAGAAAAAAGTTTTGAAGGAGTAGAAATAATTTTATTTCTGTGGAATCAATTCCTTATAATAGGTTTTTTGTTCGTGTTGTTAAAAAGCATATAAAATTGATAGGTTGTGACATACTGGAAATGAGGAAACAGTGGAGACATACTACCTCTAAGGCAGTCAATTTGTTACCAAGTCCAAACTCATTCTGCTTGCTGCATGACAGGCCAATAAATCGGGAGATGAGATGTTGGAGTAAGGAAAAGAGACTTTATTTGTAAAGCTGGCAGGCCCAGAAAATGGCATATTGTTATTCAGTAGAACTCTCTTCCCCAGGGCAGAATTCAGTCTCCTTTTATACCAAAAAGGGGCGGGGATGTGGCTGGTTGTTGCAAACTTCTTGTTGTATGAATTGTTTGTCCTTGAAATCCTTTGTTCCTGCAGCTGTCCATGTGGGTCAAATTATGGTGCCCCCGTATAACCTCCAAAAAAAAGAAAGGTTATTCAGTATTTTACAACTTGCCATCTATACATAAGTGTAGAAGAGCAAATATTCTTAAAGATCAGAGCCCGGAGAATAGGCCCTCCTGGATATTTCAGGCTAAAGGCAACTTTCTTTTACAAAAGGTGCAGAAACATCAAGTCTGAGCCTAGAAAACAAGGTACAGGATTAAAGCCAAACGAACACATCTAACATGGAGTGAAATTTGTTCTTTCTATTACAATTTCTTTTTCTCCCTCATAAATAATTTTACTAAGAAACATGAGTAATTTTTTTATTTTTGCTTCTTAATAAAGGACTACAACTATATTTTAGTGAGCAGGGATGCTGTGCGTGCCTTGGGGTCACAGCAAACTCTTATTGGGGGTGGTCGACCCTGCAACATGCCTGATGCCCCGTGAGTGTTGGTGAGGGCCCCCTAACCAGGGGCTCTCTTCAGGAACCACCATATGGGCGTTGACCTCTGGCACCTCTTTTTCAGCTGCAGGAAATTTTTTCAGATTCTATGATAGAAAAATCACTCCAGCTGGGGATAATCAGGGAATAAAGGAAGAGGAAATGGGCTTGAAGTAGAGTAGAAGAGAAGGACAGAAGCTCAGGGAGCCTGGGGGCTTGGCAGCGGGGCCTCAGGGGAGAGAGGAGCAGAGGTGTGGATGGGACCGGCTACGGAACCAGCTCCTGCTGCTTTCCCTGCACCCAAACCACACAGCTTTTAATAGGGCCCAGGACTCTCTCCTGTCTAGATGTCACTCTGGGCAGAACCTTGAGAATCGAAGGTAAGGGGTGGGCAGCACTCACCTAGGGGGTCACTGAGGAATTTGTTCAAGTCCACATTGACTTTTCCAGTCATGTGCCTTCACCTGTTCTTTATCTCAGGATCTGAGAAGCAGAAGCAAGGAACTCAGGGAGAGATCCAGGAAGATATCTGACTGTGTTAAGAGACGACAGTCACAGTGACACTGGGAGGGAAGACACTTGCAGCAAAGTAAAATAAATTCACAACTATTGCATCAGAGCTGCAGGTGTGAGAGAGCCTAAGCCTGTCTCAGAGTGCAGGGGACAAGCGGAATGGAATGGTAAAATTAACACTGACAATTGAAATTTTGTTAAATAGCCTGCTACTTTTAATTTTATCACTTGAATGTATGCAGATGTATTTCTATGAGCATTTATAGGTTCACACAACCCCACCAGCCCCTCTTGCCCCCATGGGGGATGGGATTTCTCAAGCACAGTGCCCCTCCTGCTTGCTTGGGCCACGCTGCGGGTCCTCGCCTGGGGACGGACAGCTACAGGACACTGAGTCCCCGAGGCACGGCCTGGGATACATGATAGGAACATCTGTGCTATTGGCTGACGGCCTCCATTTCCCCCTGCAGTGTAAGAATGCCGGTGACTCAGTTAGAAGCATGCATCCAAGCCATCCTTCCGTGTCATCACCATCTAGAAGCGGTGCCTGAATCTTCTGAATTTCTGCAGAATGTGGTTTACAATCACCTTCAACAAGTGAGTGTGTGTCCTCTTTCAAGTGGAGGAATTACTGCCGTTTTCCTGGAACTTACCACTAGTCCATCTGATTTTTCTGTGCTAGGATTCAGTATGGCCTGCTAATAACTCTGCAGTCAGATCTAGAAACCCTGATGAAGAGGATTATTTATTTTCTTTCTTTATATGATAGTATTTTACTTTCAAAATTCTTAGTTTTCAGTTCTTGGAGGAATTTTTTCGGGGGTTGGAGAAACAACTTTGCTCTTACCATCTATATTACCTTTTGCTATATGCGTCTCACCTGTCTTCTGTCACTTGTGAGGCGGTTCCATTTGTGACCCTGTCCGGGTTGTTCATAGTATAAAACATAAAATCTGTAAAAGTACAGTCCCTTTTACTCCGAAGACATTCCACAAATACTCCTTTAATCTGGGTGTGGTTTTAAGAAGACACAAACATTAGAATATATACTTGCAGGTTGCCAGTGCAAAATCCCCAAATGAATAGTCGAGCTCAACATCTAAAATCTTTCTAATGTACCATGGATTTGTATGGATAAGTGAATTAGTTTGCTAAGAACTCAATCCTCCCAAGCTGATGCTCTGCCAGATGGTGGGGCCGAGGAACGAGGGCGTGTCCTGCCCTTCCTGAGCTGATATTTTCATGGCAAAGACCTTCACCAGGTGAAGAAATTGAAGTTTCTTCTAAGAACAGTGGGTCTGAAAAGAGTCCAAAAAGCGTGGGAGTGACACAATCCCATTTGTCTCAAGTAGGGGAGAGTGGCTGTGGGGCCACTTGGGAGACTCATGAGTCCTGGTGGGCAGTGTTGTTGGCTTCCACTTGAGCGGTGGGACGGTCAGTGGGTAAAAGTGAACATATTGAAGGCATGTTTAGATGGTAAAGAGGAAAGGGTCAATGCTTTCTGTGAAGGTAGGATGGAGTAAGGCCCATGTTTCTGGGTGGATTAATGAGTTAAATAATGGTCCTGCTGTGTTCTGAGGAGGGAAAGCTGCAGAGGGAGTTCTGGGGGAAAACTGATGAGTTCAGCTGTTGGTAAAGTGAAAGGCTCTTAGATGCGTGGTCTGGGAGCTCTGGTAAGAGCCAATAGTGAGTAGGGGGCGGGGAGAGAGACTTTCAAATCATTTTGTCTTGTGAATATACATATAAGAATGAGTAATGACACAACCCCTCTATATTCTGGATTTAAAAGCCAGTAACATTTTGCTATATTGACTGCAGGGGTTCTTAATTTTTTAATAGAAATAAAATAAATAGAAACAAAATAGTGGAGTTAATGAATATCTTAGAGTTGATGTGTGCCCTTGTATGTATTTTCATACCTCATCTGTTTATAAACATAATCTACAAAAAGTTAACTTGCTTAGCATAAGAGTTAAACAGAGGGACGTGACACACTCTGTTGGTGGTTCAAGGTGATTTCTTAGGCAAATTATGTAGCCTCTCTCTGCCTTAGTTGCATCTTCTGTGACGGCCCCCGGGCCCCTCATCACAGCTTATTTCCTAGACTAGATGTTGGGAGGGAGGCTGCTGAAGGGAGTAAGAGGTGGCAACTGCTAGGGTCACTGAAGAGAGAGACAAAAACAGATTAAAGCCGAGAAACTGAGTGCTAATACCCTCAAAGGAGAAAGAATTCCTCAGTTTTTTGAGCCACTTAGCGTAAGGGAAAGAAAATCATGTGGATCCAAAGCTCTTGAGCATATGAGTATTGTGGGTGGGAGGGTTTCATCAGAAAAGGGTTGAGAAAAGGCCTTTTGGTTTCCCTTTACGTTTCCAGTAAGGATGAGGCGCAGAAGAAAAACCACCCGCTTCACTGTAGAAGGTGCTGTTTTGTGAGAAACTGACCAAAGGTTGGAAACCAGTCATCAGTGGTGCTGGCAAAAGAAGAGACTTCTGGATTGGGTGGGGCACTTGCTGTGACTTCCAGGTGACCTGCTGGCTGGGGGCTGTGAGTCGGGCAGTAGGTTTGCAGTGTGACCTGGGCATAATCTCTGGCATTGAGGCTGCTGTTCTGACTAGCAGAGCTGGGCAGACACCGTCCTAATGGGGCTGCTCGGGATGAGGTCTGGGACACCTGCCGTGCTGAGGGCGAGAGGAGAGCTCTCCTGAGGTTGTGTCCCTGTGAAGATTAGAAACGTCCTCCTGCAGGGGAGGAAGAGCCTCTGAGCAGCATGCCAGATGCACAGGCAAGACCAGCCTGAGCATGGAGATTTCAGGAAGCCGGAATTCATACAGGCCCGAACAGCCTTGTTCCTGAGAAACTGGAGGGAAAAGATGCTGCAAAAGCATGCTAAGTTCAGACACTGTGGTGTGTCATGAGTGATAGGAAAAGACTGTTCAGGCAGCCACGAGAGAACCCTGTGGGTGTCCCAGTTGGGCGTCACACAGGAGGGAGGAGCAGAGTTATATACTGTGTCACTTATTAGCTGTGTGACTTTGAGCAATATCACCCCACCTCTCTGTATATATATCTACATCTGTAAAGTGACACAGTGACAAGCTCGTGTCATCAGAATGCTTAGTTTAGCTCTGATCCCCTTTGTCCAGTCCTGTCAGTGCTGCCCTGCAAGGTTCTGCAGCGGCTGCTCTTGCCCTGCGATGGGAGGGCATAAAAGGGCATTGTAGTACCCGAGGGCAGGAAGGGATTGCTTTAAAAGCAGACATGTAGCCTCCTGCAGCTGCAGACCTGCAGGCAGTTTGGTTTATATTCTTGGAGAGGACTTTGGAGGCCTTTGCATTGACTTAAGACATGTTTTCCCTTGGGGACCTGATTTGCCTTTGCAGATTATTGTTGAAGATTTGGGCTTCTGGCAAAGCTGTTTTCAGAGATGGGTATATACGTAAAATATCATATAAAATAAAATGATTTATTTAACGTGTGCGACTTTGCAGCTGTTGGGAACAGCTCTGTTGGCCTGGTCTCCATGGAGGACACCAAGGATCAGCAGAGCATGCGGGAGGGAAGGCAGACTGCAGTGTTTCTGCGGGGGGTTCTCCCCAGCATGGTGCTCTGCTGAGTTGACTCTTCTCTGAGTTTGGTTGCCAGAGGAGCAGACAGCAAAGTAATGAGTTCTGGAGGGATTGTATAATGACAGGAAGAAATAGGAACCTGGAGATTTTCCGGACTAAAACACGCTTTTGGTTCCTGATTCAGTGTGTTCCATTACAGAATTGATGAGTTGTGTCTATTCTGGAACGTCATTGAAATAAACGTTCAGCCTAAATGTTAAGGGCTTTGATTTATTTGGCTGGAGGACTCGAGCCGGGATGACAGCATCTCAGATCACTCTGAGGGACTGCCCCCAGGAGGTAGGGGAGGAGCTAGGATATATAGAATCTTTACAACAAAGACCAGGTAATTGGAACAATAAAATTTTGCTTGTTATCTAAAGAAAACCAGATATCTCAAGTTCAAGTATTTACTGCTTTTCTATGTATGGTGGGAAGCAAACATTTGGGTCATTGAATTCATTCCTTTGGCAAGCACCTGGCTATCTAGGGCCAGTATCCTGTCCTTTCTTGCTCTGAGTCTGCTCGGAGGGCACCACTTTGAGTGGTTGAGAGGCCGGGCTGCAGGCATGTTCGCTGGGGGTTGGCAGCAGCCGCTTTTGACTTGGATTCAGCATTCTTTGTTTACTGACATGGTTGCAGTATTTTCATGCACATTGTAGTATTTTCATTCACAGTGTTCCCCCTTGGTCCTAAATTCGACCAATATTTTGAGAGACATTTCATGACTAATTTTGTCCCACGGTGCTAGGATGGCTCATTCCAAGTTCAGGTGAAAAATCTTCTGAGTTGCCATTCAAGGTGTTAGTTTTTTTATCAGGCCCTGTTGATACTAAAAGTTCTCTGGATCACCTGTCTTACTAGTCTATTATGATCCAGGAAGTGTTTAACCTTCTTTGCTCATTTCCATACCTAGAATCACACTATTATATTTATTTTATTCAGGGTTATAAATTTTATCTGTTTCTTCAAGATGTTTAGCCATCATCAATCTTGTGGGCCTAGTTACACATTGGGAAATGTAACAGACAACAATTTTATAAAATAGACAGGATATAAGTAATAAAGCTAGTAACGTTAATAAAGTCATGAGTAAGAATTTAATAGTCGAGAAGTTGTATTTTTGGGTTAAAATTTTGCTTGTGTTTCTGAGTTTGATCCTATGAGAAAGTTCATATTTATGGTCAGGGTCAGGGCAGGTATTAATTGGCCAGGTGAAATCTCCCACCTTGTAAGATCAACAGTGGCCTAAACAGAACTATAATTTCTTTTTAGAATAACGTTTCTGAGGGCTATCTAGTTAGAGCCTTGGAGTAGGGAAACCCACCAAGGTAACACAGAAGTACTAGACATAGGTAATTTATCATAAACTTAACAAGTGGAGTAGTTCATAATCAAAGGTTGGAGAAATTATCAAAGTAATTTTTATACAGTCCTGGTCCGGTGTCTTGGGTCAGCTGTCTGGCTCAGATGTCGTCTTCTTCTCATCCTGGTCTGGAAGCTTTTTCTCCATTTGGGCATTGTTTTAAGGTGAGCAGCGCTCTATAGGCCAGTGCACTGCAGGGGATGTTTCAGATAGGAAATTAATCCGAGACTCCGTTTCCTTCAGCTTTGGTTTGTATGGTCTAGTTAAGAGTACCTGAAAAAGGGTCTTTTCATTCAGGTTGGAGACAGTTCTTTAAGTCATGCCTGTTGCAGTATGTATAATCCCCTGGCTGCAGGTCATGGGGCATTGGAACTTTACCCAAGGATAGATTACTGAGCTTCAGAAACAAACCTAGAGTATTCTTTTCATAATTCAATTAAACTGTACAGTAAAGTGACATAACAGCAAGGAATGATCTGGGAAGTGTCTTAGTAAATATGGACCTCAATTAACAAAACTAGAATTTAATATCCACTAAAATATAATTTTTTTCTCTCTAAAGTTGCCCTCAGTTTTCTCAAATATAGCCAAATCAAGATTAATTTCTTTACAAGTTAAATCTGATTATTTGATCATATAGGCTTTTTAAATTGACTGTGTTGGAAGTTTTAATACGGAGTCTCAGGGTAGAATGTTAATAAGGTTTTCTAAGACCAAGAAAGCCACGTCAAGGCTTTTCATGAATTTTTGCCTTACAGATTTAGGTAAATTCTTTTCTCTTTAAAATCCTTAAAATACCTTTATACTCCTATATCTCTTAGGAGATGATCTCTCTAATTTGTCTGATAGAGCCACTGGGGACCTAAGTATTTTTAGTCTTTTGAGGGATCAGATAGAGAGAAAAGATAACTGTTCCAAGTCTGTATACATAGGTATAATTTATCAAATTGCTGTGAACCATAACTAGCTTAAGGAGAAGAGATTCTTTATGTCTTGGAAACAGGTTAAAAGCCAGTAGTATTTGAAACAAAATCAAAAATTATAACCATATTCACCAGGTTACTCAGTCCCATGTAACTAATTCTTTTAATGAGAGTTTTCATTAGAACTTTAAAATTTCTTACCCAGTTTAGTTCAGTGCTGTAGTTTGAAATTTATTAGAAATCAGTAAATCTCCTTGAAGAGAAAGCATTTTGCAAAACCATCAGAAGAAAACAATTAACTGTCTATAAATGATAAAATATTTAAAAGCATGGTTAAACACCGTTACACTATAATCAATAAAGAAACCTGTTCACTATACCCATAATTATCACTGGTAACATTTCAGATAAACCAGAATTTTAGGGAGTCCATATAATTTCTACAATACCTATATTAATAATATTTCTCATTCAATATAACCTTAGAAGTTTTATGATTCATTTGACAATTCCATGTTATTTAAAATGCCAAATGAAACTTTATAGTTTAAAATCTCTCTTTGGGATGTTTCAGGGGCCTTCTGTAGCATCCCAAACTTAACTAGAGATTAAAAGAATTTTAATTAATTAAATTAATTTTAATGTAATTAGTTATAATTTTATATTTGGGGAGCTTTTTGAAAGATTTCAGAACACTTGATCAGATAAACATATAGATCACTGTAAAGTAGTACTAATTCATTAACAAGAAAATATGTCAAAGGTAAAGGCAGAACAGGTCAGCTAAGAGGTATAAGAAGTTTTACAATCTGTTACTGAAGGTGGATTAATATTTTAAGAAAATTTTTTCCTCTTAACAGAGAGAAAACCAAATCTAATCTTGTACCAGCTTACTTCTAAGATTCATTTACGTTGCCCAATTTGATTCTAAACTTAGCCAATTCTGACCTCGTACAAAACTTTCCTCAGGGTTCCTTTTCCACAAGCCTTCCACAGCTTTCTATACTTATATTAGTGTGTCCCTTATTTTGTCTTCCATTCAGAAGTAACCAGCTTCAGGAGAAAGTCACTATTTTTCATTAACAAAGTATAATTCCATTCTTACATCTTCCTTTACACATTTATATTACTTTCCTAGGATACTGAGATCATTCCCTTACTAATAGAGACCATTTCTGTGTGGCACCAACCATTGATTAGTATTTCTAAACACCTTTAGTTTCACTGTAAGAGGAAGTTAAATGTTAAGTAATTCATATTTCAATCTTATTTTATCTGACAATGGCATAGATATTTAATAAAATCTTGTCATTTAACTTAATTTAGCACAACTCTAGAATTTAAAGATATCAAACATTTAGAGATTATTTTAAGCATACATTTTAAAAATATATTTTAAATATTTACCCAAAGCTCTCATCTCATTTGCATTTAATTTACTTAAAATTTTACCACAGCACATTACTGTTATTTTTTTTTGACAAATCTGCAACAGATATAACAGGATCTTATTTGACTTTCATTAAACCTAGGTACAGTAAAGGTATTATACATAATATTGATGACTTTAAAGATGTCTATATTAATTAGAACATACTTAAACTAAACAATAACGAATATTATCTTAATATTGAATATTTTCCAATTCACATGACGCTGAAAGTCAATTTGTTAAGTTTTTATTATAAAAATACTTAATTTTTAAGCTCGTATATTTTTACATCAATTAAGCAGAGCTCTTTGACTTTGAATTTTTTTTTTTAGCAGTAGAAATATCTCACTTCTATAATCTGTACGCAGGCTTATAAAAAGACAAAAGCTAGAGATCTCATAGATTCACTTAAAAACTTACTTATAAGATATTTATAATAATAGTTGGAGTAAGCTGAATTTGCTTGCTCAAATCACTAAGGCTTACTATTTATGAAACAGATAGTTAAGATTTCTTCACAAAGTCTGAAGGACCCGTCAGAGTTCTGAGTTCTAAAATGCCAAAAATTTCTTGGCCTCAAGTTTTATTTCGTTGAGCTAATTAAGCTCAGTCCTAGGTCACTGTTTGTTGTATTTATATTTCTGATCTTCAAGACAAAGACACTCTCTTCCATGTCCCCAGAGAACTGCTCTGTCACCCAGACCCAATTTTATCTCCTTAATTGGCATTTTTGTATCAGTGAGAAGAGCTGTAAACAAAGAATTCCATGTAATAAAACTTTAAGGTTTTCTTTATTATGTCTTCCAAAGCTTGCATAAGGCATTTATTAAGGTCTCTTTTCCTTGAGTTATAAGTTAAACCCAGGGTAAACCTATATTTTTTTATTAGCCACTCAAATTAGTTTTTAGTTTTACGTTATATTGGATGGCTCATGTAACTATATTGGATTCCTTTAATTTGTTCAATTAATATTTTCAGAGGGACAGATATATGCCCAGCCTTATAATACCAAGAAGGGGAAGCGTTTTTCCACTGAAACATATCTATCCCACAACATAAGCAAAAGGTTTATACAAAGACCATTTAAATATACCAATTTCACAAACTTTTATCTCAATTTTATTAAATCTTATAACTTTAATTTTTATATTTATTAAGTTTAATCAATAATTCTTATTTCTAGAAGGAGTGCCAGAAAACTTTTTTTTGTGTGTTTGCATTATATATAATTTTATAGAAGTCTCTAGGATGCCCAAGTTTCAGCCAAAGAGCTTAGGCCCTTCTCGATTTTTAATTTCATTAATTGGTCTGTTGTCCCAATCATTGATCAAGTATTTCAGTCTACATATAAATATATTTTAAACTGTGGTAAATAAAACGGACTTGTTTAAAGTTTATTGTTGGGGGGGAGTAGGTGATCTCTTTGGCCCTTTTTTTTTTAACTTTACATAGTGTAGTATCAAAACCCTGTATGTAAATCCAAAAATGTCCATTTTATTTATCTCATTCAAAATAACCATATAAAAATATTTATCATTTTGGGATAAGCTACTTATCTGTTTTTTCGACATTTTTACAATCAATTTTCCAGTTATTCAACCTACATAACATTAATTATTCTAAGTTTTTATTAGCATCCCTAGAAACATTTATCAGAAAGGAAAAACACAAATGTAGCTTTTCAAACCAGTTATATTTTTTTATCTGAGTTCTTAGGTTAACCATTAGATATATTTTTCTGCATTTAAACTTTATTTTAATAGGTACCAATAAAACAGCTGTTTATAATGAGATCTCTTTAAACTTTCACCAATTAAAAAGTTTTTCCAAATTAAAAAATCCATCATATGGCCATCAAATTATATACATATATATATATATATATATATATAGTGATTTTAAACCAATAAGATGAAGAGGCCCTTCCACATGAGAGTCGGGGTGTTGCCTAAATAAAATTCAAAGGTTTACTCTCCAAAAGCTTAAAGCCTTCGTGGTCCAGGCTGATGCAGCAAAGTTTAAGATGGCAAAATATCTGAAAATTGGTACAATCAAAGAATTGCTTAGAATCCCAATTTATTTGTGTGGCCACCATATGTACACAATACTTGAAACTTTTGTACGGCAGAGTCCAAGGTTTCCTTTAAAAACTAAACTAAACATATATATACTTACATACACACACTTAAAACACCCAGAGAAAGATAAAACATTTACATTTCAAGGACACAGGAAGAGAAATCCAAGTTCCCCCTAAAGGGGATTTTGTTTTTATAAGTTCAGAATTCCAAAAAATGTTTTTATCAGGCCTGGTTATTTTCAGAGTGAGTTTTTTTTTTTTCTTATTCCCGATTAATGTTGTAAGTTTTGTATGTACATAAATCTGGCTGGGGTAATAGTTGGAGACTGGCAATCTGTCATTTCTTTTTCTTTTCTTTTTTGTTCTTTATTTTTTTTGAAAGTTCTATTCCCCATTGTAAGGTCGGGTTCTCAGAATAAATTTGCTAGTAAGATTTCCCACAGGGACAACTCTGTGGCATGAAGCCTTTGTCTCTACCACTCCTGGAAGATTCTCTGTCACCCGAGAATGCTGTTACCAGCCAGGAGGATGGTCCGAATTTTGGAGTTGAAAATTTCCTCATAAGAGTTTTACTTTTATCCTGAAAAATTCAATGGAGGTAACCAAATTGAGGAAAATATTAGACCAGCCACTTACCTAACCACTCAGTCCTGAACCCAGTGTCTTTCAACTTGGACCCACTCGGGATGTCTCCACTGGGTGAGTATTTTCCTCATATGTTTCCACCAGCCCCACTTTGGACATATCCTCAAGGTGGGTATTTCCTGTTATCTTTCAAACAGGCCCCACCCAGTATGTCTCCACTGGGTGGGTAATTCACCTCAGTTTCTTTCAACTGGAGGGCCACGCACCTGGATACACCGCCAGATAAAACTTAGGATCATCAACCAATATGTGAGATCTGAGAACCAGGAGAGACTCAGCAAAATTCATCTGGACTCCCCGAGGAGGCGGATGGGCACAAAGGGCCAGTGCTGGTAGCAAGGCTTCGGTTACTCGGAGAGTTCAGGTGGAGAGAAATCTGCTGTGGGTCCCTTCATGGTGTCCAAAACTGTTGACTGAAATACATGTGCAGCTTAAAAGTTAAGAGTTTTGTTTTATTTGGCGGGAGGACTCGAGCCGGGATGACAGCCTTTCAGAACTCTCTGAGGGACTGCTCCCAAGAGGTTGAGGAAGAGCTAGGATACATAGGAGCTTTACAACAAAGACCAGGTTGTTGGAACAATAAAAGATTACTTGTTATCTAAAGAAAGCCAGGTGTCTCAAGTTCACGAATTTAGTGATTTTGTATGAATGGGAGGAAGCAAATATTAGGACTCACTGAATTCATTTTTTAGACAAGCACCTAGCTATCTCAGGCCAGTAGCCCGTCCTTTCTTATTCTGAGTCTGCTCAGAGGGCACCATTGTGATTTGCTGCTGTGGCTGGGCTCCAGGCCTGTCCTCGCTGGGGGGTGACGGCAGCCTTTAATGACTTGGTATCAGTATTCTTTGTTTACTGACATGGTTGCAGTATTCTCAATCACATTGTAGTATTTTCGTTCACAGACCGATTATGGATAATCTGCAACCTTGGAAAGCAACCGAGATGGAATTACTGCAGATACCTTCTGCTTTAATAAGCCGTGGGCAAACATAAACATGGAGGAAGCATATACTTGGATTTGGAGGTGTAGGGAAGGGATTCTGCACATTACAGGAGAACGCAATGCAGAATTCCTTAAGTCCACCTTTCTTTACTGTAGTGGTTTCTGAGAACATTTTATGGTAATTAAACAACATTGACAAATGGTGGCACACATTGCATTTAAGAGATGGCCGGCTGCAAACTTGTATATTGGACAGGTGGAATTCATAGGCAAGTGGTCAGGTGGATGGGAGAGAGATGGAGCCAAGGCCTGGGCCCAGATTCCGGTTTAAATCGCCATTTCTTCAACATAGGGCCTTGGAACAGAATGCATACTCTCTTAACCTGTTGGTGAATCTGTGAAATTGGCATGATAATATTCGTTTCATCCTGGGATTGTTGTAAGATCTAAAGAGTATTATAGCACACATGAAGCATTTAACACGCTGGCACTTAGCAGTGTTAACTGTGTGGGGCCGCCCCGCTTAGCGTGTGTCAGAGCCGTAAAGGCAGCATTTGTCTGTTGAGGATGCACTTGTAGCCCCTTGGCTAGGTTGTGAATTTGCTGATTTCCTTTAATACTTGTAACTCTGTGTGACATGGGCAGTTATTTTCATGGACAGATGAGGAATCTCAGGGTAAAGAAGACTGTGTAATTTGCCCAAATTCAGACCATAATTTTGGGTTCAGTGGCCTCGGTTCAGCATGGGCCCCTGGGCCTTCTGCTCTCTCCGTTCAGCACCAGAGCCAGAAATGGATTTGGCTGTTTCCCTGCCCAGAATATCCAGCAGGCCGCAAGACACCCCTGGCCCTGTGCTGCTTGAGCAAAAACTCCGGAGGAGAGGCAGTTACAAAAGGGATAAACATAAAAATAGACGACAGCAAACTGTGATCAGCCCAGAGAAGGAAAGGAACACGTCTCGCCGTGCAGAGCTGTGAGCTTTCCCTTCTGGGCTGGTCTGGGTGCGTTCATCTCAGCTAAACAAGCTCTGCTGTTGCAGCAAGGTAGGAAGGCAGGGCGCGTGTGGGTAGGTAGACAGGGCCATATTGATCGTACTCATTCCCCATTAAGTGGCAGCTTTCACGGGCACTTACCTAGTAAACAGATGTGGGCCATAATCATCACGCACATTGCTTGGAAGTTTTATTGACCCCAGCTTTGAGATGAGGTCATTGAACCCGGGGAGTTTGCTGCATGCCCGTGATTACCTTGCAAATACCCCAACTGTTCTTTCAATCTAGACTGGTGTGGCTGTCATGCCCCAGCCCTGTGAATGGCATCGTGTAGCTTCTCCCAAGTGGCCCAAATGACTGACATTGATATGCTTAATTCGTTGGAAATGGTATGTGGCAATAATAGAAAAAGGTAGTAAGAAATTGTATGGAAAACTGGAAAAAACCTATTCTTCCCCAGCTGGGGGAGCGTAACCTGTATCATTCACCCTACTCACTGCCTGTCACCTCCTCCCTGCCGACTCCGTGTTCAGAAGCCACTCTGAGCCTTGGGAGAACATTTTTCCTCATGACACTTTTGACTAGGACCCGCGACATCTCTGTCCCTGGTTAACTCTCTCTTCAAAGCCATTTAAATTTTTTGCAGGCTCCTCCACTCAGATGTAAGAATAGCCTCTTTAAACTTCTTGATGCAGCTCCGTAATGAAGATCTTGCGATGGAAACCTAACCAAAACTGGGATGTATGCACAGTGACTGCAACCTCAGCACATTGTGAGTTCATAATCAGAGGGGTGGGTGACTCAGGAAAGGCTTTTTTAAGGTAACAAGGGGAAAGTGAAAGGACGCAGGCTGTTTGAGAAAGAAACATCTCGGTCACAGCCAACAAGACACCTGTGTTCAGGATGGGGTGTGGCGAGTGCAGAGTTCTCACAAATAAAGAAGTGATGTGACGGGAGGGAGGACAGCTGGGTACTTTATTGGGGAGAAAAAAGTGGGCTGAACATTTCCTGGTTGAACAAGAGGATTGTGACATGATGTGCTTGTATTTTGGAGAGAAGGGTTTTGTGGGGACAGGCCTAGGATTACGCTGTCTGGCTGGGGAGTCAGCACAACAGAGAAACACAGAGATCCTGGCAGACCCCAAGGCCCAAGCTGGCGAGAGGCTGCCCGCAAATTGGAGCCCTGGAGGCTGGTTCTGTCCCTTAGCTGGGGACTCAGACCTCGCTTCACAGCCCAGTCCTGTTGATACAAGAATAAAAAGCGTTGGGCATGAGAAGGGCTGTGCCCCACGCTTTCGTTTAGCCCCTGGGATGTGCCCCAACAGATTTTGTTCTTTGACTTCATGCAGTAAAGAATTCAAGAGCAAGCCAGTGTTGAGTAAAGGTATATATATTCAGAGAGATACATTGAAATGCAAGAGAAACGTCACGAGGTGTGGGGGTTTGATGCACAGATTAGAAGTAGGTACACACTCCACAGACAGAGTGTGGGCCTTCTCCAAAGAGGGAGAGAGAGTGGTGACCGCGAGGTGGCGCTGTGTTGCTTGTTTTCTTGGGCTTGGTGGTTTCATATGCTAATAAGTAGAAGGACCAGCCCTAGGGCAAGGGGCTGGGATTCCCAGGGAGTTGGCCATTTCCCACCCTTTGACATTTTGTGGCTATCATTGGGACTGCCATGTGCCTGGGGCATGTTATTCACCACGTTACTATTACAATGGGTGTTTACTGAATCTCAAGATCTGCTAGAAGTTAAATCTCTTCATCCTGAGCCTCAAGGCCTTTTGGGGGTTGAATGCTTCACCATTTTGATGTCAATTGCTGTGGCCTTCCTTGAATGGCTGTGCTCTTCCCCCTTCCATCCTGTATCACTGTGATGACACAAAGACAGTAAAGGCTGGGCCCTAACCGTGCTCCTGCATTTAAGGGCGGGAACTGTGGGGTGGGCTTATGATGACTCTGAGTGGTGAGAAGGATGTTTCAGATTTTCTCACGTGAGACATGGGGATCTGCCAGCAGCCTCCCCAGATTTATCTCACGGGCATTATCCCTTGTGTTGTTATGGAAACAACAGGCCAGCCAAGAAACAAGAATCACACAGAGGGTTGGAGTACTGAGATTTATTACGCTGGCAGGCTCAGAGAGGTTTCTTTTCCAAAGCTCTGAGCACCTCCAAGATGTGCACATGAGGTTTTATAGGATTAATTACAAGTATGGGGCTATTAGCCAATAAGGCTCAAACAACAAAAAGCAAGGAATCAGTACACTGAAGCTTATCAATTTGGAACAGATCCCGTTACTGACAAATGTTGACCTTGGATTTTCGGGTTAGCTTCTTAGCCCAGTAAACTGACACTAAACTTCAGATTTACCAGGTAGCCCAGCAAAACTTACATCACTAAACCGACACTTATCACACTTAGATTTGTGACTTAGCTTGTTAGCCCAGCTGGGGTTTTCCTTCACAGTGTCACTTATCTTTTGTATTTTTCTTTTTATCTTTTTTTAAATATTTAATCCAAATTTAATATCAGGGTTCTTTGGGAAAGATATTTCTCTTTTTCTTTTCTTTGGGGCTCTTTTGGGGGGCAGGTAATTAGATGTATTTATCTGTTAGTGGAAGCCCTGGGGCTTCAACCCAGGACCCCGTGCACGCTAAGCACACGCTCTACCACCCGCCCCATCATCTTTTCTTTTTGGTTTAGCTGCCAAGAATCCTACAGCTGAATTTCTAGTCAGCCTTTAACACTTGCCCTGACTTCATGGAATCCATTTTTATGAGTTTATCTCCCCCTGGCTTCATTTAAGTATTGAATATCCATTTTCTCTTCACTCTCCGTTTTGCCTTTTTGTTGTTATGGTTCTTAAGCTGTTTATAAAAGAATTGTTTAAATTCTCTTTTAGCAAGAGGCTGAATGTGAATAAATATGTAAACAAACAGCACAATTAAATGTTTTATACATTCTGATCTGTTTAGTAGTTACTTAAAAACTGAATTGAATATTAAAGTAATAGCATTTAAAAATATTTTTTAATATTTTATAAAAATATAGCTGATTTAAAATATGATATTAGTTTCAGGTTTACAATAGATGCTCCATTTATAGTTACTGTAAAACATTGTCTGTATTCCCTGTGTTGTAAGATACATCCATGTAGCGTGTTTACATTACATGTTGCAGTTTGTATAAGAAAGTTGGGTAACGCAGAGCCTGGGACGTGGCTGGGTCTGACCCAGGTTCACGCTCATCCTGCCTGTCAGAGCTCAGGCCTTCACAACTGTCTGCACGGGAGCGAGTGGAGGCAGCTCTCATCAGTGCTGGCACCACCCTCTGAGTGGCAGTGACAGCAGTGATTTTGTGTGGAGGTGCAAAGTGTTTTTCCAAGAGCTTTATATGCGTTTCTGCATTTAATAATAAAAGCCCTCCTGTGAGGAAGCGTTTTAAGTTTTCAATGTATAATACATTTTATTTTGATATTGATAGATTTCAAATCTCTGGAAAATTTACAGGAGTAGTAAAATAAGTGCTTAGATAGAGTTCACTTTAAAGGGCACTATTTGGCTTTCTGTGTCTGGCTTATTTTAGCATTAAGTTTCAAGGTTCATCCATATTGTAGCCTGAATCAGTTCTTTATTCTTTTTGTTTGATAATATCATTTTCAATTTTTTTTCGTTTTTGGTCTATTTAAAAATATTTTCATTGAAGTCTTGTTAGTTTATAATGTTGTGTCAGTTTCTTGTGTACAGCACAACACTTCAGTTAAATAGGAACATACCTGTAGTCATTTTCATACTCTTTTTAAACATAAGTTACTATAAGATATTAAATATATTCTCCTGTGCTATACAGTATAAACTTGCTGTTTATTCTTTACATACTCAGTATCTGCAAATCTTGAACTCCCAATTTATTCCTTCCCACACCCTCTCCCCACTGGTTACCATAGTTTGGTTTCTAAGTCTCTGTGTCTGTTTCTGTTCTGTAGATATTCTTTTTTCTTTCTTTCTTTTTTTTTAGATTCCACATGTGAGCAATCTCATATGGTATTTTCCTTTCTCTTTCTGGCTTACTTCACTTAGAATGACATTTTCCATGTCCATTGATGTTGCTACAAATTGCATTATTTTATTATTATTTTATGGCTGAATAGTAGTCTATTGGACAAATATGCTACAACCTCTTTATCCAGCCATCTGTCAGTGGACATTTCGGTTGTTTCCATGTCTTGCTATTGTAAATAGTGCTGCTGTGAAGATTGGGGTGTAGGTGTCTTTTTGAATTAGGGTTCCTTCTGGATATATGCCCAGGAGTGGAATTGCTAGTTCATATGGGAGGTCAATATTTTGTCTTTAGAGGAACATCTATACAGGTTTCCACAATGGCTCCACCAAACTGCATTCCCACCACAGTGTAGGAGGGTTCCCAATTTTCCGCAGCCTCTCCAGTATTTATTGTCAGTGAACTTCTGAAAGATGGCTATTCTGACTGGTGAGAGGTGACACTTGATTGCAGTTTTGATTTGCATTTCTCTGATAATGATATTGAACAATTTTTCATGTGCCTACTGGCCACTTGTACGTCTTCATTGGAGAAATGTTGCTTTAGGACTTCCGTAAATTTTTGAATTGAATTGTTTGTTTGTTTTTCTTATGAAGTATAAAAGCTGTTTACATATTCTGGGAATTAAGCCCCTAGCAGTTTCATTTATTGCAAATATTTTCTCCCATTCCATAGGTTGGTTGTCTTTTTGTTTTGCTTACTGTTTTCTTAGCTGTGTAAAAGTTTGTAAGTTTAATTAGATCCCTCTTGTATATTTTTGGTTGTTTTTCTATTGCTTGAGTAGACTGCTCTAGGAAAACATTGCTGAGATGTATGTCAGATGTTTTGCCTATGGTTGTTTCTAAGAGGTTTATACTATCTTGTCTACATGTTTAAGTCTTTAACACATTTTGAATTCATTTTTGTGCATGCTGTGAGGAAGTAGTCTAACTTCAATGATTTACATTCAGCTGTTCAGTTTTCCCTACACCACTTGCTGAAGAGGCTGTCTTTACTCCATTCTATGCTCTGACCTCCTTTGTCAAAGTTTCAATGACCAAAAGCTTGTGGGCCTATTCTTGATAATTTTGTTTATCCGTTCATTGATGGGTGGATATTGTTAGTAACTTTTGGCTACTCTAAATGATACTGCTATGAATATTGATGTGAAATTTTTTATGAGAATATGCTTTCATTCTGTTGGCTGTACATTTGGCCCGCCATATCTGTAGTTTCCACTACATGGATCCAGATGACTGATTGTAAAGGGACTCGAACATCCCTGGATTATGGTATCCAGGGTGTGGGGTTCCTGAAACCAACCACCCAAGGTTATTGAGGGATGACTCTACATATAGGAGTGGAATTGCTGAGCCATATAACTCTAAGCTTTTGAGGAAATACCAGACTTCTCCAAAGAAGCTGCACCATTGCCCCTTTCCTCTGGCCGCATAAGAGGTCACTCTGCCTCCTGAATGACATTTGTTATTGTCCATGTTTTGGTTATAACCATCTTAGTGGGTGTAAAATGAGATCTCATTTTGTTTTTGATTTCCCTAGTGATGCTGAGCATCTTTTCATATGCTTATTGGCCATTTGTATATCTATTTAAATTCGTGGTAAATTTAAAAATTGGGCTTATTTCCTTGTATTGTTCAGTTGAAAGCATTCGTTATATATCCTGGATACTACTCTCTTATTAGATAAATGCTTTACAAAATTTTTCATCTATTCTGCACATTGTCCTTTCACTATATTTTTTTTAAACATTAAAACAATTTCTTTACAGGGGAGGTAGTTATGTAATGATTTATTTTATTTTTCTTGTTAAGCATGCACTCTCTCACTTGAGATACCCATTTTCCCTGTCATTTCACTTTCTTGATGATGTCCTTTGTAAGGAAAAGGTTTTAATTTTGATGAAGTCCAGTTTATCTGCTTTTTTCTTCTATCATTTGTGCTCTTGGTTTTGTATCTATGAACCAAAAGCTTATCCTAGGCCCACAAAAATTTATACTGTGTTTTCTTTTAGAAAGTGTATAGGTTTAATTTTTACATTTCTGTCTGTGATCTATTTTGAATTAATTTTATTTGTTATATAAAATATGTGTGTTCAGATTCCAGATTGATTCTTTTGCCTGCAGACACCCAGCTGTCCCTGAACCATTTGTTGAATAGACTATTCTTTCAATGGAGTGTTTTTGGCCCCCTAGTGGAAAACTGTCTGTAAATGTAAGTTTTCCCCGTGGGTTTTTATTGTGTCTCTTAGCTATATTTATCCACACTTATGCCAGTATCATACTGACTTAGTACTATAGCATTTTAGTACACTTTAAAGTGAGTCCTCCAACTTTATTCTTCTTTTTCAAGGTTGTTTTTGCTGTCCTGGGCCCCTTGCACGTCCATGTGAATTTTGGGATCAGTTTTTCAATTTTTGCAAAGAAGTTAGCTGGAATTTTGATAGGGATTCCACTGAATATATAGATCACTTTGAGGAGTCTTAACATTTATAATAATTTTGTCAATCATTCCAAGAAAATGGAATGTCTTCCATATATGTAGATCTTTTAAAATTTATTTAGGTGATACTTCAAAAAGTTCAATGTAGAAATCTTGTAAATTTTTGTTAAATGTATCTCTCACTTTATTTTTAATGCAAAGGCTGAGTTTCTTATGGGTGGGACTATATATCAATCTTCTTATTTCTAGAAGTCCTTCACAGCAAATACCCTAGGTATATATTTGCTACATAAATCTATCCACAACTATTCCCCGCCCCATGATATAAGAAACCAAGACCCAAGTTAAGCTACCTGAAAACACATATGTGGAAGTGAGAAATGAGACCCTTGGGTGGGGCTTTGTGCAGATGGTACTGAGAGCTTATTCAGAATGGCTTTTTCTTAATTTCTTTTAAACAACCCTTTCAGTGTATTTAGTCAGATACATTAAGAAAATGCCCTTTTGATGTGTGGAGTAGCTAAGACTATAATTTTCAGATAAATTCTAGTGAGAGTGTTGTACTTGAAACCTAATTTGCATCAATTTTTGAAGATTTATGTTTCAGGAGATTTGACTAAAGAACACCTGTCTTTATTCAATAACGAGAACTAAATGCTCAAGCAACATGTAAGAGTTTGAGCAAACTGCCCCCGCCCCGTAGTGCTGGGTGGCTGCAGCTGTAACTGAGTCAGCGTTTACCTCTCCCAGTATGCTTGTGGTGATCTGCTCTAAGGGGCTCGTCCAACAGTTTGTCAGTAGTCTGTTAGACAATGTCATAAAACATTGATTGAAGGTTGCTGGAATGCAATATATTCTTATTAATATTAAGTAAGTACATATTGAGTGCTTACTGTATGATGGAATTGTCCCTCAGCCTCACATGAATATTATTTCTCTTAAAACCTCTCATATTTCCTTGTTATTCTCACTTTACAAATAAGGAGACTGAGAATTATGTCTTCTCTCTTTTGGGGGGAGCTCATTATCAATGATGAGAATTTGTAAGGAAAAAGATATTGATTCATCATGAGAAAACATTTTTGTGAGAGTCAGCAATGAAGAAGATGAACACTGAAGAAAGTGATCATTGTTCGAGTGAGACAAGCCCTGGGTTGTGCGGAGTCAGCATCCCTGTCCTGGACACGGTATGTGTAGGGCTGCGTGGTGGGTGAGGTGGCGCGGCCACGCAGGGAACGCGGATGCTGGGGCCTTAGGCTGTGCTCAAGCCCGGTGGGGCTTTCTCCTAAGGGCAGTGGACCATCATTGACAGATTTTAAGTAGGAGAGTGGGGTGCTCTCGTAGTTCACATTTGTCTTGTAGAATGCTTGGAAACATTTAGAAGGCTTGGCAGGAGGTGATGTGATGAGTCAGTGTAGGGTGGCTGCGAGGTGTAGCAGTGTTCAATTTTCAAGTGGTTTTCAGGCCCATGCTTATGGCTTAGTAGCTGTGTCAGTTTGAATGACACAGGCAAGGAAGTGAAACAATTTATCTAGTCAATTGAAGCAGTGATGTACCCAATTCCCAGGACTGTTGTGGAGATCCAGTGAGATACACTGTGCAGTGTGCAGCATGGTCTCCAGCACAGAGTCAGTGCTGAGTGAGTGCCAGTGAGTATCTGGTAGGTCAGTTTAGGGTGGTGGGACTCGGTGACTGAGGATATCTGGTCCTTGAAGGAGGGGTCCATTCGCATCTGTGAGTGATGGGCCTGAGTTGGTAAACGCAGGGAGACCTTACCCCCCGACCAGAGGCCCTGGGTAGGACGGCTCGGGAGGGGCACCGTGAAGACAGCTCTTTGCAGGTGGAGTTGGAGGTGCCCTTGAAACATCTACGTGCAGTGTCACGAGCTTAAATAGGAGGTCTTGGCCCAGGCTGTGCATTTTCCTAAAATCTCAAGTCCTGAAGACGCCAAAGTATTGATCACTGAAAGTGAAGTCATACTTTAAAGGACAAATGAATAGTAGTATCATCTCTGTCATCAAAGCTCACGTCTATTTATTCATCACTCAGTTTGCTAATTGGGTACTTACAGAGCTCACTTCACCCTCCTCCCGTGGGATCAGGCTCCACAGAGAAGAGCTGGTGAGTCTCCCTCATTTCAAGAAGTAGACACATTTAGATTGTAGCGTTCTGTACCTTGCCAGACTTAGGATATTAGTCTGTTGGTTTAATTGTATTTTCTGTTGGCCATGTCCTGACAGGAGAGTAATTTTACCACATGGACATGTTTCTATTAGCTGTTACTGAGATTTTCTGATCTGATACATAGTGTATGTATTATATTAACTTTGTAGAGTAGTTACCATTTTTCTGTCTTTGCCCTTTAATTTTGTTTGCCCCTTCAGTGTTATATCCTTTTTGGGGCCTTACTTTTTTTTAATTAAATAATATCTGTTAGCAGTTAAGAAAACAAAAGCAAAGAAAAAATGCACATGAGAGCTAAATTTAGAAAATGTCTAGTGTGGTTTCTGTCTCGGCAATGGAGGGTTCTAGAAACTCTTAGAAACCTTCATTAGACAAGTGTTATAAAATGCTGATTAACAAATAAAACCTTCCTTCCTCATCTTTCAACCTGCACAACTAATTGTCAAGAAAGTGAGGGGAAATTCTCAGAAGCCAAGACAAACGAGAAAGCAGGGATTCTGGGAGATACGTGAGCGTTAGAAGCCGTGGGGTGCTGCTTGGCTTCTGGACTTATTTTCAGTTGCCTTGACAGGAGGGCAGGAGATGAGCCCCAGGCCTCTCAAAATAGGAGTTGGATGGGTGATCATATTATGGGCCTAGCCAATCCTGAGTATCTTGGTTTACTAAAGGGTGAAAGAGGAAAAAAAATTCCTCAAGGCAAGAAAGTAAGGAAAGTCAATTTTGTTGGAAGTAGGGAAAAATAACAAATCCAAAGTAAGGATATAGTTTAAAGCTGTTCTGACATTAGAGTGACCACAACCTCCTGGCAGAAAACCACAGCTACTCCTTGATTGATAAGTTGTGTTTTGAATGAATCAGTGAACAGCCATTCTGAAAAAGGCCTCCAGAGTCTTGTGGATCAAGATACTGGACAGCAAACACCTCTCTTCCAAGGTCTCATTCAAATAACCAGAATGGTTTTAAAGGAAACTATCAATAATCTGAGTTCTATTTATTGACATTACTATATGCTAGGAATTCAGAGGTGACTATGTAGTTGTCTCCTCTTTCATGGACCTTACTTTCTCTTTGGGGAGACAAAATGACATAGTTGGGTATCTTGGTGGAGGGAGGTGTTAGTCTGTTGCAATTAGCCAGGAGAGGAGATTAAGAAAACAGTGAAGGGTGGGTGAACATTTTAGCTGAGGACAGTCTTGTTCACTTGGCTTTTAATTGCAGGCTCAATGAGCTGTCACTGGAGGGAATAGATCTTACGGAGGATGGACTTAGCTCAGGTCTCTTTGGAATGGACAAGGGAACCTTGAGAAAGACTGTCAAATCTGTGCAGACATTAAAGTTCACTTGAACGTGCTCCATCCCTGAGCCAAAGATAGGACAAATATGCAGCACTTCTTGAGGACAGAGGAGTGGTTTTTAAGGTTCTTCAAGAATGAATCCCAGGGAACCGAGATGGCCAGTTGTCAAACTGAGACTTTGC
The DNA here is from genome assembly GCF_048564905.1 of Vicugna pacos. Taxonomy (NCBI): domain Eukaryota; kingdom Metazoa; phylum Chordata; class Mammalia; order Artiodactyla; family Camelidae; genus Vicugna; species Vicugna pacos. The sequence goes on from NC_132997.1 coordinate 5,471,809, forward strand.
TCTTTGGACGGTGTACCCATCAAGGGTATTGGCCTTTTATATGTTTCCATTTGTCTTTAATACATGTCTGTTGATGAGGACGTGGGCACAAGTGTTTGACACCTTGTCGAGGTGATTTTGGATACCTGCCTAGAAGCACGGGCACAGTTGCCGCTACATCATACATCTTGCAGCCCGTCCCTTTCCCCAGCTCCGTAATCACGGCAGAGTGGTTCCTTGTTGACCTGTCCATCTCCTAAGTGACATCATAACCCATGAAAAGACCGGAGCATATTAACTTGGCTTTGTTAAAGTCAAAGGTACAGATCAAATATGGAGTCAGATTTGTAATTTCCTATTTCAGTAGTGCCATGGAGAAGACAGTTTGGTCAGCTTTTTGTAGTGCCCTGGAGGCATTCTCTCTCAGCTTCTGGGCGCCTCTGTAGAAAACCCTTCATAGCTGTCTGGCCTGCTGGAAAAGCACTCTGCCTGTTTTACCCTGAAGATGTGTTCTGTTTATAAACTCATCACTACTACTTGGAAAACAACTCAATAAAAACTCAGTTGGTTTTCCACCAGCCATGGGCAGGGGTGAGGTAAACAGTGTTATTATTTCATAAAATAATAGTAATAATAGTAATTGTGATATTAGTAGTAGTAGTAGTAGTAATAATAATAATAATAATATTAAAAGAAGTCTTAAAACAGGACTGAGCACATTGGAGAGAGTCAATAAATGCTTTCTGGCTTAAATCAAAAGTGATGACTCAGTGATTCCATGGCTGGTCTATTTGCTAAGCTAGTTACTCTTTGCTCCATTACACATTTTTTTTAAGTGAAAAAGAAATACAAGCAAATGGTTAAAAAAAAACTCAAACAGAGCACAAAATACACAAGTGAAAGAAGATTTCCCTCATCCTCTGTTCTTTCAGCCTTCTCTGGAAATGTCACTGTTTACTATCCTTTGGGTGCTTTTCCAGATATGCTTTGCACATTCCCACCTATGTATTTAAATTAGTTTAAAATTTTAGTTATTTTTAACTTAAAGGGATTTAAATCCTCAAGTGGCTTCTGGCCGGGTAATAGAAAAGAACAAATCTGACTCCATATTAGATCTGTTCCTTTGAATTTAACCCTATGCTCTGTCTCCTAGGCTTCATCTTGCTTGTAAAACAATGTTGCCTAGAGCCTGAAATAAACAGGAGATCCTATTCTGAAGGCTCTGACCTTTAAGGATATTTAACACTTTCATTCATTAAAAGATAGCAAATTGCATAATAGAAAATAACTTTTGTTTTGTTGGAGGATTGCAGGGATCTGACCCACGCAGATAGCTGCAAGAACAAAGGATTCTAAGAAGAAGGAATCCCTACACTAAGAAGTTTGCAACAACCAAGCACACAGGAAAGGAGCCTGAATTGTGACTTGGGGAGATGGTTTTCCAGGACATTAGTTTGCCATCTAGGTCTACAGAAACTTGCTATTCCGTGCCCCAACATCTGGTCTCCCAACTTATTGTCCTGTCCTGCACTGAGGAGAAAGAATTTCGACTTGGTAACACTCCTATCTACCTAGAAAGCTGGGCACTGGAGCTGAGTGTTATGGAAACAGGCCAGCCAAGAAAAGCACCAATCGGGGTGTTGGGTGTACTCAGAAGTATTATGCCGGTGGGCTCAGAGGGGCTCCTGCTCCGAAGTTCTGAGCACCTCCAAGACGTGCACATGAGGTTTTAAAGGCTTAATTACAAGTAAGGGGGAATTAGCCAATAAGGCTCAAAGAACAAAAAGCAAGGAATCAGTACGCTGGAGCTTATCAATTTGTAATAGATCACATTACTGACACTTGTTGAGCTTGGAATTACGAGTTAGGTTGTTAGCCCAATAAACTGACACTAAACTTCAGATATATGAGATAGCCCAGCAGAATTTAGATCAGTAAACCGACACTTATCACACTTAGATTTGTGACTTAGCTTGTTAGCCCAGCTGGACTTTTCCTTCACATGAGGACAGCTCTCCCACACCCAGGGAACCACTGCGAGCCCTTGATGTTTCCACTAGGGTTGGGTATGGTTTACCCAGGAGGGATGGGGACTATGCACCAACACTCAGGCAGTCTGCTCTGTCTGGGGCTCTGATCTTGTACCATCCCGCTCCCCGCCAGCCCAACACCTGGGATAGTGGAGCTAAGGCAGTGATCCTGCCTGCCTGTTTCCCAGCGTGTAAAAGGGGAATATGTACCTTTCCCAAGGTAGTTCTGAGCGACAACACCTGCGGGTGCTTGGTTCTCAGAGCAAGAGAAAACCCAGGTCCGCGTGGGGGCAATGGGTGTGATCCCCATAGGGCTTCTGCAGAAGCATCGGTTGGAGGGCTGGATCAGGGAGGTAAAACTTGAGCTGCGGGACTTGAAGGGTTACAGAATGGTACAGAGGCTCGTCTGCCACCTCTGGGTGCCCCAGAGGTAAAGCTTTTTCTCTCCAACACCGCTACCACCCTCCCCTCTCCATATCCCTCCCTAGTCTCTGCTCATCCTGTCCATCTGTATCCCTCCACTTTTCCCCTCTGCTCCACCCACTCCCATCTTCTCCCTCCCTCGCTGTCCCACCTTCTCTCGCAGAACCCAGAGAGGATCGCTGGCCCTCCTGCGCATGCGCAGTCAGTGCCAAGTGGTCAGTGCCCTGAAGACACAACTGACAAATAGAAGGGGGCCGCACCCTGTTACAGCGGGTGCTTTCACTTTTTGGGTCCTTATGTAACTGCGTGGTGTTATTCAGGATCACCCATTCTGAACTGTGTGATGGTGCTGCGGTGTCTCCTAGTTATTTGTTTCTGTAAGTACTCATGTATTTTTTCCAATGTGTGGCACTAGACATCTAAAAATGCATTTTTCAGATGAAAAATAATGTGTATTAAATATAAAAGTCTGAAAAAAGGGTCAAAAGGGTCTATCCTTTTCCCAGTATTCAGAGATAATAATTAACACTTTAAAATCTATTTTCTGTTCTTTTCATCAGTGTGTATTAACTCTGTCATAAAAACCAGCGAGCACTGTGTTCCTGTTTGCTGTATGGAGACCTCCATTTTCCATTCGGCTTATTACAATTTTTTTTACAGTATTCTATCTCTGCTGGCATGATTTTTAATGACCATTATAGCATTCTGTGTTGTGGAATCCCCGTCCATTTTACCTTGGACTTAAGTAAACTTTTAAATTCCAAGTAAACTTAACTGGAATACTGAAAAGAGAACTGTGGTGGTACCGAAAGTCCCCTACTTCCCTTCCCCTTTATTCCTGAGAGTAAAAACTGCTGACAATGTGGAGTATATATTTCATGACCTTTAGGCCTATGTCATATATATATACACATACATAAATGTATATGAGTAATCTATGTATATGTGTGTGTATATAAGCTTTATTGAAAAATAAGGCCATACTATATGTTTTCTGCAGCTCGGTTTATTCACTAAGGTATATATCACAGACGTCCTCTCCCTCCAGACTCACCCGGTCCTTTCAGATAGAGTAAAGGGGTCTCCTGATGTGCAGGTTTGGTCTCTTGTGTAAGGACACCTTTCGTGGGAGAGAACTGTGGACAAGGCCTTGGACCACGCTGAAACACCGGAACTTCAGTGGCCACAGCTCACCGTGATTTACCGCATCATTGTCTTGATGGTGGACACTTAAGTTTTCTCCATTTTCCACTGTCAGAAAGGGTGTCTGACTGGCATCCTTCTTGTACAAACATTCCTGTGATCTTGTATGAGTATTCCTTTAGTTAAGGTTTCTGGAAATTTAGTCCTTTGATGTGACAACTACATAAATCCCAGGCTCCTTTCAAGTGAATCTAGAAATTCCTTCTCCTGTGGGGAATGAAAAGATGTAGAATAAATTTTGTAACCAATTCTCTATCGCTGGGTATGATTCCACTTCAGCTTTTCTTCCCACCAATGTAAACAGTGCTGTGTAAATGCTCTGATGAGTACATCTTTTTGAACTGATTCTTTTTGTAAATGAAACGATTCCTAAAAGTGAAGTTCAGCCTGTGTGTACACACGTTTTCCAGGGTTTATATATCCATTGACATGTCGTCCTCCAAAAGATCACTCCCAGTTTGTTGTCTCAAAAATGGACACTAGCTGGAATATATTTTACAAATATTTGGCAATATGATGAGCAAAATGATTTTCATTGTTTTAGTTTGCACTTTATGACCAGTGTGGTATTGAGCATTTTTCACTCATTAGCCACCTAACTTTTAAAAAGTGAATGATCCCTTTGTCCTTTGCAAATATTTCAGTGAGGGAGCTTCTTGTTGCTTTGTGACAGCTCTATGTATATTATGAACATTAGCCCCTTGTCTTCATCAACATGTATCACAGAGCTTTCCCTTGTCATTTTTTGCCTTTCATTTTGTTCAGTAGGTTCATTTTTGTTGTGGCCTAAAATAACCTTTAGATAGTAAATGTTTTCTTTTTGGGTTTTATTCTTGATATTATTCTTAGAAATGCTTTCTTATAATGGTATAAATTTCTTCTGTAGGTTTTTTTAATCTCTAAGATGGAGATGATAATGGTACTTGTTACAGTGAGGAGAAGCTGAATTGATATGAGCAAAGAGTTGTATTTGCTCTTATTAGTACTTTCTAATATTTACATCACTTTCAGTAACTTTTCTTGTGGTCATTATGACTGGAAAAGAATTTGTTATTTCCAGGGATTTTCTGATTGTACCAAGACAATTATTGAATTCATACTTTGCTTTTTAATTTGAAATCACACCTGTAAAAAATACTTATGTACACTAGAGTCTCTTTTTGAGCTCATGATTTATTTCTGTCAATCTTACTTTCTTACTCTAGCACTATATCTTACATATTGTAAAAATTTATTTAATATCTGACAGTGCAATTTTTTGATTTGCTTTTCGATCCCTATTTTTCTTTGCTACTATTATGACTTCATTTTTCCTGAAGAATTCTAATATAATTTTTTCAAGTTAAAAAAAGGATAAGTGTTGTCATGAGATTTTTTAGTAATTTTGAATTATCTTTAGGAGAACGTACATCTTTACAAAACTGCTTTCCTCCATACAAAAAGTTGATGTCTCTACTTTCATACTTCTTACTTTACCCCTCAGTACAGTCCTGTACTTCCTCCATATACAACATGGGCATTGTTTTTGAGTTTATCCCAGATTATTGTTGATGTTTTTGTTAATTTTTTAAGTGAGAAATTTTTGCTATTATATTTTTTAACTGTTAAAACTGACACCTAGGAAGGCAGATTCGGTTTGTAAATACTCACTTTGTAACTTCTCATTTAAAATTGTAAGTATTAAGTACTTGTTACAGAATCCTTTCTTTTCTGTTTTTAAAAATTTGTTTCCAAGATTCTCAAAATGGTCATAGCTAAGTAGTATAGGTGGGGAGACAGATGGAGAGAGGTAGTGTGGCTCATGTACAAACTGTGAGCACTTTCATGGCTGCCTTTACGTTGGAAAAGCTGCTGAAGAGTCCAGGTTAGACCAGGGGTGGCTTTGTATGCACTTGAAAGCCAGCTTTCCTGCCTATATGGTGAAGCCTGGTGGGCGTGGCAGGTAGATGATCAAGGTCGAATGGAGGTTATTGGCTGCACAGAGCGCTGTTTCTGAGAACTGGAGACCATCGCCATGGGAAATGCTTGGTGCCAGGAACAATGCAGAGGAGCTGGGGACCCTATGTGTTAAGGATTTTCCAGCCCTAGTAGTGGGAAGATCAGACTCTGCGTTCAGATCTGAGTTTGAATTCATCCTCTTTAGTTTACTTGTCCTCTGACTTTGGTCAAGCTATATACCCTCTTTCACTTCCTGTTTCCTTGTCTCTCAAAGTAGGAGAATTACATCCTGCTGCTAGAGTGTTTGATCAGGTTAAATAATTTGTGTCTATAAGATGTCACGTACAGTCACAAGCTCAGTGAGAAAAGGGCTGTTGCCTGTTCTTCTGCAACTCAGTGCTTGACAAGACATGGGGGAAAGCCAGTCCCTAATTTGTGTGTGATGCAAGTAGGAACAAAATTAATGTCTTGCCTTTCCCTAGCAGTACTCTTACAGCTTTGCTTCATTTACTTCTTTCCTCCTTTCCTTTCCCCTTTCCCATCCTCCACCAAAAGAGCCTGAGACTCTCTCAGAATAATAGATTCAAATTAATTTAAAGGTAGGCTCATTCTCACGAAATAATAATAACATAAAAAAAACTGTGCATATCCCAGAATACGTTGTATTTGATTTACACACACACACGTGTGCGCGCACACACACACACACACACAATCAGGCTACCTCCCACTTGCAGAGGGAGAAGGACCACTTTTTCTGAGTTTTCACTCACTGAGCGTGAGAACAATGTCTCTTACACAGACTTTCACCAGGCTTCGTGCATGGTGTTTTTAATTGAATTTCGGCTTTGTAGCCATAGATATAGTCTCCTAATAGAAGAGAGAAAGTGGAGACATAGACATTCTGCTGAGATATTGGTGTCATCATATTTTAGTTGTAAAGGACTTAAGACAGCATAGAGTCATAACATTTCATGGGTGAGAATCCATTTTGTTGTCACTTGGACAAGAACCTGGATCTTCTGCCATCTTGTCCACGTGGGTGAAGAGGCAACTGGGCAGGGGATGGCAGGCATCCTTCTTGCTTGAGTTCCATGTTCTTGCTAGTTTTCGTTGCTCAGCTGCCTTTAGTTTATGTCCATGAGGCCTCTCATGGGAAGGTCACTCTGTCCTGATAGAATGAGTTTCTTATCAGCAAAAAGCTCTGGAGCCACTCATATTTCCCAGAGTTTTCTGCTGATCTGCTGACACTTTATATAATTGAGACTTAAGAAAATACTGAATATAAAATCCTTATTGTTATTGTTTGCCCTCGAGTTCCATAGGAATGGGGTGCTGTCTCAGGCTGTCTAAAGCTCGATCTGAACAAAGATAGGGTGATAGGTTGTGCTGCTGTACCTCCAAAGTCAAAGGGGATTTCCACCTTAGCTTTTAGAATCAGGCAGATGAGTTCAAATCTTGCCTTTACCAATTATTATCTTTGTGTCTTGGGGGAGAAATTGTACTTTTTTGTGTCCAAATTTGATTATCTGTAAATAAGTTCAGTATTTATTTTAAGGTTTCTGTTTTAGAATTGAATGAGCTAATACTCTCATTTATACCTAAAATAGTGATTGCATGGTTCTATGCTGGTGCCTTGGTAGTTGATTACTAAGGGACTCCGCAGTGAGAATGGGGGTGGGGGACTCCGGGGTAATAGAGTTTATATTCCAGGATATGCTTGTAAAAGACTGGATGTGCAGTGGATTTTTAGTAAATATCTACTCCTTTCCTAATCTGCATTGATTGTGTATATATCTTTCTACTAATGTATAAACAATTTTTATTGCAATTTAAATATCTTTGTAGTACTTACAATATGTAGCTTTAAAAAATACGTGAAATAAAATGATTTGACTTTTATTTTCTTTTCAATAAGCATAACAAAACAAAAGAAAAAGAAAAAAATGTTTGAAGGAGTAGAAATAATTTTATTTCTTGGAATCAGTTCCGTATAATAGGTTTTTTGTTCGTGTTGTTAAACAGCATATAAAACTGATAGGTTGTGACATTCTAGAAATGAGGAAACAGTGGAGACATACTACCTCTAATGCAGTCACTTTGTTACCAAGTCCAAACTCGTTCTGCTTGCTGCATGACAGGCCAATAAATCGGGAGATGAGATGTTGGAGTAAGGAATAGTGACTTTATTTGAAAATCTGGCAGACCCAGAAAATGGCATATTGATATCCAGTAGAACTCTCTTCCCCAAAGCAGAATTCAGTCTCCTTTTATACTAAAAAGCGGCGGGGATGTGGCTGGTTGTTGCAAACTTCTTGCTGTACGAATTGTTTCTCCTTGGAATCCTTTGTTCCTGCAGCTGTCCATGTGGGTCAAATTATGGTGCCCCCGTATAACCTCCAAAGAAAAGAAAGGTTATTCTCTATTTTGCAACTTGCCATCTGTACATAAGTGTAGAAGAGCTAATATCCTTAAAGATCAGAGCCCGGAGAATAGGCCCTCCTGGGTATTTCAGGCTAAAGGCAACATTCTTTTACAAAAGGTGCAAAAACATCAAGTCTGAGCCTAGAAAACAAGGTACAGATTTAAAGTCAGACGAACACATCTAACATGGAGTGAAATTTGTTCTTTTCTATTAGAATTAATTTTTCTACCTCATAAATAATTTTAGTAAGAAACATGAGCAATTTTTAAATTTTTGCTTCTTAATAAAGGACTAAAACTACACTTTAGTGAGCAGGGATGCTGTGCGTGCTTTGGGGTCACAGAAAACTCTTGTTGGGGGTGGTCGACCCTGCAACATGTCTGATGCCCCGTGAGTGTTGGTGAGGGTCCCCCTAACCAGGGGCTCTCTTCAGGAACCACCATATGGGCATTGACCTCTGGAGACCTGTTTTTCAGCTGCAGGAAAATTTTTCAGATTTTGTGATGGGAAAATCACTCCAGCTGGGGATAATCAGGGAATAAAGGAAGAGGAAAAGGGCTTGAATTAGAGTAGAAGAGAAGGACAGAAGATCAGGGAGCCTGGGGGCTTGGCAGCGGGGCCTCGGGAGAGAGAGTAGCAGAGATATGGAAGTGACCGGCTACGGAACCAGCTCCTGCACCTTTCCCCGCACCCAAGCCACACAGCTCTTAATTGGGCCCAGGAATCTCTCCTGTCTGGATGTCACTCTGGGCAGAACCTTGAGAATCGAAGGTAAGGGGTGGGCAGCACTCACCTAGGGGGTCACTGAGGACTTTGATCAAGTCCTCATTGACATTCCCAGTCATATGCCTTCACCTGTTCTTTATCTCAGGATCTGAGAAGCAGGAGCAAGGAACACAGGGAGAGATCCAGGAAGATATCTGACTGTGTTAAGAGACGACAATCACAGCGACACTGGGAGCGAAAACACTTGTAGCAAAGTAAAATAAATTCACAACTATTGCATCAGAGCTGCATGTGTGAGAGAGCCTAAGCCTGTCTCAGAGTGCAGGGGACAAGAGGAAAGGAATGGTAAAATTAACACTGATAATTGAAATTTTGTTAAATAGCCTGCTACAGTTAATTCTATCACGTGAATGTATGCAGGTTTATTTCTATGAGCATTTATAGGTTCACACAACCCCACCAGCCCGTCTTGCCCCCATCGGGGATGGGATTTCTCAAGCACAGTGCCCCTCCTGCTTGCGTGGGCCATGCTGCGGGTCCTCGCCTGGGGCCGCACTGCTACAGGACTACTGAGTCCCCGAGGCACGATCTGGGATACATGACAGGAACATCTGTGCTCTTGGCTGAGGGCCTCCGTTTCACCCTGCTGTGTAAGAATGCCGGTGACTCAGTTAGAAGCATGCATCCAAGCCGTCCTTCCGTGTCATCACCATGTAGAAGCGGTGTCTGAATCTTCTGAATTTCTGCAGAATGCGGTTTACAGTCACCTTCAACAAGTGAGTGTGTGTCCTCTTTCAAGTGGAGGAATTACTGCCGTTTTCCTGGAACTTACTCACCACTAGTCCATCTGATTTTTCTGTGCTAGGATTCAGTAAGGCCTGCTAATAACTCTGCAGTCAGATCTAGAAACCCTGATGAAGAGGATTATTTATTTTCTTTCTTTAGATGATAGAACTTTATTTTCAAAATTGTGAGTTTTCTGTTCTTGGAGGAATTTTTTCGGGGGTTGGATAAACAACTTTGCTCTTACCATCTTTGTGACCTGTTGCTATATGCGTCTCACCTGTCTTCTGTCACTTGTGAGGCGTTTCCATTTGTGACCCTGTCCTGGTTGTTCATGTAATAAAACATAAAATCTGTAAAAGTACAGTCCCTTTTACTCCGAAGACATTCCACAAATACTCCTTTAATCTCTGTGTGGTTTTAACAAGACACAATCATCAGAACATATACTTGCAGGTTGCCAGTGCAAAATCCCCAAATCAATTGTCTAGCTCAACATCTAAAATTTTTCTAATCTACGTTGGATTTGTATGGATAAGTGAAGTTGTTTGCTAAGAACTCAAGACCAGGTTTATAATACAGGCTGATTTAGCTCAGCAGGTCCTCCCAAGCTGAAGCTCTGCCAGAGGGCGGGGCCAAGGGGAGAGGGCGGGTCCTGCCCTCCCTGAGCTGACAGTTTCATGGCAAAGACCTTCACCAGGTGAAGGAATTGAAGTTTCTTCTAAGAAAATTGGGTCTGAAGATTCCAAAAAGCGTGGGAGTGACACAATCCCATTTGTCTAATGTAGGGAAGAGTGGCTGTGGGGCCACTTGGGAGACTCGTGAGTCCAGGTGGGCAGTGTTGGTGGCTTCCACTTGAGCGGTAGGACAGTCAGTGGGTAAAAGCGAACAGATTGAAGGCATGTTTTGATGGTTAAAATGAAAGGATCAATGCTGTCTGTGAAGGTAGGATGGAGTAAGGCCCAGGTTTCTGGGTGGATTAATGAGTTAAATAATGGTCCTGCTGTGTTCTGAGGACGGAAAGCTGCAGAGGGAGTTCTGGGGGAAAACTGATGAGTTCAGCTGTGGGTAATGTGAAAAGGTATTAGATGTGTGATCTGGGAGCTCTGGTGAGAGCCAGTAGTGAGTAGGGGGCGGGGAGAGAGACTTTCAAATCATTTTGTCTTCTGAACATACATATAAGATTGAGTAATGACATAACCCCTTTATATTCTGGATTTAAAACCCAGTAACATTTTGCTATATAGGCTGCAGGGGTTCTCAATTTTTTAATAGAAATAAAACAAATTGAAACAAAACAGTGGAGTTAATGAACATCTTAGAGTTCATGTGTGTCCTTGTATGTATTTTGATTTCTCATCTGTTTATAAACATAATCTACAAAAAGTTAACTTGCTTAGCATAACTTTTAAATAGAGGGACGTGACACACTCTGTTGGTGGCTCAAGGTGATTTCTTGGGCAAATTATGTAGCCTCTCTGTGCCTTAGTTGCATCTTCTGTGACTGCCCCCGGGCCCCTCATCACAGCTGATTCCCTAGAATAGATGTTGGGAGGGAGGCTGCTGAAGGGAGTAAGAGGTGGCAACTGCTAGGGACACTGAAGAGAGAGACAAAAACAGATTAAAGCCGAGAAACTGAGTGCTAATACACTCAAAGGAGAAAGAATCCCGCAGTGTTTTGAGCCACTTAGCATAAGGGAAACAAAATCACGTGGATCCAAACTCTTGAGCATATGAGTATTGTGGGTGGGAGGGTGTCATCAGAAAAGGGTTGAGAAGAGGCCTTTTGGTTTCCCTTAACGTTTCCAGTAAGGATGGGGCACAGAAGCGAAAACCACCCGCTTCACAGTAGAAAGTGCTGTTTTGTGCAAAACTGACGAAGGTTGGAGACCAGTGATCAGTTGTGCTGGCAAATGAAGAGACTTCTGGATTGGGGCACTTGCTGTGACTTCCAGGTGACCTGCTGGCTGGGGGCTGTGAGGCGGGCAGTAGGTTTGCAGTGTGACCTGGGCATAATCCCTGGCTCTGAGGCCCCTGCAAGTTTCTGCAGCGGCTGCTCTTGCCCTGCGATGGGAGGGCATAAAAGGGCATTGTAGCACACGAGGGCAGGAAGGGGCTGCTTTAAAAGCAGACATGTAGCCTCCTGCAGCTGCAGACCTGCAGGCAGTTTGGTTCATTGTCGTGGAGAGGACTTTGGAGGCCTTAGCGTCGTCTTAAGACTTGTTTTCCCTTGGGGACCAGGTTTGCCTTTGCATATAAATATTGAAGGTTTGGGCTTCTGGCAAAGCTGTTTTCAGAGATGGGTATATACGTAACATATCGTATAAAATAAAATGTTTTTATTTAATATGTGGGACTTTGCAGTTGTTGGGAACAGCTCTTTTGACCTGGTCTCCACGGAGGACACTAGCGGTCGGCAGAGCGTGCGGGAGGGCAGGCAGCCTGCAGTGCTGCTGCGGGGGGTTCTCCCCAGCATGGTGCTCTGCTGAGTTCACTCTTCTCTGAGTTTGGTTGCCAGAGGAGCAGACAGCATAGTAATGAGTTCTGGTGGGATTGTATAATGACAGGAAGAAAGAGGGAGCCGTAGTTCTTCTGGACTACTACACTCTTTTGGTTCCTGATCCAGTGTGTCCCATTACAGAATTGATGAGTTGTGTCTATTCTGGGACTTGATTGAAATAAACGTGCAGCCTGAATGTTAAGAGTTATGTTTTATTTGTCAGGAGGACTCGAGCCAGGATGACCGCCTCTCGGAACACTCTGAGGGACTGCTCCCAAGAGTAGGGGAGAAGCTGGGATTATATAGGAGCTTTACAACAAAGACCAGGTAGTTAGAACAATAAAACATTGCTTGTTATCTAAAGAAAGCCAGGTATCTCAAGTTCAAGAATTTAGTGCTTTTCAATATACGGGAGGAAGCCAACATTTGGGCTCACTGAATATATTCTTTAGACAAGCACCTAGCTATCTAGGGCCAGTAATCTGTCCTTTCTTATTCTGAGTCTGCTCAGAGGGCACCGTTGTGAGTGGCTGCAGGCCTGTTTTCACTGGGGTGCGGCAGCAGTCGCTGATGACTTGTTTTCAGCATTCTTTGTTTAGTGACATGGTTGCAGTATTTTCATTCACATTGTAGTATTTTCGTTCACAGAAAATTATGATATTACCCTGATTATGGATAATCTGGAACCTTGGAAAGGAACCGAGATGGAATTACTGCAGGTAACTTCTACTTTTATAAGCCGTGTGCAAACATGAACACGGAGGAAGCATACAAAAGGATTCGGTGGTGAATGGGAAGGGTTTCTGCATGTTACAGGAGAAGGCAAGGCAGAATTCCTCTTCTTTGTGGGCAGGGACGTGAGTCCAACTTTCCTTTCTGAAGTGCTTTCTGAGAACTGTTTATGGTAATTAAGGAACATAGACAAACGGTGGCACACATTGCATTTAAGAGCTGGCCGGCTTCAAACTTGGGTATTGGACAGGTGGATTTCATAGGCAAGTGTTCAGGTGGATGGGACAGAGATGGAGCCGAGGCCTGGGGCCATATTCACGTTGAAATCGCCATTAACTCACCATAGCGCCTTGGACTAGAATGTAACCACTCTTAATCTTTTGGTGAATCTGTGAAATGGGCATGATAATATTCGTTACTTCCTGGGATTGTTGTAAGTTCTAAAGGGTATTATAGCACACATGAAACACTTAACACACTGGCACTTAGCAGTTTACACTTTGTGCGGCCACCAAGCTTGGCGTGTGTCAGAGCCGTAAAGGCAGTATTTATCTGTTGAGGATGCACTGGTAGCCCCTTGGCTAGGTTGTGAATTTGGTGATTTCCTTTAATACTTGTAACTCTGTGTTCCATGGGCAGTTATTTTCATAGACAGATGAGGAATCTCAGGGTAAAAAGACTATGTAATTTGCCCAAAGTCAGACCATAATTTTGGGTGCAGGGGCCTCGGTTCAGCATGGGCCCCTGGGCCTTGTGCCTTCTCCGTTCAGCACCAGATCCAGATGTGGGCTCGGCTGTTTCCCTGCCCAAAATATCCGGCAGGCCGCAAGACACAACTGGCCCCGTGCTGCTTGAGCAAAATCTCCGGAGGAGAGGCAGTTACAAAAGGGATAAACATAAAAACAGACGACAGCAAACTGTGATCAGCCCTGAGAAGGAAAGGAACACGTCTCGCCCTGCAGAGCTGGGAGCTTTCCCGTCGGGCTGCTCTGGGGGCGTTCATCTCAGCTTAACAAACTCTGCTGCTGCACCAAGGCAGGAAGGCAGGGCGCGTGTGGCCAGATAGACAGGGCCTCGTTGATCTTACTCATTCCCCATTAAGCGACAGCTGTCTCGGGCACTTAACTAATAAACAGATGTTGGCCATAATCATCACGCATTTTGACTGGTAGCTTTATTGGCGCCAACTTTGAGAGGAGGTCATTGAAGCTGGGGAGTTTGCTGCATGCCCGTGATTACCATGGAAATATTCCCACTGGTCTTTCAACCTTGACTGGTGTGGCTGTCATGTCCCGGCCCTGTGAATGGCATCGTGTAGCTTCTCCCAAGTGCCACAAATGACTTACATTGATATGCTTAATTCGTAGGAAATGGTATGCGGTAATAAGGGAAAAAAGGCAGTAAGAAATTGTTTGGAAAACTAGAAAAAAACCTATTCTTTCCCGGCTGGTTGAGCGTACCCTGTATCACCCACCCTAATCACTGCCTGTCACCTCCTTCCGGCCGACTCCATGTTCAGAAGCCACTCTGAGCCTTGGGAGAACATTTTGCCTCATGAAACTTTTGACTAGGTCCCGTGACTTCTCTGTCCCTGGTTAACTCTCTCTAAAGCCATGTAAATTTTTTGCAGGCTCCTCCACTCAGATGTAAGAATAGCCTCTTTAAACTTCTTGATGCAGCTCCGTAATGAAGATCTTGCGAAGGAAACATAGCCAAAACCTGGGAGTTATGCACATAGTGACTGCAACCTCAGCACTTTGTTAGTTCAGAATCAGAGGGGTGAGTGACTCAGGAAAGGCTTTTTTAAGGTAACAAGGGGAAAGTGAAAGGACGCAGGCTGTGTGAGAAAGAAACATCTCGGTCATAGCCAGCAAGGCACCTGTGTTCAGGATGGGGTGTGGCGAGTGCAGAGTTCTCACTAAGAAAAGAGTGGTGTGATGGGAGCGAGGACAGTTGGGTACTTTATTGGGGAGGAAAAAAAGTGGGCTGTACATTTCCTGGTTGAACAAGAGGATTGTGACATTATGTGCTTGTATTTTGGAGAGAAGGGTTTTGTGGGGACAGGCCTAGGAGTACGCTGTATGGCTGGGGAGTCAGCACAACAGAGAAACACAGAGAACCGGGCAGACTCCAAGACCCATGCTGGGGGAGAGGCTGCCTGCAAGCTGGAGTCCTGGAGGCTGCTTCTGTCCCTTAGCTGGGGTCTCAGACCTCACTTCACATCCCAGTCCTGTTGATAGAAGAATAAAAAAACGTTGGGCATGAGAAGGGCTGTGTCCCAGGCTTTTGTTGAGTCCCTGGGATGTGCCCCACCAGATTTTGTTCTTTGACTTCATGCAGTAAAGAATTCAAGAGCAAGCCAGTGTTGAGTAAAGGTATATTTATTCAGAGAGATACATTGACAGGCAAGAGAAACTTCACGAGGTTTGGGGGTTTGATGCTCAGATTAGAAGTAGGTACACACTGCACAGACAGAGTGTGGGCCTTCACCAAAGAGGGAAAGAGAGTGGTGACCGCGAGGTGGCGCTGTGTTGCTTGTTTTCTTGGGCTTGGTGGTTTCATATGCTAATAAGTAGAAGGACCAGCCTTAGGGCAAGGGGCTGGGATTTCCTGGGAGTTAGCCTTTTCCCACCCTTTGACCTTTTGTGGCTATCATTGGGACTGCCATGTTGCCTGTGGCATGTTATTCACCACGTTACTATTACAATGGGTGTTTACTGAATCTCAAGATCTGCTAGAAGTTAAATCTCTTCATCCTGAGCCTCAAGGCCTTTTGGGGGTTGAATGCTTCACCATTTTGATGTCAATTGCTGTGGCCTTCCTTGAATGGCTGTGCTCTTCCCCCTTCCATCCTGTATCACTGTGATGACACAAAGACAGTAAAGGCTGGGCCCTAACCGTGCTCCTGCATTTAAGGGCGGGAACTGTGGGGTGGGCTTATGATGACTCTGAGTGGTGAGAAGGATGTTTCAGATTTTCTCACGTGAGACATGGGGATCTGCCAGCAGCCTCCCCAGATTTATCTCACGGGCATTATCCCTTGTGTTGTTATGGAAACAACAGGCCAGCCAAGAAACAAGAATCACACAGAGGGTTGGAGTACTGAGATTTATTACGCTGGCAGGCTCAGAGAGGTTTCTTTTCCAAAGCTCTGAGCACCTCCAAGATGTGCACATGAGGTTTTATAGGATTAATTACAAGTATGGGGCTATTAGCCAATAAGGCTCAAACAACAAAAAGCAAGGAATCAGTACACTGAAGCTTATCAATTTGGAACAGATCCCGTTACTGACAAATGTTGACCTTGGATTTTCGGGTTAGCTTCTTAGCCCAGTAAACTGACACTAAACTTCAGATTTACCAGGTAGCCCAGCAAAACTTACATCACTAAACCGACACTTATCACACTTAGATTTGTGACTTAACTTGTTAGACCAGCTGTGGTTTTCCTTCACAGTGTCACTTATCTTTTCTATTTTTCTTTTTTGCTTTTTTTAAGTATTTAATCCAAATTTAATATCAGGGTTTTTTGGGAAAGAAATTTCTCTTTTTCTTTTCTTTGGTGATCTTTTATGGGGGCAGGTAATTAGATGTATTTATGTGTTAGTGGAAGCCCTGGGGCTTGAACCCAGGACCCCGTGCACGCTAAGCACACGCTCTACCACCCGCCCCATCATCTTTTCTTTTTGGTTTAGCTGCCAAGAATCCTACAGCTGAATTTCTAGTCAGCCTTTAACACTTGCTCTGACTTCATGGAATCCATTTTTATGAGTTTATCTCCCCCTGGTTTCATTTAAGTATTGAATCTCCATTTTCTCTTCACTCTCAGGTTTGCCTTTTTGTTGTTAAGGTTGTTAAGCTGTTTTTAAAAGAACTGTTTAAATTCTCTTTAGCAAGAGGCTGAATGTGAATAAATATGTAAACAAACAGCACAATTAAATGCTTTTATACATTCTAAGCTATTTAGTAGTTACTTAAAAACCGAATTGAATATTAAAGTGATAACATTTTAGAAATATTTTTTAATTTTTTAGAAAGATATAGCTGATTTAAAATATGATATTAGTTTCAGGTGTACAATAGATGCTCCATTTATAGTTACTGTAAAACATTGTCTGTATTCCCTGTGTTGTAAGATACATCCCTCTAGCATGTTTACATTTCATGTTGCAGATTTTATAAGAAAGTTGGGTAACGCAGAGCCTGGGACATGGCTGTGTCTGACCCAGGTTCACGCTCACCCTGCCTGTCAGAGCTCAGGCCTTCACTCCTTTCTGCAGGGGAGAGAGTGGAGGCAGCTCTCATCAGTGCTGGCACCACCCTCTGAGTGGCAGTGACAGCAGTGATTGTGTGTGGAGGTGCAAAGTGTTTTTCCAAGAGCTTTATATGCGTTTCTGAATTTAATAATAAAAGCCCTCCTGTGAGGAAGCGTTTTAAGCTTTTAATGTATAATACATCTTATTTTGATATTGATAGATTTCAAACCACCGGAAAATTTACAGGAGTAGTAAAATAAAAGCTTATATACAGTTCACCTTAAAGGGCACTATTTGACTTTTTGTGTCTGGCTTTTTAGCATAAAGTTTCAAGGTTCATCGATATTGTAGCCTGAATTAGTACTTTATTCTTTTTGTTTGATAATATCATTTTCCTTTTTTTCGTTTTTGGTCTATTTAAAAATATTTTCATTGAAGTCTAGTCAGTTTATAATTTTGTGTCAGTTTCTTGTGTGCAGCACAACACTTCAGTTAAATAGGAACATACCTGTATTCATTTTCATACTCTTTTTAAACACAAGATACTATAAGATATTAAATATATTCTCCTGTGCTATACAGTATAAACTTGCTGTTTATTTGTTACATACTCAGTATCTGCAAATCTTGAACTCCCAATTTATTCCTTCCCACACCCTCTCCCCTCTGGTAACCATAGTTTGGTATCTATGACTCTGTGTCTGTTTCTGTTACGTAGATAAGTTTATCTTTTTGTTTCTTTCTTTTTTTTTTAGATTCCACATGTGAGCAATCTCATATGGTATTTTCCTTTCTCTTTATAGCTTACTTCACATAGAATGACATTCTCCAGGTCCATTGATGTTGCTACAAATGGCATTATTTTATTATTATTTTATGGCTGAATAGTATTCTATTGGACAAATATGCTACAACCTTTTTATCCAGTCATCTCTCAGTGGACATTTCGGTTGTTTCCATGTCTTGCTATTGTAAATAGTGCTGCTGTGAACATTGGGGTGTAGGTGTCTTTTTGAATTAGGGTTCCTTCTGGATATATGTCCCAGAGTGGCCTTGCTAGTTCATATGGGAGGTCAATTTTTGTCTTTAGAGGAACATCTATACACTTTTCCACAATGGCTCCACCAAACTGAATTCCCTCCACAGTGTAGGAGTGTTCCCAATTCTCCGCAGCCTCTCCAGTATTTATTGTCAGTGAACTTCTGAATGATGCCTATTCTGACTGGTGAGAGGTGATACTTGATTGCAGTTTTGATTTGCATTTCTCTGATAATGATATTGAACATTTTTTCATGTGGCTACTGGCTATTTGTACGTCTTCATTGGAGAAATGTTTCTTTAGGACTTCTGCCAATTTTTGAATTGATTGTTTGTTTTTTTTCATATTAACTGTAAAAGCTGCTTACATATTCTGGGAATTAAGCCCCTAGCAGTTTCATTTATTGCAAATATTTTCTCCCATTCCATAGGTTGGTTGTCTTTTTGTTTTGCTTACTGTTTCCATAGCTGTGCAAAAGCTTGTAAGTTTAATTAGATCCCTCTTGTATATTTTTGGTTGTTTTTCTATTGCTTGAGTAGACTGCTCTAGGAAAACATTGCTGAGATGTATGTCAGATGTTTTGCCTATGGTTGCTTCTAAGAGGTTTATAGTGTCTTGTCTACATGTTTAAGTCTTTAACACATTTTTAATTCTTTTTTGTGTATGCTGTGTGGCAGTAGTCTAGCTTCAATGATTTACATGCAGCTGTTCAGTTTTCCCTACACCATTTGCTGAAGAGGCTGTCTTTACTCCATTGTATGTTGTCACCTCCTTTGTCAAAGTTTCAATGACCAAAAATTTGTGGGCCTATTCTTGGTAATTTTGTTTATCCGTTCATTGATGGATGGATATTGTTAGTAATTGTTGGCTACTCTGAATGATACTGCTATGAATATTGATGTGAAATTTTTTATGAGAATATGTTTTCATTCTTTTGGCTGTACATTTGGCCCGCCATATCTGTAGTTTCCACTACATGGATCCAGATGGCTGATTGTAAAGGGACTCGAACATCCTTGGATTATGGTTTCCAGGGTGTGGGGTTCCTAAAACCAACCACCCAAGGGTATTGAGGGATGACTCTACATATAGGAGTGGAATTGCTGAGCCATATAACTCTAAGCTTTTGAGGAAATACCAGACTTCTCCAAAGAAGCTGCACCATTGTCCCTTTCCCCTGGCCGCATATGAGGTTTCTCTGCCTCCTGAATGACATTTGTTATTGTCCATGTTTTGGCTATAACCATCCTAGTGGGTGTAAAATGAGATCTCATTTTGTTCTTGATTTTGCTAGTGATGCTGAGCATCGTTTCATATGCTTATTGGCCGTTTGTATATCTATTTAAATTCATGGTAAATGTAAAAATTGTGTCTATTTCCTTGTATTGTTCAGTTGAAAGCATTCGTTATATATCCTGGATACTACTCTCTTATTAGATACATGCTTTGCAAAATTTTTCTTCTATTCTGCAAACTGTCTTTTCACTATATTTTTTTTAAACATTAAAACAATTTCTTTACAGGGGAGGTAGATAGATGAAATGATTTATTTTATTTTTCTTGCTAAGCACGCCCTCTCTGACTTGAGATAACAATTTCCCCTGTCATTTCACTTTCTTGATGATGTCCTTTGTAATAAAAAGATTTTAATTTTGATGAAGTCCAGTTTATCTGCTTTTTTCTTCTATCACTTGTGCTCTTGGTTTTGTATCTAGGAAACCAAAGCCTATCCTAGGCCCAAAAAGATTTATACTGTGTCTTCTTTTAGAAAGTTTATAAGTTTAATTTTTACATTTCTGTCTGTGATCTGTTTTGAATTAATTTTATTTGTTATATAAAATATGGGTGTTCAGATTCCAGATTCCAGATTCCAGATTGATTCCAGATTCCAGATTGATTCTTTTGCCTGCAGATACCCAGCTGTCCCTGCACCATTTGTTGAATAGACTATTCTTTCAATGGAGTGTTTTTGGCCCCCAGGTGGAAAACTGTTTGTAAATGAAAGTTTTCCCCGTGGGTTTTTGTTGTGTCTCTTAAATTTATTTATCCAAACTTATGCCAGTTTCATACTGACTTAGTGCTATAGAATTTTAGTACACTTTAAAGTGAGTCCTCCAACTTTACTCTTCTTTTTCAAGGTTGTTTTTGCTGTCCTGGGCCCCTTGCACGTCCATATGAATTTTGGGTTCAGTTTTTCAATTTTTGCAATGACGTTAGCTGGAATTTTGATAGGGATTCCACTGAATATATAGATCATTTTGAGGAGTCTTAACATTTTTAATAATATTGTCAATCATTCCATGAAAATGGAATGTCTTCCATATATGTAGATCTTTTAAAATTTATTTTGGTAATACTTCAAAAAGTTCAATGTACAAATCTTGTAAATTTTTGTTAAATGTATCTCTCACTTTATTCTTAATGCTGTTGTAAATGGAAAGGCTGAGTTTCTTATGGGTGGTACTATATATCAATCTTCTTATTTCTAGAATTCCTTCACAGCAAATACCCTAGGTATATATTTGCTAGATAAATCTATCCACAACTATTCCACGCCCCGTGTTATAAGAAACCAAGACCCAAGGTAAGCTACTTGAAAACACCTATGTGGAAGTGAGAAATGAGACCCATGGGTGGGGCTTTGTGCAGATGATACAGAGAGCTTATTCAGAATGGCTTCTTCTTAATTCCTTTTAAACAACCCTTTCAGTGTATTTAGTCAGATACATTAAGATTATGCCCTTTTGATGTGTGGAGTAGCTAAGACTATAATTTTCAAATAAATTCTAGTGAGAGTGTTGTACTTGAAACCTAATTTGCATCAATCTTTGAAGATTTATATTTCAGGAGATTTGACTAAAGAACACCTATCTTTATTCTGTAACGAGGACTAAATGCTCAAGCAACATGTAAGAGTTTGAGCAAACTGCCCCCGCCCCGTAGTGCTGGGTAGCTGCAGCTGTAAATGGAGTCAGCGCTTACCTCTCCCAGTACGCTAGTGCTGATCTTCTCAAAGTGGTTCGTCCAACAGTTTGTCAGTAGTCTTTTGGACAAAGTCATAAAACATTGATTGAAGGTTGCTAGAATGCAATATATTCTTACTAATATTAAGTAAGCACACATTGAGTGCTTACTGTATGATGGAATTGTCCCTCAGCCTCACATGAATATTATTTCTCTTAAAACCTCATATATTTCCTTGTTATTCTCACTTTACAGATAAGGAGACTGAGAATTAGGTCTTCTCTCTTTTGGGGGGAGCTCATTATCAATGATGGGAAGTTGTAAGGAAAAAGATATTGATTCATCATGAGAAAACATTTTTGTGAGAGTCAGCAATGAAGAAGATGAACACTGAAGAATGTGATCATTGTTCGAGTGAGACAAGCCCTGGGTTGTGCGGAGTCAGCATCCCTGTCCTGGACACGGCACGTGTAGAGCTGCGTGGTGGGTGAGGCAGCGCGGCCACGCAGGGAACGCGGATGCTGGGGTCTTAGGCTGTGCTCAAGCCCGGTGGGGCTTTCTCCTAAGGGCAGTGCACCATCATTGACAGATTTTAAGTAGGAGAGTGGGGTGCTCTCGTAGTTCACATTTGTCTTGTAGAATGCTTGGAAAAGTTTAGAAGGCTTGGCAGGAGGTGATGTGCTGAGTCAGAGTAGGGTGGCTGCGAGGTGTAGCAGTGTTCAATTTTCAAGTGGTTTTCAGGCCCAGGCTTGTGGCTTAGTAGCCGTGTCATTTTGAATGACACACACAAGGAATTGAAACAATTTATCTAATCAATTGAAGCAGTGATGTACCCAATTCCCAGGACTGTTGTGGAGATCCAGTGAGATACACTGTGCAGTGTGCAGCGTGGTCTCCAGCACAGAGTCAGTGCTGAGTGAGTGCCAGTGAGTATCTGGTAGGTCAGTTGAGGGTGGTGGTACTCTGTGACTGAGGATATCTGGTCCCTGAAGGAGGGGTCCATTCACATCTGTGAGTAATGGGCCTGAGTTGGGAGACGCAGGGAGACCTTACCCTCCGACCAGGAGCCCTGGGCAGGACGGCTATGGGAGGAGCACCGTGAAGTCAGCTCTTTGCAGGTTGAGTTGGGAGTGCCCTTGAGATATCTACGCAGAATCACGAGCTTAAAGAGGAGGTCTGGGCCCAGGCTGTGCATTTTCCTAAAATCTCAACTCCTGAGGACACCGATGTATTGATCACTGAAAGTGAAGTCATACTTTAAAGGACAAATGAATAGTAGTATCATCACTGTCAACAAAGCTCACGTCTATTTATTCATCACTCACTTTGCTAATTGGGTACTTACAGAGCTCACTTCACCGTCCTCCCGTGGGCTCCGGCTCCACAGAGAAGAGCTGGTGTGTCTCCTTCTTTTCCAGAAGAAGACACATTTAGCTTGTAGCCTTCTGTACCTTGCCAGACTTAGGATATTAGTTTGTTGGTTTAATTGTATTTTCTGTTGGCCATGTCCTGACAGGAGAGAAATTTTACCTCATGGTCATGTTTCAATTAGCTGTTACTGAGAATGGTGATCTGATACATAGTGTATGTATTATATTAACTTTGTAGAGTAGTTATCATTTTTCTGCCTTTGCCCTTTAATTTTGTTTGCCCCTTCAGTGTTATATCCTTTTAGGGGCCTTACTTTTTTTTAATTAAATAATGTCTGTTAGCAGTTAAGAAAACAAAAGCAAAGAAAAAATGCACATGAGAGCTAAATTTAGAAAATGTCTAGTGTGTTTTCTGTCTCGGCAATGGAGGGTTGTAGAACCTCTTGGAAACCTTCATTAGACAAGTTTCTTAAAATGATGATTGAGAAATAAAACCTTCCTTCCTCATCTTTCAAGCTGCACAACTAATTGTCAAGAAAGGGGAAATCCTCAGAAACCAAGACAAACGAGAAAATAGGGATTCTGGGAGATAAGTGAGCGTTAGAATCCGTGGTGTGCTGGTTGGCTCCTGAACTGATTTTCAGTTGCCTTGACAGGAGGGCAGGAGGTTAGCCCCAGGCCTCTCACATTAGGAGCTGGATGGGTGATCATATAATGGGCCTAGCCCATCCTGAGAATCTTGGTTTATTAAAGGGTGAAAGGGGAAAAAAAAAATTCCTCAAGACAAGAAAGTAAGGAAAGTCAATTTTGTTGGAAGAGGGGAAAAATAACAAATCCAAAATAAGGATATAGTTTAAAGCTGTTCTGGCATGAGAGTGACCACAAACTCCTGGCAGAAAAGCACAGCTACTCCTTGATTGATAAGTTGTGTTTTGAATGAATCAGTGAACAGCTATTCCGAAAAAGGCCTCCAGAGTCTTGTGGATCAAGATACTGGACAGCAAACACCTCTCTTCCAAGGTCTCATTCAAATAACCAGAATGGTTTTAAAGGAAAGTAGCAATAATCTGAGTTCTATTTATTGACATTACTATATGCTAGGAATTCAGAGGTGACTATGTAGTTTTCTCCTCTTTTATGGACCTTACTTTCTCTTTGGGGAGACAAAATGACATAGTTGGGTATCTTGGTGGAGGGAGGTGTTAGTCTGTTGCAATTAGCCAGGAGAGGAGATTAAGAAAACAGTGAAGGGTGGGTGAACTTTTTAGCAGAGGACAGTCTTGTTCACTTGGCTTTTAATTACAGGCTCAATGAGCTGTCCCTGGAGGGAATAGATCTTACGGAGGATGGACTTAGCTCAGGTCTCTTTGGAATGGACAAGGGAACCTGGAGTAAGACAGTCAAATCTGTGCAGACATTAAAGTTCACTTGAACGTGCTCCATCCCTGAGCCAAAGATAGGACAAATATGCAGCACTTCTTGAGGACAGAGGAGTGGTTTTTAAGGTTCTTCAAGAATGAATCTCAGGGAACCGAGATGGCCAGTTGTCAAACTGAGACTTTGCTCTTTGGACGGTGTACCCATCAAGGGTATTGGCCTTTTATATGTTTCCATTTGTCTTTAATACATGTCTGTTGATGAGGACGTGGGCACAGGTGTTTGACACCTTGTCGAGGCGATTTTGGATACCTGCCTAGAAGCACGGGCACAGATGCCGCTGCGTCATACATCTTGCAGCCCATCCCTTTCCCCAGCTCCGTAATCACGGCAGAGTGGTTCCTTGTTGACCTGTCCATCTCCTCTGTGACATCATAACCCATGAAAAGACCGGAGCATATTAACTTGGCTTTGTTAAAGTCAAAGGTACAGATCAAATATGGAGTCAGATTTGTTCTTTCCTATTTTAGTAGTGCCATGGAGAAGGCAGTTTGGGCAGCTTTTTGTAGTGTCCTGGAGGCTTTCTCTCTCAGCTTCTGGGCGCCTCTGTTGAAAACCCTTCATAGCTGTCTGGCCTGCTGGAAAAGCACTCTGCCTGTTTTACCCTGAAGATGTGTTCTGTTTATAAACTCATCTCTACTCCTTGGAAAACAACTCAAGAAAAACTCAGTTGGTTTTTCACCAGCCATGGGCAGGGGTGAGATAAACCGTGTTATTATTTCATAAAATAATAGTAATAATAGTAATATTAATAGTAGTATCAGTAGTAGTAGTAATAATAATAATAATAATAATAATATTAAAAGAATTCTTAAAACACGACTGCACATTGGAGAGAGTCAATAAATGCTTTCTGGCTTAAATCAAAAGTGATGACTCAGTGATTCCATGGCTGCTGTATTTGCTATGCTAGTTACTCCTTTGTTCCATTACACATTTTTTTTTAACTGAAAAAGAAATACAAGCAAATGGTTAAAAAAACTCAAACAGAGCACAAAAATACACAAGTGAAAGAAGTTTTCCCTAATCTTCTGTTCTTTCAGCCCTCTCTGGAGATGACACTGTTTGCTATCCTTTGGGTGCTGTTCCAGATATGCTTTGCACATTCCCACATATGTATGTAAATTCCTTTAAAATTTTAGTTATTTTTAACTTAAAGGGATTTAAATCCTCAAGTGGCTTCTGGCCGGGTAATAGAACAGAACAAGTCTGACTCCATATTAGATCTGTTCCTTTGAATTTAACCCTATGCTCTGTCTCCTAGGCTTCATCTTGCTTGTAATCAATGTTGCCTGGAACCTGAAATATACAGGAGAGCCTATTCTGAAGGCTCTGACCTTTAAGGATATTTAACACTTTTTCATTCATTAAAAGATAGCAAATTGCATAATAGAAAATAACTTTTGTTTTGTTGGAGGATTGCAGGGATCTGACCCACGCAGATAGCTGCAAGAAGAAAGGATTCTAAGAAGAAGGAATTCCTACACTAAGAAGTTTGCAACAACCAAGCACACAGGAAAGGAGCCTGAATTGTGACTTGGGGAGATGGTTTTCCAAGACATTAGTTTGCCATCTAGGTCTACAGAAACTTGCTATTCCGTGCCCCAACATCTGGTCTCCCAACTTATTGTCCTGTCCTGCACTGAGGAGAAAGAATTTCGACTTGGTAACACTCCTATCTACCTAGAAAGCTGGGCACTGGAGCTGAGTGTTATGGAAACAGGCCAGCCAAGAAAAGCACCAATCGGGGTGTTGGGTGTACTCAGAAGTATTATGCCGGTGGGCTCAGAGGGGCTCCTGCTCCGAAGTTCTGAGCACCTCCAAGACGTGCACATGAGGTTTTAAAGGCTTAATTACAAGTAAGGGGGAATTAGCCAATAAGGCTCAAAGAACAAAAAGCAAGGAATCAGTACACTGGAGCTTATCAATTTGTAGTAGATCACATTACTGACACTTGTTGAGCTTGGAATTACGAGTTAGGTTGTTAGCCCAATAAACTGACACTAAACTTCAGATATATGAGATAGCCCAGCAGAATTTAGATCATTAAACCGACACTAATCACACTTAGATTTGTGACTTAGCTTGTTAGCCCAGCTGGACTTTTCCTTCACATGAGGACAGCTCTCCCACACCCAGGGAACTACTGTGAGCCCTTGATGTTTCCACTAGGGTTGGGTATGGTTTACCCAGGAGGGATGGGGACTATGCACCAACACTCAGGCAGTCTGCTCTGTCTGGGGCTCTGATCTTGTACCATCCCGCTCCCCGCCAGCCCAACACCTGGGACAGTGGAGCTAAGGCAGTGATCCTGCCTGCCTGTTTCCCAGCGTGTAAAAGGGGATTATGTACCTTTCCCAAGGTAGTTCTGAGCGACAACACCTGCGGGTGCTTGGTTCTCAGAGCAAGAGAAAACCCAGGTCCGCGTGGGGGCAATGGGTGTGATCCCCATAGGGTTTCTGCAGAAGCATCCGATGGAGGGCTGGATCAGGGAGGTAAAACTTGAGCTGCGGGACTTGAAGGGTTACAGAAGGGTACAGAGGCAGGTCTGCCGCCTAGGGGTGCCCCAGAGGTAAAGCTTTTTCTCTCCAACTCCGCTAAGACCCTCCCCTCTCCAGATCCCTCCCTACTCTCTGCTCATCGTGTCCATCT
The DNA here is from genome assembly GCF_048564905.1 of Vicugna pacos. Taxonomy (NCBI): domain Eukaryota; kingdom Metazoa; phylum Chordata; class Mammalia; order Artiodactyla; family Camelidae; genus Vicugna; species Vicugna pacos. The sequence continues at coordinate 5,498,266 of NC_132997.1, forward strand.
GTATCTCTCCAATTTTCCCGTCCTCTCCACCCGCTCCCATCTTCTCCCTCCCTCCCTGTCCCACCTTCTCTCACAGAACCCAGAGAGGATCGCTGGCCCTCCTGCGCATGCGCAGTCAGTGCCAAGTGGTCCGCTGGTTGGAAGCTCCATATCCTAGCCGGGGATCGGGCCCAAAGTTTTCTCAACTCTGTCGCCCGGTAGGCCTTTGGTTCCTGTCTGGGGCCGGGGCCTCTGGCTGTGGAAGTGCAAGGTGGGGGGCTCCCGGAAAAGTGCTCAGGCGGTTGCGGGAGGGCGGTCCGCCTGTCACAGTCCCCAAGGGCGCCAGTCAGCCCGTGTTCAGATGAATTGCTCAGGCCAGACCCCTCTACCCGCGCCACCTGCCCCGGCGCCCCGGCCACAGCTGCCAAGGGCCAGGTGTGCACCTGCCACCTCTCACCCAGCCGGGATCCCCTCAGTCCGCGGCTGGCGTCCCCTTCCCCTCTCCCGCCCGCGAGTCCTATCCTCCCTGGCTTCCTCTCCTTGGCCGCCGGCCCGTTCACGCCCCTGGGAGGGCTGTGTCCGGGCGGGCGGGGACTGCGGACTCTGACGGGGCGGGGGGCTGGGGCTGGGGCTGGGGCTGGCCTCCGAGCAGGGCTGCAGCCCCCGTCCCTCCCCTTTCCCTCCCCCCCGGGGCAGCCCTCCTCTCCCTTTCCGGCTCCCGGAGGACCAGCTCAGTGGCGCGGGCACTGCTCCCTGGGCTGAGAGCCTCAGGCTGTAACGCCCTGCTTCTCCAGTTGGAGTCGGGAAAAGGGAGTCTCAGTGCTGAGCGAGCTTCTGTCTCCTCCCTCAGTTTTTCTGCTGCAGGTAAGTACCTTGAACACTTTCAGGTGTTATCATGGCTGTGCTTGTTGATGTCACGTGTTTTTATAGTGAGAGTGATTACAGTGGTGAAAGCAGGGCTTGGTTCTGTTAAAAATGAGCTGAAGGCATGAGGCTGTGACATCCTCCTTCCTTCCCTCTCCCAGGGTGAAAGGAGTGATCCTCGATTTTAAAAAGATAGTTACAGTCCCTAACTAGCCCAGCCCAGCTAGTGTGTGTTAAGAGGAACAGCACCACCAGAGGCCTTGGAGACCCAGGGATATTGCAGTCCTAAAGAGCTCCTGGCACTGTTTGGTTTGTTTGGGTTTTTTGTTTTTCTTAAATTGTGTGATAGACTAGTGGTATAAACAGAAAAATAATTGTCAAGAAATAATTCTTCATGTAACAGTGTTATTGTGATATAGTTCACACACCATGAATTCCATCCATTTAAATGGTACAATTCCGCAGCTTTTAGCATATTCACAGTGGTGCAACCATTATTATTCCAGAACGTTTTCATCACTTCATAAAGACCAGTAGAAATGAATGACCTATCCACCCCTCCCCAGTGGTGGTTCTAAAGAAATTTCTTGGCTATTCCTGATCATAAATTAACTTGTTACATTCCAAGAAAAATCTGGTAGGAATTCTAATCAGAATTGCAATGAATCTGTCTATCAAACCTGGAAGAATTAATGTCTTTATGGCATAAACTTCTTCTACCCATGAATATATCTGGGACCCTATCTTTTCATCTGTCCAGTGCCTGGCCCATGGGAAGTCCTCACTACTTGTTGTACTTGTGAATGATGAGATTCTATACATCGTTAGTTGCAACTGTAGCCTTTCACAGAAGAGAAAAGTAACCTCAGGGAAGCAAGTGACTCTCTGATGGTCAGAAAGAGTGACAGCCAGTGCTGAAGTGATCTAGTGGACTTGGTGCTTGCAACCAGAATTCTCCACCACATACAGTTAAGGGGATTAGAGTGTTCTTTTTTTTTTCTTAATGGCGTTGCTTTTATTTTTACTTATTTTTTTAAATTATTTTTTATTTAAGTGTAGTCAATTTACAATGTTAGTTTCAGGTGTACAGCAGAGATTCAGTTATAAACATATGCATATATATATATATATGTTTTAGATTGTTTTTAGTATAACTCATTACAAAGAATTGAATATAGTTCCCTGTGTTATACAGCAGGTCCTTGTCATTTATTTTATATTTACTAATTTGTATCTGTTAATCCCCCCTTTCCTGCCTGCTAAACACAGTTTACTTTCTATGTTCATGAGTCCATTTATAGGAGCACTGTTTTTCCTAGTAATATATGCTCTTTGGCTGCTTTCAGTTTCAGTAATTTCATCTTATCTGTGGGTGCTTTTATTCTGGTGGCCTTTATGTGGTTTGCACATGTGGTAATAGAGATCTGTATTTGGGAGAAATTCAGGCCTCTGTAGTCCCTGGTACAGAGTGCCCACTGAATTGATGCTTGAACTGGGAAAAAGGCACAGTAAAGTTTGGAATTTCAACTATGGTTGAGAATTCCAGGGTTCTATAACCTGTTTAGACAACCTTAATATTGGCTGCACCCATACTGGGTAATTTGGTGGAAATTCATGGTATGGTGGTGTAGAGACAGGGCCTTGTATGCTTCTTCTCTTTCTGTTTTATTACACTCATTCTCCTGGGCCTCCCAGATCCACCCCCAGAAGTGCCCAGGGCTGGCTTGGTGCTGCGCTGAGGCAATATTTGTTAATAAGGCCCTTTCCTCTTCTCATCTGAGCCTCCGGTTCTTTCTCTGCACAATGAGGGCTAAGACTTGATAAGTAAGACTTTTAAAGCCATGTTTCCTTTGAGAAACAGAAAATGCAAATCTCTCCTCTCAGCCCAACCCTTTAGATTTTGATAAGTCCTCCAAGGAGTGACATAGCTCTTTGTGGAAAATGAATGTGATTGTGATCCCAGGTGAAACAGAAAAGACTCTTCAGAGATTGATTGCAGGGAGAGGGCAGGAAAGCGGCATTATGTCACACTTTCTAGTGTGAGATCTGGAGCAGGGGCTTGGATTTAAATATGGTGACTGACGTGGCCTCTCTCTAATCTTGTAGAATGTGATAAACTTCTCTACCTCAGTTTCTTGATGTGTCAAGTTGGGGTGATAATATTTTAAGGCTTTTGTGAAACATTATACACATAAGCCATTTGTGTCTCGGTAGAAACCAGACCTGCTAGGGATTCAGGGATTGGTTTTAAAAAATCTTGTCCATAGCAGACTGTCTGTGTGTATTTTAAGTTCCTGGAGGGTGAGGGTGGGTCTATAGCCCATCGTGGGACAGGTGGCCCATAGTTCTCTGTGCCCCAGATTACCCCTTCCTCCCCAGTCCTCTTCCTCAGTCCAGGATGAAGTTCCCTTGTAGATTTACTCAGAGGTCTTGTGGAAATAGCTTTCCATTTTATTGTTTCACCAAGAAATTCTGCCATCATGATCTCTTTGGTCAGGCTTTGAAGGGCTGCCATCATGATATCTAGTAAGAATTCTATGGAATTGGGAGTTTCTATTTAATGAAAAGGAAAAAAAATTACAAATAGAAAATTAGAACAAGGGTGGTTTCAGGGGCTCTTTGAAATGGACACCATTAGCTTTGTTAGCTTCAGGTGCTGTGGCCTGTTGCCACGAGGACCCATTCCCTTGCTCTGAAGTTGGAGGTACCAGTGGGTTCAGTGGGAATGATAACTGAGTGTATCTCATGGGCTGGGCATTGACCTATTTGTACTGTGTGTTCCTAATTTGACACAGTGAGCTTACCTAACCTCAATAACCTCTTTAAAAAATTAGACTTCTTATTTTGAGATGTAATGTAGATTCCCATGTGGTAGTAAGAGATTATATGGAGAGGGCATATGGACCCTTTGCCCAGGTTTCTTAACGGTTCCATCTTGCAGTGTTGGGGTACAATTCATTACTGGCTCACTAACAATTTGAGGTTTGTGTTATTGCCCTCATTTCTATTCATGATTAAACTGGGGCTTAGAGAAGCACACAGGCCTACCCAGGTCACCCATTTTGTTAGTGCAGAGTCGGGTGAACGTGGGCTTGGGATTTCCAGGCAGTACCATTATGATGGTCTGTGGCAGGGAGCAGCATTCACTTGCTTGTTTATTCATTCATTCAACAAACATTTATTGAGTAAACTCTGTGGGTCATACGCTTTCTTTGGCTTATCTGATTATTCATCACTACTGAGAATCAGGCAATGTTTATATTTTTAATCTGAGAAAATTAGCTCTGAGAGGTTATAACCCCCCCAAAGGAAGTATAGCTCATTAAGGAGGGATAGTACATTTGTACAGTCACCTCTTTTTATGCAGGTGGTACCCTAGACATTTTACATTTGCAAACATCCGTAATTCAGATATATTCTTGTAAGGCAAGGATTTTTTTTTTAATTGAAGTATAGTCAAGTTTACAATGTTGTGTCAATTGCAAGGTGTTTTTTGACTTTTGAATTAAAAAATACTTTTTCAGGAGGGTAATTAGGTGTATTTATTTGTTTCATTTTTTAAAATGAGGTACTGGGTTTTGAACCCAGGACCTCGTACATGGTAAACATGTGCTGTACCACTGAACTGTATCCTCTTCCCCTAGGCAAGTTTTCTTATCCATTATTATGAAGCTTAGGGGTTCAAATAATTTGGATAGAAATCCAGATCTTTTAATCCTACTGTGGTCCTTTTCTTTATATTCTGCTGAAGGGGTTTGGGGAAAGCATTTTCTTTGTTCATTTTTTATTCAGCATTTTTGAGCAGTGACTTTGCATCAGGGCCTTGCTAGGTGCTTGGAAATAGAAAATAAGAAATGACCCTTCTCTGCAGAGGCAGGAAGCCTAGACCAAAAGCTGGGTAATATGATCTGAGATACATTAGCCATGTGCAGACTCTGAGGACAAACTGTACCCCCGGATTTGCTTTGGCTTCCCTTGCCTTCTGGCTGGTACACACCAGGTCACAGCAACCCAGATGGGCCCGTAGCACACAGCAGATTATGTACCTCCATCTCCTCACCCCTCTCGGCAGGGCCAGCAACATGAGCATCCCTGACTACGTGCAGTGTGCTGAGGACCACCAGACACTTCCCATTGTGTTCCAACCAATGGAGATCATCTCAGAGGAGAATTTCTTTTGCATCTATCAGCTACTCACCTCGGTGAGCCATATCAGCCCATGCGGCTCCCAGTGGACATTCTGTATCCACTACAGGCACCACTATGTGCCTGAGAATGGGTGGAGCGTCTTCCAGACACACCGCAAAGTCGTGGGCCTTGTCACCATTACCAACTGTCTCTCTGCCAAGGCCTTGGAGAAGCTGCACGTGCAGAGGGGCTGTATGGCACCGGGCTTAATGACCCTCAGCTCTTTGTCTTTGTGCTGCATGGGGAGGTAGCCGAGCAGCCGTTCACCGACGTGTCCTTCAATCTACGAGGACTGCAGGGTGGTGGAGAAGAGGATCGAGGACTTCACTGACTCACTCTTCATCTTGCTCAAGTCCAAGTGGCTGGATGGTGGCCACAAGAATTTTGGGGCAAGATTCCCCTCATCTGCATCCCTTTTGAGAAGGAGACACAGACAGCAGGTAAGTTTACCTGGAGGCCAGCCCACCCTGGCTGTGTGCCGGATTTCTTCCCTACATCCAGAAAGGGATCAGCAAGGAAGAAGTCTGTCTTGTAGCCAAGGGGGGAGGGAGGTGCAGCCCGCCGGTTTACAGACATTTCAAAGTGAATCCGCCTTTGTTTCAGAGAGATCCTTTTAGGGTTAGTGTGGACACTTACTCCCGCTTTACAGCCAGGACCATGGTGGGAACCCTGGAGTTGCTGTCCAATAAATTAGCCAAAGCCACTGCTGCTAGGAGCACTGGGGAGGTGGCTGGACTGAGCTGAGATATGCTGTAGGTCAAATGCACATCAGACGCTGAGGCTTGTCTAGCAAAAGTATATAAACTATCTCTTTACTTCCTACATTGATTACATGTCAAAATGATAGTATTTTGCATACAGTTGATTAAGTAAGATCTGTTCTTAAAATCAGTTTCTAGTATTTGTTTTTTGTTTGTTGGTTTGTTTCTTTGTTTACTATTTTAAACGTGGCAACTGGGAAACTTTCTTTACATGGCTCTCATTTCATTTCTGTTGGGCAGCCTGTCCTGGGACAGTCTCATCCCTTTGCTTTTGGATGAGATGCTTAACCCCGAGAGGCGGAACGAGGCGCTGGTTGAGCTGGGGCTGGAGCCGGTGTCTCCTGCCTCCCAGACCCAGCACCTGTTCGGCTCAGGCCCTCTCTTCTTGCCCGACAGCCACCATGCCAAGTTAGGACATCAGAAACACCGCCAGGGACTTCCGAATGAACTCCTTATGCAGGGAAAGGCGTATCACGGTGTATGGGACAGAGCAGGGAAATGTTCATTCTCAGTTTGTCCCTGTGATTAAGTCAAAGGCCCCACTTTGCCTCGGAAGTACAGACGAGCTCTTTTGGGCTGCCTACCCCCCCACCTTCTGCTCTGTTTCCCAGTGTATCTATCGTGCTGTCCCTCGGGCAGAAGAGGGTGAGATGTCTTTGCCGAGAAGTGGTCCCCCTTTGCTGGGGAGAGTTAGGGAGGCTGTGTCCCCCCGTCCTACGGCCTCTGTCCTTGAGTCTGGAGAGGGCTCATGGTGGTCCCACAGGTGACGGTCGGAGAACCTGGCACATGCTGCTGGGCCCGCCGTGAAGGCAGTGCTCTGTGATTCTTGAACTTACCTAAGATCAGATCCTACTTTCTGGTTGTTGGTAAGTTGGAGGAGAAGATGTTAGAGAATTGATAAAAAGAATGTCTAGACCAGCCCTGTGAGTGAGAAGAGAAGTGGACCCGAGTCCCACCTGCGAGAGCCCACCTAGCGGTCTCTGGATGAATTTTCTGTTCCTCCCAGATATACCTGTATGGCTTAAGGAAGGGGAGAGGCTTGTCGTGGCCATGATCTGTGCTTGTCCTCACAGGGTCCTGTGACCTACATGCCCGCACTCCCCTTCTGCTTCTTGGGGATGTGCTGGTATGTTTAGGAGCCTGGGCACTGCTGAGGGCATAGCTCCCAGCACCGTGCTACACAGAGTCTGGCTCTGTTCACCTCACCTGTCAACACCTGCTGAGGCCCCAGGCATTAGTCAAGGTAGGTGCATCGGTGCAACGTAAGCAGGGACCACCTTCTCCCCCTGGACAGACTGGTGAGTGAGCATTGGAAGCCTTGAGCCCTGCCCCAGCCCCCACGCCAGTGCCTCCTCTTTTGTCATAGGAGTCACTGGTGACATTTTTACTCAACAAATGCTTGTCTCTGAGTCTGCAGAGCCACCAAAGAATGCCAGCTTGTTTTTGTCTTTTGAAGTCTGCACTTGGGACTTGGCGGAGTAGCCGGATGTGTACTTAGCCCACAGTGTTTGACACTGTCACCATTGATTACCCAGAACCTCATGTACCAGGCATGGCTCCCGGCATCAAAATACAGCCGCGCATTAAATCTCCCTCCTTGTGGGTCTGTCTGTCCTGGTACCATAAGAGCTCAGCCAGTATCTGAACGTCAGTGAGATAACGCGGCCAGTGAGCTCGGGTCAAGCACATTCTCCTCCAGTCACTTTTACCCCATTGTTGCTTTTAGTATTCCACAGTCATTAGTTTTTTAAACAATGATTTGGTGCAGGAGCAGAGCCTAATTCTCTCCTGCTACTCTTGGTGGAAGTGAGTAAAACGGTCCAGACTGAAATGCGACCACAATTTGTAGCTCAAAATCTGCCTAGACGCTTGTAGGTGGAATTTGGGTTAGGGGCGCTGACCACGTTGGGGTCGTCCGGCAGCACCGCTCCCCTCAGGCCCCTGCTTTCCCTGGAGCAAGAGGTGAGGGTGGGTTTCACCATCCCCGCGTTCCTGGCCTCACACACTCACGTAAATTCTTGTACATGCTGTCAAAATCATTTTTGTTCTTGTGTGTTTCTAATTTCTCTTGTTCCTCTTTTCCTTTTTCTTTATTCCTTTTTCACTTGTACTGCCCAGTGAGCATGTTGTTCCATCTGAAAATGTGGGCTGTGCACATCCTGCATTGGAAATAGCCAGATTGCCATCCGTGCTGTCTCAATCGTTTTAAAAAGCAAAAACTTTACAGCTGTGTTGATCCATGTATTATCCTCGTCATTTTGTATTTTCTTAATTTTTGGACTATTTACTTTGTTTGCACATTACCCACTGGTTTTTGATACCTGTTAAAATCCTTGCTTTGAGGAACCTGTTTGGTCCTCCTTTTATTTGGTGACAAATGCGCCCTTATTAAATTTGTTTCATTGTTTTGAAGAAGTGAGATGCGAATTGATTTAGGCGGCTGCTGAGGGATTCTTTTCATGGAGTATTTAAAATTGTAAAGTCAAATTCTGCGGCAACTTGCACGATTCCTGCTTTTATACAAATGTGCTCGGCACGCGGTTCCTGGCTGTCGCTGTGTGACGTGCGTGACGGCGCTACCTAGCCGGCGGTCACTGGTGAGGAAGTGGCCGGCTCGGGGGTGAGCATCTGCAGGGGACGCTGTTGGAGGAAGCAGTCACCGTTTGGTTCTTTAATTTTCTTTTTTTGCATTCAACTTCCCCGTGCCATTTACTTTACTTTGCCTTCATAAAGGGGCTGAATTGGGTCTAAAATCCATGCCACTATTTTGTTCCGTTTACGAGGCTGGTTTTTCTGAGTATCAGGAATACATGGCCTTCTCCTAAGTAGCTGGCTCACCTGGATCTGTTGGACACAGGGACAGCTAAAACGGCCATAGCTTCCTCTCTGCTTCAGCCAGTGGGCATTCAGAGCTGGGTCTGTGGTTTGCCTCAGCAGCCGTGCAGACCTCCCTACCCAGGGATTTACTTTTAACCCATGTTGGTAGTAAATAGCTGAATCCGTTTCTGTTGCAGCTGACGTCCACCACTGACGGCCATGTCATTAGTTTGTGGTAGTCAGTCTCCAACACCCCAGACAACCGTGAAGGAAGATGATTTGGCCGACGTAGGACCTTGGATTCTCACCCTCACCATGGTTCATCTCACCCGGTGGAAGGGCGTGGCCACCACCATCATGCTGACCATGAGGCCTTGTTTCTCCTTTCATGCTCTGGTCCAAATGTGGACACTTCATTTTTCACTGAATTTGTCTCACTTGAGACAGGCCAGAATATCTGAATGAGTCCATCACATTCTGGGTGGTGAACAGAACAGAAGTAAGTGTCGCAAGTAGATGGAGTCTAGGCTGTCCGGGTTGGCAATTGCAGGCTGGGATCTGTGATGGCCGGGCTGTACCCTGGACACAGGCCTTTCCCGTGGCTCCCGTGAGCCCAGGAGTTGGAGTGAGAACAGCCTTGCCTGGGTTCCCACATCCTCATCTGCTCACTTTCAAGTGTGTCTGCTAATTAGGAGCTCCCCCAGACCTCGGGCCCTTCAAAGCTCAGACCACGGGAGAACCTTGAGTCCCTTCTCCTGGGCCTCCTGTGTGAGAATCCAGTGCCTTCTGAGGTGGCCAGTGGCAGGAGATGCCTCCCCCGCCGGGGAGCACCCTACGGAGGACTGTTACTCAGTGCACCATGCTGTGAGCTTGTGGGGTTCCGGCCATGGTCCCTGCAGAACCACACTTGAGATGGACTTATTGTCATAAATAACAGGACTGATTGCAGGGCAGGGCCGGGGGGAGGGAAGAGTGGAAATTGAATGTGACCTGAGACAACTAGGTGGGTGCTGGGGCTGTTACTAAAATGGGGAGTCTGGGAGATACCTGCCAGGAATCGAATTCCAGAGTAAATGGTGGACATGAGGCATTTTTAAGATGCCATTTTTCATCCAAGTTAGGACTTCAAAGAGGCACTCGGGTCGATGAGCCTGGGGCTCAAGTGAAGGAGCCGGACTAGAGATACACGTTGGGAGTCGTCATTCTTTGCTGGTGTTCACAGCCTTGCATGTGAATTAGATCTTCTCGAGGGCTGCAGACTGAGGCTGAGGGGGGGCAGGGCTGTGCCTGGGTTGGAGGAAAGCCCAGACCATGCAGCTTTGGTGTGTCAGTTAGCGGCGTTTCCCATTTTCAGAGCAATGCTATTTATCCTTAAGGGGCCGGGGGGTGGGCAGGGCCAGCCAGGAAGAAATCTGCAGGGAGGGTCGTGGCCACATGTGCGTCTTGGGAAGGTGCAGAGGCTGCAGGGTCTGGGAGGGTAGAGCCCTCAGAAGCTGAAGTTGGAGTGGGGAGTGGGGAGAATGTAGTCACAGTCACCTGTGAGGGAGGGAGGGAGGCCTAGGGAGTCCCCACCCTACCGGACTCTCTTTCCCATGAACAGAAGGCAGTCAGACAGAGGATCTGAGGTGAGAAGGGATGGGCAAAGGGAGGGGAGCCAACCTGGAGAATGGTGCTTGGAAAGTTCTGGAGTAGTCTCCCTGAAAAATAGAGTTAAAAATACCCAGACTCTTAAGAACATTGTTAGTGACTTGGGAGGAGGCAGTTGTTTTTCTGGCCTCCTAAGGGTAAGGCATGTATCCAGGGATACACAGAAGATACGGGTAGTCTGTTCTGGGGGCTTGATCATTACCGGGGGAACAGTGCAAGTTTAAAGGGGGAGAAGGGCAGCGGAGGGAAACTAGCCAGGCCCCGTGTCAGGTACCAGTCGGCCGCCCTACTTGCGTATTTCATTCACATCCATGCCTCCCAGGTGGGCGGTGGCAGCCCCCTTTTGCAGATTGGGAAGCCTTCTCAGAGGGGTTAAGGAATTGGTCTGTTTAGCGGCTAGTAAATGCTGTAGCAGGATTCCCAGGTGGGCGGTGGCAGCCCCCTTTTGCAGATTGGGAAGCCTTCTCAGAGGGGTTAAGGAATTGGTCTGTTTAGCGGCTAGTAAATGCTGTAGCAGGATTCAAGCAGGGCCTTGTCAGACTTCAAGGTCATGTTCTCTCTACTGTTTCCAGTACTTCCCTGTTATACCTGGAATGGTGAAGTGGGTCAGCTTTGGAGCCTTTCAGAAAAAGTATGATTTAAGTGCCTCAGGACTGTTTCACAAAGCTCAGCATTCTTTGATGATTCTGAAGCACGCAGTGCTTTTCGCCCCACAGAGGTAACGTCTAACTCCTTTGAAGATGACGTGGTTGCAAATGATGTACAGGTGCAAAACCAGACTTTGCAGCTTCTGAACGGAAACTCTCCAGTTCTCCCTTGGTCAGCTTTCTTCCGCGGGATGTACATGTGCTGCAGCGTAAGCCTGAGCTTTCCATATGGAGTGAGTGTTTAATATCCAAAGTTAGCATAAAACGGTCAGATGAAGAAAACCGACGTTGACAATTTATTTTTGGGTTCCGTTAGTCAAGATATACTATCAGTTAATGACCCATATAGCAAATCAAATTCAGTATAGTACATTGCATTTCTTGCTTTCTATTTAGAGTTCTCTTACAGAATAAGGTTGCCTGCTTTGGAACATCAGCTCCACCACCACGGCACCTATCAGTTTGTTGGTGTGATTTCATTTACAGAGTGAATCTAATCTGGGCTTCCTAAGCCCCAAACACTCCTGTGCAAAATCACGGACTGTAGCCATCTGTTAGTCACGCAAATACTTCTAAAATTATATGATTCCAGAAAAGAAAGAAGAGAGAGAGAGAGATTGCCTTTATCAAATTTCCTTTCAGTTCTAACTGCAAACTGTTGTTGAGCAGCTCTTGTTTCCTTTGGATATGAATATATACATTTCTTTGCATGTAACCTAGGTTTTGGACTAGAACACCAAGTTCTTGCTGTCCACAAGCCACAAAAATAGTAGCCAAATTGGACACGTGTGAAATAGTTTATACTTTTTTATGAGAAAGTATCCTTGAATTTGGGACTTGGGCTGTGATTTTTGCATTTTGATTTCCCCATCCTTCTTGTAATCTCTCACTCCTTCCCACGTGGCCCCCAAGGGTTCGTGGTCTTATTAGGAGCAGGCACCCAGTTGGTCTCCATATATTGCTGCTATAGATAGAGCCCAGACAAGACCTAAAGGACATTATCAGAGAGGACTTCCTGGAAGAAATGGGCTCTAAATTCAGTTGTGAGGACAGAGTAAGAGTCAGCCAGGAGGAGTCAAGAATGTGGCTCAGGTCGCAGGTGCAGCCCAGGCAGAGGCCTGGAGGCTTTTGGCGTGGGGACCCGGGGAGAGTGCCCTATGCAGTCCACGGTGGAGGGAGCCCCTGCTTGGGAGGACACTGGAGAGAGTCTGGGGTGTAGGGCTTTGGAATAAGTTGAGTTTTACTAGAACTGACACAGTAGGCAGTGAAGGGTGTCAACAGAAAGTGACCCTCAGGGAAGGTACTTCAGGTTTTGCTTCTGATATTCTACAGACAGAAGGATCGGGATGGGCGAGAGCAGGTATGTCAGTCCCTTTGAGACCCAACCCGTCATTCATTTATTCATAACACGTGCACTTCTGTGAGTATAGGGGAGAGAGGGTATAGCCACGATAATAAGCAAAATGTATTTGCTTCTTGAGAGCTTAGCATTGTCAGAAGTTGACTTAGCCTAGAAAGCTCTAGGAAGAGAGGAACAAATTATGGAGGTTGGAGGGAAGGAAGGCTTCCTTGGGAAACAGTCAAAATGAGCCTGGAGGCAAGTGAGAGGGAGGAGCATGTCAGGGGACCCCTGAGGTCACTGGGAACCTGTGTACTGAGGTGAGGCTGGGCAAGCAGGGTCTGGGGTGGGGCTAGAACTCTAACAGGGAGCCTCTGAAGCATTTGAAGTGGGGTTGATGTAATCAAATTTGTGATTTGGGAAGGCTGCCGTGGCTCTGTGTGTGTAGCGGGGATGAGGGGGTAGGTGCCACCAAATGGGGGATCATTAGAAGACCATTCACAGGCTGGAATATGGGCATCGGGGCTACTTGGGGACGGCAGGGGCAGTGTGGATGCCGGCTTTCTTTATGGGGGGCTTGTTAGCGGGGCCGCCCTAGAGGCACCTTGTGGCTGGAAGAAAACTGATGGAGGCTGCCAGGTGGACTTTCGTCTTCTCTCTTTCCCTTCCTTGTTTGATTATCTTAGCTCAGCCAACATTTGGAACAAAAGAGCTAATTTCCAGGGTTGCCCAGGACTTTGTTGAGCTCGTTCAAGTGAGATCTGATTGGATTTAGGTTTGTGTTCAGATCTGGATGTTCACTTAGCTAGAAACGTCCTGTCATTTCGATTTCCATAGGGGTTTTTATTCTTGACAAAGATTGCTTTCTTGGTGAGAGGAAATTTAAAACAGCTGTTGTCTTTTTCAAAAAAAATCATCTTTTAAGAATTTTAATATTCAAAAGAATACGAATATATAAAATATTTAAGGAAGTCTTTGGTGTAGTTTCTTTGCTTTCTGAGCTAATGTGGAGTTAGAGCCTTTGCATTACTTAATAGCATATCCTTGTCAGTATTTAAAGAGATGTTAGTGAGCGCCCCAGGTCCCACCTCTCAAAGAATCGTTAAAGTTTGCTCTGAAATAGTGAGGTCATAAAGGTCTTGTTTTCAGAAATCAAACGGTTTATAATACACAGCATAACTCCATTTATAAAATAATAATAAGTTCAAAACTAAGAAAGTGGAGGATAAATGATTTTTTAAAGCCTAAACATAAATTTTCTTGTGCTAATGTTGCAAGTGGAAATTTTGAAAAGAAAAATCCTACTGCAATATCATCTATTTGGAATACATATATGAGTTTCACGCTTGAAAAGTATCTGCGCAGTGGTTTTCGAAGTCAGGAGCATTCCTGCTCAGATACTGGCAGTGATGGTTGCTGGTTTTCAATGCAAGAGCCTAAATTTGCCTTCTTAGCTTTTTGGTTTTTTTATAGTGAGAGGGTTGAGTAGTGCTTTGCCAGCATGATTTTGGGGCAATTTGAGGGCAGATGTCGTGTACCAGCAGTGAGAAATTTCCATGCATTTTATTTTCTGGACATCACCAGGGTACATGTGGGGTTTGTGCCTGCAGGCTGGAATGCTGCAGGACTCCCTGATCATTCACCTTTATGTCCTGGAGCTGCTCCGGTCAGTGAATGATTTTCTGTGGCTTGGAGATAATGTGATCTGATGGAGATGATCAGATGTGCAGTTAAAATGCTATTACTTGAAATAAGAGTAACCTAGAAACATTTCTCTAACAATACAGGATGAGGGAGGAGGATTGGCTGAGCTGCTTGCAGTGGGGAGTCTTAGTTGACTCCCTCACCGTGACTCCTGCCAATATCCACCCCAGCCCTGCACAGTAGTCCTGCCGAAGCAAGCAAGCACTTTGCTCAGAAACACACTGAATTTCCTTGTGCCTCTCTTTGTTGGATTTTTTTGAAAGCACATTTTGCCCTTTGCTTAAATGCCATCCATGCTAGTCACCTCTTACACTCATTTTTCTGGCCTCGTCCTTAAATAGCTGCTGAATGGATGAACAGAATGTAGTATCTCCATGTAGTGGAACATTATTCACACGTAAGAGTGAATAAAAAAGACAAAAAAGAAGAGGAAAATGAAAAATGCCACCTGTTTTGGGAAGTCCACTTTGACTGTTCAACCCACCCTTTTCCCTTTGAAACCCAATCACTTATGCTCCACTCTACTCTTGCTGATAGTACTTACCACCTTCTAATAATCTTTAAAGTTTTCAAAAAAAAAAAAGAAAGAGATGCTGATACCACTTCAAAATGTACAAGCCTTGATAACAGCATGTTAATTGAAAGGAAGCAGACACAAATGGCCACATATTGTTGATTTCAGTGATATGAAAAGCCCAGAATAGGCACATGCAGAGGCAGAGAGCAGGTGATGGTTGGAAGGAGCTGGTTGGAGGGGGATTAGGGAGTGACTGCTAGTGACAGGGGGATTCTTTGGGGGTGATGAAGTGTTCTGGAAATAGAAGGTGATTAGGACTGCACAACCGTGAGTGTGCAGAAGACTGCTGAGCACTGTCTCTGGGAGTGCCTGTTGTCGGGGCATCTTTATTTTTTTCTCATCCTGCAATGTGAAGAACCATCTTCTGCTCTGGCCGTTCTACTCCTGTGAGTGGTGCGGGTCAGAGACTTTGTAGAGTCATGTTTCTTTTTTCCCCCTGGCTGAATGTAGGCAAAAAAGATTTAAGCCTGAGAAAGTGCTCCATCTGCAGAAATGTCTTTTAGATTTGCATGGTGTAAAAATCTTGAGATCTTTTAATCGTTGAGGCCAGTCTGTGGGGGGAAATACCCCGTGAAGCCTGGGTGAGCCGGGGAAGAGCCGCGCTTCTCTCCCAGACACGGGTGGGGATTGCACCCCCGTTCAGGCAGTGAAGGGCCCAGACCCGTGAGCAGAGTTGACAATTGTGAATATTTACGTGTATCCGCTGCTTCATCTTGGATATTAATTTCAAGCTGAGTCAGTTTGTGGCGGCAGCCTCATCCTACATCAGGAATTTATAGTATCTGCTCTTTGAGGTGAAGACCTGACAGACTTGATTATTTAACAGTCTGCCTTGAATTGATATCTCAGATTCCTTTGTCAAAAGCAAACAGCAGAAATACAGAAGTCCTTTATTGCCAATGTGACCTGGAACGGGTTTAGTCTCTGCCTCAGTGGCCTTATCTGTGAGTGGGGAAGATGATAACAGTGCTTCCCTCAGAGGAGCTGGTGAGGGGAGAGTCAGAAGCACAAATGGAGGACTTACAAAAGATGCTCTTGAATGACCGAATTTAGTGCTCTCATCCTGGTGAGGCCTGAGGGGCAGAGATGTCAGAACAGAGCAGTCCTAGCCGGAGCTCGATCCGTGATGGCAGCTGTTATGATCAGTATCACCACTGTGCGTTATCAGGTAATTTTAAGACTTGGTAATATGAATTCTTGAATAATGTTAAAGGACTAGACATCTCAGATCCAGTTTACATAGTCCTCAAGATTTCTCCTGAGAAATGGATGGTTTCTTCCCCATCTTAAATCTTAGATGAGTCTCTAAAAAATTCTGTATTCCTCCATCTTTTTGCTTTAATTTTCCATTTCCTAAAAAACAATGTTTTTAAATGGAGTTAATGGGGACTGAACTGAGTGCCTCATGCATGCTAAGCACATACTCTCCCAAATGAGGTATAATCTCCTCCGTGATTTTTTTTAAAATTTACTTTCTTAGTTTACAGAGGTAAGAGGCCTCTAATTCTTTTTCTGGAGTCTTGTCCATGAACCTTTAAATCTATAATTAATGGACAAAATTTGGTTTATTAAAAAATCATTAGAATATTCTGCAATTCATCCAAAAGGAAATGCTCATTGACTTAAAATGTTTCTCCTTTAAGGTGATTTCTCCTGTTTGGTCGAGCTTAATTTGTTAACAGCCATCCTCATCATCATAATGACCAAACTCGCTGTGAGTGGACACCTACCTAAGGCTAAAATGCTTTCCTCATGTTTTACTTCATAGCAGGTGTTTGATTGTAGGTATCAGTGTCTCCTTTTTTGCAGCTGAGGGATTGAGAGATGGGGCAGCTTTTCCCAAATTACACACAGCAGGCTGTGGCTAGCTCGGTGCTGGAACCCAGGCTGCACAGAATGCATTCTTAATTGCTCCTCTTATCAGCCTCCCGTTAAGTGGTTACCCGAACACCTGTGACTCCATAAATGGCCGAGTTTAGTGATCTCAGACTGATGAGGCCTTGAAAGGAGAGACACCATTGAGAAGTTGAGACAGAGTGGCAGAAATTAAAATTGTTCATTTTCACAAATTTTTAATTCTCAGGTAATTACATAAAAAGTTATTTTTTTTTTATTTTAGTGCTCTGTAAGCACTAAAAACAAAACATTAAAAATAATTATAGTGCAAAAGAGAAGTGAGCTCTTAAAGTCCAACCACTGCTAATGATGTTGCTTGTTTTTCTCTTGTGGCCCTTTTTGACAGAAATACTTACAAAGACTGAATTGGTTTTATGTAGTTTTAATATGGAAGAAAAGATTGTCAGTGAATATTGTAAGAAAAGTCTTTACTCTTTTCTTTCCTGTTGATGAATATGTACGTTATTTTCATGGCTTAAGTACATTTCCTCATTTGTGAAATTTGAGTAATATCGTTTAATTTGTCTGACTGTGAGAGGTAGATGCCTTGTATACAAAGAACCCAAGAGGTGCTTAAAAAAAGTGTGCTGTCACAATGACAGATATTTTAGAAGGATCAACTCTGAATACTAAAGAGTGTCGCTTATTTCTGATACATATTCAATATGTATTTGTATGATATATTTGAATATGGTTTAAAGTAACAAGGATTCATTTATTTTTTTTGGTGTAGTATGAAGTTTTAATGAAATCTGTATCATTCTAGTGAGACAGGGACTAGTTAAATTGCCTTAATCAGATGACCTTGAAGATTATTTACACAGAATATGTATTGTTACAAATCAGAATTTATGTTGCCGTGTAACCATCCACTCAGACATTTAAATTCGTGGGATTCTGACCAGATCCGTTAAGTTTAGTAAAATCCATATTGATCATTTTCAGGGAATAAGCTCCTCTATTTTGTGATTAAAGAAAATTTTGATTTTTTTCTACAATCTTAACAGGTTTAAATATCAAAATATTGATTTGACATGTCACTTTTTTAATAGAGAGAATAAAGCTCATGCTGTTTTATTATGTAAATAAATGTTTTTGTATGGCAACAAAATTGTATGATATCCTGGCTCTTTTAGTATTTTGCAAGATACTTAGATAACCTACTGTTGGAAAAATACAAACGTGAATTTTATGAATATAGGCCTAATACAGATCTGTTGGTTTTTGCTACAGTGCAAGACATGAGGCATAGGAGAGCTTTGCTGCTGATTGCCAGGAGGACAGATCCCATGTCTCAGTTTCCCCTCCTGTAAAATGAAGTGGCTGAACTGGATTCTTTCCTCTTCTAAGATGAGTTTCCATGAGCCTATGTCTTCTGTTTATATTCAGGAGTATTAGCAATATCAGATTAAATACTGAATATCCCTCCTTTCCCCCGAATCAAAGTGCAGCATGTGCTGCACTTTTATTTATCTGATTCTCGTTACTGATCCTACAGGCAATTTTTGTGTTGCATCTTTCCCGGTAACCTGGAAGGTCATTTTAGCCATAGGTGGCACTGTTGCACCTTCTTACAGTCTTAACTTTCCTGTTTGTAAAAGAAGGCTTAAACAACGTTATTTTATTTTGATTACTTTACTTAATGCTTCAGAATAGCCCAATGTCCATTATGTCTGTCTAACTGGAAAAGTTATTCTGCTTATATCTTAGATTTATTCTGTCATCTCACTGTGAACATTTCAGACTTGCTGTGCAAACAATAGCAAAATCGGGCTTTTCTTCTAGTATTAGAAACCAGTGAGCCGGGATTTTATAAAACAGCTAGAAGCGGCATCTGGAGGACCTTAAAGGTGAAAAGTGTATTGAGTTCCCTGAGTTTTGACCCCGCCGCTGTGTGTTAATTGGTGGTAGGAGATTTGGTACATATACGAAGGGGTGTAGTTTTTGATATGGTTTGCCTGCACGCGCTGCCACTGAGCCACCTGAGCCTGAGTCAGTTCGTTTTGAGTTTTTCCCTCGTCTGTGAGATAGGGACATTCGTATCTGATTTGTAGAATTGTGAGAATTAGAAATTATGTGCAGTGTTTACCACAGTGTGTATGTCAAGAGGACTCTTAAACTTTAGCTGCTGTTTTGTGTGAAGCCATCATTTGAGAGTCTTTGGCAATTACTAAGAAACAGGAAAATAAGAAGAGATGGTTTTATGATGAAAGATATTTGAGGAGGTTCCATAGTTCCTATACCCATAATTTAGCATCAGCAGAGTCAGAACTGTTACACAGTCGCCCTAAACCAACGTTAAGCCACAGAATTATTTGTTACTTCATATATTTTGGGGTTTAAGGAGATCCAATACTTATACACATGTTGTCTCCAGCAGCCTACTGAGAGATGACACAAAAGAGTATACAGGCGATAAATGTCTTCTTTGTTACTGATGAAGCCACGTTCTCCATGAACTTCAAGGCTGTGGGAAAATGCGTGTCATGATACTGTGTCCCAGAAATACAGAATCACCCTGTCCCATGTAGCTCTGGGCCACAGCGAGCCTTCCCTTGAGAAGACCTGCCCTTTCATGCACAGGGCTTTCCTGCCATGGAGCTGAGCATCCCGCGTGCTTCCCAATGGTGACCAACACTGGAGTGAAAGGAAGGGTTTCACATGCCCTGCTTGTCTCCCCGGACTCACACCTCACTCTGTTAGTGTAATGAGTGCTAGCTGTGGGCCAGAGGCCAGGGGTGTGAATGGAGAAGCACTCTCCATGGCCCAGAGGAGTGGTTAGGAGACATCTACTCCCTCAGTTTAAACAGGTGGTTGGATGGAACATAAGGGTGCTCCCCAAGAGTGTATAAAAGGAGAAATAAGGATTTTATTTGGGACTTAGGCTAGCCAGGAAACACATAAGATGATTAGAGGGGAGACTTGTAAAACAATTTGATATTAAGTTGACATTTGTTGAACACCCAAAATGTGCTACATTCTTTTCTGAGAGTTTTACAGAAATGAATCCTTCAATCTTCTCAACAAGCGAGTAAGGAAGGTTTGATTGTTATCCCAGTTTTACAGTGTGGAAATTGAGGCACACAGAGGGTAATTAAGTTGGCAAAATCACAGAACTAGTAATTGGCAGAGCTGGTATTTAAACCCTGGCTGTCTGGTTTTGAGGTTCCCAGAGATGGGCTTTGGGTGTTTAGCATTATCGGCATCCCTGAATCTTTGTACCTCTGTGCATCAGTTAGCCTAGAAAGGACAGGGAAAGGAGTGTTACACAGGAGCTCATAGTCATGTCTTGGCCACTGTCCACGGAGAGTGCACCGTGATTGGCGTTAATTGACTTCTGGGCAGTAGATCTGTTCGTATAATAGAAATATACTCCATTGAATTAATCTAGAAACCCTTCCTGCTCCGTTTCTGTCCATGCTTGCCATGTGACTGCCTGCCCGTGATTGGGCCGTGGAGGAGAAAATGTACTCATGGTTGAACTCTGATATTTCAGTCTGGTTCATAGATTCACATCTTCTGTTACATTAAAAAGTTAAGTTTCTGGTTTTCTTGCATCAGTGTCTCATGAGTTTGGTTAATGTGAAACCAGTCCATGGGAGCCCAGGGATGATGACGGTATAATTTCTGAGCACGTTGAGGCACTTCTACCCGTGCAGACGTGGCTGGAGGATGTCCAGCTTCCTCACTGATTTTCCCCAACAGCATGGTCCTCTCCCACCCCTGGATGTGAGGTTGGGAGCTGTCTGAGTAGGCCAGTCAGAGGCCGAGTCCACCAATCAGAAAATGATGAAGTACCTGGAAGTGGGTTTAATAGAAGACAAGGGCTTCCAGGTTGTCAGATGGGCTGTTCGAGTCCATTTGGTGAAAAGCTGTCCACTGTCTGTGGTTGAGCTACTTCTTTGCTGTTGAAAAGTCTGGAGTAGATGAAGGGATTTTAAAAAGCAGAAAGGAGTGCTTTCAGGTGGTACGTCCACACCGGTGAGAAGTGATGGATGACCGCCTTTGTGAGTCATAGACAGTCTTACAAACTTCATAAAACAGCTTTAAAAGCTCTTCCATCTGAGTGCACTTCATATGGGGTCCAGATCATCACTGGTCACACTGTGAGGGCAAGTAACTGATAATGGCAGAAAGGACACGGAGGCATCAAAAAGGTCTCAGTCACTTTCCCTGTTTAAAGGATGCAGCACAGTGTAATATATTTTAGCTGGTTTTTCACTGAAAAGTTTTTAGTGTTTTCTGGGACTCCCCAGTGCCCCAAGGTTCCATGCAGCTGGGTGTCCCCTCAGTGCAGCTCTGTCAGCGCTTGCCCTGGGCTGACACGGTGTCACGGGGAGCAGGACGGTCAGCGTCCCCGGCTCCTCCGAGCTCCGTCTCCTCATCTGCAGAGCCGGGTTTCTCATCCGTGTCTACTTAGTAGGGTTGCTGAGAATCACACGTGATGCTTCATGTGTGACTTGTGGTTGTCTCTGTGATTGGCATATAGTTATTTGATAGAAACACTTGTTTTTTTAGTATAATTGTAGCACCTAGATTGCAGTGGTTTTTAGTCTGCATTTTTTATAACTTTATTCTTATTTTTAAATATGCACTTATTTTTATTTATTTTTTTTGGAGGTACTGGGGACTGAAGCCAGGACATTGTGCATGCTAAGCAGGTGCTCTACAACTGAGTAATACACACCCTCCTTTTCTGCACTTGAAAGTAAATATTGCTATACACAAAATAGCTCTTAAACACCATCATGGGACCTAGTCACTGTATAGACAATTGAACACGTATACTATTTCAATAGGAATAAATGTTTTTGAGACATACATTTCTGAATCTGTTAATGTGCTTAAAAACGATCATAGGTAGTGATAAACACGAATCTTTGATCCAGTACTTCTTAGAGTCTGTTTTGCCATCAAGGGAAATTACATTCTACAGCGAAGGCTAATTGGGTCTCTTTGATATTTGGATGGTTTAGCAGATGATGAAGGCTTTCAAAAGCTGACAGTTTTGTATTTTAAAGTAACTACAAAGTTACCTTCTACAATTTGTAAGTACTAAGCTTGTGAAGTGCCCAGTAATCCAGGGGGTATTTGTCTGTGTCTGTGTCTGTGTCTGTGTCTGTGTCTGTGTCTGTGTGAACGTTGGTGTGTGTGATTTCAGGAAGGTAGAAAGAAATTCCATATAGACTTCTGATACCTTTCTCCTCCATTTCAAGGTGTTGGCATATATTTACACTAATAAATTGATATTCAGTTGTCATTTGGCATATTGGGAATAAGACTTTCTCATACTTGTTTCAGAAGGGTTAGGGAGCATGAGCTTAGGAAATGGGAGGAGATAGAGGCAGGGAGGTTCTTTAAACTTTGTGCAGAATTAGAAACAGTAACTTTTCTCTTTTCTTCTAAAGTAAACTGGCACTGAATTGTAACATACTATTACTCAGAATTGCTTTTCTGATCAGATACAAGTACCTCAGATTTTTAAAGGCAACATGAATGATGAAATGTGTTTTAGCAGTTATTTTTTAAAGTAGTCTCTTTTCAAGTAAAAGGCTATAGCCTGTTCTTTCTTCCAGCGGTACAAGAAATTCTCATTGTTCTGTTGAAATGATCTATGTGCTTACTTTCTTTTCTTTTTTTCTTTAAGTGCTTTTTTCATTGTGGTTTGAATGAATGTTTAAAATTTCTGGTTTTTGATCTTTAGAACATGCTGATTTATCAGAACTGTCAAAAACCTGATTGTTCATTGCTCCTTGTTTGGTGGGGCACCCTATTGATTTCTGTTGTCTGTTAAAGAGTGAAATTCTTCCTCTAGCCTGCAGATCATTAAGTGAATGGTTTGCAGTGTGCCTTTAAAATTATTTGTATGCATTGAGCATGTTTGTCCAGTGAATTTTAAATTGACTCATTGTAATGACTTTGATTTGATTCTGTGGCTTTTGCTCCTCTCCACAAGAATTTGAATTCTCTGTTGCATTTTGTATACGTGTTCTTAACAGGGGAAGAAATTTTGCATATTTTACAGAGGTGGGTTTTTCTATCCCCTCTGAATGCCTTCTAAAATTGATACAATAAAAATCAGTTATTGCAGTGCATAATTATTTCATAAATTATTTTTTGGCATAATCAGAAACAATGACCAAGAATGATAATAAAAAATACGAAAACCTTCCTTCCTTTGAAGAATAGAAATCAGGTAGTCAGGCTCCCGCATGCTTTGTGCCTGACACACTTACTCTCATGTCATTGTGTATCATGATTCGGAGATGGTATTGTTTCAGGTTTATAGATTTTTGTTTTAACATTTGTGTTGAATTCTTTCTCCAGGCTGATGTTTCCTGTTGGGTTTGTGGAAAGAGTAGAAGGGAAACAAATACTTTGTTTTGTTTTCAGGAGGCCTGAGTTGATGGGAAAAGAGTTGAGGGTGGGCTGAGGAAAAGAGTGACACTCCCTCTCCTCCTGGCTGAAATTGATAAACAAAGAAATCAATTAAGTGTATCGATATTTGACCAAAAGAATTTAGCGAGCCCAAACTGGCTAGAAATACACAATGGAAATTACTGAATTCAGCTTCAGAATGAGGTGCTTTACCAAGTAGAAGCAGCTTAGAGCAATCAGAAAATCAGTAATATGATGAGATATAAATGGAATATTATATCTTTTATTGCTGAAACTTTTCTACGTTAAGTTGTGTAGAGCTAAAAT
The DNA here is from genome assembly GCF_048564905.1 of Vicugna pacos. Taxonomy (NCBI): domain Eukaryota; kingdom Metazoa; phylum Chordata; class Mammalia; order Artiodactyla; family Camelidae; genus Vicugna; species Vicugna pacos. The sequence goes on from NC_132997.1 coordinate 5,521,390, forward strand.
TAAGTTTCAATCACCAGGAGTTAAGAGAGTGAGTGGTACTGTAGGATCGTTATTCACGGATGTGCCTAGACCCTGATAGAGTGGCTGAAGATGGCAGGAAAAGACCCACATCCAGGATTTTCATCCTAGGGTGTCCTCCATAATGGTTCCATGTGGAAGCAGATGATTGGGTTAACAAATTGTAACACACCCCAGTCGCCTCTGAATTTTAAGAAGAAAAAATATGCTTTGATACTGCTTTATAAGCAAGTTCCTGTGCATCCTCACTCCAGACTCCTTGCCTTAAAAATCAGAGACAATGCTTTGCTTGTGTAGTTGAGGTTTTAGATAGCACTCTGCTGGTTGTAAAGCAAGGACCGAGACCCTCAGCTATAAACGCTGGGCTTGTGTGTTGTTAGATAGTGTATTATCCCCAAAACAAGGACCTGGCTGGTCTGGTGGTCTGCTTTTTAATGAACATATCTAAAAATGTATCTTGTTCCCCTCACCCCATGACTTCCCTAAAGATACACTAATCCTTTGTACTCATTGTGTATTCTACAATCTCTGCCTCATCCTGTCTTTCCCGAATTTCCTCCTTACTATCTCACAACTGTTAACGAAGTTTTCCTTTGATTATACCCTATAAATATGGGAGCATTTGAGAGGCTCATGGAGATGGCTCCCTACTCCCTCTCGATTTCTTGACTTTTTCCACAGAGTCTTGAATAATCATTCCGTGTCAGTAAGACTTCTGCCAGCCAGAACCCACAGTTCCAGGTGAGAAGGATGCAGGCTTTATCTCTCCTACCGGAGGCAGAGACAGAAGAGAATTGAGATATGCTCCCCCGTGATCCCTTCCTGCCCCAGGTCTACTGCACTTCACTTGCAGCCTTCGGGCCTCTGCTCAGAGGGCCTCTGTCCCAGGACTGACCTCAGCGTTTTCTTCCCTTGTCAATATTTCCTGTGCCTTTCAGAACTTGGTCTCTTCTCTGCAATTCAAACCTGGCAGATGTGATGGTGGTCAGCGTGCTGGTGGGCAGTCCTTTGGGGACCCCCAGGAGCCATGCTGATTCTCCTGAGTCTCTCAATCGGGGTTAAAGAACAGTCCAGCACCGAAGGAAGCCCATTCTCGAGCGGTCAACAGATCATTTCATCACTTTCATTTTATTTTTCAATTTTTGATGGAGAAATTATTTGTAGCGAACTGTTCCAGATATTCGCCGCCTGCTTTCCTCATCACCATTCCTTGTTGTCTCTGGTGCTAGTTTTATAAACCAGGTTTCTTCTCTGGTCATTTCTGGCAGCTGGGCTTGCCGAATCCTTGATCTGTATTTGAAACAGAATGCTTCCTCGTGATGTCAAGGTGATTTTCCTATTTCTGAATATTTCGTGTACACTCAGCAACTGTTTCAAGTGAAATGCTCTTGTCCAATTTCGGTTAACTCACATTTGCTGATCTCCTGCTTTCATGCTGAGAGCAGTTTCTTTTTCCTCTAATAAAAGTTAGCAATTTGCATTTACTATGGAAGATACTGGCCCAAGGTCCTTTTGTTCTTAAGAGTTTTAATAGAATTCACCCATTAAAATGTACAGCGGTTTTTACTCTATGCCCAGAATTGTGCATCCCAGTCAATCTTAGAATATTTTCATCCCCCCAACAGGAAGCCCCGTACGCATAAACAGACATTCTCATCTTCCCCATCCTCCCCCAGCCCCAAGGAGCCAATTTTCTCTCTGTGGATTTGCCTGTGCTGGACATTTCATGTAAATCGAGTCACTTCATATAAGTGGAAACGTCTATTGTGACTGACTTCTTTCACACTGAGTAACGTTTTCAATGTTTGCTCATGTTGTGGCCTTAGTCACTATTCTGTGCTATGCTATTGCTGAATAACATTCCACTCTATGGCTGGGCCCCACTGTTTACCCATTCATCAGCTGATACGCATTTGGGTTGTTTCTGTTTTTGGCTGTGATGAGTAATGTCGCCGTGAACACTCATGTGGTATCATTTACGTGGATATTTGTTTTCCGTCCTCTTACGTGTGTGCCCAGAGAGCAGAATTGCTGGGTAAGTCAGAAACGAAATGTTCAACTCTCTGAGGCCCTGCCAGGCTGTTTTCCAAAGTGGCCACGCTGTGTTACATCCTCACCAGCAAGGGCTGCGTGCTCCGCTTCCTCTCTGTCCTCTTTAGTGCTTGTTACCATTTTTTTTTTATTATACCCTATTGTAGTGAGTGTGAAGCGGTTTCTCCTAGTGGTTTTGACTTGATTTCCCTTACAGCTAATGCTATTGAACATCATTACATTGTGCTTTATGGACATTTGTATATTTTCCTTGAAAAATACCTTTTCAGATACTTTATTAACCTTTTAATTGAGTTGCCTTTTTATTGTTGACTTGTAGGTTATTTTTTTCTTCATTTTGAGATACAAATTCCTTACCAGATAAGTGATTTGAAAAAATTTTCTCCTCTGTGTTGTTGTTTCACTTTCTGGATGGTGCCCTTTGAAGCAAAGTTTTAAATTTTGATGAACTGCAATTTGTCTCTGTTTTCTTTGTTTCTTGTGCTTTTGGGGTATTATTTAAACTCTGAGGTATTTTATTTAAGCTTTTATATATAAAATAACTTAATTCTTAGGACCGTTATAGGAGATGGGTGCAGTTGTTGTCCCCAGTCTATGGATAGGAGACTGAGATGCAGAAAATTTCACTGAAATATCAGTGTCACATCTACCTAGTGCTGTGGGATTTCAGACCCTCATGTTTGTCCCCAGCATTTATGATCTTCACCACCATGCTCCACTACTGCCTGGAATCATTAATGAAAATGACTTTCATTTTTTGATTTCTTGTTAGTTTGTTTTCTCATTGGGGACCTCATCTCCTTATTTTCCTTTCGGATATCAGTGTAGATTTATTTTAGGTCTCATGTAGGCAGAAGCATTGCTATCAGTTAACTTCTTTATTACTCACTCTCCAGTGATGATTGTTGCTAGTTGACCTAACCAAGTCATGCTTAAGTCTTTCCTGCTAATGACACTAAAAACAGTCATGACTTATAGAATGCTCAAAGAAAGTACTTGATTGATTTTATTTTGCTACCCAATCAAACCAATCAAGTAAAAACCCCAGTGTTGACACAGACTATAAGTCCTCCAGTATAGGGTCACTGTCTTCCTTCTGTTTCATTTATTTGGTCACAGTGTCTGGATAGTGACTTGCTGTCCAGCAGTTTTGTGAGGATACTGTGCTCGTGAATCATTGTAAGGACAGAATTTTGAAAAAAGACTGTGTTGTTCATTTCACAAGGGAAAAGATAATATAGAAATACTGCTCAGATCTATTTTAAAATTAAACTTGGAATTTTGAGAAGAATTCAAGAAACCATACAAAGCTCTTTTTCACTAATTTTAGATCTATCTTAGACACATATGTTTACATAGCAGAGTAACTTATCAAGTACATTTGACAATAGGAGTGTAATATTGATTATTTGTTTTAGTTGAAATATTCTACCTGGGATAAAGTAATCAGTGCCCATAAATGAACAAATATGTTTGTATTTCTATGCAACATGGGAGCAGAGTTCATGTTTCTATATAATATGTATGACTGTGTGTTTTAATCTGTCTGTCAGTGTTTTTATAGTTTTTCAGCCATGTTGTAACTTCAGAATTCTTCTAACATATTCACTCCCGATACTACTGCAGTTTGTACTGTGTATCCTATCTTATGCATGGGATTCCACTGTCCCCTCAGTGAGGAATTTCCTCTCCTATTGAGCTAGTAGCAGAGTTAAAGGAACAGTGATTTCAAGGCCTTTGCTCTCCACGTGTTCGCAGTTGCCTGTCAATCACGATTTTCCCTTTCTTGTGTTTTCATTGTGCAATTAGAATTTTTGAAAATAATTATTAATATGTTTCACCAGTCTCCCTAGAAACTTGATGTGTTTGTGCTTTTCAGTTTTCAATTTATGAAAATTGTAAATGCACACTTGTTTTTAAGTAGTCCTTTTTCACTAGATATTTGTTTACCTCTTTATAGTTAAAATAATTTTTCCCAATGAATGAATCGGTGTGCATGTTTTAAAAGATACCTTACTTTTTATTTTTCTTATTCTAACAGGTATATTCGTTGTACAGAATTTAGAAAATAAGGATAAACACAATAATAACTTAAAAATGGCCTCTAATCTCACTTGTAGATACAGTTGTAATGTTTGAAATTGAGAATTACAAGTCCTCTCACTTTGTTCTACTCTTTCAAGTAAGTTTTGGTTACTGAGACCCTCGAATTCCCATATGAATTGTAGCAGAAGCTAGTCAGTTATTGCAGAGGAGCCCGCTGGGATTGTGATCGAGACCACGTTGTATGTGTGCTTCACACTGGGGAGCACTGCCATCCCAAGAATATTGTCATCTGATCCAGGAATTTGCGTGGTTTGTCTTTCCAGGTATTTAGGTCTTCTTTAATTTATTTCAGCAATGTGTATGGTTTACATAGTATTATTTTACTTTAATTTTTGCCTTTATACTGAGGACAAGTGTGCAAGGTACCAGGATTAGAATTGTATTATAGCCCCGCAACTTGCTGCCACCATGGACGCTGCGGTCTCTCTTTGCCCTTTGTAAAATCTCGCACAAAATAGGACCTAAGTAACTCTCTCTTGAAAGAATGATTATATGATTGCTGGATGATGCTTGAGAGTCCTTGTGATGATGTCTTTTTCCCAGACTTTCCCCTCTTCTTAAATATGCCCTTTCTCTTCCTTTCCTCCAGCCTGGGTTTCAGCCTGCCTGTGGCATTGATTTTCCTTGTCTATGGACTCTTCCTTTCACTAGTTCCTGATAATGTTACATGTCGGCTGTGGAAACTTGCTAGATGTCAAGAAAGAGCAAATCCATTGCATGCTAGTATTTTTAGAGTGTGTTATTGAATTATCAATTGAAATTAAATCAGGCTGACCCATTGAGCCATCCCCTGAGCTCTTTTCGCCTTCCTACAGGTGATACTGCTCTCGTTGCTGCATGTGCCCTTCCCCCAGACTTAGTTTTGGAGTTGAGTAAGTCACCATCACTGGAGCCCTCTCTTGAAAAGATGAAGAGAGCATTTGCTCCTTCTCCCTGCTTGGGGACTTGGATGAGATGAGGTAACAGATAAAGAATGGAGCCCCACCTCATTCTGACCACTGCTCTTTCCGTTCATTTCTCCAGGGGAAGAGTACAATTCAAAAATATAAAGATTGTGAGCTAATGAAATATACAAGACAACCGATCATTTATTAAATACACTTTCATGCCAGAAACAAATGCATTATACACACAAAAAGCACATAAAGTACGGTAGTACTGTGGTTACAAACGTGGGCCGAGTTCGAGTCCTGCTCTGGAGTGACAAGTTCTGTGAGATGGAGAACTTGTAGGTCGGCTTAGCCTCTCCCGGACTTTTTTTCTGTCCTGCAGAGACAGGGCTCGCTAGTCATCCCTCCCCCGTAGAGGTGCTGTGGGTTGTAAATGATGCGCGTGGGCAGGCCGAGCACAGCTGCTCGTTCCTCGTAAGTGCAGGATAGCACAGCTTTTGCGGTTACGGCTTTATGATCGCACCGTGTAGACTCTCAGTGCTCCGAAGGGATGTCTTGCGGATTGGAGATGGGATTCTCACTTCTGTAAATACCCAAAGATTGTATTATTGAGCCTTGCTGATATAAATCTATTCTTTAGAAAGTACATAATGTAGATATATTTTTCAAACATGCATGCTTTTTGTCTTTTATTATTTATACTTCTACCCTCTCATCACGTGGTGTGACTTTTGATGGAATCCAGGAAACAGTCCTAAGCCACCTGCCTCTTCACACTTCTTCGTGATGGTTTTCTTCCTTGACTAGAAGAGGGTTTTGCATAGGAAATTTTGTTTGCTCCCCTTCTCTTGGAGTCTCCCTGTTTGTCTGCCCATCTCTCACCTGTCCATCTGACCATTTCTCTACCCACTCATTCTTCTAACTTGTTCCAAGAAGCACTTCAGGCAGCTTACAGAAGAACAGATACCAAATAAACAGGTGAGAAAATGGGGCCAAGTTCACAAATTGAGGCTCGGAGTTGAGCCTGTGTGAGAGTTGCAGGCGTGAGACACACGCCTCTGCCTTGTGACTTATAAGATAGACAGCATCAATGTGCCTGAGGCTCCCAGCACACACAGGGAAGCAGGATTTGTGGGAGATGCTCACTGGCTGTGAAATAAATAAGTGGCTTAGGAGAAGCCCAGCCTTTCCAACTACTAAGACTTAGGAGAATATTTTGAGTGTCTTCCAAAATCTGAGTATTGCATCTTTTCTTTTTCAGAGTTTTATGTATAGTTGGTTAACATTCTATAACTGGAAATTTCTCCAAAACTGCTGCCCACGTGAGTCCCATGACTCGGGAATGGGGTGGTTCTGCTCATTGACGGGTGTTGGCCAGAAACGGAAAATGACAGCCTCAAAGGAGCCTGGGATTTGTCAGTTATGTTTTGTCAGTGCTGTAGATTTCAGAAAATGCTTTTACCGTTTCTCTCCATCTGAGGAAGCAGCGTGCTCTCTTCCCAGCATAAGGAGCTCAGGGTCTCGGGATGGTGGGGGCTGACTGCACTGCCGTAAAGACAGCTGAGCTAGTCACTGCATGTGTGGTGCTTTCACGTAGTGCATTTCATGTTTTTTAAAAGGTTTCAACAGGTAGTTAATTAACTGAGTTAATTAACATTAAATAAATATGAGGCTTTTTTGAAAAGACAGTTATAGGGAGAATATAAGTTGTGAACACTTTAAAAATGGCTTCATTACTGAAATTTCAGTAAGGAAGATTCAGTTTATCTTATTTACGCCTCTCTTTAAAAGTAACAAAGAAACAAGACAGAAAAAGCAGAGGATTATTTCTGTTCTTCCTCTCGGTTTGCAGGTGCCCTCACCTCCAGTGGCATCCATCCAGACACCAGCACTGACACTGGCCATGCTCAGAAATGCCTCAGCCCTGAAGACACAACTGACAAATAGAAGGGAGCCGCGGCCTGTTACAGCGGGTGCTCTCACTTTGTGGGTCCTTATGTAACTGCGTGGTGTTATTCAGGATCGCCCTTTCTACACTGTGTGACGGTGCTGCGGTGTCTCCTAGTTATTTGTTTCTGTAACTACTCATGTATTTTTTTCAATGTGTGGTACTAGACATCTAAAAATGCATTTTTCAGATGAAAAATAATGTGTATTTAATATAAAAGTCTGAAAAAAGAGTCAAAAGGGTCTATCCTGGTCCCAGTACTCAGAGATAATAATTAACACTTTAACATCTATTTTCTGTTCTTTTCATCAATGTGTATCAGCTCTGTCATAAAAACCAGCGAGCACTGTGTGCATGTCTACTGTGTGGAGACCTCCATTTTCCATTCGGCTTATTACACATTTTTCTACAATATTCTATCTCCCCTGACATGATTTTTAATTACCAGTATAGCATTCTGTTTTGTGGAGGCATCGTCCATTTTACTTTGTACTTAAGTAAACTTTTAAATTCCAAGTATACTTACTTGAAATTCTGAAAAGAGAACTGTGGTGGTACCTAAAGTCCCCTACTTCCCTTCCCCTTTTTTCCTGAGAGTAAAAGCTGCTGACAATGTGGAGTATATATTTCATGACCTTTATGCCTTTGTCATATATATATACACACATACATACACGTATATGAGAAATCTATGTATATGTGTGTGTATATATGCTTTATTGAAAAATAAGGCCATACTATATGTTTTCTGCAGCTCGGTTTATTCACTAACGTATATATCATAGACGTCCTCCCCCTCCAGACTCACCCGGTCCTTTCAGATAGAGTAAAGGGGTCTCCTGATGTGCAGGTTTGGTCTCTTGTGTAACGACACCTTTCGTGGGAGAGTACTGTGGACAAGGCCTTGGACCACGCCGAAACGCCGCTACTTTAGTGCCCACAGCTCGCCGTGATTTACCGCATCATTGTCTTGATGGTGAACACTTAAGTTTTCTCCATTTTCCACTGTCAGAAAGGGTGTTTGACTGGCATCCTTCTTGTACAAACATTCCTGTGATCTTGTATGAGTATTCCTTTAGCTAAGGTTTCTGGAAATTTAGTCCTTGGATGTGACAACTTCATACATCACAGGATCCTTTCAAGTGAATCTAGAAATTCCTTCTCCTGTGGGGAATGAAAAGATGTAGAATAAATTATGTAACCAATTCTCTATCGCTGGATATGATTTCACTTCAGCTTTTCTTCCCACCATTGTAAACAGTGCTGTGTAAATGTTCTGATGAGTACATCTTTTTGAACTGATTTTTTCTAAGTGTAACGATTCCTAAAAGTGGAGTTCAGCCTGTGTGCACACACGTTTTTCAGAGTTTACATATCCATTGACATGTCATCCTCCAAAAGGTCGCTCACAGTTTGTTGTCTCAAAGATGGACACTAGCTATAATATCTTTTAAACATATTTGCCAATATGACGAGCAAAATGATTTTCATTATTTTAGTTTGCACTTGATGACCAGTGAGGTTTTGAGCATTTTTCACTCATTAGCCATATGACTTTTAAAAAGTGAATGATCCCTTTTGTCCTTTGCAAACATTTAAGTGGGGGAGCTTCTTGTTGCTTTGTGACAGCTCAATGTATATTATGAACATTAACCCCTTGTCTTCATCAACATGTATCAGAGAGCTTTTACTTGTCATTTCTTGCCTTTCATTTTGTTCAGTAGGTTCATTATTGTTGTGGCCCAAAATAATCTTAAGATAGTAAATGTCTTCTTTTTGGGTTTTATTCTTAGAAATGCTTTCTTATAATGGTATAAATTTCTTCTGTAGGTTTTTTTAATCTCTAAGATGGAGATGATAATGGTACTTGTTACAGTGAGGAGAAGCTGAATTGATATGAGCAAAGAGTTGTATTTGCTCTTATTAGTACTTTCTAATATTTACATCACTTTCTGTAATTTTTCTTGCGGTCATTTTGACTGGAATAGAATTTGTTTTTTCCAGGTATTCTCTGATTGTAACAAGACAATTATTAAATTCATACTTTGCTTTTTAATTTGAAATCTCACCTGTAAAAAATACTTATGTACACTAGAGTCTCTTTTTGAGCTCATGATTTATTTCTGTCAATCTTACTTTCTTACTCTAGCACTATATCTTACATATTGTAAAAATTTATTTAATATATTACAGTGTGAATTTTTTGATTCTTTTTTCGATCCCTAAATTTCTTGGCTTGTATTATGACTTTATTATTCCTGAAGAATTCTAATATAATTTTTTCAAGTTAAAAAAAACAGATAAGTGTTGTCATGGGATTTTTTAGTAATTTTGAATTATCTTTAGGAGAACGTACATCTTAAAACTGCTTTCCTCAATACAATATGTTGATGTCTCTACTTTCACACTTCTTACTTTACCCCTCAGTACAGTCCTGTACTTTCTCCATGTACAACATGGGCATTGTTTTTGAGTTTATTCCAGATTATTGTTGATGTTTTTGTTAATTTTTTAAGTGAGAAATTTTTGCTATTATGTTTTTTAACTGTTAAAACTGACACCTAGGAAGGCAGATTCGGTTTGTAAATACTCACTTTGTAACTTCTCATTTAAAATTGTAAGTATTAAGTACTTGTTACAGAATCCTTTCTTTTCTGTTTTTAAAAATTTGTTTCCAAGATTCTCAAAATGGTCATAGCTAAGTAGTATAGGTGGGGAGACAGATGGAGAGAGGTAGTGTGGCTCATGTACAAACTGTGAGCACTTTCATGGCTGCCTTTATGCTGGAAAAGCTGCTGAAGAGTCCAGGTTAGACCAGGGGTGGCTTTGTATGCACTTGAAAGCCAGCTTTCCTGCCTGTATGGTGAAGCCTGGTAGATGTGGCAGGTAGATGATCAATGTCGAATGGAAGTTATTGGCTGCACAGAGCACTGTGTCTGAGAACTGGAGACCATCGCCATGGGAAATGCTTGGTGCCAGGAACAATGCAGAGGAGCTGGGAAGCCTTGTGTTAAGGATTTTCCAGCCCTGGGAGTGGGAAGATCAGACTCTGCGTTCAGATCTGAGTTTGAATTCATCCTCTTTAGTTTACTTGTCCTCTGACTTTGGTCAAGCTATATACCGTCTTTCACTTCCTGTATTCTTGTCTCTCAAATTAGGAGAATTACAGCCTGCTGCTAGAGTGTTTGATCAGGTTAAATAATTTGTGTCTATAAGATGCCACGTACAGTCACAAGCTCAGTGAGAAATGGGCTGTCGCCTGTACTTCTGCAACTCAGTGCTTGACAAGACATGGGGGAAAGCCAGTCCCTAATTTGTGTGTGATGCAAGTAAGAACAAAATTAATGTCTTGCCTTTCCCTAGCAGTATTCTTACAGCTTTGCTTCATTTACTTCTTTCCTCCTTTCCTTTCCCCTTTCCCATCCTCCACCAAAAGAGCCTCTCAGAAAAGTAGTTTCAAATTACTTTAAAGGTTGGCTCATCCTCATGAAATGATAGTATCATAAAAAAAACTGTGCACATCACAGAATATATTTTATTTGATTTACACACACACATGTGCATGCAAACACACACACACAAAATCAGTCTACCTCCCACTTGCAGAGGGAGAAGGTCCACTTTTTCTGAGTTTTCATTCACAGAGAGTGAGAACAATGTCTCTTACACAGACTTTCACCAGGCTTCGTGCATGGTGTTTTTAATTGAATTTCTGTTTGTGGCCATATATATAGTCTCCTAATAGAAGAGAGAAAGTGGAGACATAGACATTCCGCTGAGATATTGGTGTCATCATATTTTAGTTGTAAAGGACTTAAGACAGCATAGAGTCACAACATTTTATGGGTGAGAATCCATGATGTTGTAACTTGGACAAGAACCTGGGTCTTCTGCCATCTTGTCCACGCGGGTGAAGAGGCAACTGGGCAGGGGATAGTAGGGATCCTTCCTGCTTCACTTCCATGTTCTTGCTAGCTTTCATTTCAGCTGCCTTTAGTTTATGTTCATGAGGCCACTCATGGGAAGGTCACTCTGTCCTGATAGATTGAGTTTCTTATCAGCAAAAAGCTCTGGACCCACTCATATTTCCCAGAGTTTTCTGCTGACCTGCTGACACTTTATATAATTGAGACCTAAGAAACTACTGAATATAAAATCCTTATTGTTATCATTTCCCCTCGAGTACCATAGGAATGGGGTGCTGTCTCAGGCTGTCTAAAGCCAGATCTGAACAAAGATAGGGTGATGGGCTGTGCTGCTGGACCTACACAGTCGAAGGGGATTTCCACCTTAGCTTTATAATCAGGCAGATTAGTTCAAATCTTGCTTTTACCAATTATTATCTTTGTGTCTTGGGGGAGAAACTGTACTTTTTGTGTCCAAATTTGTTTATCTTTAAATAAGTTCAGTATTTATTTTAAGGTTTCTGTTTTAGAATTGAATGAGCTAATTCCTTCATTTAACCTAAAATAGTGATCGCATGGTTCTATGCTGGTGCCTTGGTAGTTGATTACTAAGGGAATTGGCAGTGAGAATGGGGGTGGGGGACCCCTGGATAATAGAGCTTATATTCCAGGATATGCTTGTAAAAGACTGGATGTGCAGTGGATTTTTAGTAAATATCTACTCCTTTCCTAATCTGCATTGATGGTTTATATATCTTTATACAAATATATGAACAATTTTTATTGCAATTTAAATATTTTGTCGTATTTACATTATGTAGCTATAAAAAATACGTGAAATAAAATGATTTGACTTTTATTTTCTTTTGAATAAGCAAAACAAAATAAAATAGAAAAGAAAAAAGTTTTGAAGGAGTAGAAATAATTTTATTTCTTTGGAATCAATTCCGTATAATAGGTTTTTTGTCGTGTTGTTAAACAGCATATAAAATTGATAGGTTGTGACATACTGGAAATGAGGAAACAGTGGAGACATACTACCTCTAATGCAGTCATTTTGTTACCAAGTCCAAACTCGTTCTGCTTGCTGCATGACAGGCCAATAAATGGGGAGATGAAATGTTGGAGTAAGGAATAGTGACTTTATTTGAAAATCTGGCAGACCCAGAAAATGGCATATTGATATCCAGTAGAACTCTCTTCCCCAAAGCAGAATTCTGTCTCCTTTTATACTAAAAAGCGGCGGGGATGTGGTTGGTTGTTGCAAACTTCTCGCTGTACGAATTGTTTCTCCTTGGAATCCTTTGTTCCTGCAGCTGTCCATGTGGGTCAAATTATGGTGCCCCCATAAAACCTCCAAATAAAAGAAAGGTTATCTATTTTACAACTTGCCATCTGTACATAAGTGTAGAAGAGCTAATATCCTTAAAGATCAGAGCCTGGAGAATAGGCTGTCCTGGATATTTCAGGCTAAAGGCAACTTTTTTTCAAAAGGTGCAGATAGCAAGTCGGAGCCTAGAAAACAAGGTACAGTTTTAAAGCCAAACAAACACATCTAACATGGAGTCAAATTTGTTCTTTTCTATTACAATTTCTTTTTCTAACTCATAAATAATTTTAGTAAGAAACATGAGAAATTTTTTTTATTTTTGCTTCTTAATAACGAATTACAACTACACTTTATTGAGCAGGGATGCTGTGCGTGCCTTGGGGTCACAGCAAACTCTTGTTGGGGGTGGTCGACCCTGCAACATGCCTGATGTCCTGTGTGTGTTGGTGAGGGTCCCCCTAACCAGGGGCTCTCTTCAGGAACCACCATATGGGCATTGACCTCTGGAGACCTCTTTTTCAGCTGCAGGAAATTTTTTCAGATTTTGTGATGGAAAAATCACTCCTGCTGCAGATAATCAGGGAATAAAGGAAGAGGAAAAGGGCTTGAAGTAGAGTAGAAGAGAAGGACAGAAGATCAGGGAACCTGGGGGTTGGCAGCGGGGCCCCGGGAGAGAGAGGAGCAGAGGTGTGGTGGGTCCCGGCTACGGAACCAGCTCCTGCACCTTTCCCCGCACCCAAGCCACACAGATTTTAATTGGGCCCAGGACTCCCTCCTGTCTGGATGTCACCCTGGGCAGAACTTTGAGAATCGAAGCTAAGGGGTGGTCAACACTCACCTAGGGGGTCACTGAGGACTTTGCTCATGTCCACATTGACTTTTCCAGTCATGTGCCTTCACCTGTTCTTTATCTCAGTATCTGAGAAGCAGGAGCAAGGAACTCATGGAGAGATCCAGGAAGATATCTGACTGTGTTAAGAGACGACAGTCACAGCGACACGTGGAGCGAAGACACTTGCAGTAAAGTAAAATAACTTCACAACTATTGCATCAGAGCTGCAAGTGTGAGAGAGCCTAAGCCTGTCTCAGAGTGCAGGGGACAAGAGGAAAGGAATGGTAAAATTAACACTGACATTTGAAATTTTGTTAAAAAGAATGCTACTGTTAATTGTATCACTTGAATGTATGCAGGTGTTTTTCTATGAGCATTCATAGGTTCACAAAACCCCACCAGCCACTCTTGCTCCCATCAGGTGTGGGCTTTCTCAAGCACAGTGCCCTTCCTGCTTGGGTGGGCCACGCTGCTGGTCCTTGCCTGGGGCCGGACTGCTACAGGACACTGAGTCCCCAAGGCACGGCCTGGGATACATGACAGGAACATCTCTGCTCTTGGCTGAGGGCCTCCGTTTCCCCCTGCAGTGTAAGAATGCCGGTGACTCAGTTAGAAGCATGCATCCAAGCCATCCTTCCGTGTCATCACCATCTAGAAGCGGTGCCTGAATCTTCTGAATTTCTGCAGAATGTTGTTTACAATCACCTTGAACAAGTGAGTGTGTGTCCTCTTTCAAGTGGAGGAATTACTGCCGTTTTCCTGGAACTTACTCACCACTAGTCCATCTGATTTTTCTGTGCTAGGATTCAGTAAGGCCTGCTAATAACTCTGCAGTCAGATCTTGAAACCCTGATGAAGAGGATTATTATTTTCTTTCCTTATATGATAGTATTTTACTTTCAAAATTCTGAGTTTTCTGTTCTTGGAGGAATTTTTTGGGTGTTTGGAGAAACAACTTTGCTCTTACCATCTTTGTGACCTGTTGCTATATGCATCTCACCTGTCTTCTGTCACTTGTGAGGCGGTTCCATTTGTGACCCTGTCCGGGTTATTCATGTTATAAAACATAAAATCTGTAAAAGTACAGAACCCTTTTACTCCGAAGACATTCCACAAATACTCCTTTAATCTGGGTGTGGTTTTAACAAGACACAATCATTAGAACATATACTTGCAGGTTGCCAGTGCAAAATCCCCAAATGAATAGTCTAGCTCAACATCTAAAATCTTTCTTATCTACCTTGGATATGTATGGATAAGTGAAGCAGTTTGCTAAGAACTCAAGACCAGGTTTAGGATACAGGCTGATGTAGCTCAGCAGGTCCTCCCAAGCTGATGCTCTGCCAGAGAGTGGGGTTGAGGGGAGAGGGCGTGCCCTGCCCTCCATGAGCTGACAGTTTCATGGCAAACACCTTCACCAGGTGAAGAAATTGGAGTTTCTTCTATGAAGAGTGAGTCTGAAAAGAGCCCAAAAAGCGTGGGAGTGACACAATCCCATTTTTCTCAAGTAGGGGAGAGTGGCTGTGGGGCCACCTGGGAGACTCGTGAGTCCAGGTGGGCAGTGTTGGTGGCTTCCACTTGAGCGGTAGGATAGTGGGTAAAAGCGAACAGATTGAAGGCATGTTTAGATGGTAAAAAGAAAGAATTAAAGCTGTCTATGAAGGTAGGATGGAGTAAGGCCCAGGTTTCTGGGTGGATTAATGAGTTAAATGATGGTCCTGCTGTGTTTTGAGGACGGAAAGCTGCAGAGGGATTTCTGGGGGAAAACTGATGTGTTCAGCTGTGGGTAAAGTGAAAGGTTGTTAGATGTGTGGTCTGGGAGCTCAGGTGAGAGCCAGTAGTGAGTAGGGAGAGGGGAGAGAGACTTTCAAATAATTTTATCTTGTGAACATACATATAAGGATGAGTAATGACACACTTAACCCCTCTATATTCTGTATTTAAAACCCAGTAACATTTTGCTATATTGATTGCAGGGGTTCTTAATTTTTTAATACAAATAAAATAAATAGAAACAAAATAGTGGAGTTAATGAATATCTTAGAGTTGATGTGTGTCCTTGTATGTATTTTGATTTCTCATCTGTTTATAAACATAATCTACAAAAAGTTAACTTGCTTAGAATAAGAGTTAAACACAGGGGCATGACACACTCTGTTGGGGGTTGAAGGTGATATCTTTGGCAAATTATGTAGCCTCTCTTTGCCTTTGTTGCATCTTCTGTGAATGCCCCCGGGCCCCTCATCACAGCTGATTTCCTAGACTAGAAGTTGGGAGGGAGGCTGCTGAAGGGAGTAAGAGGTGGCAACTGCTAGGAACAAAGAAGACAGAGACAAAAACAGATTAAAGCCTAGAAACTGAGTCCTAATACCCTCAAAGGAGAAATAATCCCACAGTGTTTTGAGCCACTTACCATAAGGGAAACAAAATCACGTGGATCCAAATCTCTTGAGCATATGTATATTGTGGGTGGGAGGGTATCATCAGAAAAGGGTTGAGAAGAGGCTTTTTGGTTTCCCTTAACGTTTTCAGTAAGAATGGGGCGCAGAAGCGAAAACCACCTGCTTCACAGTAGAAGGTGTTGTTTTGTGCGAAACTGACCAAAGTTTGGAAACCAGTCATCAGTGGTGCTGGGAAATGAAGAGGCTTCTGGATTGGGTTGGGCACTTGCTGTGACTTCCAGGTGACCTGCTGGCTGGGGGCTGTGAGGCGGGCAGTAGGTTTGCAGTGTGACCTGGGCATAATCCCTGGCTCTGAGGCTGCTGGTCTGACTAGCAGACCTGGGCAGATGCAGTCCTATTGGGGCATCTCGCGATGTGGCCTGGGACAACTGCCATGCTGAGGGCGAGAGGAGGGATCCCCTAAGGAGGTGTCCCTGTGAAGAGTAGAAACGTCCTCCTGCAGGGGAGGAAGAGCCTCTGAGCAGCGGGCCGGATGCACAGGCAAGAGCAGCCTGAGCACGGAGATTTCGGGGACCTGGAAGTCATAAAGTGGCCCGAACAGCCTTGTTCCTGAGAAACTGGAGGGAAAAGAAGCTGCAAATGCAGGCTAATTTCAGACCCTGTGGTGGGTCATGAGTGATAGGAAAGAAATGGTCAGGGAGGCACGAGAGAACCCTGTGGTTCTCCCAGTTGGGGCGTCACACCAGAGGGAGGTGCAGAGTTATAGACTTTGTCACTTTTTATCTGTGTGACTTTGAACAATATCACCCCACCTCTCTATATATATATCTTCATCTGTAAAGTGACAGAGTGACAACTCGTGTCATCAGAAGGCTTAGTTTAGCTCTGATCCTCTTTGTGCAGTCCTGTCAGTGCTGCCCTGCAAGGTTCTGCAGTGGCTGCTCTTACCCTGAGATGGGAGGGCGTAGAAGGGCATTGTAGCACCCAAGGGCAGGAAGGGGTTGCTTTAAAAGCAGACATGTAGCCTCCTGCAGCTGCAGACCTACAGGCAGTTTGGTTTATGGTCGTGGAGAGGACTTTGGAGGTCTTAGCATCGCCTTAAGACTTGTTTTCCCTTGGGGACCTGATTTGCCTTTGCAGATTAATGTTGAAGATTTGGGCTTCTGGCAAAGCTGTTTTCAGAGATGGGTATATATGTAACATATAGTATAAAAGGAAAGGTTTTATTTAATATTTGGGACTTTGTAGCTGTAGGGAACAGCTCTGTTGGCCTGGTTTCCACGGAGGACACTAGCGGTCGTCAGAGCGTGCGGGAGGGCAGGCAGCCTGCAGTGCTGCTGCGGGGGTTCTGCCCAGCAGGATGCTCTGCTGAGTTGACTCTTCTCTGAGTTTGGTTGCCAGAGGAGCAGACAGCAAATAATGAGTTCTGGTGGGATTGTATAATGACAGGAAGAAAGAGGGAGCCGTAAGTTCTTCGGGACTACTATACTCTTTTGGTTCCTGATCCAGTGTGTCCCATTACAGAATTGATGAGTTGTGTCTATTCTGGGACTTGATTGAAATAAACGTGCAGCCTGAATATAAGAGTTAGGTTTTATTTGTCAGGAGGACTCGAGCCAGGATGACCGCCTCTCGGAACACTCTGAGGGACTGCTCCCAAGAGTAGGGGAGAAGCTAGGATTATATAGGAGCTTTACAACAAAGACCAGGTAGTCAGAACAATAAAACATTGCTTGTTATCTAAAGAAAGCCAGGTATCTCAAGTTCATGAATTTAATGCTTTTCAATATATGGGAGGAAGCCAACATTTGGGCTGACTGAATATATACTTTAGACAAGCACCTAGCTATCTAGGGCCAGTAATCTGTCCTTTCTTATTCTGAGTCTGCTCAGAGGGCACCGTTGTGAATGGCTGCAGGCCTGTCTTCACTGGGGGGTGGCGGCAGCCGCTGATGACTTGTTTTCAGCATTCTTTGTTTAGTGACATGGTTGCAATATTTTCATTCAATTTGTATTATTTTCTTTCACAGAAAATTATGATATTACCCTGATTATGGATAATCTGGAAGCTTGGAATGGAACCGAGATGGAATTACTGCAGGTAACTTCTACTTTAATAAGCCATGTGTAAACATGAACATGGAGGAAGCATACAAAAGAATTCGGTGGTGAATGGGAAGGGTTTCTGCACGTACAGGAGAAGGCAAGGCAGAATTCCTCTTCTTTGTGGGCAGGTATGTGAGTCCAACTTTCCTTTCTGAAGTGCTTTCTGAGAACTGTATATGGTAATGAACCAACATTGACAAACGGTGGCACACATTGCATTTAAGAGCTGGCTGGCTTCAACTTGGGTATTGGACAGGTGGAATTCATAGGCAGTGGTCAGGTGGATGGGACAGAGATGGAGCCCAGGCCTGGGCCCATATTCAGGTTGCAATCGCCATTTACTCACCATAGCGCCTTGGACTTGAATGTAACCTCTCTTAAACTGATGGTGAATATGTGAAATGGGCATGATAATATTCGTTACTTCCTGGGATTGTTGTAAGTTCTGAAGATTATTATAGCACACATGAAGAACTTAACACACTGACACTTAGCAGTGTACACTTTGTTCGACCACCACGCTTGGTGTGTGTCAGAGCCTTAAAGGCAGCATGTGTCTGTTTAGGATGCACTGGTAGCCCCTTGGCTAGTTTGTGAATTTGGTGATTTCCTTTAATACTTGTAACTCTGTGTGCCATGGGCAGTTATTTTCATAGACAGATGAGGAATCTCAGGGTAAAAAAGACTGTGTAATTTGCCCAAAGTCAGACCATAATTTTGGGTGCAAGGGCCTCGGTTCAGCATGGGTTCCTGGGCCTTCTGCTCTCTCCGTTCAGCACCAGAGCCAGATGTGGGCTCGGCTGTTTCCCAGCCCAGAATATCCGGCAGGCCACAAGACACACCTGGTCCTGTGCTGCTTGAGCAAAATCTCCGGAGGAGAGGCAGTTACAAAAGGGATAAACATAAAAACAGATGACAGCAAATTGTGATCAGCTCTGAGAAGGAAAGGAATACGTCTGGCCGTGCAGAGCTGGGAGCTTTCCCATCGGGGCTGCTCTGGGGGCGCTCATCTCAGCTAAACAAGCTCTGCTGCTGCACCAAGGCAGGAAGGCAGGGCGCGTGTGGCCAGGTAGACAGGGCCTCGTTGATTGTACTCATTCCCTATTAAGTGGCAGGTGTCACAGGCACTTAACTAATAAACAGATGTTGGCCATAATCATCACGCATTTTGCTTGGTAGTTTTATTGGCGCCAACTTTGAGAGGAGGTCTTTGAATCTGGGGAGTTTGCCGCATGCCCGTGATTACCATGGATATACCCCCACTGGTCTTTCAACCTAGACTGGTGTGGCTGTCATGTCCCAGCCTTGTGAATGGCATCGTGTAGCTTCTCCCAAGTGGCCCAAATGGCTGACATTGATATGCTTAATTCGTAGGAAATGGTATGTGACAATAAGAGAAAAAGTTAGTAAGAAATTGCAAAACTAGAAAATAACCAATTCTTCCCCTGCTGGGGGACCGTACCCTGTGTCACTCACACCACTCACTGCCTGTCACCTCCTCCCTGAGGACTCCGTGTTCAGAAGCCACTCTGAGCCTTTGAAGAACATTTTGCCTCATGACACTGTTGACTAGGACCTGCGACCTCTCTGTCCCTGGTTAACTCTCTCTTCAAAGCCATTTAAATTTCTTGCAGGCTCCTCCACTCAAATGTAAGAATAGCCCCTTTAAACTTCTTGATGCAGCTCCTTAATGAAGATCTTGGGAAGGAAACCTAGCCAAAACCTGGGAGGTATTCACATAGTGAATGTAACCTGAGCATTTATTGACGTTCAGAATCAGAGCGGTGGGAGACACAGGAAGGCCTTTTTAAGTTAGAAAGTGGAAAGAGAAAGGACTCAGGATGTTTGAGACTGAAACATCTCAGTCCCAGCCAGCAAGGCACCGGCGTTCAGGATGGTGTGTGGGGAGTGCAGAGTTCTCAAAAAGAAAGAAGTGGTGGGATGGCAGGGAGGACATTTAGGTACTTAACTGGGGAAGGAAAAAGTTGGCTGAACAATTCATGGTTGAACAAGAGGATTGTGACATGATGTGCTTGTATTTTGGAGAGAAGGGTTTTGTGGAGCCAGGCCTAAGGAGAAATCTCTCTGACTGGGGAGTCAGCACAACAAAAAAACACAGAGAACCGGGCAGACCCCATGGCCCCTGATGGGGGAGAGGCTGCCCACCAATTGGAGACCTGGAGGCTGCTTCTGTCCCTTAGCTGGGGCCTCAGACCTCACTTCACATCCCAGTCCTGTTGATACAAGAAAAAATATGTGGGGCATGAGAAGGGCTGTGTCCCAGGCTTCCGTTGAGCCCCTGGGATGTGCCCCACCAGATTTTGTTCCTTGACTTCATGCAGTAAAGAATTCAAGAACAAGCCAGTGTTGAGTAAAGGTAGATTTATTCAGAGAGATACATTGACAGGCATGAGAAACATCACGAAGTATGGGGGTTTGATGCTCAGATTAAAAGTAGGCACATACTCCACAGAAATAGTGTGGGCCTTCTCCGAAGAGGTAGAGAGAGGGGTTCCTGGGAGGTGGCTCTGTGTTGCTCCTTTTCTTGGGCTTGGTGGTTTCATATGCTAATAAGTAGAAGGACCAGCCTTAGGGCAAGGGGCTGGGATTCCAGGGAGTTGGCCATTTCCCACCCTTTGACCTTTTGTGGCTAGCCTTGTGACTGCCATGGTGCCTGGGGCCGTGTTATTCACCATGTTACTATTACAATGGGTGTATAATGAAGCTCAAGATCTGCTAGAAGTTAAATCTCTTCATCCTGAGCCTCAAGACCTATTGGGGGTTGAATTCTTCACCATTTTGATGTTAATTGCTGTGGTCTTTCTTGAATGGCTTGCTCTGCCCCCTTCCATCCTGTCTCACTGTGATGACACAGAGAGAGCAAAGGCCGGGCCCTGCGTGTGCTCCTGCATTTAACAGCGGGAGATGTGGGGTGGGCTGAGGATGACTCTGAGTGGTGAAAAATATGTTTCAGATATTCCCACATGAGACATGGGGACCTGCCAGCAGCCATCGCAGATTTATCTCACGGGCATTATCACTTGTGTTGTTACGGAAACAACAGGCCAGCCAAGAAATAAGCACCACTCAGAGGGTGGGAGTACTGAGATTTATTATGCCAGCGGGCTCAGAGGGGCTTCTGTTCCCAAGCCCTGAGCACCTCCAAGACGTGCACATGAGGTTTTATAGGGTTAATTACAAGTATGGGGCTTTTAGCCAATAAGGCTCAAACAACAAAAAGCAAGGAATCAGTACACTGAAGCTTATCAATTTGGAACAGATCATGTTACTGACAATTGTTGACCTTGGATTTACGAGTTAGCTTGTTAGCCCAGTAAACTGACACTGAACTTCAGATTTACGAGTTAGCCCAGCAAAACTTAGATCAGTAAACCGACACTTATCACACTTAGATTTGTGACTTAGCTTGTTAGCCCAGCTGGGGTTTTTGTTCACAGTGTCACTCATCTTTTCTATTTTTCTTTTTTTTTTAAAGTATTTAATCCAAATTTAATATCAGGATTTTTTTGGAAAGAAATTTCTCTTTTTCTTTTCTTTGGGGCTCTTTTGGGGGGTAGGTAATTAGGTATATTTATCTGTTAGTGGAGGCCCTGGGGCTTGAACCCAGGACCCCGTGCACACTAAGCACACGCTCTACCACCTGCCCCATCATCTTTTTCTTTTTGCTTTAGCTGCCAAGAATCTTACAGCTGAATTTCTAGTCGGCCTTTAACACTTGCCCTGACTTCATGGAATCCATTTTTATGAGTTTACCTCCCCCTGGTTTCATTTAAGTATTGAATCTCCATTTTCTCTTCACTCTCAGTTTTGCCTTTTTGTTGTTATGGTTGTTAAGCTGTGTTTAAAAAATTGTTTAATTTCTCTTTTAGCAGGAGGCTGAAGTAAATAAATTTGTAAACAAACATCACACTTAAATGCTTTTATATATTCTAAGCTGTTTAGTAGTTAATTAAAAACCAAATTGAATATTAAAGGGATAACATTTTTAAATTATTTTTTAATTTTTTATAAAGACATAGCTGATTTAAAATATATGTTTCAGGTGTACAATAGATGCTCCATTTATAGTTACTGTAAAACATTGTCTGTATTCCCTGTGTTGTAAGATACATCCCTCTAGAGTGTTTACATTACATGTTGCAGTTTGTATAAGAAATTTGGGTAACGCAGAGTCTGGGACGTGGCTGTGGCTGACCCAGGTTCACGCAAACCCTGCCTGTCAAAGCTCAGGCCTTCACTCCTGTCTGCAGGGGAGCGAGTGGAGGCAGCTCTCATCAGCGCTGGCACCACACTCTGAGTGGCAGTGACAGCAGTGACTGTGTGTGGACGTGAAAATTGTTGTTCCAAGAGTTTTACATGCTTTTCTGCATTTAATAATTAAAGCCCTCCTGTGAGGAAGCGTTTTAAGTTTTTAATGAATAATACATTTTATTTTGATACTGATAGACTTCAAAACTCCGGAAAATTTACAGGAGTAGTACAATAAATGCTTAGATACAGTTCACCTTAAAGGACACTATTTGCCCTTTTGTGACGGGCTTATTTTAGCATAAATTTTCAAAGTTCATTCATATTGTAGCCTGAATCAGTACTTTATTCTTTTTGTTTGATAATATCCTTTTCCTTTTTTTTGTTTTTGGTCTATTTAAAAATATTTTCATTGAAGTCTTGTTAGTTTATAATGTTGTGTCAGTTTCTTGTGTACAGCACAAAACTTCAGTTAAATAGGAACATACCTGTATTCATTTTCATATTCTTTTTAAACATAAGTTACTATAAGTTATTAAATATATTCTCGGGTGCTATACAGTATAAACTTGCTGTTTATTGTATACATACTCAGCATCTGCAAATCTTGAACTCCCAATTTATTCCTTCCACACCCTCTCCCCTCTGGTAACCATAGTTTGGTTTCTATGTCTCTGTGTCTGTTTCTGTTCTGTAGATAAGTTTATCTTTTTGTTTCTTTGTTTTTGTTTTTTCTATTTGTTTGTTTTAGATTCCACATGTGAGCGATCTCATATGGTATTTTTCTTTCTCTTTCTGGCTTATTTCACTTAGAATGACATTCTCCTGGTCCATTCATATTGCTGCAAGTGGCATTATTTTATTATTATTTTATTGCTGAATAGTAGTCTATTGGACGTATATACTACAACCTCTTTATCCAGTCATCTGTCAGTGGACATTTAGGTTGTTTCCATGTCTTCATATTGTAAATAGTGCTGCTGTGAACATTGGGGTGAAAGTGTCTTTTTGAATTACGGTTCCTTACGGATATATGCCCTGGAGTGGGAATGCTGTGTCATCTGGGCCCCCAAGGTTTTGTCTTTTGAGGAACCTCTATACAGTTTTCCACAATGGCTCCACCAAACTGCATTCCCACCACAGTGTAGGAGTGTTCCCAATTCTCCACAGCCTCTCCAGCATTTAGTGTCTATGAACTTCTGAATGATGGCTATTCTGACTGGTGAAAGGTGATACTTGTTTGCAGTTTTGATTTGCATTTCTCTGATAATGATATTGAGCATTTTTTCATGTGCCTATTGGCCATTTGTATGTCTTCATTGGAGAAATGTTTCTTTAGGTCTTCTGCCCATTTTTGGATTGAATTGTTTGTTTTTCTTTTTTATCAAGTGTAAAAGCTGTTTACATATTCTGGGAATTAAGCCCTTGTCACTTTCATTGAATGCAACTATTTTCTCCCTTTCCATAGGTTGTCTTTTTGCTTTAATTTTTGTTTTCTTTTCTGTGCAAAAGCTTGTAAGTTTGATTAGAACCCACTTGTATATTTTTGCTTGTATTTCTATTGCTTGAGTAGACTGCTCTTGGAAAACATTGTTGAGATATATGTCAGATGTTTTGCCTATGTCTTCTTCTAAGAGGTTTATAGTGTCTTGTCTACAATTTTAAGTCTTTAAGCCATTTTGAATTCATTTTTTTGTATGTTGTGAGGGGGTAGTCTAACTTCATTGATTTACATGCAGCTGTGCAGTTTTCCCTGCACCATTTGCTGAAGAGGCTGTCTTTACTCCATTGTATGTTCTCACCTCCTTTGTCAAAGATTCAATTACCAAAAGTTTGTGGGACTATTCTTGGTAATTTTGTTTATCCATTCATTGATGGATGGATATTTTTAGTGACTTTTAGCTACTCTGAATGATACTGCTATGAATATTGATGTGCAAGTTTTTGTGAGAATACATTTCCATTCTGTTGGCTGTACAGTTGGCCCACCATATCTGTAGTTTCCACTTCATGGATCCAGATGGCTGATTGCAAAAGGACTTGATCATCCTTGGATTATGGTATCCAGGGTGAGGGGTTCCTGAAACCAACCCCCCGAGGACACTGAAGGATGACTCTACATGTAGGAGTGGAATTGCTCAGCCACATAACTCTAACCTTTTGAGGAAACATCGGGCTTTTCCAAAGAAGCTGCCCCATTGCCCCTTTCCAACGGCTGCATATTGAGGGTATCCATTTCTCTGCCTCCTGACTGACACTTGTTATTGTCCATGTTTTGATTATAACCATCCTAGTGAGTTTAAAATGAGATCTCATTTTGATTTTGATTTCGCTAGTGATGCTGAGCATCTTTTCAGATGCTTATTGGCCAATTGTGTATCTATTTAAATCCTTGGCAAATTAAAAAATTGGGTCGATTTTCTTTGTATTGTTCAGTTGTAAGCATTTGTTTTATATCCTGGATACTAGTCTCTTATTAGATATATGCTTTGCAAGATTTTTCTCCTTTTCTGCAGATTGTCATTTCACTTTAATTTTTTTAAACATTAAAACAATTTCTTTATAGGGGAGGGAATTAGATTTATTCATTTTGTTTTTCTTCCTTAGCACGCACTCTATCATTTGAGCTACCCCTTTCCCCTTTCATTTCACACTCTTGATGATGTCCTTTGTAACAAATGATTTTAATTTGATGAAGTCCATTTTATCTATTTTGTTTTATCACTTGTGCTCTTGGTATTGTATCTAGGAAGCCATAGCCTATCCTATGACCACAAAGATTCATACTATGTCTTCTTTTAGAAAGTTCATACATTTAGTTTTTACGTTTCTGTCTGTGATCCATTTTGAATTAATATTTGTTATATAAAATATGGGGTCCAGATTCCAGATACATTCTTTTGCCTTCAGATACCCAGGAGTCTCTGCTCCATTTGTTGAATAGACTATACTTTCAATGGAGTTTTGTTGGCACATTTCTGGAAAACTGACTGTAAATGTATGTTTCCCCCCAGGATTTTTTATTGTGTCTCATAGATTTCTGCATCCAAACTTATGACAGAAGCATAATGACTTGAGTGCTATAGATTTGCTGTAACCTTTGAGTGAGTCCTCCAAATTTGCTCTTCTTTTTCAAGATTGTTTTGGCTGACCTGGGTCCCTTGCTTTCAATATGAATTTTGGGATCAGTTTTTCAATTTTTGCAAAGAAGTCAGCTGGAATTTTGATAGGGATTCCATTAAATATGTAGATTACTTTGGGAAGTCTTAACATTTTTAACAATATTTTCTACCATTGCATGATCATGGGATGCCTTCCATATATGAAGATATTTTAAATTTTTTTTGGTGATACTTCAAAATATTCAATGTACAAATCTTGTAAACTTTTGTTAAATGTATCCCGCATTTTATTTTTTATGCTGTTGTAAATGGAAAGGCTTAGCTTCATAAGGGTGGGACTATATATATCAATTTATTTATTCCTAGGATTCCTACATAGCAAATACACTAGGTTTATATTTGCTACATTGATCTATCCACAATTCTTCCCACCCCCGTGTCATAAGAAACCAAGACCCAGCTTAAGCCATCTGAACACCTATGTGGAAGTGAGAAATGAGACCTTTGGGTGGGGTTTGTGTAGATGATACTGAGATCTTATTCAGGATGGCTTCATCTTAATTTCTTTTAAACAATCCTTTCAGAGTATATAGTCAGATACATTAGGAAAATGCTCTTTTGATGTGCAGAGGAGCTAAGACTATAATTTTCAAGTAATTTCTAGTGAGAGTGTTGTACTTGAAACATAATTTGCATCAATCTTTGAAGATTTATGTTTCAGGAGCTTTGAGTAAATAATACCTGTCTTTATTCAATAACTACAACTAAATGCTCAAGCAACATGTAAGAGTTTGAGCAAACTGCTCCCGCCCCGTAGTGCTGGTTGGTTGCAGCTGTAACTGGAGTCAGCGCTTACCTTGCCCAGTACACTTGTGCTGATCTGCTCAAAACAGTTCGTCCAACAGTTTGTCGGTAGTCTTTTAGACAAAGCCATAAAGCATTGATTTAAGGTTGCTGGAATGTAATCTATTCTTATTAATATTAAGTAAGCACATATTGAGTACTTACTGTATGTTGGGAATTGTCCCTCAGCCTCACATGAATATTACTTCTAATAAAACCTCTCATATTTCCCTGTTATTTGCACTTTACAGATAAGGAGACTGAGGATTAGGTCTTCTCTCTTTTGGGGGGAGCTCATTATCAATGATGGGAAGTTGTAAGGAAAAAGATATTGATTCATCCAGAGAAAATATTTTTCTGAGATTCAGTATTGAAGAAGGTAACCACTGAAGAGGGTGATCATTGTTTGAGTGAGACGAGCCCCGGGTTGTACGGAGTCAGCATCCCTGTCCTGGACGCTTCACGTGTAGAGCTGCGTGGTGGGTGAGGTGGCACGGCCGCGCAGGGAAAGCGGATGCCGGGCCGTTGGGCTGTGCTCAGGCCCGGTGGGGCTTTCTCCTAAGAGCAGTGGACCGTCATTGACAGATTTTAAGTAGGCTAGTGCGGTGCTCTCGTAGATCACTTTTGTCTTGTAGAATGCTTAGAAACATTTAGAAGGCTTGGCAGGAGGTGATGTGATGAGTCAGAGTAGGGTGGCTGCGAGGTGTAGCAGTGTTCAATTTTCAAGTGATTTTCAGTCCCAGGTTTGTGGCTCAGTAGCCGTGTCACTTTGGATGACACACCCAAGGAAGTGAAACAATTTATCTAATCAATAGAAGCAGTGATGTACCGAACTCCCAGGACTGCTGTGTAGATCCAGTGAGATAACGTGTGCACAGTGTGCAGCATGGTCCCCAGCACAGAGTCAGTGCTGAGGGAGTGCCAGTGAGTACCTGGTAGGACAGGTGTGGGTGGTGGATCTCGTTGACTGAGGAAATTTGTCCCTGAAGGAGGGGTCTTGTCACATCTGTGAGTGATTGGCCTGAGCTGGGAGAGGCAGGGAGACCTTGTCCCCGACCATGGGCCCTGGGCAGGATGGCTATGGGAGGAACACCGTGAAGTTAGCTCTTGGCAGGTGGAGTTGGAGGTGCCCTTGAGACATCTAAGTGCAGTGTCACAATCACAGAAGTGGTCTGGTCCCGGGCTGTGCATTTTCCTGCCGAGATATTGATCTCTGAACGTGAAGACATACTTTACAGGACAAGTGAATAGTAGTATCATCTCTCATCAAAGCTCACATCTCTTTATTCATCACTCACTTTGCTAATTGGGTACTTACAGAACACACTTCACTGTCCTCCCCTGGGCTCAGGCTCCACAGAAAAGAGCTGGTGAGTCTCCCTCTTTTCCAGAAGAAGACACATTTAGCTGGTAGACTTCTATACCTCGCCAGACTTAGAATTTTAGGTTGTTGATTTAATTCTATTTTCTGTTGGTCATCTCCTGACAGGAGAGACGTTTTACCTCATGGTCAGGTTTCAATTAGCTGTTACTGAGAATTGCTGGTCTGATCCATAGTGTATTTATTCTATTAACTTTGTAGAGTACTTATCATTTTTCTGTCTTTGCTCTTTAATTTTGTTTGCCCCTTCAATTTTCTATCTTATTTGGGACCTTATTTTATTTTTTAATTAAAAAATGTCTATTAGCAGTTAACAAAACAAAAGCAAAGAAAAAATGCACATGATAGCTAAATTTAGAAAATATCTTGTGTGTTTTCTGTCTCAGCCATGGAGGGTTCTAGAAACTCGTGAAAAGCTTCATTACATAAGTTCCTTTAAATTCTGATTAAGAAATAAAACCTTCCTTCCTCATCTTTCAAGCTGCACAGCTAATTGTCAAGAAAGTGAGGGGAAATTCTCAGAAGCCAAGACAAACCAGAAAGCAGGGATTCTGGGAGATACGTGAGCCTTAGAAGCCCTGAGGTGCTGGTTGGCTCCTGAACTGAGTTTCAGTTGCCCTGGCAGGAGGGCAGGAGGTGAGCCTGTGGCCTCTCACACTGGGAGTTGGATGGATGTTCTTATGTAAGGCCAAGCACATCCTGAGAATCCTGCTTTATAAAAGGTTGAATTAGAAAGAAAAGAATAAAAGCATTCCTCAAGGCAAGGAAGTAAGGAAAGTAAAATTTTTTGGAAGCGGGAAAAAATAACATATCCAAAGTAAGGATTTAGTTTAAAGCTGTTCTGGCATGAGAGTGACCACAAACCCATGGCAGAAAATCACAGCTCCTCCCGGAAAGAGAAGGTGTGTTTTGAATGAATCAGTGGACAGCCATTCTGAAAAAGGCCTCCAGAGTCTTCTGGATCAAGATACTGGACTCAAACACCTCCCTTCCATGGTCTCATTTAAATAACCAGAAAGGTTTTAAAGGAAAGAAGCCACAATCATATTTCTATTTGTTGACATTACTTTATGCTAGGAATTCAAAGGTGACTATGGAGTTGTCTCCTCTTTATGGACCTTACTTTCTATTTGACATAGTTGGGGAACTTGGTGGAGGGTGGTGTTAGTATGTTGCAATTAACCAGGAGAGGAGTTTAAGAAAGCAGTGAAGGGTTGGTGACATTTTTCGCTGAGGACAGTCCTGTTCAGTTGGCTTGTAATTACAGGCTCGTTGAGTTGTCACTGGAGGGAATTAATCTTAAGGAATTTGGACTTAACTCAGGCCTCTTCAGAATGGACAAGTGAACCTGGAGAAAGACAGTCAAATCTGTGCAGACATTGAAGTTCACTTCAACATGCGGTATCCATGAGCCAAAGATAGGACTAGTAGGCAGCACTTCTTGAGGACAGAGGAGTGGTTTTTAAGGTTCTTCAAGAATGAATCCCAAGGTACCGGGATGGCCAGTTGTCAAACTGTGACTTTGCTCTTTGGACAGTGTATCCACCAAGGGTATTGGCCGTTTACAAGTTTATAAGTTTATAAGTTTCCATTTACATGTCAGGTTATGAGGACGTGGGCATAAACGTTTCACACCTTGTCAAGGTGACTTTCGGTACCTGCCTAGAAGCATGGGCACAGTTGCGGCTGCGTCATACATCTTGCCGCACATCCCGCTCCCCGGCTCCGTGATCACGGCAGAGTGGTTCCTTATTGAGCTGTCCATCTCCTCTGTGACATCGTAACCAAACAAAAGACTGGAGAGTATTAGCTTGGCTTTTTTCTTTTCTAACATTCCCTTCAAATTATGATGACTGATAGTGGACCCAGTTACGTTTGCAGATGATTTACAAGTAGGGCTGTCAGTACAAACCTTGTAATCCCCGCTGTGTGATCTAGAGAAGAAAGTTACACTCTTTCCAAATTGTTTTGATGCACTTATGTGGGAAAATGATGTATGTTTGAATATGTATTTCCTCTCTTAATCATCATGGCTAGAGATGAATATTTGTAGACATGGAATGAGTACTCTGTATTTGAACTGTATGGTCCCCTAAATTCTCCCCAGCTTTTTAAAGTCATCACTGGAGTGCTACCTCCAGAGTGCCGCAAAGCATCCAACACTGCCTGCTCTTCGGACACTGTAAGTTTCCAAGTTGGAGAAGGCTGCTGGCTGGTGAGGCATTCTCTCGCACATCTCTGGTTGGGTGATGTGAGCTGAGAACACAAGAATTGGCAGACAGTAACTAACCACGATCACGTCCATTTCTGGAACACTCATGGAGGATTTTACACCTATGCTAGTGGAATACATTATTTCATTTAGTTTTCCCAACAATCATAATTAGATTTTATCACCTGTATTAAAAAGGAAACTGTCAAAGCGAGTGACGTGCAGACTTTGGACTGGAACACGGGTCTTTCTGATCCCTGTCTCTGTTCCCTCCCCGGCCTATCCTTGCAAGTGACCAGGAGACTCTTCCTCAGTCTTGAGTTTCCCTCTGATGTTACCGCTCTCTTTGTTTCTAAGAGAGGAAAACAAGTCTAAACTTACTTTCCAGTCGGAAATGGAATGGAGAGTTAACGTTGGAAGCCGGGAGAATCTGTCCTGTGATGAAGTGGTCTCCGAGCCACTTCCACTGGGATGTCACATCACTGTCTGGGCCCCTTGCTCAGCCTGTGCACAGGTGACAGCGCAGTTGTGCCGAGCAGTCCTCCCGGACAGGGCAGTGGGTTGGAAATGAGTTTGGGGATTTGGTTTCATTACACAAGTTCCTGAGGGCCTTGACCTGGCACTTCGAGTGGGAGCATTCCCTGTCCCACAGACTGTGCTCTGGGCCCATGCAGACCTGACGTGGCCTCAGCGTGAGTCTCAGGGCCCGTGGTGATGAGGAGCATTTTAGCCCAGGGTCTGCCGGAGGCTCTGAGACTACTGGGCTGTGGGACTTTGTCCAGGATGATAATAATTCCTCCCCGAGTTTCAGATTTCCTTGCCTGTGAGCCGGGGTAGTAGTTGTTTCTGAGATGATTGTAATGATTCAGTAACGGGCGCAGCATATGCTGACAGGTAGCTGGGTGCTTTAGGAGCAGAAGTCGCAATCACTCTGTCAGCCTCTCCCTGTGCGCTCTGTGCTTTGAGAAGTTGTGTGTTTGGTGAAAGTCCCGCCCAGACCCTAGGGTCTAGATGAACTGTTGTTCCTTTACTTTCCCTTCCTTTTCCTCTTTCCCTTCTCTGTGTCCCATGTTTAGGTAGCAGATTCCTCTATTTCAGGGAATACGGGCTTTTCTAGTAAAGGGACAGGTGGAATGCGGAGAGGTGGGGCCCAGAGGGGGTCTGGAGTGTCTGCACAGTGCTGCTTCCCTGCGTTTCTGCATCCGGTCCCATCAGTGCACTAAGTCAGCCTTCCTCTTCCTTCCTGTGTCATCGGGTCTCTGTTTTAAGGGAAAACCATTTTTATAGGTCTTTTTTCACTTACGTGTTTCATTCAGATGCTTGTTGCTTTTCTCCCTGTGCTTCAGCGTTCCGAGGAGAGAATTCAGCCGTGCAGCATCCTCTCCGAGCTCTACGAGTTGATCGGCTTCCACTGCAAGTCCACCTTCTTCAAGCGGGTGGCCCCCGTGCGGCACGCGGCCCCCGGCATCCCAGAGCCTGGCGGGAAGGCCTGCTCCCGACTCCTCCTGCAGACGCTTCCTGGCTACAGTCTGTCGCTGGACCTGCAGGACTTCAGCAAATGTGTTGGAACTAAAACATTGCTTCAGTCCCATTAACCATGCCTGGTTTGGGCCCTGCTGTCCTGCCTCATCAGGGTGAATTTTGATTCATTTAGAACAGGGCTCAGCAGACTTTTCCTTTCAAGGGCTTGGGGGTAAATATTTCAGGGTCTGAAAACCTCCTGATCTCTGGTGCAGCTGCTCAGCTCTGCTGTT
Organism: Vicugna pacos; assembly: GCF_048564905.1. Classification (NCBI taxonomy): domain Eukaryota; kingdom Metazoa; phylum Chordata; class Mammalia; order Artiodactyla; family Camelidae; genus Vicugna; species Vicugna pacos. The sequence goes on from NC_132997.1 coordinate 5,552,560, forward strand.
TAGATGCCAGAACAGCCAGACAGTCCACACACCCATAGAGCTTTATTAACAGCGGTGGCTGGGGCTGGATTGGGTGTATGAACTGCAGTTTGTCCCCACAGCCTCCTCAATATTGACACCTGCAACAGAGTGTACATTTGTGACAATGGGTGAACCTACACTGACACATCATCATCACCCATAGCCCATACTTGACACTAGGATTTACACATTGTGTTGTGCACTCTGTGGGTTTGGACAGATGTACAATGACATGTATCCACCATCACAGCATCATACAGAGTCGTCTGTCTTAGTGACCTTAAAATGCTCCGTGCTGCACCTCATTCATTGCTCTTTCCCCTCTAGCCTCTGGCAGCCACTGATCTTTCAGTCTCTGTGTTTTTCCCTTTCCCAGAACACCATACAGTTGGAATCTGACAGTTGCTGAAACTTCCCAGATTGGCTTCTTTCACTTGGTAATATGCATTTAAGGTTCCTCTATGTCTTTCCATTCCTTGATAACTCATTTCATTTTAGCACCAAATAATAGTCCATTTTCTGGTGGAACCACAGTTTATTTATCCATTCACTTACTGAAGAAGAGCTTAGTTGCTTCTGAATTCTGTTGAGTATGAATAAAGCTGCTATTAACATCTGTATGCAGATTTGTGTGTGAACATAAGTTTCCATTTCATCGAGTAAACACCAAGGAGCACAGTTGCCAGATCAGATGTTAGAATTACGTCTAGCTCTGTAAAAAATTGCCAGAACATCTTCCAAAGTACCTGGGACATTTTTCATTCCCACCAACAATGCATTAAAATTTCTGGTGCTCCACATCCTCACCAGCATTCGGTGCTGTCAGTGTTCTGCATTTTGGCAGTTCTGACAGGTGTGCAGTGGTATCTCGCTGTTTCAGTCTGCATCCCCTTGATGACAGGTGCTGTGGAGCATCTTTCCAAAGGCTTCTTTGGCATCTAGATTTCTTCTTTGATGAGGTGTGTTTTCAGGCATTTTGCTCATTTTTTAATCAGGTTATTCATCCTTCTTGTTGAGTGTAAAGAAATTTTGGTATATTCTGGATTTCAGCCCTTTATCAGTGTGTCCCTGCCCTTCACCTGCAGTGTCAGAGTTGTCCTTTGGGTCTCAGTGGAGTGTTAGATCTTCAAAGAGATTCCCTGTCTTCCTTCAGCCTAAATACTGTCCTTGTATTTTTCACTTTCATTGACTCATTTTGTTCTTTTTAAATAGCATTTCCCATAATTTGTAAGTACATAAAAGAGAAAAGGGCAATGATTGAACACCGCCTGACCCACCAGGCTGTGTGCCCTGTGAGAGCAGAGGCCATGTCCCCACTCACCGTTTCCCATGACAGCACATGGCACATGTCCATGTAAAAGTGTGTAACGTGGGGCCAAACCTGATGAGCAGCTATGACGACATGTGTTGTCTAACATTTATTGAGTAGACTTTGTTTCTGATCTTAATTATTAAATCATATGAATGAAACTTGGTTGTTTTGAAAAATAAAACAACAAAGCACACCTCAATGTGATTGGTAATTTCTACTTAGATTTCTGACCCAGGAGGGGATGTTCACCATCATTTTGTGGAGGAGGTTGGGGAGGTAAAGTAAGAGAGTGAGATCAAATAAAGTAAAAATGATAACTGTCAGTTGGCTTTATTTTCACTGACATAAAAGGTACTTTAAACCCAATCTCAGCTGTTGTCCTGTGGTTTTAAATATTTCTCATAGAATTAAATGGAAGTCCACTAAACCCTGAAAGGGAAATTGTGTGCTCAGGTCTGAAAAATTTTTATGTGTATTTCTTGAGATGCACATTTCCCTACTGGTTAAAGAAATTCGAGGCGGGAACACAACAGTGCACGGTGTGTGTCTGCCGGCTTCACAGGCTGCTCAGTGTCATTTTCATTTTCTTGTGTTGCAGTTTATGACGGTTATCCATGAGATATATTGCTCAGCATTTTCCTGAATGAAGGATTGAATTTTTTACAGGAAATCTAATGACAGAGAGTAACAAGGCACATGGGTTTCCCATAAAGGAATAGTTGATGTAATAAACTCGCACAATGCTGAACTTTTTTAATAAAAGCCAGTTGGAAATTTTATCACTAGGTCATATGGCACAAAAACGTCTTAAGAAAAAAAGATTCAAATTTCATAGAAGAAGCAGTTTGAATGAAGTAGAAATTATGATTTGTACATTATTTGTTGTTAGAAATTATACTCAGTCTTATCATAATAGACTGTGGTAGGAACAGGATAATTATTTATTTATTTAAATAAAATACACGAGATGCTATTTGCCCCATTCTTGATGAGGCAGTGCTGTGCTTAGTTAAGTTGGGCCATTTAGGAATCTTAGCTAGGGTTTCCGGACATTGCTTTCAGAGTCTTTAACTTTTCTACATCTCTTGTTTTGTGTCGGCCTATGGTCCATACATATATATGGGGAGGTAAAAGCTCCAACTCGTTTTTACAGTGAAAACGGCAGGCACTTCAAACCGGGACTAGGAAACAGACTGAGAAACCAGAGTAGGTGTTTCTCCTGCAACCCGTTCCCTTTGTGCTGGATGAACGAACATCTCTCCACATGCTCAGTTCTGAGAGATAAGTGTGTGTGAAAGCCGTCCTTCAACTAGCTTGAAGGGAACACGAAGTTTCTTTTCAGTTGCCAAATCCACTCCATACATATATATGGGGAGGTACAAGCTCCAACTCGGTTTTACAGTGAAAACGGCAGGCACTTCAAACCGGCACTAGGAAACAGACTGAGAAAGCAGAGTAAGTGTTTCTCCTGCAACCCGTTCCCTTTGTGCTGGATGAACGAACGTCTCTACACATGCTCAGTTCTGAGAGATAAGTGTGTGTGAAAGCCGTCCTGCACCTAGCTTGAAGGGAACACAAAGTTTCTTTTCAGTTGCCAACTCCACTCCATACATATATATGGGGAGGTACAAGCTCCAACTCGGTTTTACAGTGAAAACGGCAGGCACTTCAAACCGGCACTAGGAAACAGACTGAGAAACCAGAGTAAGTGTTTCTCCTGCAACATGTTCCCTTTGTGCTGGATGAATGAACGTCTCTCCACATGCTCAGTTCTGAGAGATAAGTGTGTGTGAAAGCCGTCCTTCACCTAGCTTGAAGGGAACACGAAGTTTCTTTTCAGTTGCCAACTCCACTCCATACATATATATGGGGAGGTACAAGCTCCAACTCGGTTTTACAGTGAAAACGGCAGGCACTTCAAACCGGCACTAGGAAACAGACTGAGAAACCAGAGTAAGTGTTTCTCCTGCAACCAGTTCCCTTTGTGCTGGATGAACGAACGTCTCTCCAATTGCTCAGTTCTGAGAGATAAGTGTGTGTGAAAACCGTCCTTCACCTAGCTTGAAGGGAACACAAAGTTTCTTTTCAGTTGCCAACTCCACTCCATACATATATATGGGGAGGTAAAAGCTCTAAATCGGTTTTACAGTGAAAACGGCAGGCACTTCAAACCGGCACTAGGAAACAGACTGAGAAACCAGAGTAAGTGTTTCTCCTGCAACACGTTCCCTTTGTGCTGGATGAATGAACGTCTCTTCACATGCTCAGTTCTGAGAGATAAGTGTGTGTGAAAGCAGTCCTTCACCTAGCTTGAAGGGAACACGAAGTTTCTTTTCAGTTGCCAACTTCACTCCATATATATATATGGGGAGGAACAAGCTCCAACTATTTTTTACAGTGAAAACGGCAGGCACTTCAAACCGGCACTAGGAAACAGACTGAGAAACCAGAATAAGTGTTTCTCCTGCAACCCGTTCCCTTTGTGCTGGATGAACGAACGTCTCTCCAAATGCTCAGTTCTGAGAGATAAGTGTGTGTGAAAGCCGTCCTTCACCTAGCTTGAAGGGAACACGAAGTTTCTTTCCAGTTGCCAACTCCACTCCATACATATATATGGGGAGGTACAAGCTCCAACTCGGTTTTACAGTGAAAACGGCAGGCACTTCAAACCGGCACTAGGAAAAAGACTGAGAAACCAGAGTATGTGTTTCTCCTGCAACCAGTCCCCTTTGTGCTGGATGAACGAACGTCTCTCCACATGCTCCGTTCTGAGAGATAAATGTGTGTGAAAGCCGTCCGTCACCTAGCTTGAAGGGAACACAAAGTTTCTTTTCAGTTGCCAATTCCACTCCATACATATATATGGGGAGGTACAAGCTCCAACTCGGTTTTACAGTGAAAACGGCAGGCACTTCAAACCGGCACTAGGGAACAGACTGAGAAACCAGAGTAAGTGTTTCTCCTGCATCCCGTTCCCTTTGTGCTGGATGAAAGAACGTCTCTCCACATGCTCAGTTCTGAGAGATAAGTGTGTGTGAAAGCCGTCCTTCACCTAGCTTGAAGGGAACACAAAGTTTCTTTTCAGTTGCCAACTCCACTCCATACATATATATGGGGAGGTACAAGATCCAACTCGGTTTTACAATGAAAACGGCAGGCACTTCAAACCGGCACTAGGAAACAGACTGAGAAACCAGAGTAAGTGTTTCTCCTGCAACCAGTTCCCTTTGTGCTGGAAGAACGAACGTCTCTCCACATGCTCAGTTCTGAGAGATAAGTGTGTGTGAAAACCGTCCTTCACCTAGCTTGAAGGGAACACAAAGTTTCTTTTCAGTTGCCAACTCCACTCCATACATATATATGGGGAGGTAAAAGCTCTAACTCGGTTTTACAGTGAAAACGGCAGGCACTTCAAACCGGCACTAGGAAACAGACTGAGAAACCAGAGTAAGTGTTTCTCCTGCAACACGTTCCCTTTGTGCTGGATGAATGAACGTCTCTTCACATGCTCAGTTCTGAGAGATAAGTGTGTGTGAAAGCAGTCCTTCACCTAGCTTGAAGGGAACACGAAGTTTCTTTTCAGTTGCCAACTTCACTCCATATATATATATGGGGAGGAACAAGCTCCAACTATTTTTTACAGTGAAAACGGCAGGCACTTCAAACCGGCACTAGGAAACAGACTGAGAAACCAGAATAAGTGTTTCTCCTGCAACCCGTTCCCTTTGTGCTGGATGAACGAACGTCTCTCCAAATGCTCAGTTCTGAGAGATAAGTGTGTGTGAAAGCCGTCCTTCACCTAGCTTGAAGGGAACACGAAGTTTCTTTCCAGTTGCCAACTCCACTCCATACATATATATGGGGAGGTACAAGCTCCAACTCGGTTTTACAGTGAAAACGGCAGGCACTTCAAACCGGCACTAGGAAACAGACTGAGAAACCAGAGTAAGTGTTTCTCCTGCAACCAGTTCCCTTTGTGCTGGATGAACGAACGTCTCTCCACATGCTCCGTTCTGAGAGATAAATGTGTGTGAAAGCTGTCCGTCACCTAGCTTGAAGGGAACACAAAGTTTCTTTTAAGTTGCCAACTCCACTCCATACATATATATGGGGAGGTACAAGCTCCAACTCGGTTTTACAGTGAAAACGGCAGGCACTTCAAACCGGCACTAGGAAACAGACTGAGAAACCAGAGTAAGTGTTTCTCCTGCAACCAGTTCCCTTTGTGCTGGATGAACGAACGTCTCTCCACATGCTCAGTTCTGAGAGATAAGTGTGTGTGAAAGCCGTTCTGCACCTAGCTTGAAGGGAACACAAAGTTTCTTTCCATTTGCCAACTCCACACCATACATATATATGGGGAGGTACAAGCTCCAACTCGGTTTTACAGTGAAAACGGCAGGCACTTCAAACCGGCACTAGGAAACAGACTGAGAAACCAGAGTAAGTGTTTCTCCTGCAACCCGTTCCCTTTGTGCTGGATGAAAGAACGTCTCTCCACATGCTCAGTTCTGAGAGATAAGTGTGTGTGAAAGCCGTCCTGCACCTAGCTTGAAGTGAACACAAAGTTTCTTTTCAGTTGACATCACCGCTCCATACATATATATGGGGAGGTACAAGCTCCAACTCGGTTTTACAGTGAAAACGGCAGGCACTTCAAACCGGCACTAGGAAACAGACTGAGAAACCAGAGTAAGTGTTTCTCCTGCAACCCGTTCCCTTTGTGCTGGATGAACGAACGCCTTTCACATACTCAGTTCTGAGAGATAAGGGTGTGTGAAAGCCGTCCTTCACCTAGCTTGAAAGGAACACAAAGTTTCTTTTCAGTTGCCAACTCCACTCCATACATATATATGGGGAGGTACAAGCTCCAACTCGGTTTTACAGTGAAAACGGCAGGCACTTCAAACCGGCACTAAAAACAGACTGAGAAACCAGAGTAAGTGTTTCACCTGCAACCCGTTCCCTTTGTGCTGGATGAACGAACGTCTCTCCACATGCTCAGTTCTGAGAGATAAGTGTGTGTGAATGCCGTCCTTCACCTAGCTTGAAGGGAACATGAAGTTTCTTTTCAGTTGCCAACTCCACTCCATACATATATATGGGGAGGTATAAGCTCCAACACGGTTTTACAGTGAAAACGGCAGGCACTTCATACCGGCACTAGGAAACAGACTGAGAAACCAGAGTAAGTGTTTCTCATGCAACCAGTTCCCTTTGAGCTGGATGATCGAACGTCTCTCCACATGCTCAGTTCTGAGAGATAAGTGTGTGTGAAAGCCGTCCTTCACCTAGCTTGAAGGGAACACGAAGTTTCTTTTCAGTTGCCAACTCCACTCCATACATATATATGGGGAGGTACAAGCTCCAACTCGGTTTTACAGTGAAAACGGCAGGCACTTCAAACCGGCACTAGGAAACAGACTGAGAAACCAGAGTAAGTGTTTCTCCTGCAACCAGTTCCCTTTGTGCTGGATGAACGAACGTCTCTCCACATGCTCAGTTCTGAGAGATAAGTGTGTGTGAAAGCCGTTCTGCACCTAGCTTGAAGGGAACACAAAGTTTCTTTCCATTTGCCAACTCCACACCATACATATATATGGGGAGGTACAAGCTCCAACTCGGTTTTACAGTGAAAATGGCAGGCACTTCAAACCGGCACTAGGAAACAGACTGAGAAACCAGAGTAAGTGTTTCTCCTGCAACCCGTTCCCTTTGTGCTGGATGAACGAACGTCTCTCCACATGCTCAGGTCTGAGAGATAAGTGTGTGTGAAAGCCGTCCTGCACCTAGCTTGAAGGGAACACAAAGTTTCTTTTCAGTTGCCAACTCCACTCCATACATATATATGGGAAGGTACAAGCTCCAACTCGGTTTTACAGTGAAAACGGCAGGCACTTCAAACCGGCACTAGGGAACAGACTGAAAATCAGAGTAAGTGTTTCTCCTGCAACCCGTTCCCTTTGTGCTGGATGAACGAACGTCTCTCCACATGCTCACTTCTGAGAGATAAGTGTGTGTGAAAGCCGTCCTGCACCTAGCTTGAAGGGAACACAAAGTTTCTTTTCAGTTGCCAACTCCACTCCATACATATATATGGGGAGGTACAAGCTCCAACTCGGTTTTACAGTGAAAACGGCAGGCACTTCAAACCGGCAGTAGGAAACAGACTGAGAAACCATAGTAAGTGTTTCTCCTGCAACCCGTTCCCTTTGTGCTGGATGAACGAACGTCTCTCCACATGCTCACTTCTGAGAGATAAGTGTGTGTGAAAGCCGTCCTTCACCTAGCTTGAAGGGAACACGAAGTTTCTTTTCAGGTGCCAACTCCACTCCATACATATATATGGGGATATACAAGCTCCAACTCGGACTTACAGTGAAAACGGCAGGCACTTCAAACCGGCACTAGGAAAAAGACTGAGAAACCAGAGTAAGTGTTTCTCCTGCAACCCGTTCCCTTTGTGCTGGATGAACGAACGTCTCTCCACATGCTCAGTTCTGAGAGATAAGTGTGTGTGAAAGCCGTCCTTCACCTAGCTTGAAGGGAACACGGAGTTTCTTTTCAGTTGCAAACTTCACTCCATACAAATATATGGGGAGGTACAAGCTCCAACTCGGTTTTACAGTGAAAATGGCAGGCACTTCAAACCGGCACTAGGAAACAGACTGAGAAACCAGAGTAAGTGTTTCTCCTGCAACCCGTTCCCTTTGTGCTGGATGAACGAACGTCTCTCCACATGCTCAGTTCTGAGAGATAAGTGTGTGTGAAAGCCGTCCTGCACCTAGCTTGAAGGGAACACAAAGTTTCTTTTCAGTTGCCAACTCCACTCCATACATATATATGGGAAGGTACAAGCTCCAACTCGGTTTTACAGTGAAAACCGCAGGCACTTCAAACCGGCACTAGGGAACAGACTGAAAATCAGAGTAAGTGTTTCTCCTGCAACCCGTTCCCTTTGTGCTGGATGAACGAACGTCTCTCCACATGCTCACTTCTGAGAGATAAGTGTGTGTGAAAGCCGTCCTGCACCTAGCTTGAAGGGAACACAAAGTTTCTTTTCAGTTGCCAACTCCACTCCATACATATATATGGGGAGGTACAAGCTCCAACTCGGTTTTACAGTGAAAACGGCAGGCACTTCAAACCGGCAGTAGGAAACAGACTGAGAAACCATAGTAAGTGTTTCTCCTGCAACCCGTTCCCTTTGTGCTGGATGAACGAACGTCTCTCCACATGCTCACTTCTGAGAGATAAGTGTGTGTGAAAGCCGTCCTTCACCTAGCTTGAAGGGAACACGAAGTTTCTTTTCAGTTGCCAACTCCACTCCATACATATATATGGGGATATACAAGCTCCAACTCGGACTTACAGTGAAAACGGCAGGCACTTCAAACCGGCACTAGGAAAAAGACTGAGAAACCAGAGTAAGTGTTTCTCCTGCAACCCGTTCCCTTTGTGCTGGTTGAACGAACGTCTCTCCACATGCTCAGTTCTGAGAGATAAGTGTGTGTGAAAGCCGTCCTTCACCTAGCTTGAAGGGAACACGGAGTTTCTTTTCAGTTGCAAACTTCACTCCATACAAATATATGGGGAGGTACAAGCTCCAACTCGGTTTTACAGTGAAAACGGCAGGCACTTCAAACCGGCACTAGGAAACAGACTGAGAAACCAGAGTAAGTGTTTCTCCTGCAACCCGTTCCCTTTGTGCTGGATGAAAGAACGTCTCTCCACATGCTCAGTTCTGAGAGATAAGTGTGTGTGAAAGCCGTCCTGCACCTAGCTTGAAGTGAACACAAAGTTTCTTTTCAGTTGACATCACCGCTCCATACATATATATGGGGAGGTACAAGCTCCAACTCGGTTTTACAGTGAAAACGGCAGGCACTTCAAACCGGCACTAGGAAACAGACTGAGAAACCAGAGTAAGTGTTTCTCCTGCAACCCGTTCCCTTTGTGCTGGATGAACGAACGCCTTTCACATACTCAGTTCTGAGAGATAAGGGTGTGTGAAAGCCGTCCTTCACCTAGCTTGAAAGGAACACAAAGTTTCTTTTCAGTTGCCAACTCCACTCCATACATATATATGGGGAGGTACAAGCTCCAACTCGGTTTTACAGTGAAAACGGCAGGCACTTCAAACCGGCACTAAAAACAGACTGAGAAACCAGAGTAAGTGTTTCACCTGCAACCCGTTCCCTTTGTGCTGGATGAACGAACGTCTCTCCACATGCTCAGTTCTGAGAGATAAGTGTGTGTGAATGCCGTCCTTCACCTAGCTTGAAGGGAACATGAAGTTTCTTTTCAGTTGCCAACTCCACTCCATACATATATATGGGGAGGTATAAGCTCCAACACGGTTTTACAGTGAAAACGGCAGGCACTTCATACCGGCACTAGGAAACAGACTGAGAAACCAGAGTAAGTGTTTCTCATGCAACCAGTTCCCTTTGAGCTGGATGATCGAACGTCTCTCCACATGCTCAGTTCTGAGAGATAAGTGTGTGTGAAAGCCGTCCTTCACCTAGCTTGAAGGGAACACGAAGTTTCTTTTCAGTTGCCAACTCCACTCCATACATATATATGGGGAGGTACAAGCTCCAACTCGGTTTTACAGTGAAAACGGCAGGCACTTCAAACCGGCACTAGGAAACAGACTGAGAAACCAGAGTAAGTGTTTCTCCTGCAACCAGTTCCCTTTGTGCTGGATGAACGAAAGTCTCTCCCCTTGCTCAGTTCTGAGAGATAAATGTGTGTGAAAGCCGTCCTTCACCTAGCTTGAAGGGAACACAAAGTTTCTTTTCAGTTGCCAACTCCACTCCATACATATATATGGGGAGGTACAAGCTCCAACTCGGTTTTACAGTGAAAACGGCAGGCACTTCAAACCGTCACTTCGAAACAGACTGAGAAACCAGAGCAAGTGTTTCTACTGCAAACCGTTCCCTTGTGCTGGATGAACGAACGTCTCTCCACATGCTCAGTTCTGAGCGATAAGTGTGTGTGAATGCCGTCGTGCACCTAGCTTGAAGGGAACACAAAGTTTCTTTTCAGTTGCCAACTCCACTCCATACATATATATGGGGTGGTACAAGCTCCAACTCGGTTTTACAGTGAAAACGGTAGACACTTCAAACCCGCACTAGGAAAAAGCCTGAGAAACCAGAGTAAGTGTTTCTCCTGCAAACCGTTCCCTTTGTGCTGGATGAACGAACGTCTCTCCACATGCTCAGTTCTGAGAGATAAGTGTCTGTGAAAGCCGTCCTTCACCAAGCTTGAAGGGAACACGAAGTTTCTTTTCAGATGCCAACACCACTCCATATATATATATGGGGAGGTACAAGCTCCAACTCGGTTTTACAGTGAAAACGGCAGGCACTTCAAACCGGCACTAGGAAACAGACTGAGAAACCAGAGTAAGTGTTTCTCCTGCAACCCGTTCCCTTTGTGCTGGATGAACGAACGTCTCTCCACATGCTCAGTTCTGAGAGATAAGTGTGTGTGAAAGCCGTCCTGCACCTAGCTTGAAGGGAACACAAAGTTTCTTTTCAGTTGCCAACTCCACTGCATACATATATATGGGGAGGTACAAGCTCCAACTCGGTTTTACAGTGAAAACGCAGGCACTTCAAACCGGCACTAGGGAACAGACTGAGAAACCAGAGTAAGTGTTTCTCCTGCAACCCGTTCCCTTTGTGCTGGATGAACGAACGTCTCTCCACATGCTCAGTTCTGAGAGATAAGTGTGTGTGAAAGCCGTCCTGCACCTAGCTTGAAGGGAACACAAAGTTTCTTTTCAGTTGCCAACTCCACTCCATACATATATATGGGGAGGTACAAGTTCCAACTCGGTTTTACAGTGAAAACGGCAGGCACTTCAAACCGGCACTAGGAAACAGACTGAGAATCCAGAGTAAGTGTTTCCCTGCAACCCGTTCCCTTTTTGGTGGATGAACGAACGTCTCTCCACATGCTCAGTTCTGAGAGATAAGTGTGTGTGAAAGCCGTCCTTCACCTAGCTTGAAGGGAACACGAAGTTTCTTTTCAGTTGCCAACCCCACTCCATATATATGTGTGGGGAGGTACAAGCTCCAACTCGGTTTTACAGTGAAAACGGCAGGCACTTCAAACCGGCACTAGGGAACAAACTGAGAAACCAGAGTAAGTGTTTCTCCTGCAACCCGTTCCCTAAGTGCTGGATGAACGAACGTCTCTCCACATGCTCAGTTCTGAGAGATAAGTGTGTGTGAAAGCCGTCCTTCACCTAGCTTGAAGGGAACACAAAGTTTCTTTTCATTTGCCAACTCCACTCCATACATATATATGGGGAGGTACAAGCTCCAACTCGGTTTTACAGTGAAAACGGCAGGCACTTCAAACCGGCACTAAGAAACAGACTGAGAAACCAGAGTAAGTGTTTCTCCTGCAACATGGTCCCTTTGTGCTGGATGAACGAACGTCTCTCCACATGCTCAGTTCTGAGAGATAAGTGTGTGTGAAAGCCGTACTTCACCTAGCTTGAAGGGAACATGAAGTTTCTTTTCAGTTGCCAACTCCACTCCATACATATATATGGGGAGGTACAAGCTCCAACACGGTTTTACAGTGAAAACGGCAGGCACTTCATACCGGCACTAGGAAACAGACTGAGAAACCAGAGTAAGTGTTTCTCATGCAACCAGTTCCCTTTGTGCTGGATGATCGAACGTCTCTCCACATGCTCAGTTCTGAGAGATAAGTGTGTGTGAAAGCCGTCCTTCACCTAGCTTGAAGGGAACACGAAGTTTCTTTTCAGTTGCCAACTCCACTCCATACATATATATGGGGAGGTACAAGCTCCAACTCGGTTTTACAGTGAAAACGGCAGGCAATTCAAACCGGTAATAGGAAACAGACTGAGAAACCAGAGTAAGTGTTTCTCCTGCAACCAGTTCCCTTTGTGCTGGATGAACGAAAGTCTCTCCCCTTGCTCAGTTCTGAGAGATAAATGTGTGTGAAAGCCGTCCTTCACCTAGCTTGAAGGGAACACAAAGTTTCTTTTCAGTTGCCAAATCCACTCCATACATATATATGGGGAGGTACAAGCTCCAACTCGGTTTTACAGTGAAATCGTCAGGCACTTCAAACCGTCACTTCGAAACAGACTGAGAAAACAGAGCAAGTGTTTCTACTGCAAACCGTTCCCTTGTGCTGGATGAACGAACGTCTCTCCACATGCTCAGTTCTGAGCGATAAGTGTGTGTGAAAGCCGTCCTGCACCTAGCTTGAAGGGAACACAAAGTTTCTTTTCAGTTGCCAACTCCACTCCATACATATATATGGGGTGGTACAAGCTCCAACTCGGTTTTACAGTGAAAACGGTAGACACTTCAAACCCGCACTAGGAAAAAGCCTGAGAAACCAGAGTAAGTGTTTCTCCTGCAACCCGTTCCCTTTGTGCTGGATGAACGAACGTCTCTCCACATGCTCAGTTCTGAGAGATAAGTGTGTGTGAAAGCCGTAATGCACCTACCTTGAAGGGAAAACAAAGTTTCTTTTCAGTTGCCAACTCCACTCCATACATATATATGGGGATGTACAAGCTCCAACTCGGTTTTACAGTGAAAACTGAAGGCACTTCAAACCGGCACTAGGAAACATACTGAGAAACCAGAGTAAGTGTTTCTCCTGCAACCCGTTCCCTTTGTGCTGGATGAACGAACGTCTCTCCACATGCTCAGTTCTGAGAGATAAGTGTGTGTGAAAGCCGTCCTTCACATAGCTTGAAGGGAACACAAAGTTTCTTTTCATTTGCCAACTCCACTCCATACATATATATGGGGAGGTACAAGCTCCAACTCGGTTTTACAGTGAAAACGTCAGGCACTTCAAACCGGCACTAGGAAACAGACTGAGAAACCAGAGTAAGTGTTTCTCCTGCAACCCGTTCCCTTTGTGCTGGTTGAACGAACGTCTCTCCACATGCTCAGTTCTGAGAGATAAGTGTGTGTGAAAGCCGTCCTGCACCTAGCTTGAAGGGAACACAAAGTTTCTTTTCAGTTGCCAACTCCACTCCATACATATATATGGGGAGGTACAAGCTCCAACTCGGTTTTACAGTGAAAACGGCAGGCACTTCAAACCGGCACTAGGAAACAGACTGAGAAATCAGAGTAAGTGTTTCTCCTGCAACCGGTTCCCTTTGTGCTGGATGAACGAACGTCTCTCCACATGCTCAGTTCTGAGAGATATGTGTGTGTGAAAGCCGTCCTGCACCTAGCTTGAAGGGAACACAAAGTTTCTTTTCAGTTGCCAACTCCACTCCATACATATATATGGGGAGGTACAAGCTCCAACTCGGTTTTACAGTGAAAACGGCAGGCACTTCAAACCGGCACTAGGAAACAGACTGAGAAACCAGAGTAAGGGTTTCTCCTGCAACCCGTTCCCTTTGTGCTGGATGAACGAACGTCTCTCCACATGCTCAGTTCTGAGAGATAAGTGTGTGTGAAAGCCGTCCTGCACCTAGCTTGAAGGGAACACAAAGTTTCTTTTCAGTTGCCAACTCCACTCCATACATATATATGGGGAGGTACAAGCTCCAACTCGGTTTTACAGTGAAAACGGCAGGCACTTCAAACCGGCACTAGGAAACAGACTGAGAAACCAGAGTAAGTGTTTCTCCTGCAACCCGTTCCCTTTGTGCTGGATGAACGAACGTCTCTCCACATGCTCAGTTCAGAGAGATAAGTGTGTGTGAAAGCCGTCCTGCACCTAGCTTGAAGGGAACACAAAGTTTCTTTTCAGTTGCCAACTCCACTCCATACATATATATGGGGAGGTACAAGCTCCAACTCGGTTTTACAGTGAAAACGGCAGGCACTTCAAACCGGCACTAGGGAACAGACTGAGAAACCAGAGTAAGTGTTTCTCCTGCAAACCCTTCCCTTTGTGCTGGATGAACGAACGTCTCTCCACATGCTCAGTTCTGAGAGATAAGTGTGTGTGAAAGTCGTCCATCACCTAGCATAAAGGGAACACGAAGTTTCTTTTCAGTTGCCAACTCCACTCCATATATATATATGGGGAGGTACAAGCTCCAACTCGGTTTTACAGTGAAAACGGCAGGCACTTCAAACCGGCTCTAGGGAACAGACTGAGAAACCAGAGTAAGTGTTTCTCCTGCAACCCGTTCCCTTTGTGCTGGATGAACGAACGTCTCTCCACATGCTCAGTTCTGAGAGATAAGTGTGTGTGAAAGCCGTCCTTCACCTAGCTTGAAGGGAACACAAAGTTTCTTTTCAGTGGCTAACTCCACTCCATACATATGTATGGGGAGGTACAAGCTCCAACCCGGTTTTACAGTGAAAAAGGTAGGCACTTCAAACCGGCACTAGGAAACATACTGAGAAACCAGAGTAAGTGTTTCTCCTGCAACCCGTTCCCTTTGTGCTGGATGAACGAAAGTCTCTCCACATGCTCAGTTCTGAGAGATAAGTGTGTGTGAAAGCCGTCCTTCACCTAGCTTGAAGGGAACACGAAGTTTCTTTTGAGTTGCCAACTTCACTAAATACATATATATGGGGAGGTACAAGCTCCAACTCGGTTTTACAGTGAAAACGGCAGGCACTTCAAACCGGCACTAGGAAACAGACTGAGAAACCAGAGTAAGTGTTTCTCCTGCAACCCGTTCCCTTTGTGCTGGATGAACGAACGTCTCTCCACATGCTCAGTTCTGAGAGATAAGTGTGTGTGAAAGCCGTCCTGCACCTAGCTTGAAGGGAACACAAAGTTTCTTTTCAGTTGCCAACTCCACTCCATACATATATATGGGGAGGTACAAGCTCCAACTCGGTTTTACAGTGAAATCGTCAGGCACTTCAAACCGTCACTTCGAAACAGACTGAGAAAACAGAGCAAGTGTTTCTACTGCAAACCGTTCCCTTGTGCTGGATGAACGAACGTCTCTCCACATGCTCAGTTCTGAGCGATAAGTGTGTGTGAAAGCCGTCCTGCACCTAGCTTGAAGGGAACACAAAGTTTCTTTTCAGTTGCCAACTCCACTCCACACATATATATGGGGTGGTACAAGCTCCAACTCGGTTTTACAGTGAAAAGGGCAGACACTTCAAACCCGCACTAGGAAAAAGCCTGAGAAACCAGAGTAAGTGTTTCTCCTGCAACCCGTTCCCTTTGTGCTGGATGAACGAACGTCTCTCCACATGCTCAGTTCTGAGAGATAAGTGTCTGTGAAAGCCGTCCTTCAACTAGCTTGAAGGGAACACGAAGTTTCTTTTCAGATGCCAACTCCACTCCATACATATATATGGGGAGGTACAAGCTCCAACTCGGTTTTACAGTGAAAACGGCAGGCACGTCAAACCGGCACTAGGAAACAGACTGAGAAACCAGAGTAAGTGTTTCTCCTGCAACCCGTTCCCTTTGTGCTGGATGAACGAACATCTCTCCACATGCTCAGTTCTGAGAGATAAGTGTGTGTGAAAGCCGTAATGCACCTACCTTGAAGGGAAAACAAAGTTTCTTTTCAGTTGCCAACTCCACTCCATACATATATATGGGGATGTACAAGCTCCAACTCGGTTTTACAGTGAAAACTGAAGGCACTTCAAACCGGCACTAGGAAACATACTGAGAAACCAGAGTAAGTGTTTCTCCTGCAACCCGTTCCCTTTGTGCTGGATGAACGAACGTCTCTCCACATGCTCAGTTCTGAGAGATAAGTGTGTGTGAAATCCGTCCTTCACATAGCTTGAAGGGAACACAAAGTTTGTTTTCATTTGCCAACTCCACTCCATACATATATATCGGGAGGTACAAGCTCCAACTCGGTTTTACAGTGAAAACGTCAGGCACTTCAAACCGGCACTAGGAAACAGACTGAGAAACCAGAGTAAGTGTTTCTCCTGCAACCCGTTCCCTTTGTGCTGGTTGAACGAACGTCTCTCCACATGCTCAGTTCTGAGAGATAAGTGTGTGTGAAAGCCGTCCTGCACCTAGCTTGAAGGGAACACAAAGTTTCTTTTCAGTTGCCAACTCCACTCCATATATATATATGGGGAGGTACAAGCTCCAACTCGGTTTTACAGTGAAAACGGCAAGCACTTCAAACCGGCACTAGGAAACAGACTGAGAAACCAGAGTAAGTGTTTCTCCTGCAACCGGTTCCCTTTGTGCTGGATGAACGAACGTCTCTCCACATGCTCAGTTCTGAGAGATATGTGTGTGTGAAAGCCGTCCTGCACCTAGCTTGAAGGGAACACAAAGTTTCTTTTCAGTTGCCAACTCCACTCCATACATATATATGGGGAGGTACAAGCTCCAACTCGGTTTTACAGTGAAAACGGCAGGCACTTCAAACCGGCACTAGGAAACAGACTGAGAAACCAGAGTAAGGGTTTCTCCTGCAACCCGTTCCCTTTGTGCTGGATGAACGAACGTCTCTCCACATGCTCAGTTCTGAGAGATAAGTGTGTGTGAAAGCCGTCCTGCACCTAGCTTGAAGGGAACACAAAGTTTCTTTTCAGTTGCCAACTCCACTCCATACATATATATGGGGAGGTACAAGCTCCAACTCGGTTTTACAGTGAAAACGGCAGGCACTTCAAACCGGCACTAGGAAACAGACTGAGAAACCACAGTAAGTGTTTCTCCTGCAACCCGTTCCCTTTGTGCTGGATGAACGAACGTCTCTCCACATGCTCAGTTCTGAGAGATAAGTGTGTGTGAAAGCCGTCCTGCACCTAGCTTGAAGGGAATACAAAGTTTCTTTTCAGTTGCCAACTCCACTCCATACATATATATGGGGAGGTACAAGCTCCAACTCGGTTTTACAGTGAAAACGGCAGGCACTTCAAACCGGCACTAGGGAACAAACTGAGAAACCAGAGTAAGTGTTTCTCCTGCAAACCCTTCCCTTTGTGCTGGATGAACGAACGTCTCTCCACATGCTCAGTTCTGAGAGATAAGTGTGTGTGAAAGTCGTCCATCACCTAGCATAAAGGGAACACGAAGTTTCTTTTCAGTTGCCAACTCCACTCCATACATATTTATGGGGAGGTACAAGATCCAACTCGGTTTTACAGTGAAAACGGCAGGCACTTCAAACCGGCTCTAGGGAACAGACTGAGAAACCAGAGTAAGTGTTTCTCCTGCAACCCGTTCCCTTTGTGCTGGATGAACGAACGTCTCTCCACATGCTCAGTTCTGAGAGATAAGTGTGTGTGAAAGCCGTCCTTCACCTAGCTTGAAGGGAACACAAAGTTTCTTTTCAGTGGCTAACTCCACTCCATACATATGTATGGGGAGGTACAAGCTCCAACCAGGTTTTACAGTGAAAACGGTAGGCACTTCAAACCGGCACTAGGAAACAGACTGAGAAACCAGAGTAAGTGTTTCTCCTGCAACCCGTTCCCTTTGTGCTGGATGAACGAAAGACTCTCCACATGCTCAGTTCTGAGAGATAAGTGTGTGTGAAAGCCGTCCTTCACCTAGCTTGAAGGGAACACGAAGTTTCTTTTGAGTTGCCAACTTCACTAAATACATATATATGGGGAGGTACAAGCTCCAACTCGGTTTTACAGTGAAAACGGCAGGCACTTCAAACCGGCACTAGGAAACAGACTGAGAAACCAGAGTAAGTGTTTCTCCTGCAACCCGTTCCCTTTGTGCTGGATGAACGAACGTCTCTCCACATGCTCAGTTCCGAGAGATAAGTGTGTGTGAAAGCCGTCCTGCACCTAGCTTGAAGGAAACACAAGGTTTATATTCAGTTGCCAACTCCACTCCATACATATATATGGGGAGGTACAAGCTCAACTCGATTTTACAGTGATAACGGCAGGCACTTCAAACCGGCACTAGGGAACAGACAGAGAATCCAGAGTAAGTGTTTCTCCTGCAACATGTTCCCTTTGTGCTGGATGAACGAACGTCTCTCCACATGCTCAGTTCTGAGAGATAAGTGTGTGTGAATGCCGTCCTGCACCTAGCTTGAAGGGACAACAAAGTTTCTTTTCAGTTGCCAACTACACTCCATACAAATATATGGGGAGGTACAAGCTCCAACTCGGTTTTACAGTGAAAACGGCAGGCACTTCAAACCGGCACTAGGGAACAGACTGAGAAACCAGAGTATGTGTTTCCCCTGCAACCCGTTCCCTTTGTGCTGGATGAACGAACGTCTCTCCACATGCTCAGTTCTGAGAGATAAGTGTGTGTGAAAGCCGTCCTTCACCTAACTTGAAGGGAACACGAAGTTTCTTTTCAGTTGCCAACTCCAATCCACACATATATATGGGGAGGTACAAGCTCCAACTCGGTTTTACAGTGAAAACGGCAGGCACTTCAAACCGGCACTAGGAAACAGACTGAGAATCCAGAGTAAGTGTGTCTCCTGCAACCCGTTCCCTTTGTGCTGGATGAACGAACGTCTCTCCACATGCTCAGTTCTGAGAGATAAGTGTGTGTGAAAGCCGTCCTTCACCTAGCTTGAAGGGAACACAGAGTTTCTTTTCAGTTGCCAACTCCACTCCATACATATATATGGGGAGGTACAAACTCCAACTCGGTTTTACAGTGAAAACGGCATGCACTTCAAACCGGACCTAGGAAACAGACTGAAAAACCAGAGTAAGTGTTTCTCCTGCAAACCCTTCCCTTTGTGCTGGATGAACGAACGTCTCTCCACATGCTCAGTTCTGAGAGATAAGTGTGTGTGAAAGCCGTCCTTCACCTAGCTTGAAGGGAACACGAAGTTTCTTTTGAGTTGCCAACTTCACTAAATACATATATATGGGAGGTACAAGCTCCAACTCGGTTTTACAGTGAAAACGGCAGGCACTTCATACCGGCACTAGGGAACAGACTGTGAAACCAGAGTAAGTGTTTCTCCTGCAACCCGTTCCCTTTGTGCTGGATGAACGAACGTCTCACCACATACTCAGTTCTGAGAGATAAGTGTGTGTGAAAGCCGTCCTTCACCTAGCTAGAAGGGAACACAAAGTTTCTTTTCAGTTACCAACTCCACTCCATACATATATATGGGGAGGTACAAGCTCCAACTCGGTTTTACAGTGAAAACGGCAGGCACTTCAAACCGGCACTAGGGAACAAACTGAGAAACCAGAGTAAGTGTTTCTCCTGCAAACCCTTCCCTTTGTGCTGGATGAACGAACGTCTCTCCACATGCTCAGTTCTGAGAGATAAGTGTGTGTGAAAGCCGTCCATCACCTAGCTTGAAGGGACAACAAAGTTTCTTTTCAGTTGCCAACTACACTCCATACAAATATATGGGGAGGTACAAGCTCCAACTCGGTTTTACAGTGAAAACGGCAGGCACTTCAAACCGGCACTAGGGAACAGACTGAGAAACCAGAGTAAGTGTTTCCCCTGCAACCCGTTCCCTTTGTGCTGGATGAACGAACGTCTCTCCACATGCTCAGTTCTGAGAGATAAGTGTGTGTGAAAGCCGTCCTTCACCTAACTTGAAGGGAACACGAAGTTTCTTTTCAGTTGCCAACTCCAATCCATACATATATATGGGGAGGTACAAGCTCCAACTCGGTTTTACAGTGAAAACGGCAGGCACTTCAAACCGGCACTAGGGAACAGACTGAGAAACCAGAGTAAGTGTTTCTCCTGCAACCCGTTCCCTTTGTGCTGGATGAACGAACGTCTCTCCACATGCTCAGTTCTGAGAGATAAGTGTGTGTGAAAGCCGTCCTTCACCTAACTTGAAGGGAACACAAAGTTTCTTTTCAGTGGCTAACTCCACTCCATACATATATATGGGGAGGTACAAGCTCCAACTCGGTTTTACAGTGAAAACGGCAGGCACTTCAAACCGGCACTAGGAAACTGACTGAGAAACCAGAGTAAGTGTTTCTCCTGCAACCCGTTCCCTTTGTGCTGGATGAACGAACGTCTCTCCACATGCTCAGTTCTGAGAGATAAGTGTGTGTGAAAGCCGTCCTTCACCTAGCTTGAAGGGAACACGAAGTTTCTTTTAAGTTGCCAACTTCACTAAATACATATATATGGGGAGGTACAAGCTCCAACTCGGTTTTACAGTGAAAACGGCAGGCACTTCAAACCGGCACTAGGGAACAGACTGAGAAACCAGAGTAAGTGTTTCTCCTGCAACCCGTTCCCTTTGTGCTGGATGAACGAACGTCTCTCCACATGCTCAGTTCTGAGAGATAAGTGTGTGTGAAAGCCGTCCTTCACCTAGCTTGAAGGGAACACGAAGTTTCTTTTGAGTTGCCAACTTCACTAAATACATATATATGGGAGGTACAAGCTCCAACTCGGTTTTACAGTGAAAACGGCAGGCACTTCATACCGGCACTAGGGAACAGACTGAGAAACCAGAGTAAGTGTTTCTCCTGCAACCCGTTCCCTTTGTGCTGGATGAACGAACGTCTCACCACATGCTCAGTTCTGAGAGATAAGTGTGTGTGAAAGCCGTCCTTCACCTAGCTTGAAGGGAACACAAAGTTTCTTTTCAGTGACCAACTCCACTCCATACATATATATGGGGAGGTACAAGCTCCAACTCGGTTTTACAGTGAAAACGGCAGGCACTTCAAACCGGCACTAGGGAACAAACTGAGAAACCAGAGTAAGTGTTTCTCCTGCAAACCCTTCCCTTTGTGCTGGATGAACGAACGTCTCTCCACATGCTCAGTTCTGAGAGATAAGTGTGTGTGAAAGCCGTCCTTCACCTAGCTTGAAGGGAACACGAAGTTTCTTTTCAGTGACGAACTCCACTCCATACATATATATGGGGAGGTACAAGCTCCAACTCGGTTTTACAGTGAAAACGGCAGGCACTTCAAACCGGCACTAGGGAACAGACTGAGAAACCAGAGTAAGTGTTTCTCATGCAAACCCTTCCCTTTGTGCTGGATGAACGAACGTCTCTCCACATGCTCAGTTCTGAGAGATAAGTGTGTGTGAAAGCCGTCCTTCACCTAGCTTGAAGGGAACACAAAGTTTCTTTTCAGTGGCTAACTCCACTCCATACATATGTATGGGGAGGTACAAGCTCCAACCCGGTTTTACAGTGAAAACGGTAGGCACTTCAAACCGGCACTAGGAAACAGACTGAGAAACCAGAGTAAGTGTTTCCCCTGCAACCCGTTCCCTTTGTGCTGGATGAACGAACGTCTCTCCACATGCTCAGTTCTGAGAGATAAGTGTGTGTGAAAGCCGTCCTTCACCTAGCTTGAAGGGAACACAAAGTTTCTTTTCAGTTGCCAACTCCACTCCATACATATATATGGGGAAGTACAAGCTCCATCTCGATTTTACAGGGAAAACTGCAGGCACTTGAACCGGCACTAGGAAACAGACTGAGAAACCAGAGTAAGTGTTTCTCCTGCAACCCGTTCCCTTTGTGCTGGATGAACGAACGTCTCTCCACATGCTCAGTTCTGAGAGATAAGTGTGTGTGAATGCCGTCCTGCACCTAGCTTGAAGGGACAACAAAGTTTCTTTTCAGTTGCCAACTTCACTAAATACATATATATGGGGAGGTACAAGCTCCAACTCGGTTTTACAGTGAAAACGGCAGGCACTTCAAACCGGCACTAGGGAACAGACTGAGAAACCAGAGTAAGTGTTTCTCCTGCAACCCGTTCCCTTTGTGCTGGATGAACGAACGTCTCTCCACATGCTCAGTTCTGAGAGATAAGTGTGTGTGAAAGCCGTCCATCACCTAGCTTGAAGGGAACACAAAGTTTCTTTTCAGTGGCTAACTCCACTCCATACATATATATGGGGAGGTACAAGCTCCAACTCGGTTTTACAGTGAAAACGGCAGGCACTTGAAACCGGCACTAGGAAACTGACTGAGAAACCAGAGTAAGTGTTTCTCCTGCAACCCGTTCCCTTTGTGCTGGATGAACGAACGTCTCTCCACATGCTCAGTTCTGAGAGATAAGTGTGTGTGAAAGCCGTCCTTCACCTAGCTTGAAGGGAACACGAAGTTTCTTTTCAGTTGCCAACTCCACTCCATAGATATATATGGGGAGATACAAGCTCCAACTCGGTTTTACAGTGAAAACGGCAGGCACTTCAAACCGGCACTAGGAAACAGACTGAGAAACCAGAGTAAGTGTTTCTCCTGCAAACCCTTCCCTTTGTGCTGGATGAACGAACGTCTCTCCACATGCTCAGTTCTGAGAGATAAGTGTGTGTGAAAGCCGTCCTTCACCTAGCTTGAAGGGAACACGAAGTTTCTTTTGAGTTGCCAACTTCACTAAATACATATATATGGGAGGTACAAGCTCCAACTCGGTTTTACAGTGAAAACGGCAGGCACTTCAAACCGGCACTAGGGAACAGACTGTGAAACCAGAGTAAGTGTTTCTCCTGCAACCCGTTCCCTTTGTGCTGGATGAACGAACGTCTCACCACATGCTCAGTTCTGAGAGATAAGTGTGTGTGAAAGCCGTCCTTCACCTAGCTTGAAGGGAACACAAAGTTTCTTTTCAGTTACCAACTCCACTCCATACATATATATGGGGAGGTACAAGCTCCAACTCGGTTTTACAGTGAAAACGGCAGGCACTTCAAACCGGCACTAGGGAACAAACTGAGAAACCAGAGTAAGTGTTTCTCCTGCAAACCCTTCCCTTTGTGCTGGATGAACGAACGTCTCTCCACATGCTCAGTTCTGAGAGATAAGTGTGTGTGAAAGTCGTCCATCACCTAGCATAAAGGGAACACGAAGTTTCTTTTCAGTTGCCAACTCCACTCCATACATATATATGGGGAGGTACAAGCTCCAACTCGGTTTTACAGTGAAAACGGCAGGCACTTCAAACCGGCTCTAGGGAACAGACTGAGAAACCAGAGTAAGTGTTTCTCCTGCAACCCGTTCCCTTTGTGCTGGATGAACGAACGTCTCTCCACATGCTCAGTTCTGAGAGATAAGTGTGTGTGAAAGCCGTCCTTCACCTAGCTTGAAGGGAACACAAAGTTTCTTTTCAGTGGCTAAATCCACTCCATACATATATATGGGGAGGTACAAGCTCCAACTCGGTTTTACAGTGAAAACGGCAGGCACTTCAAACCGGCTCTAGGGAACAGACTGAGAAACCAGAGTAAGTGTTTCTCCTGCAACCCGTTCCCTTTGTGCTGGATGAACGAACGTCTCTCCACATGCTCAGTTCTGAGAGATAAGTGTGTGTGAAAGCCGTCCTTCACCTAGCTTGAAGGAAACACAAGGTTTACATTCAGTTGCCAACTCCACTCCATACATATATATGGGGAGGTACAAGCTCAACTCGGTTTTACAGTGATAACGGCAGGCACTTCAAACCGGCACTAGGGAACAGACTGAGAAACCAGAGTAAGTGTTTCTCCTGCAACCTGTTCCCTTTGTGCTGGATGAACGAACGTCTCTCCACATGCTCAGTTCTGAGAGATAAGTGTGTGTGAAAGCCGTCCTTCACCTAGCTTGAAGGGAACACAAAGTTTCTTTTCAGTTGCCAACTCCACTCCATACATATATATGGGGAGGTACAAGCTCCAACTCGATTTTACAGGGAAAACTGCAGGCACTTGAACCGGCACTAGGAAACAGACTGAGAAACCAGAGTAAGTGTTTCTCCTGCAACCCGTTCCATTTGTGCTGGATGAACGAACGTCTCTCCACATGCTCAGTTCTGAGAGATAAGTGTGTGTGAATGCCGTCCTGCACCTAGCTTGAAGGGACAACAAAGTTTCTTTTCAGTTGCCAACTCCACTCCATACATATATATGGGGAGGTACAAGCTCCAACTCGGTTTTTCAGTGAAAACGGCAGGCACTTCAAACCGGCACTAGGGAACAGAATGAGAAACCAGAGTAAGTGTTTCTCCTGCAAACCCTTCCCTTTGTGCTGGATGAACGAAAGTCTCTCCACATGCTCAGTTCTGAGAGATAAGTGTGTGTGAAAGCCGTCCATAACCTAGCATAAAGGGAACACGAAGTTTCTTTTCAGTTGCCAACTCCACTCCATACATATATATGGGGAGGTACAAGCTCCAACTCGGTTTTACAGTGAAAACGGCAGGCACTTCAAACCGGCTCTAGGGAACAGACTGAGAAACCAGAGTAAGTGTTTCTCCTGCAACCCGTTCCCTTTGTGCTGGATGAACGAACGTCTCTCCACATGCTCAGTTCTGAGAGATAAGTGTGTGTGAAAGCCGTCCTTCACCTAGCTTGAAGGAAACACAAGGTTTACATTCAGTTGCCAACTCCACTCCATACATATATATGGGGAGGTACAAGCTCAACTCGGTTTTACAGTGATAACGGCAGGCACTTCAAACCGGCACTAGGGAACAGACTGAGAAACCAGAGTAAGTGTTTCTCCTGCAACCTGTTCCCTTTGTGCTGGATGAACGAACGTCTCTCCACATGCTCAGTTCTGAGAGATAAGTGTGTGTGAAAGCCGTCCTTCACCTAGCTTGAAGGGAACACAAAGTTTCTTTTCAGTTGCCAACTCCACTCCATACATATATATGGGGAGGTACAAGCTCCAACTCGATTTTACAGGGAAAACTGCAGGCACTTGAACCGGCACTAGGAAACAGACTGAGAAACCAGAGTAAGTGTTTCTCCTGCAACCCGTTCCATTTGTGCTGGATGAACGAACGTCTCTCCACATGCTCAGTTCTGAGAGATAAGTGTGTGTGAATGCCGTCCTGCACCTAGCTTGAAGGGACAACAAAGTTTCTTTTCAGTTGCCAACTCCACTCCATACATATATATGGGGAGGTACAAGCTCCAACTCGGTTTTTCAGTGAAAACGGCAGGCACTTCAAACCGGCACTAGGGAACAGAATGAGAAACCAGAGTAAGTGTTTCTCCTGCAAACCCTTCCCTTTGTGCTGGATGAACGAAAGTCTCTCCACATGCTCAGTTCTGAGAGATAAGTGTGTGTGAAAGCCGTCCATAACCTAGCATAAAGGGAACACGAAGTTTCTTTTCAGTTGCCAACTCCACTCCATACATATATATGGGGAGGTACAAGCTCCAACTCGGTTTTACAGTGAAAACGGCAGGCACTTCAAACAGGCTCTAGGGAACAGACTGAGAAACCAGAGTAAGTGTTTCTCCTGCAACCCGTTCCCTTTGTGCTGGATGAACGAACGTCTCTCCACATGCTCAGTTCTGAGAGATAAGTGTGTGTGAAAGCCGTCCTTCACCTAGCTTGAAGGGAACACGAAGTTTCTTTTGAGTTGCCAACTTCACTAAATACATATATATGGGAGGTACAAGCTCCAACTCGGTTTTACAGTGAAAACGGCAGGCACTTCAAACCGGCACTAGGGAACAGACTGAGAAACCAGAGTAAGTGTTTCTCCTGGCAACCCGTTCCCTTTGTGCTGGATTAACGAACGTCTCACCACATGCTCAGTTCTGAGAGATAAGTGTGTGTGAAAGCCGTCCTTCACCTAGCTTGAAGGGAACACAAAGTTTCTTTTCAGTTACCAACTCCACTCCATACATATATATGGGGAGGTACAAGCTCCAACTCGGTTTTACAGTGAAAACGGCCGGCACTTCAAACCGGCACTAGGGAACAAACTGAGAAACCAGAGTAAGTGTTTCTCCTGCAAACCCTTCCCTTTGTGCTGGATGAACGAACGTCTCTCCACATGCTCAGTTCTGAGAGATAAGTGTGTGTGAAAGCCGTCCATCACCTAGCATAAAGGGAACACGAAGTTTCTTTTCAGTTGCCAACTTCACTCCATACATATATATGGGGAGGTACAAGCTCCAACTCGGTTTTACAGTGAAAACGGCAGGCACTTCAAACCGGCTCTAGGGAACAGACTGAGAAACCAGAGTAAGTGTTTCTCCTGCAACCCGTTCCCTTTGTGCTGGATGAACGAACGTCTCTCCACATGCTCAGTTCTGAGAGATAAGTGTGTGTGAAAGCCGTCCTTCACCTAGCTTGAAGGGAACACAAAGTTTCTTTTCAGTGGCTAACTCCACTCCATACATATGTATGGGGAGGTACAAGCTCCAACCCGGTTTTACAGTGAAAACGGTAGGCACTTCAAACCGGCACTAGGAAACAGACTGAGAAACCAGAGTAAGTGTTTCTCCTGCAACCCGTTCCCTTTGTGCTGGATGAACGAAAGTCTCTACACATGCTCAGTTCTGAGAGATTAGTGTGTGTGAAAGCCGTCCTGCACCTAGCTTGAAGGAAACACAAGGTTTATATTCAGTTGCCAACTCCACTCCATACATATATATGGGGAGGTACAAGCTCAACTCGGTTTTACAGTGATAACGGCAGGCACTTCAAACCGGCACTAGGGAACAGACTGAGAAACCAGAGTAAGTGTGTCTCCTGCAACCCGTTCCCTTTGTGCTGGATGAACGAACGTCTCTCCACATGCTCAGTTCTGAGAGATAAGTGTGTGTGAAAGCCGTCCTTCACCTAGCTTGAAGGGAACACAGAGTTTCTTTTCAGTTGCCAACTCCACTCCATACATATATATGGGGAGGTACAAACTCCAACTCGGTTTTACAGTGAAAACGGCATGCACTTCAAACCGGCACTAGGAAACAGACTGAGAAACCAGAGTAAGTGTTTCTCCTGCAACCCGTTCCCTTTGTGCTGGATGAACGAACGTCTCTCCACATGCTCAGTTCTGAGAGATAAGTGTCTGTGAAAGCCGTCCTTCACCTAGCTTGAAGGGAACGCGAAGTTTCTTTTGAGTTGCCAACTCCACTGCATACATATATATGGGGAGGTACAAGCTCCAACTCGGATTTACAGTGAAAACGGCACGCACTTCAAACCGGCACTAGGGAACAGACTGAGAAACCAGAGTAAGTGTTTCTCCTGCAACCCGTTCCCTTTGTGCTGGATTAAAGAACGTCTCTCCACATGCTCAGTTCTGAGAGATAAGTGTGTGTGAAAGCCGTCCTGCACCTAGCTTGAAGGGAACACGAAGTTTCTTTTCAGTTGCCTACCCCACTCCATACATATATGTGTGGAGGTACAAGCTCCAACTCGGTTTTACAGTGAAAACGGCAGGCACTTCAAACCGGCACTAGGGAACAGACTGAGAAACCAGAGTAAGTGTTTCCCCTGCAACCCGTTCCCTTTGTGCTGGATGAACGAACGTCTCTCCACATGCTCATTTCTGAGAGATAAGTGTGTGTGAAAGCCGTCCTTCACCTAGCTTGAAGGGAACACGAAGTTTCTTTTCAGTTGCCAACTCCAATCCATACATATATATGGGGAGGTACAAGCTCAAACTCGGTTTTACAGTGAAAACGGCATGCACTTCAAACCGGCACTAGGAAACAGACTGAGAAACCAGAGTAAGTGTTTCTCCTGCAACCCGTTCCCTTTGTGCTGGATGAACGAACGTCTCTCCACATGCTCAGTTCTGAGAGATAAGTGTGTGTGAAAGCCGTCCTTCACCTAGCTTGAAGGGAACACGAAGTTTCTTTTGAGTTGCCAACTCCACTCCATACATATATATGGGGAGGTACAAGCACCAACTCGGATTTACAGTGAAAACGGCAGGCACTTCAAACCGGCACTAGGGAACAGACTGAGAAACCAGAGTAAGTGTTTCTCCTGCAACCCGTTCCCTTTGTGCTGGATGAACGAACGTCTCTCCACATGCTCAGTTCTGAGAGATAAGTGTGTGTGAAAGCCGTCCTGCACCTAGCTTGAAGGGAACACAAAGTTTCTTTTCAGTTGCCAACTCCACTCCATACATATATATGGGGAGGTACAAGCTCCAACTCGGTTTTACAGTGAAAACGGCAGGCACTTCAAACCGGCACTAGGAAACAGACTGAGAAACCAGAGTAAGTGTTTCTCCTGCAACCCGTTCCCTTTGTGCTGGATGAACGAACGTCTCTGCACATGCTCATTTCTGACAGATAAGTGTGTGTGAAAGCCGTCCTGCACCTTGCTTGAAGGGACCACAAAGTTTCTTTTCAGTTGCCAACTCCACTCCATACATATATATGGGGAGGTACAAGCTCCAACTCGGTTTTACAGTGAAATCGGCAGGGACTTCAAACCGGCACTTGGGAACAGACTGAGAAACCAGAGTAAGTGTTTCTCCTGCAAACCGTTCCCTTTTTGCTGGATGAACGAACGTCTCTCCACATGCTCAGTTCTGAGAGATAAGTGTGTGTGAAAGCCGTCCTTCACCTAGCTTGAAGGGAACACGAAATTTCTTTTCAGTTGCCAACTCCACTCCATACATATATATGGGGAGGTACAAGCTCCAACTCGGTTTTACAGTGAAAACGGCAGGCACTTCAAACCGGCACTAGGGAACAGAATGAGAAACCAGAGTAAGTGTTTCTCCTGCAAACCCTTCCCTTTGTGCTGGATGAACGAACGTCTCTCCACATGCTCAGTTCTGAGAGATAAGTGTGTGTGAAAGCCGTCCATAACCTAGCATAAAGGGAACACGAAGTTTCTTTTCAGTTGCCAACTCCACTCCATATATATATATGGGGAGGTACAAGCTCCAACTCGGTTTTACAGTGAAAACGGCAGGCACTTCAAACAGGCTCTAGGGAACAGACTGAGAAACCAGAGTAAGTGTTT
This sequence comes from Vicugna pacos, assembly GCF_048564905.1. Taxonomy (NCBI): domain Eukaryota; kingdom Metazoa; phylum Chordata; class Mammalia; order Artiodactyla; family Camelidae; genus Vicugna; species Vicugna pacos. Next base: position 5,581,482 of record NC_132997.1, read on the forward strand.
CTCCTGCAACCCGTTCCCTTTGTGCTGGATGAACGAACGTCTCTCCATATGCTCATTTCTGAGAGATAAGTGTGTGTGAAAGCCGTCCTGCACCTAGCTTGAAGGGAACACAAAGTTTCTTTTCAGTTGCCAACTCCACTCCATACATATATATGGGGAGGTACAAGCTCCAACTCGGTTTTACAGTGAAAACGGCAGGCACTTCAAACCGGCACTAGGGAACAGACTGAGAAACCAGAGTAAGTGTTTCTCCTGCAACCCGTTCCCTTTGTGCTGGATGAACGAACGTCTCTCCACATGCTCAGTTCTGAGAGATAAGTGTGTGTGAAAGCCGTCCTTCACCTAGCTTGAAGGGAACACGAAGTTTCTTTTGGGTTGCCAACTTCACTAAATACATATATATGGGAGGTACAAGCTCCAACTCGGTTTTACAGTGAAAACGGCAGGCACTTCAAACCGGCACTAGGGAACAGACTGAGAAACCAGAGTAAGTGTTTCTCCTGCAACCCGTTCCCTTTGTGCTGGATGAACGAACGTCTCACCACATGCTCAGTTCTGAGAGATAAGTGTGTGTGAAAGCCGTCCTTCACCTAGCTTGAAGGGAACACAAAGTTTCTTTTCAGTTACCAACTCCACTCCATACATATATATGGGGAGGTACAAGCTCCAACTCGGTTTTACAGTGAAAACGGCAGGCACTTCAAACCGGCACTAGGGAACAAACTGAGAAACCAGAGTAAGTGTTTCTCCTGCAAACCCTTCCCTTTGTGCTGGATGAACGAACGTCTCTCCACATGCTCAGTTCTGAGAGATAAGTGTGTGTGAAAGCCGTCCATCACCTAGCATAAAGGGAACACGAAGTTTCTTTTCAGTTGCCAACTCCACTCCATACATATATATGGGGAGGTACAAGCTCCAACTCGGGTTTACAGTGAAAACGGCAGGCACTTCAAACCGGCTCTAGGGAACAGACTGAGAAACCAGAGTAAGTGTTTCTCCTGCAACCCGTTCCCTTTGTGCTGGATGAACGAACGTCTCTCCACATGCTCAGTTCTGAGAGATAAGTGTGTGTGAAAGCCGTCCTTCACCTAGCTTGAAGGGAACACAAAGTTTCTTTTCAGTGGCTAACTCCACTCCATACATATGTATGGGGAGGTACAAGCTCCAACCCGGTTTTACAGTGAAAACGGTAGGCACTTCAAACCGGCACTAGGAAACAGACTGAGAAACCAGAGTAAGTGTTTCTCCTGCAACCCGTTCCCTTTGTGCTGGATGAACGAAAGTCTCTCCACATGCTCAGTTCTGAGAGATTAGTGTGTGTGAAAGCCGTCCTGCACCTAGCTTGAAGGAAACACAAGGTTTATATTCAGTTGTCAACTCCACTCCATACATATATATGGGGAGGTACAAGCTCAACTCGGTTTTACAGTGATAACGGCAGGCACTTCAAACCGGCACTAGGGAACAGACTGAGAAACCAGAGTAAGTGTGTCTCCTGCAACCCGTTCCCTTTATGCTGGATGAACGAACGTCTCTCCACATGCTCAGTTCTGAGAGATAAGTGTGTGTGAAAGCCGTCCTTCACCTAGCTTGAAGGGAACACAGAGTTTCTTTTCAGTTGCCAACTCCACTCCATACATATATATGGGGAGGTACAAACTCCAATTCGGTTTTACAGTGAAAACGGCATGCACTTCAAACCGGCACTAGGAAACAGACTGAGAAACCAGAGTAAGTGTTTCTCCTGCAACCCGTTCCCTTTGTGCTGGATGAACGAACGTCTCTCCACATGCTCAGTTCTGAGAGATAAGTGTCTGTGAAAGCCGTCCTTCACCTAGCTTGAAGGGAACACGAAGTTTCTTTTGAGTTGCCAACTCCACTCCATACATATATATGGGGAGGTACAAGCTCCAACTCGGATTTACAGTGAAAACGGCACGCACTTCAAACCGGCACTAGGGAACAGACTGAGAAACCAGAGAAAGTGTTTCTCCTGCAACCCGTTCCCTTTGTGCTGGATGAACGAACGTCTCTCCACATGCTCAGTTCTGAGAGATAAGTGTGTGTGAAAGCCGTTCATCACCTAGCATAAAGGGAACACGAAGTTTCTTTTCAGTTGCCAACTCCACCCCATACATATATATGGGGAGGTACAAGCTCCAACTCGGTTTTACAGTGAAAACGGCAGGCACTTCAAACCGGCTCTAGGGAACAGACTGAGAAACCAGAGTAAGTGTTTCTCCTGCAACCCGTTCCCTTTGTGCTGGATGAACGAACGTCTCTCCACATGCTCAGTTCTGAGAGATAAGTGTGTGTGAAAGCCGTCCTTCACCTAGCTTGAAGGGAACACGAAGTTTCTTTTGGGTTGCCAACTTCACTAAATACATATATATGGGAGGTACAAGCTCCAACTCGGTTTTACAGTGAAAACGGCAGGCACTTCAAACCGGCACTAGGGAACAGACTGAGAAACCAGAGTAAGTGTTTCTCCTGCAACCCGTTCCCTTTGTGCTGGATGAACGAACGTCTCACCACATGCTCAGTTCTGAGAGATAAGTGTGTGTGAAAGCCGTCCTTCACCTAGCTTGAAGGGAACACAAAGTTTCTTTTCAGTTACCAACTCCACTCCATACATATATATGGGGAGGTACAAGCTCCAACTCGGTTTTACAGTGAAAACGGCAGGCACTTCAAACCGGCACTAGGGAACAAACTGAGAAACCAGAGTAAGTGTTTCTCCTGCAAACCCTTCCCTTTGTGCTGGATGAACGAACGTCTCTCCACATGCTCAGTTCTGAGAGATAAGTGTGTGTGAAAGCCGTCCATCACCTAGCATAAAGGGAACACGAAGTTTCTTTTCAGTTGCCAACTCCACTCCATACATATATATGGGGAGGTACAAGCTCCAACTCGGGTTTACAGTGAAAACGGCAGGCACTTCAAACCGGCTCTAGGGAACAGACTGAGAAACCAGAGTAAGTGTTTCTCCTGCAACCCGTTCCCTTTGTGCTGGATGAACGAACGTCTCTCCACATGCTCAGTTCTGAGAGATAAGTGTGTGTGAAAGCCGTCCTTCACCTAGCTTGAAGGGAACACAAAGTTTCTTTTCAGTGGCTAACTCCACTCCATACATATGTATGGGGAGGTACAAGCTCCAACCCGGTTTTACAGTGAAAACGGTAGGCACTTCAAACCGGCACTAGGAAACAGACTGAGAAACCAGAGTAAGTGTTTCTCCTGCAACCCGTTCCCTTTGTGCTGGATGAACGAAAGTCTCTCCACATGCTCAGTTCTGAGAGATTAGTGTGTGTGAAAGCCGTCCTGCACCTAGCTTGAAGGAAACACAAGGTTTATATTCAGTTGTCAACTCCACTCCATACATATATATGGGGAGGTACAAGCTCAACTCGGTTTTACAGTGATAACGGCAGGCACTTCAAACCGGCACTAGGGAACAGACTGAGAAACCAGAGTAAGTGTGTCTCCTGCAACCCGTTCCCTTTATGCTGGATGAACGAACGTCTCTCCACATGCTCAGTTCTGAGAGATAAGTGTGTGTGAAAGCCGTCCTTCACCTAGCTTGAAGGGAACACAGAGTTTCTTTTCAGTTGCCAACTCCACTCCATACATATATATGGGGAGGTACAAACTCCAACTCGGTTTTACAGTGAAAACGGCATGCACTTCAAACCGGCACTAGGAAACAGACTGAGAAACCAGAGTAAGTGTTTCTCCTGCAACCCGTTCCCTTTGTGCTGGATGAACGAACGTCTCTCCACATGCTCAGTTCTGAGAGATAAGTGTCTGTGAAAGCCGTCCTTCACCTAGCTTGAAGGGAACACGAAGTTTCTTTTGAGTTGCCAACTCCACTCCATACATATATATGGGGAGGTACAAGCTCCAACTCGGATTTACAGTGAAAACGGCACGCACTTCAAACCGGCACTAGGGAACAGACTGAGAAACCAGAGAAAGTGTTTCTCCTGCAACCCGTTCCCTTTGTGCTGGATGAACGAACGTCTCTCCACATGCTCAGTTCTGAGAGATAAGTGTGTGTGAAAGCCGTTCATCACCTAGCATAAAGGGAACACGAAGTTTCTTTTCAGTTGCCAACTCCACCCCATACATATATATGGGGAGGTACAAGCTCCAACTCGGTTTTACAGTGAAAACGGCAGGCACTTCAAACCGGCTCTAGGGAACAGACTGAGAAACCAGAGTAAGTGTTTCTCCTGCAACCCGTTCCCTTTGTGCTGGATGAACGAACGTCTCTCCACATGCTCAGTTCTGAGAGATAAGTGTGTGTGAAAGCCGTCCTTCCCCTAGCTTGAAGGGAACACAAAGTTTCTTTTCAGTTGCCAACTCCACTCCATACATATATTTGGGGAGGTACAAGCTCCAACTCGGTTTTACAGTGAAAACGGCAGGCACTTCAAACCGGCACTAGGGAACAGACTGAGAAACCAGAGTAAGGGTTTCTCCTGCAACCCGTTCCCTTTGTGCTGGATGAACGAACGTCTCTCCACATGCTCAGTTCTGAGAGATAAGTGTGTGTGAAAGCCGTCCTGCACCTAGCTTGAAGGGAACACAAAGTTTCTTTTCAGTGGCTAACTCCACTCCATACATATATATGGGGAGGTACAAGCTCCAACTCGGGTTTACAGTGAAAACGGCAGGCACTTCAAACTGGCACTAGGAAACAGACTGAGAAAACAGAGTAAGTGTTTCTCCTGCAACCCGTTCCCTTTGTGCTGGATTAAAGAACGTCTCTCCACATGCTCAGTTCTGAGAGATAAGTGTGTGTGAAAGCCGTCCTTCATCTAGCTTGAAGGGAACACGAAGTTTCTTTTGAGTTGCCAACTTCACTAAATACATATATATGGGAGGTACAAGCTCCAACACGGTTTTACAGTGAAAACGGCAGGCACTTCAAACCGGCACTAGGGAACAGACTGAGAAACCAGAGTAAGTGTTTCTCCTGCAACCCGTTCCCTTTGTGCTGGATGAACGAACGTCTCACCACATGCTCAGTTCTGAGAGATAAGTGTGTGTGAAAGCCGTCCTTCACCTAGCTTGAAGGGAACACAAAGTTTCTTTTCAGTTACCAACTCCACTCCATACATATATATGGGGAGGTACAAGCTCCAACTCGGTTTTACAGTGAAAACGGCAGGCACTTCAAACCGGCACTAGGGAACAAACTGAGAAACCAGAGTAAGTGTTTCTCCTGCAAACCCTTCCCTTTGTGCTGGATGAACGAACGTCTCTCCACATGCTCAGTTCTGAGAGATAAGTGTGTGTGAAAGCCGTCCATCACCTAGCATAAAGGGAACACGAAGTTTCTTTTCAGTTGCCAACTCCACTCCATACATATATATGGGGAGGTACAAGCTCCAACTCGGGTTTACAGTGAAAACGGCAGGCACTTCAAACCGGCTCTAGGGAACAGACTGAGAAACCAGAGTAAGTGTTTCTCCTGCAACCCGTTCCCTTTGTGCTGGATGAACGAACGTCTCTCCACATGCTCAGTTCTGAGAGATAAGTGTGTGTGAAAGCCGTCCTTCACCTAGCTTGAAGGGAACACAAAGTTTCTTTTCAGTGGCTAACTCCACTCCATACATATGTATGGGGAGGTACAAGCTCCAACCCGGTTTTACAGTGAAAACGGTAGGCACTTCAAACCGGCACTAGGAAACAGACTGAGAAACCAGAGTAAGTGTTTCTCCTGCAACCCGTTCCCTTTGTGCTGGATGAACGAAAGTCTCTCCACATGCTCAGTTCTGAGAGATTAGTGTGTGTGAAAGCCGTCCTGCACCTAGCTTGAAGGAAACACAAGGTTTATATTCAGTTGTCAACTCCACTCCATACATATATATGGGGAGGTACAAGCTCAACTCGGTTTTACAGTGATAACGGCAGGCACTTCAAACCGGCACTAGGGAACAGACTGAGAAACCAGAGTAAGTGTGTCTCCTGCAACCCGTTCCCTTTATGCTGGATGAACGAACGTCTCTCCACATGCTCAGTTCTGAGAGATAAGTGTGTGTGAAAGCCGTCCTTCACCTAGCTTGAAGGGAACACAGAGTTTCTTTTCAGTTGCCAACTCCACTCCATACATATATATGGGGAGGTACAAACTCCAACTCGGTTTTACAGTGAAAACGGCATGCACTTCAAACCGGCACTAGGAAACAGACTGAGAAACCAGAGTAAGTGTTTCTCCTGCAACCCGTTCCCTTTGTGCTGGATGAACGAACGTCTCTCCACATGCTCAGTTCTGAGAGATAAGTGTCTGTGAAAGCCGTCCTTCACCTAGCTTGAAGGGAACACGAAGTTTCTTTTGAGTTGCCAACTCCACTCCATACATATATATGGGGAGGTACAAGCTCCAACTCGGATTTACAGTGAAAACGGCACGCACTTCAAACCGGCACTAGGGAACAGACTGAGAAACCAGAGAAAGTGTTTCTCCTGCAACCCGTTCCCTTTGTGCTGGATGAACGAACGTCTCTCCACATGCTCAGTTCTGAGAGATAAGTGTGTGTGAAAGCCGTTCATCACCTAGCATAAAGGGAACACGAAGTTTCTTTTCAGTTGCCAACTCCACCCCATACATATATATGGGGAGGTACAAGCTCCAACTCGGTTTTACAGTGAAAACGGCAGGCACTTCAAACCGGCTCTAGGGAACAGACTGAGAAACCAGAGTAAGTGTTTCTCCTGCAACCCGTTCCCTTTGTGCTGGATGAACGAACGTCTCTCCACATGCTCAGTTCTGAGAGATAAGTGTGTGTGAAAGCCGTCCTTCCCCTAGCTTGAAGGGAACACAAAGTTTCTTTTCAGTTGCCAACTCCACTCCATACATATATTTGGGGAGGTACAAGCTCCAACTCGGTTTTACAGTGAAAACGGCAGGCACTTCAAACCGGCACTAGGGAACAGACTGAGAAACCAGAGTAAGGGTTTCTCCTGCAACCCGTTCCCTTTGTGCTGGATGAACGAACGTCTCTCCACATGCTCAGTTCTGAGAGATAAGTGTGTGTGAAAGCCGTCCTGCACCTAGCTTGAAGGGAACACAAAGTTTCTTTTCAGTGGCTAACTCCACTCCATACATATATATGGGGAGGTACAAGCTCCAACTCGGGTTTACAGTGAAAACGGCAGGCACTTCAAACTGGCACTAGGAAACAGACTGAGAAAACAGAGTAAGTGTTTCTCCTGCAACCCGTTCCCTTTGTGCTGGATTAAAGAACGTCTATCCACATGCTCAGTTCTGAGAGATAAGTGTGTGTGAAAGCCGTCCTTCATCTAGCTTGAAGGGAACACGAAGTTTCTTTTGATTTGCCAACTTCACTAAATACATATATATGGGAGGTACAAGCTCCAACACGGTTTTACAGTGAAAACGGCAGGCACTTCCAACTGGCACTAGGAAATAGTCTGAGAAACCAGAGTAAGTGTTTCTCCTGCAAACCGCTCCCTTTGTGCTGGATGAACGAACGTCTCTCCACATGCTCAGTTCTGAGAGATAAGTGTGTGTGAAAGCCGTCCTGCACCTAGCTTGAAGGGAACACAAAGTTTCTTTTCAGTTGCCAACTCCACTCCATACATATATATGGGGAGGTACAAGCTCCAACTCGGTTTTACAGTGAAAACGGCAGGCACTTCAAACCGGCACTAGGTAACAGACTGAGAAACCAGAGTAAGTGTTTCTCCTGCAACCCGTTCCCTTTGTGCTGGATGAACGAACGTCTCTCCACATGCTCAGTTCTGAGAGATAAGTGTGTGTGAAAGCCGTCCTGCACCTAGCTTGAAGGGAACACAAAGTTTCTTTTCAGTTGCCAACTCCACTCCATACATATATATGGTGAGGTACAAGCTCCAACTCGGTTTTACAGTGAAAACGGCAGGCACTTCATACCGGCACTAGGGAACAGACTGAGAAACCAGAGTAAGTGTTTCTCCTGTAACCCGTTTCCTTTGTGCTGGATGAACGAACGTCTCTGCACATGCTCATTTCTGACAGATAAGTGTGTGTGAAAGCCGTCCTTCACCTAGCTTGAAGGGAACACGAAGTTTCTTTTGAGTTGCCAACTTCACTAAATACATATATATGGGAGGTACAAGCTCCAACTCGGTTTTACAGTGAAAACGGCAGGCACTTCCAACTGGCACTAGGAAACAGTCTGAGAAACCAGAGTAAGTGTTTCTCCTGCAAACCGCTCCCTTTGTGCTGGATGAACGAACGTATCTCCACATGCTCAGTTCTGAGAGATAAGTGTGTGTGAAAGCCGTCCTGCACCTAGCTTGAAGGGAACACAAAGTTTCTTTTCAGTTGCCAACTCCACTCCATACATATATATGGGGAGGTACAAGCTCCAACTCGGTTTTACAGTGAAAACGGCAGGCTCTTCAAACCGGCACTAGGAAACAGACTGAGAATCCAGAGTAAGTGTTTCTCCTGCAACCCGTTCCCTTTGTGATGGATGAACGAACGTCTCTGCACATGCTCACTTCTGAGAGATAAGTGTGTGTGAAAGCCGTCCTGCACCTAGCTTGAAGGGACCACAAATTTTCTTTTCAGTTACCAACTCCACTCCATACATATATATGGGGAGGTACAACCTCCAACTCGGTTTTACAGTGAAAATGGCAGGCACTTCAAACCGGCACTAGGAAACAGACTGAGAAACCAGAGTAAGTGTTTCTCTTGCAAACCGTTCCCTTTGTGCTGGATGGACGAACGTCTCTGCACATGCTCACTTCTGAGAGATAAGTGTGTGTGAAAGCCGTCCTGCACCTAGCTTGAAGGGACCACAAATTTTCTTTTCAGTTACCAACTCCACTCCATACATATATATGGGGAGGTACAAGCTCCAACTCGGTTTTACAGTGAAAACGGCAGGCACTTCAAACCGGCACTAGGGAACAGACTGAGAAACCAGAGTAAGTGTTTCTCCTGCAACCCGTTCCCTTTGTGCTGTATGAACGAACGTCTCTCCACATGCTCAGTTCTGAGAGATAAGTGTGTGTGAATGCCGTCCATCACCTAGCTTGAAGGGAACACAAAGTTTCTTTTCAGTGGCTAACTCCACTCCATACATATATATGGGGAGGTACAAGCTCCAACTCGGTTTTACAGTGAAAACGGCAGGCACTTCAAACCGGCACTAGGAAACAGAATGAGAAACCAGAGTAAGTGTTTCTCCTGCAACCGGTTCCCTTTGTGCTGGATGAACGAACGTCTCTCCACATGCTCAATTCTGAGAGATAAGTGCGTGTGAAAGCCGTCCTTCACCTAGCTTGAAGGGAACACGAAGTTTCTTTTGAGTTGCCAACTTCACTAAATACATATATATGGGGAGGTACAAGCTCCAACTCGGTTTTACAGTGAAAACGTCAGGCACTTCAAACCGGCACTAGGAAACAGACTGAGAAACCAGAGTAAGTGTTTCTCCTGCAACCCGTTCCCTTTGTGCTGGATGAACGAACGTCTCTCCACATGCTCAGTTCTGAGATGTAAGTGTGTGTGAAAGCCGTCCTTCACCTAGCTTGAAGGGAACGCGAAGTTTCTTTTCAGTTGCCAACTCCACTACATAAATATATATGGGGAGATACAAGCTCCAACTCGGTTTTACATTGAAAACGTCAGGCACTTCAAACCGGCACTAGGGAACAGACTGAGAAACCAGAGTAAGTGTTTCTCCTGCAACCCGTTCCCTTTGTGCTGGATGAACGAACGTCTCTCCACATGCTCAGTTCTGAGAGATAAGTGTGTGTGAAAGCCGTCCATCACCTAGCTTGAAGGGAACACAAAGTTTCTTTTCAGTGGCTAACTCCACTCCATACATATATATGGGGAGGTACAAGCTCCAACTCGGTTTTACAGTGAAAACGGCAGGCACTTCAAACCGGCACTAGGAAACAGACTGAGAATCCAGAGTAAGTGTTTCTCCTGCAAACCGTTCCCTTTGTGATGGATGAACGAACGTCTCTCCACATGCTCAGTTCTGAGAGATAAGTGTGTGTGAAAGCCGTCCTTCACCTAGATTGAAGGGAACACGAAGTTTCTTTTGAGTTGCCAACTTCACTAAATACATATATATGGGGAGGTACAAGCTCCAACTCGGTTTTACAGTGAAAACGGCAGGCACTTCAAACCGGCACTAGGAAACAGACTGAGAAACCAGAGTAAGTGTTTCTCCTGCAACCCGTTCCCTTTGTGCTGGATGAACGAACGTCTCTCCACATGCTCAGTTCTGAGAGATAAGTGTGTGTGAAATCCGTCCTTCACCTAGCTTGAAGGGAACATAAAGTTTCTTTTCAGTTGCCAACTCCACTCCATACATATATATGGGGAGGTACAAGCTCCAACTCGGTTTTACAGGGAAAACTGCAGGCAATTCAAACCGGCACTAGGAAACAGACTGAGAAACCAGAGTAAGTGTTTCTCCTGCAACCCGTTCCGTTTGTGCTGGATGAACGAACGTCTCTCCACATGCTCAGTTCTGAGAGATAAGTGTGTGTGAATGCCGTCCTGCACCTAGCTTGAAGGGACCACAAAGTTTCTTTTCAGTTGCCAACTCCACTCCATACATATATATGGGGAGGTACAAGCTCCAACTCGGTTTTACAGTGAAAACGGCAGGCACTTCAAACCGGCACTAGGGAACAGACTGAGAAACCAGAGTAAGTGTTTCTCCTGTAACCCGTTCCCTTTGTGCTGGATGAACGAACGTCTCTCCACATGCTCAGTTCTGAGAGATAAGTGTGTGTGAAAGCCGTCCTGCACCTAGCATAAAGGGAACACGAAGTTCCTTTTTAGTTGCCAACTCCACTCCATACATATATATGGGGAGGTACAAGCTCCAAATCGGTTTTACGGTGAAAACGGCAGGCACTTCAAACCGGCTCTAGGGAACAGACTGAAAAACCAGAGTAAGTGTTTCTCCTGCAACCCGTTCCCTTTGTGCTGGATGAACGAACGTCTCTCCACATGCTCAGTTCTGAGAGATAAGTGTGTGTGAAAGCCGTCCTTCACCTAGCTTGAAGGGAACACAAAGTTTCTTTTCAGTTGTCAACTCCACTCCATACATATATATGGGGAGGTACAAGCTCCAACTCGGTTTTACAGTGAAAACGGCAGGCACTTCAAACCGGCACTAGGGAACAGACTGAGAAACCAGAGTAAGTGATTCTCCTGCAACCCGTTCCCTTTGTGCTGAATGAACGAACGTCTCTCCACATGCTCAGTTCTGAGAGATAAGTGTGTGTGAAAGCCGTCCATCACCTAGCTTGAAGGGAACACAAAGTTTATTTTCAGTGGCTAACTCCACTCCATACATATATATGGGGAGGTACAAGCTCCAACTCGGTTTTACAATGAAAACGGCAGGCACTTCAAACGGGCACTAGGAAACAAACTGAGAAACCAGAGTAAGTGTTTCTCCTGCAACCCGTTCCGTTTGTGCTGGATGAACGAACGTCTCTCCACATGCTCAGTTCTGAGAGATAAGTGTGTGTGAAAGCCGTCCTTCACCTAGCTTGTAGGGAACACGAAGTTTCTTTTCAGTTGCCAACTTCACTCCATACATATATATGGGGTGGTACAAGCTCCAACTCGGTTTTACAGTGAAAACGGCAGGCACTTCCAACCGGCACTAGGAAACAGACTGAGAAACCAGAGTAAGTGTTTCTCCTGCAACCCGCTCCCTTTGTGCTGGATGAACGAACGTCTCTCCACATGCTCAGTTCTGAGAGATAAGTGTGTGTGAAAGCCGTCCTGCACCTAGCTTGAAGGGAACACAAAGATTATATTCAGTTGCCAACTCCACTCCATACATATATATGGGGAGGTACAAGCTCAACTCGGTTTTACAGTGATAACGGCAGGCACTTCAAACCGGCACTAGGGAACAGACTGAGAAACCAGAGTAAGTGTTTCTCCTGCAACCCGTTCCCTTTGTGCTGGATGAACGAACGTCTCTCCACATGCTCATTTCTGAGAGATAAGTGTGTGTGAAAGCCGTCCTTCACCTAGCTTGAAGGGAACACAAAATTTCTTTTCAGTTGCCAAATCCACTCCATACATATATATGGGGAGGTACAAGCTCCAACTCGGTTTTACAGTGAAAACGGCAGGCACTTCAAACCGGCACTAGGGAACAGACTGAGAAACCAGAGTAAGTGTTTCTCCTGCAACCCGTTCCCTTTGTGCTGGATGAACGAACGTCTCTCCACATGCTCATTTCTGAGAGATAAGTGTGTGTGAAAGCCGTCCTTCACCTAGCTTGAAGGGAACACAAAGTTTCTTTTCAGTTGCCAAATCCACTCCATACATATATATGGGGAGGTACAAGCTCCAACTCGGTTTTACAGTGAAAACGGCAGGCACTTCAAACCGGCACTAGGGAACAGACTGAGAAACCAGAGTAAGTGTTTCTCCTGCAACCCGTTCCCTTTGTGCTGGATGAACGAACGTCTCTCCACATGCTCAGTTCTGAGAGATAAGTGTGTGTGAAAGCCGTCCTTCACCTAGCTTGAAGGGAACACGAAGTTTCTTTTGAGTTGCCAACTCCACTCCATACATATATATGGGGAGGTACAAGCTCCAACTCCGATTTACAGTGAAAACGGCAGGCACTTCAAACCGGCACTAGGGAACAGACAGAGAAACCAAAGTAAGTGTTTCTCCTGCAACCCGTTCCCTTTGTGCTGGATGAACGAACGTCTCTGCACATGCTCATTTCTGACAGATAAGTGTGTGTGAAAGCCGTACTGCACCTTGCTTGAAGGGACCACAAAGTTTCTTTTCAGTTGCCAACTCCACTCCATACATATATATGGGGAGGTACAAGCTCCAACTCGGTTTTACAGTGAAAACGGCAGGCACTTCAAACCGGCACTAGGGAACAGACTGAGAAACCAGAGTAAGTGTTTCTCCTGCAACCCGTTCCCTTTTTGCTGGATGAACGAACGTCTCTCCACATGCTCAGTTCTGAGAGATAAGTGTGTGTGAAAGCCGTCCTTCACCTAGCTTGAAGGGAACACGAAGTTTCTTTTCAGTTGCCAACTCCACTCCATACATATATATGGGGAGGTACAAGCTCCAACTCGGTTTTACAGTGAAAACGGCAGGCACTTCAAACCGGCACTAGGGAACAGACTGAGAAACCAGAGTAAGTGTTTCTCCTGCAACCCGTTCCCTTTGTGCTGGATGAACGAACGTCTCTGCACATGCTCATTTCTGAGAGATAAGTGTGTGTGAAAGCCGTCCTGCACCTAGCTTGAAGGGAACACGAAGTTTCTTTTCAGTTGCCAACTCCACTCCATACATATATATGGGGAGGTACAACCTCCAACTCGGTTTTACAGTGAAAACGGTAGGCACTTCAAACCGGCACTAGGAAACAGACTGAAAAACCAGAGTAAGTGTTTCTCCTGCAACCCGTTCCCTTTGTGCTGGATGAACGAACGTCTCTCCTCATGCTCAGTTCTGAGAGATAAGTGTGTGTGAAAGCCGTCCTTCACCTAGCTTGAAGGGAACACAGAGTTTCTTTTCAGTTGCCAACTCCACTCCATACATATGTATGGGGAGGTACAAAATCCAACTCGGTTTTACAGTGAAAACGGCAGGCACTTCAAACCGGCACTAGGGAACAGACTGAGAAACCAGAGTAAGTGTTTCTCCTGCAACCCGTTCCCTTTGTGCTGGATGAACGAACGTCTCTCCACATGCTCAGTTCTGAGAGATAAGTGTGTGTGAAAGCCGTCCTTCACCTAGCTTGAAGGGAACACGAAGTTTCTTTTGAGTTGCCAACTCCACTCCATACATATATATGGGGAGGTACAAGCTCCAACTCCGATTTACAGTGAAAACGGCAGGCACTTCAAACCGGCACTAGGGAACAGACAGAGAAACCAAAGTAAGTGTTTCTCCTGCAACCCTTTCCCTTTGTGCTGGATGAACGAACGTCTCTGCACATGCTCATTTCTGACAGATAAGTGTGTGTGAAAGCCGTACTGCACCTTGCTTGAAGGGACCACAAAGTTTCTTTTCAGTTGCCAACTCCACTCCATACATATATATGGGGAGGTACAAGCTCCAACTCGGTTTTACAGTGAAAACGGCAGGCACTTCAAACCGGCACTAGGGAACAGACTGAGAAACCAGAGTAAGTGTTTCTCCTGCAACCCGTTCCCTTTGTGCTGGATGAACGAACGTCTCTCCACATGCTCAGTTCTGAGAGATAAGTGTGTGTGAAAGCCGTCCTTCACCTAGCTTGAAGGGAACACGAAGTTTCTTTTGAGTTGCCAACTCCACTCCATACATATATATGGGGAGGTACAAGCTCCAACTCCGATTTACAGTGAAAACGGCAGGCACTTCAAACCGGCACTAGGGAACAGACAGAGAAACCAAAGTAAGTGTTTCTCCTGCAACCCGTTCCCTTTGTGCTGGATGAACGAACGTCTCTGCACATGCTCATTTCTGACAGATAAGTGTGTGTGAAAGCCGTACTGCACCTTGCTTGAAGGGACCACAAAGTTTCTTTTCAGTTGCCAACTCCACTCCATACATATATATGGGGAGGTACAAGCTCCAACTCGGTTTTACAGTGAAAACGGCAGGCACTTCAAACCGGCACTAGGGAACAGACTGAGAAACCAGAGTAAGTGTTTCTCCTGCAACCCGTTCCCTTTGTGCTGGATGAACGAACGTCTCTCCACATGCTCAGTTCTGAGAGGTAAGTGTGTGTGAAAGCCGTCCTTCACCTAGCTTGAAGGGAACGCGAAGTTTCTTTTCAGTTGCCAACTCCACTACATAAATATATATGGGGAGATACAAGCTCCAACTCGGTTTTACATTGAAAACGTCAGGCACTTCAAACCGGCACTAGGGAACAGACTGAGAAACCAGAGTAAGTGTTTCTCCTGCAACCCGTTCCCTTTGTGCTGGATGAACGAACGTCTCTCCACATGCTCAGTTCTGAGAGATAAGTGTGTGTGAAAGCCGTCCATCACCTAGCTTGAAGGGAACACAAAGTTTCTTTTCAGTGGCTAACTCCACTCCATACATATATATGGGGAGGTACAAGCTCCAACTCGGTTTTACAGTGAAAACGGCAGGCACTTCAAACCGGCACTAGGAAACAGACTGAGAATCCAGAGTAAGTGTTTCTCCTGCAAACCGTTCCCTTTGTGCTGGATGAACGAACGTCTCTCCACATGCTCAGTTCTGAGAGATAAGTGTGTGTGAAAGCCGTCCTTCACCTAGCTTGAAGGGAACACGAAGTTTCTTTTGAGTTGCCAACTTCACTAAATACATATATATGGGGAGGTACAAGCTCAACTCGATTTTACAGTGATAACGGCAGGCACTTCAAACCGGCACTAGGGAACAGACTGAGAAACCAGAGTAAGTGTTTCTCCTGCAACCCGTTCCCTTTGTGCTGGATGAACGAACGTCTCTCCACATGCTCAGTTCTGAGAGATAAGTGTGTGTGAAATCCGTCCTTCACCTAGCTTGAAGGGAACATAAAGTTTCTTTTCAGTTGCCAACTCCACTCCATACATATATATGGGGAGGTACAAGCTCCAACTCGGTTTTACAGGGAAAACTGCAGGCAATTCAAACCGGCACTAGGAAACAGACTGAGAAACCAGAGTAAGTGTTTCTCCTGCAACCCGTTCCGTTTGTGCTGGATGAACGAACGTCTCTCCACATGCTCAGTTCTGAGAGATAAGTGTGTGTGAATGCCGTCCTGCACCTAGCTTGAAGGGAACACAAAGTTTCTTTTCAGTTGCCAACTCCACTCCATACATATATATGGGGAGGTACAAGCTCCAACTCGGTTTTACAGTGAAAACGGCAGGCACTTCAAACCGGCACTAGGGAACAGACTGAGAAACCAGAGTAAGTGTTTCTCCTGTAACCCGTTCCCTTTGTGCTGGATGAACGAACGTCTCTCCACATGCTCAGTTCTGAGAGATAAGTGTGTGTGAAAGCCGTCCTGCACCTAGCATAAAGGGAACACGAAGTTTCTTTTTAGTTGCCAACTCCACTCCATACATATATATGGGGAGGTACAAGCTCCAAATCGGTTTTACGGTGAAAACGGCAGGCACTTCAAACCGGCTCTAGGGAACAGACTGAAAAACCAGAGTAAGTGTTTCTCCTGCAACCCGTTCCCTTTGTGCTGGATGAACGAACGTCTCTCCACATGCTCAGTTCTGAGAGATAAGTGTGTGTGAAAGCCGTCCTTCACCTAGCTTGAAGGGAACACAAAGTTTCTTTTCAGTTGTCAACTCCACTCCATACATATATATGGGGAGGTACAAGCTCCAACTCGGTTTTACAGTGAAAACGGCAGGCACTTCAAACCGGCACTAGGGAACAGACTGAGAAACCAGAGTAAGTGATTCTCCTGCAACCCGTTCCCTTTGTGCTGAATGAACGAACGTCTCTCCACATGCTCAGTTCTGAGAGATAAGTGTGTGTGAAAGCCGTCCATCACCTAGCTTGAAGGGAACACAAAGTTTCTTTTCAGTGGCTAACTCCACTCCATACATATATATGGGGAGGTACAAGCTCCAACTCGGTTTTACAATGAAAACGGCAGGCACTTCAAACGGGCACTAGGAAACAAACTGAGAAACCAGAGTAAGTGTTTCTCCTGCAACCCGTTCCGTTTGTGCTGGATGAACGAACGTCTCTCCACATGCTCAGTTCTGAGAGATAAGTGTGTGTGAAAGCCGTCCTTCACCTAGCTTGTAGGGAACACGAAGTTTCTTTTCAGTTGCCAACTTCACTCCATACATATATATGGGGTGGTACAAGCTCCAACTCGGTTTTACAGTGAAAACGGCAGGCACTTCCAACCGGCACTAGGAAACAGACTGAGAAACCAGAGAAAGTGTTTCTCCTGCAACCCGCTCCCTTTGTGCTGGATGAACGAACGTCTCTCCACATGCTCAGTTCTGAGAGATAAGTGTGTGTGAAAGCCGTCCTGCACCTAGCTTGAAGGGAACACAAAGATTATATTCAGTTGCCAACTCCACTCCATACATATATATGGGGAGGTACAAGCTCAACTCGGTTTTACAGTGATAACGGCAGGCACTTCAAACCGGCACTAGGGAACAGACTGAGAAACCAGAGTAAGTGTTTCTCCTGCAACCCGTTCCCTTTGTGCTGGATGAACGAACGTCTCTCCACATGCTCATTTCTGAGAGATAAGTGTGTGTGAAAGCCGTCCTTCACCTAGCTTGAAGGGAACACAAAATTTCTTTTCAGTTGCCAAATCCACTCCATACATATATATGGGGAGGTACAAGCTCCAACTCGGTTTTACAGTGAAAACGGCAGGCACTTCAAACCGGCACTAGGGAACAGACTGAGAAACCAGAGTAAGTGTTTCTCCTGCAACCCGTTCCCTTTGTGCTGGATGAACGAACGTCTCTCCACATGCTCATTTCTGAGAGATAAGTGTGTGTGAAAGCCGTCCTTCACCAAGCTTGAAGGGAACACAAAGTTTCTTTTCAGTTGCCAAATCCACTCCATACATATATATGGGGAGGTACAAGCTCCAACTCGGTTTTACAGTGAAAACGGCAGGCACTTCAAACCGGCACTAGGGAACAGACTGAGAAACCAGAGTAAGTGTTTCTCCTGCAACCCGTTCCCTTTTTGCTGGATGAACGAACGTCTCTCCACATGCTCAGTTCTGAGAGATAAGTGTGTGTGAAAGCCGTCCTTCACCTAGCTTGAAGGGAACACGAAGTTTCTTTTCAGTTGCCAACTCCACTCCATACATATATATGGGGAGGTACAAGCTCCAACTCGGTTTTACAGTGAAAACGGCAGGCACTTCAAACCGGCACTAGGGAACAGACTGAGAAACCAGAGTAAGTGTTTCTCCTGCAACCCGTTCCCTTTGTGCTGGATGAACGAACGTCTCTCCACATGCTCAGTTCTGAGAGATAAGTGTGTGTGAAAGCCGTCCTGCACCTAGCTTGAAGGGAACACGAAGTTTCTTTTCAGTTGCCAACTCCACTCCATACATATATATGGGGAGGTACAACCTCCAACTCGGTTTTACAGTGAAAACGGTAGGCACTTCAAACCGGCACTAGGAAACAGACTGAAAAACCAGAGTAAGTGTTTCTCCTGCAACCCGTTCCCTTTGTGCTGGATGAACGAACGTCTCTCCTCATGCTCAGTTCTGAGAGATAAGTGTGTGTGAAAGCCGTCCTTCACCTAGCTTGAAGGGAACACAGAGTTTCTTTTCAGTTGCCAACTCCACTCCATACATATGTATGGGGAGGTACAAAATCCAACTCGGTTTTACAGTGAAAACGGCAGGCACTTCAAACCGGCACTAGGGAACAGACTGAGAAACCAGAGTAAGTGTTTCTCCTGCAACCCGTTCCCTTTGTGCTGGATGAACGAACGTCTCTCCACATGCTCAGTTCTGAGAGATAAGTGTGTGTGAAAGCCGTCCTTCACCTAGCTTGAAGGGAACACGAAGTTTCTTTTGAGTTGCCAACTCCACTCCATACATATATATGGGGAGGTACAAGCTCCAACTCCGATTTACAGTGAAAACGGCAGGCACTTCAAACCGGCACTAGGGAACAGACAGAGAAACCAAAGTAAGTGTTTCTCCTGCAACCCGTTCCCTTTGTGCTGGATGAACGAACGTCTCTGCACATGCTCATTTCTGACAGATAAGTGTGTGTGAAAGCCGTACTGCACCTTGCTTGAAGGGAACACAAAGTTTCTTTTCAGTTGCCAACTCCACTCCATACATATATATGGGGAGGTACAAGCTCCAACTCGGTTTTACAGTGAAAACGGCAGGCACTTCAAACCGGCACTAGGGAACAGACTGAGAAACCAGAGTAAGTGTTTCTCCTGCAACCCGTTCCCTTTTTGCTGGATGAACGAACGTCTCTCCACATGCTCAGTTCTGAGAGATAAGTGTGTGTGAAAGCCGTCCTTCACCTAGCTTGAAGGGAACACGAAGTTTCTTTTCAGTTGCCAACTCCACTCCATACATATATATGGGGAGGTACAAGCTCCAACACGGTTTTACAGTGAAAACGGCAGGCACTTCAAACCGGCACTAGGGAACAGACTGAGAAACCAGAGTAAGTGTTTCTCCTGCAACCCGTTCCCTTTGTGCTGGATGAACGAACGTCTCTCCACATGCTCAGTTCTGAGAGATAAGTGTGTGTGAAAGCCGTCCTGCACCTAGCTTGAAGGGAACACGAAGTTTGTTTTCAGTTGCCAACTCCACTCCATACATATATATGGGGAGGTACAACCTCCAACTCGGTTTTACAGTGAAAACGGTAGGCACTTCAAACCGGCACTAGGAAACAGACTGAAAAACCAGAGTAAGTGTTTCTCCTGCAACCCGTTCCCTTTGTGCTGGATGAACGAACGTCTCTCCTCATGCTCAGTTCTGAGAGATAAGTGTGTGTGAAAGCCGTCCTTCACCTAGCTTGAAGGGAACACAGAGTTTCTTTTCAGTTGCCAACTCCACTCCATACATATGTATGGGGAGGTACAAAATCCAACTCGGTTTTACAGTGAAAACGGCAGGCACTTCAAACCGGCACTAGGGAACAGACTGAGAAACCAGAGTAAGTGTTTCTCCTGCAACCCGTTCCCTTTGTGCTGGATGAACGAACGTCTCTCCACATGCTCAGTTCTGAGAGATAAGTGTGTGTGAAAGCCGTCCTTCACCTAGCTTGAAGGGAACACGAAGTTTCTTTTGAGTTGCCAACTCCACTCCATACATATATATGGGGAGGTACAAGCTCCAACTCCGATTTACAGTGAAAACGGCAGGCACTTCAAACCGGCACTAGGGAACAGACAGAGAAACCAAAGTAAGTGTTTCTCCTGCAACCCGTTCCCTTTGTGCTGGATGAACGAACGTCTCTGCACATGCTCATTTCTGACAGATAAGTGTGTGTGAAAGCCGTACTGCACCTTGCTTGAAGGGACCACAAAGTTTCTTTTCAGTTGCCAACTCCACTCCATACATATATATGGGGAGGTACAAGCTCCAACTCGGTTTTACAGTGAAAACGGCAGGCACTTCAAACCGGCACTAGGGAACAGACTGAGAAACCAGAGTAAGTGTTTCTCCTGCAACCCGTTCCCTTTTTGCTGGATGAACGAACGTCTCTCCACATGCTCAGTTCTGAGAGATAAGTGTGTGTGAAAGCCGTCCTTCACCTAGCTTGAAGGGAACACGAAGTTTCTTTTCAGTTGCCAACTCCACTCCATACATATATATGGGGAGGTACAAGCTCCAACTCGGTTTTACAGTGAAAACGGCAGGCACTTCAAACCGGCACTAGGGAACAGACTGAGAAACCAGAGTAAGTGTTTCTCCTGCAACCCGTTCCCTTTGTGCTGGATGAACGAACGTCTCTCCACATGCTCAGTTCTGAGAGATAAGTGTGTGTGAAAGCCGTCCTGCACCTAGCTTGAAGGGAACACGAAGTTTCTTTTCAGTTGCCAACTCCACTCCATACATATATATGGGGAGGTACAACCTCCAACTCGGTTTTACAGTGAAAACGGTAGGCACTTCAAACCGGCACTAGGAAACAGACTGAAAAACCAGAGTAAGTGTTTCTCCTGCAACCCGTTCCCTTTGTGCTGGATGAACGAACGTCTCTCCTCATGCTCAGTTCTGAGAGATAAGTGTGTGTGAAAGCCGTCCTTCACCTAGCTTGAAGGGAACACAGAGTTTCTTTTCAGTTGCCAACTCCACTCCATACATATGTATGGGGAGGTACAAAATCCAACTCGGTTTTACAGTGAAAACGGCAGGCACTTCAAACCGGCACTAGGGAACAGACTGAGAAACCAGAGTAAGTGTTTCTCCTGCAACCCGTTCCCTTTGTGCTGGATGAACGAACGTCTCTCCACATGCTCAGTTCTGAGAGATAAGTGTGTGTGAAAGCCGTCCTTCACCTAGCTTGAAGGGAACACGAAGTTTCTTTTGAGTTGCCAACTCCACTCCATACATATATATGGGGAGGTACAAGCTCCAACTCCGATTTACAGTGAAAACGGCAGGCACTTCAAACCGGCACTAGGGAACAGACAGAGAAACCAAAGTAAGTGTTTCTCCTGCAACCCGTTCCCTTTGTGCTGGATGAACGAACGTCTCTGCACATGCTCATTTCTGACAGATAAGTGTGTGTGAAAGCCGTACTGCACCTTGCTTGAAGGGACCACAAAGTTTCTTTTCAGTTGCCAACTCCACTCCATACATATATATGGGGAGGTACAAGCTCCAACTCGGTTTTACAGTGAAAACGGCAGGCACTTCAAACCGGCACTAGGGAACAGACTGAGAAACCAGAGTAAGTGTTTCTCCTGCAACCCGTTCCCTTTTTGCTGGATGAACGAACGTCTTTCCACATGCTCAGTTCTGAGAGATAAGTGTGTGTGAAAGCCGTCCTTCACCTAGCTTGAAGGGAACACGAAGTTTCTTTTCAGTTGCCAACTCCACTCCATACATATATATGGGGAGGTACAAGCTCCAACTCGGTTTTACAGTGAAAACGGCAGGCACTTCAAACCGGCACTAGGAAACAGACTGAGAAACCAGAGTAAGTGTTTCTCCTGCAAACCCTTCCCTTTGTGCTGGATGAACGAACGTCTCTCCACATGCTCAGTTCTGAGAGATAAGTGTGTGTGAAAGCCTTCCATCACCTAGCATAAAGGGAACACGAAGTTTCTTTTCAGTTGCCAACTCCACTCCATACATATATATGGGGAGGTACAAGCTCCAAATCGGTTTTACAGTGAAAACGGCAGGCACTTCAAACCGGCTCTAGGGAACAGACTGAGAAACCAGAGTAAGTGTTTCTCCTGCAACCCGTTCCCTTTGTGCTGGATGAACGAACGTCTCTCCACATGCTCAGTTCTGAGAGATAAGTGTGTGTGAAAGCCGTCCTTCACCTAGCTTGAAGGGAACACAAAGTTTCTTTTCAGTTGTCAACTCCACTCCATACATATATATGGGGAGGTACAAGCTCCAACTCGGTTTTACAGTGAAAACGGCAGGCACTTCAAACCGGCACTAGGGAACAGACTGAGAAACCAGAGTAAGTGATTCTCCTGCAACCCGTTCCCTTTGTGCTGAATGAAAGAACGTCTCTCCACATGCTCAGTTCTGAGAGATAAGTGTGTGTGAAAGCCGTCCATCACCTAGCTTGAAGGGAACACAAAGTTTCTTTTCAGTGGCTAACTCCACTCCATACATATATATGGGGAAGTACAAGCTCCAACTCGGTTTTACAATGAAAACGGCAGGCACTTCAAACGGGCACTAGGAAACAAACTGAGAAACCAGAGTAAGTGTTTCTCCTGCAACCCGTTCCGTTTGTGCTGGATGAACGAACGTCTCTCCACATGCTCAGTTCTGAGAGATAAGTGTGTGTGAAAGCCGTCCTTCACCTAGCTTGTAGGGAACACGAAGTTTCTTTTCAGTTGCCAACTTCACTCCATACATATATATGGGGTGGTACAAGCTCCAACTCGGTTTTACAGTGAAAACGGCAGGCACTTCCAACCGGCACTAGGAAACAGACTGAGAAACCAGAGTAAGTGTTTCTCCTGCAACCCGCTCCCTTTGTGCTGGATGAACGAACGTCTCTCCACATGCTCAGTTCTGAGAGATAAGTGTGTGTGAAAGCCGTCCTGCACCTAGCTTGAAGGGAACACAAAGATTATATTCAGTTGCCAACTCCACTCCATACATATATATGGGGAGGTACAAGCTCAACTCGGTTTTACAGTGATAACGGAAGGCACTTCAAAACGGCACTAGGGAACAGACTGAGAAACCAGAGTAAGTGTTTCTCCTGCAACCCGTTCCCTTTGTGCTGGATGAACGAACGTCTCTCCACATGCTCATTTCTGAGAGATAAGTGTGTGTGAAAGCCGTCCTTCACCTAGCTTGAAGGGAACACAAAGTTTCTTTTCAGTTGCCAAATCCACTCCATACATATATATGGGGAGGTACAAGCTCCAACTCGGTTTTACAGTGAAAACGGCAGGCACTTCAAACCGGCACTAGGGAACAGACTGAGAAACCAGAGTAAGTGTTTCTCCTGCAACCCGTTCCCTTTGTGCTGGATGAACGAACGTCTCTGCACATGCTCATTTCTGACAGATAAGTGTGTGTGAAAGCCGTCCTGCACCATGCTTGAAGGGACCACAAAGTTTCTTTTCAGTTGCCAACTCCACTCCATACATATATACGGGGAGGTACAAGCTCCAACTCGGTTTTACAGTGAAAACGGCAGGCACTTCAAACCGGCACTATGAAACAGACTGAGAATCCAGAGTAAGTGTTTCTCCTGCAACCCGTTCCCTTTGTGCTGGATGAACGAACGTCTCTCCACATGCTCAGTTCTGAGAGATAAGAGTGTGTGAAAGCCGTCCTGCACCTAGCTTGAAGGGAACACAAAGTTTCTTTTCAGTTGCCAACTCCACTCCATACATATATATGGGGAGGTACAAGCTCCAACTCGGTTTTACAGTGAAAACGGCAGGCACTTCAAACCGGCACTAGGGAACAGACTGAGAAACCAGAGTAAGTGTTTCTCCTGCAACCCGTTCCCTTTGTGCTGGATGAACGAACGTCTCTGCACATGCTCATTTCTGACAGATAAGTGTGTGTGAAAGCCGTCCTGCACCTTGCTTGAAGGGACCACAAAGTTTCTTTTCAGTTGCCAACTCCACTCCATACATATATATGGGGAGGTACAGGCTCCAACTCGGTTTTACTGTGAAAACGGCAGGCACTTCAAACCGGCACTAGGGAACAGACTGAGAAACCAGAGTAAGTGTTTCTCCTGCAACCCGTTCCCTTTGTGCTGGATGAACGAACGTCTCTCCACATGCTCAGTTCTGAGAGATAAGTGTGTGTGAAAGCCGTCCTTCACCTAGCTTGAAGGGAACACGAAGTTTCTTTTCAGTTGCCAACTACACTCCATACAAATATATGGGGAGGTACAAGCTCCAATTCGGTTTTACAGGGAAAACTGCAGGCACTTGAAACCGGCACTAGGAAACAGACTGAGAAACCAGAGTAAGTGTTTCTCCTGCAACCCGTTCCCTTTGTGCTGGATGAACGAACGTCTCTCCACATGCTCAGTTCTGAGAGATAAGTGTGTGTGAATGCCGTCCTGCACCTAGCTTGAAGGGACAACAAAGTTTCTTTTCAGTTGCCAACTACACTCCATACAAATATATGGGGAGGTACAAGCTCCAACTCGGTTTTACAGTGAAAACGGCAGGCACTTCAAACCGGCACTAGGGAACAGACTGAGAAACCAGAATAAGTGTTTCCCCTGCAACCCGTTCCCTTTGTCCTGGATGAACGAACGTCTCTCCACATGCTCAGTTCTGAGAGATAAGTGTGTGTGAAAGCCGTCCTTCACCTAACTTGAAGGGAACACGAAGTTTCTTTTCAGTTGCCAACTCCAATCCATACATATATATGGGGAGGTACAAGCTCCAACTCGGTTTTACAGTGAAAACGGCAGGCACTTCAAACCGGCACTAGGGAACAGACTGAAAAACCAGAGTAAGTGTTTCTCCTGCAACCCGTTCCCTTTGTGCTGGATGAACGAACGTCTCTCCACATGCTCAGTTCTGAGAGATAAGTGTGTGTGAAAGCCGTCCTTCACCTAGCTTGAAGGGAACACAGAGTTTCTTTTCAGTTGCCAACTCCACTCCATACATATATATGGGGAGGTACAAGCTCCAACTCGGTTTTACAGTGAAAACGGCAGGCACTTCAAACCGGCACTAGGAAACAGACTGAGAATCCAGAGTAAGTGTTTCTCCTGCAACCCGTTCCCTTTGTGCTGGATGAACGAACGTCTCTCCACATGCTCAGTTCTGAGAGATAAGTGTGTGTGAAAGCCGTCCTGCACCTAGCTTGAAGGGAACACAAAGTTTCTTTTCAGTTGCCAACTCCACTCCATACATATATATGGGGAGGTACAAGCTCCAACTCGGTTTTACAGTGAAAACGGCAGGCACTTCAAACCGGCACTAGGAAACAGACTGAGAAACCAGAGTAAGTGTTTCTCCTGCAACCCGTTCCCTTTGTGCTGGATGAACGAACGTCGCTGCACATGCTCATTTCTGACAGATAAGTGTGTGTGAAAGCCGTCCTGCACCTTGCTTGAAGGGACCACATAGTTTCTTTTCAGTTGCCAACTCCACTCCATACATATATATGGGGAGGTACAAGCTCCAACTCGGTTTTACAGTGAAAACGGCAGGCACTTCATACCGGCACTAGGGAACAGACTGAGAAACCAGAGTAAGTGTTTCTCCTGCAACCCGTTCCCTTTGTGCTGGATGAACGAACGTCTCTGCACATGCTCATTTCTGACAGATAAGTGTGTGTGAAAGCCGTCCTTCTCCTAGCTTGAAGGGAACACGAAGTTTCTTTTCAGTTACCAACTCCACTCCATACATATATATGGGGAGGTACTAGCTCAAACTCGGTTTTACAGTGAAAACGGCAGGCACTTCAAACCGGCACTAGGAAACAGACTGAGAAACCAGAGTAAGTGTTTCTCCTGCAAACCCTTCCCTTTGTGCTGGATGAACGAACGTCTCTCCACATGCTCAGTTCTGAGAGATAAGTGTGTGTGAAAGCCGTCCATCACCTAGCATAAAGGGAACACGAAGTTTCTTTTCAGTTGCCAACTCCACTCCATACATATATATGGGGAGGTACAAGCTCCAACTCGGTTTTACAGTGAAAACGGCAGGCACTTCAAACCGGCACTAGGGAACAGACTGAGAAACCTGAGTAAGTGTTTCTCCTGCAACCCGTTCCCTTTGTGCTGGATGAACGAACGTCTCTCCACATGCTCAGTTCTGAGAGATAAGAGTGTGTGAAAGCCGTCCTGCACCTAGCTTGAAGGGAACACAAAGTTTCTTTTCAGTGGCTAACTCCACTCCATACATATATATGGGGAGGTACAAGCTCCAACTCGGGTTTACAGTGAAAACGGCAGGCACTTCAAACTGGCACTAGGAAACAGACTGAGAAAACAGAGTAAGTGTTTCTCCTGCAACCCGTTCCCTTTGTGCTGGATTAAAGAACGTCTATCCACATGCTCAGTTCTGAGAGATAAGTGTGTGTGAAAGCCGTCCTTCACCTAGCTTGAAGGGAACACGAAGTTTCTTTTGAGTTGCCAACTTCACTAAATACATATATATGGGAGGTACAAGCTCCAACACGGTTTTACAGTGAAAACGGCAGGCACTTCAAACCGGCACTAGGAAACAGACTGAGAAACCAGAGTAAGTGTTTCTCCTGCAACCCGTTCCCTTTGTGCTGGATGAACGAACGTCTCTGCACATGCTCATTTCTGACAGATAAGTGTGTGTGAAAGCCGTCCTGCACCATGCTTGAAGGGACCACAAAGTTTCTTTTCAGTTGCCAACTCCACTCCATACATATATACGGGGAGGTACAAGCTCCAACTCGGTTTTACAGTGAAAACGGCAGGCACTTCAAACCGGCACTATGAAACAGACTGAGAATCCAGAGTAAGTGTTTCTCCTGCAACCCGTTCCCTTTGTGCTGGATGAACGAACGTCTCTCCACATGCTCAGTTCTGAGAGATAAGAGTGTGTGAAAGCCGTCCTGCACCTAGCTTGAAGGGAACACAAAGTTTCTTTTCAGCTGCCAACTCCACTCCATACATATATATGGGGAGGTACAAGCTCCAACTCGGTTTTACAGTGAAAACGGCAGGCACTTCAAACCGGCACTAGGGAACAGACTGAGAAACCAGAGTAAGTGTTTCTCCTGCAACCCGTTCCCTTTGTGCTGGATGAACGAACGTCTCTGCACATGCTCATTTCTGACAGATAAGTGTGTGTGAAAGCCGTCCTGCACCATGCTTGAAGGGACCACAAAGTTTCTTTTCAGTTGCCAACTCCACTCCATACATATATATGGGGAGGTACAAGCTCCAACTCGGTTTTACAGTGAAAACGGCAGGCACTTCAAACAGGCACTAGGGAACAGACTGAGAAACCAGAGTAAGTGTTTCTCCTGCAACCCGTTCCCTTTGTGCTGGATGAACGAACGTCTCTCCACATGCTCAGTTCTGAGAGATAAGTGTGTGTGAAAGCCGTCCTTCACCTAGCTTGAAGGGAACACGAAGTTTCTTTTCAGTTGCCAACTACACTCCATACAAATATATGGGGAGGTACAAGCTCCAATTCGGTTTTACAGGGAAAATTGCAGGCACATGAAACCGGCACTAGGAAACAGACTGAGAAACCAGAGTAAGTGTTTCTCCTGCAACCCGTTCCCTTTGTGCTGGATGAACGAACGTCTCTCCACATGCTCAGTTCTGAGAGATAAGTGTGTGTTAATGCCGTCCTGCACCTAGCTTGAAGGGACAACAAAGTTTCTTTTCAGTTGCCAACTACACTCCATACAAATATATGGGGAGGTACAAGCTCCATCTCGGTTTTACAGTGAAAACGGCAGGCACTTCAAACCGGCACTAGGGAACAGACTGAGAAACCAGAGTAAGTGTTTCCCCTGCAACCCGTTCCCTTTGTGCTGGATGAACGAACGTCTCTCCACATGCTCAGTTCTGAGAGATAAGTGTGTGTGAAAGCCGTCCTTCACCTAACTTGAAGGGAACACGAAGTTTCTTTTCAGTTGCCAACTCCAATCCATACATATATATGGGGAGGTACAAGCTCCAACTCGGTTTTACAGTGAAAACGGCAGGCACTTCAAACCGGCACTAGGGAACAGACTGAAAAACCAGAGTAAGTGTTTCTCCTGCAACCCGTTCCCTTTGTGCTGGATGAACGAACGTCTCTCCACATGCTCAGTTCTGAGAGATAAGTGTGTGTGAAAGCCGTCCTTCACCTAGCTTGAAGGGAACACAGAGTTTCTTTTCAGTTGCCAACTCCACTCCATACATATATATGGGGAGGTACAAGCTCCAACTCGGTTTTACAGTGAAAACGGCAGGCACTTCAAACCGGCACTAGGAAACAGACTGAGAATCCAGAGTAAGTGTTTCTCCTGCAACCCGTTCCCTTTGTGCTGGATGAACGAACGTCTCTCCACATGCTCACTTCTGAGAGATAAGTGTGTGTGAAAGCCGTCCTTCACCTAGCTTGAAGGGAACACAGAGTTTCTTTTCAGTTGCCAACTCCACTCCATACATATATATGGGGAGGTACAAGCTCCAACTCGGTTTTACAGTGAAAACGGCAGGCACTTCAAACCGGCACTAGGAAACAGACTGAGAATCCAGAGTAAGTGTTTCTCCTGCAACCCGTTCCCTTTGTGCTGGATGAACGAACGTCTCTCCACATGCTCAGTTCTGAGAGATAAGTGTGTGTGAAAGCCGTCCTGCACCTAGCTTGAAGGGAACACAAAGTTTCTTTTCAGTTGCCAACTCCACTCCATACATATATATGGGGAGGTACAAGCTCCAACTCGGTTTTACAGTGAAAACGGCAGGCACTTCAAACCGGCACTAGGAAACAGACTGAGAAACCAGAGTAAGTGTTTCTCCTGCAACCCGTTCCCTTTGTGCTGGATGAACGAACGTCGCTGCACATGCTCATTTCTGACAGATAAGTGTGTGTGAAAGCCGTCCTGCACCTTGCTTGAAGGGACCACATAGTTTCTTTTCAGTTGCCAACTCCACTCCATACATATATATGGGGAGGTACAAGCTCCAACTCGGTTTTACAGTGAAAACGGCAGGCACTTCATACCGGCACTAGGGAACAGACTGAGAAACCAGAGTAAGTGTTTCTCCTGCAACCCGTTCCCTTTGTGCTGGATGAACGAACGTCTCTGCACATGCTCATTTCTGACAGATAAGTGTGTGTGAAAGCCGTCCTTCACCTAGCTTGAAGGGAACACGAAGTTTCTTTTCAGTTACCAACTCCACTCCATACATATATATGGGGAGGTACTAGCTCAAACTCGGTTTTACAGTGAAAACGGCAGGCACTTCAAACCGGCACTAGGAAACAGACTGAGAAACCAGAGTAAGTGTTTCTCCTGCAAACCCTTCCCTTTGTGCTGGATGAACGAACGTCTCTCCACATGCTCAGTTCTGAGAGATAAGTGTGTGTGAAAGCCGTCCATCACCTAGCATAAAGGGAACACGAAGTTTCTTTTCAGTTGCCAACTCCACTCCATACATATATATGGGGAGGTACAAGCTCCAACTCGGTTTTACAGTGAAAACGGCAGGCACTTCAAACCGGCACTAGGGAACAGACTGAGAAACCTGAGTAAGTGTTTCTCCTGCAACCCGTTCCCTTTGTGCTGGATGAACGAACGTCTCTCCACATGCTCAGTTCTGAGAGATAAGAGTGTGTGAAAGCCGTCCTGCACCTAGCTTGAAGGGAACACAAAGTTTCTTTTCAGTGGCTAACTCCACTCCATACATATATATGGGGAGGTACAAGCTCCAACTCGGGTTTACAGTGAAAACGGCAGGCACTTCAAACTGGCACTAGGAAACAGACTGAGAAAACAGAGTAAGTGTTTCTCCTGCAACCCGTTCCCTTTGTGCTGGATTAAAGAACGTCTATCCACATGCTCAGTTCTGAGAGATAAGTGTGTGTGAAAGCCGTCCTTCACCTAGCTTGAAGGGAACACGAAGTTTCTTTTGAGTTGCCAACTTCACTAAATACATATATATGGGAGGTACAAGCTCCAACACGGTTTTACAGTGAAAACGGCAGGCACTTCAAACCGGCACTAGGAAACAGACTGAGAAACCAGAGTAAGTGTTTCTCCTGCAACCCGTTCCCTTTGTGCTGGATGAACGAACGTCTCTGCACATGCTCATTTCTGACAGATAAGTGTGTGTGAAAGCCGTCCTGCACCATGCTTGAAGGGACCACAAAGTTTCTTTTCAGTTGCCAACTCCACTCCATACATATATACGGGGAGGTACAAGCTCCAACTCGGTTTTACAGTGAAAACGGCAGGCACTTCAAACCGGCACTATGAAACAGACTGAGAATCCAGAGTAAGTGTTTCTCCTGCAACCCGTTCCCTTTGTGCTGGATGAACGAACGTCTCTCCACATGCTCAGTTCTGAGAGATAAGAGTGTGTGAAAGCCGTCCTGCACCTAGCTTGAAGGGAACACAAAGTTTCTTTTCAGCTGCCAACTCCACTCCATACATATATATGGGGAGGTACAAGCTCCAACTCGGTTTTACAGTGAAAACGGCAGGCACTTCAAACCGGCACTAGGGAACAGACTGAGAAACCAGAGTAAGTGTTTCTCCTGCAACCCGTTCCCTTTGTGCTGGATGAACGAACGTCTCTGCACATGCTCATTTCTGACAGATAAGTGTGTGTGAAAGCCGTCCTGCACCATGCTTGAAGGGACCACAAAGTTTCTTTTCAGTTGCCAACTCCACTCCATACATATATATGGGGAGGTACAAGCTCCAACTCGGTTTTACAGTGAAAACGGCAGGCACTTCAAACAGGCACTAGGGAACAGACTGAGAAACCAGAGTAAGTGTTTCTCCTGCAACCCGTTCCCTTTGTGCTGGATGAACGAACGTCTCTCCACATGCTCAGTTCTGAGAGATAAGTGTGTGTGAAAGCCGTCCTTCACCTAGCTTGAAGGGAACACGAAGTTTCTTTTCAGTTGCCAACTACACTCCATACAAATATATGGGGAGGTACAAGCTCCAATTCGGTTTTACAGGGAAAATTGCAGGCACATGAAACCGGCACTAGGAAACAGACTGAGAAACCAGAGTAAGTGTTTCTCCTGCAACCCGTTCCCTTTGTGCTGGATGAACGAACGTCTCTCCACATGCTCAGTTCTGAGAGATAAGTGTGTGTTAATGCCGTCCTGCACCTAGCTTGAAGGGACAACAAAGTTTCTTTTCAGTTGCCAACTACACTCCATACAAATATATGGGGAGGTACAAGCTCCATCTCGGTTTTACAGTGAAAACGGCAGGCACTTCAAACCGGCACTAGGGAACAGACTGAGAAACCAGAGTAAGTGTTTCCCCTGCAACCCGTTCCCTTTGTGCTGGATGAACGAACGTCTCTCCACATGCTCAGTTCTGAGAGATAAGTGTGTGTGAAAGCCGTCCTTCACCTAACTTGAAGGGAACACGAAGTTTCTTTTCAGTTGCCAACTCCAATCCATACATATATATGGGGAGGTACAAGCTCCAACTCGGTTTTACAGTGAAAACGGCAGGCACTTCAAACCGGCACTAGGAAACAGACTGAAAAACCAGAGTAAGTGTTTCTCCTGCAACCCGTTCCCTTTGTGCTGGATGAACGAACGTCTCTCCACATGCTCAGTTCTGAGAGATAAGTGTGTGTGAAAGCCGTCCTTCACCTAGCTTGAAGGGAACACAGAGTTTCTTTTCAGTTGCCAACTCCACTCCATACATATATATGGGGAGGTACAAGCTCCAACTCGGTTTTACAGTGAAAACGGCAGGCACTTCAAACCGGCACTAGGAAACAGACTGAGAATCCAGAGTAAGTGTTTCTCCTGCAACCCGTTCCCTTTGTGCTGGATGAACGAACGTCTCTCCACATGCTCACTTCTGAGAGATAAGTGTGTGTGAAAGCCGTCCTGCACCTAGCTTGAAGGGAACACAAAGTTTCTTTTCAGTTGCCAACTCCACTCCATACATATATATGGGGAGGTACAAGCTCCAACTCGGTTTTACAGTGAAAACGGCAGGCACTTCAAACCGGCACTAGGAAACAGACTGAGAAACCAGAGTAAGTGTTTCTCCTGCAACCCGTTCCCTTTGTGCTGGATGAACGAACGTCTCTGCACATGCTCATTTCTGACAGATAAGTGTGTGTGAAAGCCGTCCTGCACCTTGCTTGAAGGGACCACATAGTTTCTTTTCAGTTGCCAACTCCACTCCATACATATATATGGGGAGGTACAAGCTCCAACTCGGTTTTACAGTGAAAACGGCAGGCACTTCAAAACGGCACTAGGAAACAGACTGAGAATCCAGAGTAAGTGTTTCTCCTGCAACCCGTTCCCTTTGTGCTGGATGAACGAACGTCTCTCCACATGCTCAGTTCTGAGAGATAAGTGTGTGTGAAAGCCGTCCTGCACCTAGCTTGAAGGGAACACAAAGTTTCTTTTCAGTTGCCAACTCCACTCCATACATATATATGGGAGGTACAAGCTCCAACTCGGTTTTACAGTGAAAACGGCAGGCACTTCATACCGGCACTAGGGAACAGACTGAGAAACCAGAGTAAGTGTTTCCCCTGCAACCCGTTCCCTTTGTGCTGGATGAACGAACGTCTCTGCACATGCTCATTTCTGACAGATAAGTGTGTGTGAAAGCCGTCCTTCACCTAGCTTGAAGGGAACACGAAGTTTCTTTTCATTTACCAACTCCACTCCATACATATATATGGGGAGGTACTAGCTCAAACTCGGTTTTACAGTGAAAACGGCAGGCACTTCAAACCGGCACTAGGAAACAGACTGAGAAACCAGAGTAAGTGTTTCTCCTGCAAACCCTTCCCATTGTGCTGGATGAACGAACGTCTCTCCACATGCTCAGTTCTGAGAGATAAGTGTGTGTGAAAGCCGTCCATCACCTAGCATAAAGGGAACACGAAGTTTCTTTTCAGTTGCCAACTCCACTCCATACATATATATGGGGAGGTACAAGCTCCAACTCGGTTTTACAGTGAAAACGGCAGGCACTTCAAACCGGCTCTAGGGAACAGACTGAGAAACCAGAGTAAGTGTTTCTCCTGCAACCCGTTCCCTTTGTGCTGGATGAACGAACGTCTCTCCACATGCTAAGTTCTGAGAGATAAGTGTGTGTGAAAGCCGTCCTTCACCTAGCTTGAAGGGAACACAAAGTTTCTTTTCAGTTGCCAACTCCACTCCATACATATATATGGGGAGGTACAAGCTCCAACTCGGTTTTACAGTGAAAACGGCAGGCACTTCAAACCGGCACTAGGGAACAGACTGAGAAACCAGAGTAAGGGTTTGTCCTGCAACCCGTTCCCTTTGTGCTGGATGAACGAACGTCTCTCCACATGCTCAGTTCTGAGAGATAAGTGTGTGTGAAAGCCGTCCTGCACCTAGCTTGAAGGGAACACAAAGTTTCTTTTCAGTGGCTAACTCCACTCCATACATATATATGGGGAGGTACAAGCTCCAACTCGGGTTTACAGTGAAAACGGCAGGCACTTCAAACTGGCACTAGGAAACAGACTGAGAAAACAGAGTAAGTGTTTCTCCTGCAACCCGTTCCCTTTGTGCTGGATTAAAGAACGTCTATCCACATGCTCAGTTCTGAGAGATAAGTGTGTGTGAAAGCCGTCCTTCACCTAGCTTGAAGGGAACACGAAGTTTCTTTTGAGTTGCCAACTTCACTAAATACATATATATGGGAGGTACAAGCTCCAACACGGTTTTACAGTGAAAACGGCAGGCACTTCCAACTGGCACTAGGAAACAGTCTGAGAAACCAGAGTAAGTGTTTCTCCTGCAAACCGCTCCCTTTGTGCTGGATGTACGAACGTCTCTCCACATGCTCAGTTCTGAGAGATAAGTGTGTGTGAAAGCCGTCCTGCACCTAGCTTGAAGGGAACACAAAGTTTCTTTTCAGTTGCCAACTCCACTCCATACATATATATGGGGAGGTACAAGCTCCAACTCGGTTTTACAGTGAAAACGGCAGGCACTTCAAACCGGCACTAGGGAACAGACTGAGAAACCAGAGTAAGTGTTTCTCCTGCAACCCGTTCCCTTTGTGCTGGATGAACGAACGTCTCTCCACATGCTCAGTTCTGAGAGATAAGTGTGTGTGAAAGCCGTCCTGCACCTAGCTTGAAGGGAACACAAAGTTTCTTTTCAGTTGCCAACTCCACTCCATACATATATATGGGGAGGTACAAGCTCCAACTCGGTTTTACAGTGAAAACGGCAGGCACTTCATACCGGCACTAGGGAACAGACTGAGAAACCAGAGTAAGTGTTTCTCCTGCATCCCGTTCCCTTTGTGCTGGATGAACGAACGTCTCTGCACATGCTCATTTCTGACAGATAAGTGTGTGTGAAAGCCGTCCTTCCCCTAGCTTGAAGGGAACACGAAGTTTCTTTTGAGTTGCCAACTTCACTAAATACATATATATGGGGAGGTACAAGCTCCAACGCGGTTTTACAGTGAAAACGGCAGGCACTTCAAACCGGCACTAGGAAACAGACTGAGAAACCAGAGTAAGTGTTTCTCCTGCAACCCGTTCCCTTTGTGCTGGATGAACGAACGTCTCTCCACATGCTCAGTTCTGAGAGATAAGTGTGTGTGAAAGCCGTCCTGCACCTAGCTTGAAGGGAACACAAGGTTTATATTCAGTTGCCAACTCCACTCCATACATATATATGGGGAGGTACAAGCTCAACTCGATTTTACAGTGATAACGGCAGGCACTTCAAACCGGCACTAGGGAACAGACTGAGAAACCAGAGTAAGTGTTTCTCCTGCAACCCGTTCCCTTTGTGCTGGATGAACGAACGTCTCTCCACATGCTCAGTTCTGAGAGATAAGTGTGTGTGAAAGCCGTCCTTCACCTAGCTTGAAGGGAACACAGAGTTTCTTTTCAGTTGCCAACTCCACTCCATACATATATATGGGGAGGTACAAGCTCCAACTCGGTTTTACAGTGAAAACGGCAGGCACTTCAAACCGGCACTAGGAAACAGACTGAGAATCCAGAGTAAGTGTTTCTCCTGCAACCCGTTCCCTTTGTGCTGGATGAACGAACGTCTCTCCACATGCTCAGTTCTGAGAGATAATTGTGTGTGAAAGCCGTCCTGCACCTAGCTTGAAGGGAACACAAAGTTTCTTTTCAGTTGCCAACTCCACTCCATACATATATATGGGGAGGTACAAGCTCCAACTCGGTTTTACAGTGAAAACGGCAGGCACTTCAAACCGGCACTAGGAAACAGACTGAGAAACCAGAGTAAGTGTTTCTCCTGCAACCCGTTCCCTTTGTGCTGGATGAACGAACGTCTCTGCACATGTTCATTTCTGACAATAAGTGTGTGTGAAAGCCGTCCTGCACCTTGCTTGAAGGGACCACATAGTTTCTTTTCAGTTGCCAACTCCACTCCATACATATATATGGGGAGGTACAAGCTCCAACTCGGTTTTACAGTGAAAACGGCAGGCACTTCAAACCGGCTCTAGGGAACAGACTGAGAAACCAGAGTAAGTGTTTCTCCTGCAACCCGTTCCCTTTGTGCTGGATGAACGAACGTCTCTCCACATGCTCAGTTCTGAGAGATAAGTGTGTGTGAAAGCCGTCCTTCACCTAGCTTGAAGGGAACACAAAGTTTCTTTTCAGTTGCCAACTCCACTCCATACATATATATGGGGAGGTACAAGCTCCAACTCGGTTTTACAGTGAAAACGGCAGGCACTTCAAACCGGCACTAGGGAACAGACTGAGAAACCAGAGTAAGTGTTTCCCCTGCAACCCGTTCCCTTTGTGCTGGATGAACGAACGTCTCTCCACATGCTCAGTTCTGAGAGATAAGTGTGTGTGAAAGCCGTCCTTCACCTAACTTGAAGGGAACACGAAGTTTCTTTTCAGTTGCCAACTCCAATCCATACATATATATGGGGAGGTACAAGCTCCAACTCGGTTTTACAGTGAAAACGGCAGGCACTTCAAACCGGCACTAGGAAACAGACTGAGAAACCAGAGTAAGGGTTTCTCCTGCAACCCGTTCCCTTTGTGCTGGATGAACGAACGTCTCTCCACATGCTCAGTTCTGAGAGATAAGTGTGTGTGAAAGCCGTCCTGCACCTAGCTTGAAGGGAACACAAAGTTTCTTTTCAGTGGCTAACTCCACTCCATACATATATATGGGGAGGTACAAGCTCCAACTCGGGTTTACAGTGAAAACGGCAGGCACTTCAAACTGGCACTAGGAAACAGACTGAGAAAACAGAGTAAGTGTTTCTCCTGCAACCCGTTCCCTTTGTGCTGGATTAAAGAACGTCTATCCACATGCTCAGTTCTGAGAGATAAGTGTGTGTGAAAGCCGTCCTTCACCTAGCTTGAAGGGAACACGAAGTTTCTTTTGAGTTGCCAACTTCACTAAATACATATATATGGGAGGTACAAGCTCCAACACGGTTTTACAGTGAAAACGGCAGGCACTTCCAACTGGCACTAGGAAACAGTCTGAGAAACCAGAGTAAGTGTTTCTCCTGCAAACCGCTCCCTTTGTGCTGGATGTACGAACGTCTCTCCACATGCTCAGTTCTGAGAGATAAGTGTGTGTGAAAGCCGTCCTGCACCTAGCTTGAAGGGAACACAAAGTTTCTTTTCAGTTGCCAACTCCACTCCATACATATATATGGGGAGGTACAAGCTCCAACTCGGTTTTACAGTGAAAACGGCAGGCACTTCAAACCGGCACTAGGGAACAGACTGAGAAACCAGAGTAAGTGTTTCTCCTGCAACCCGTTCCCTTTGTGCTGGATGAACGAACGTCTCTCCACATGCTCAGTTCTGAGAGATAAGTGTGTGTGAAAGCCGTCCTGCACCTAGCTTGAAGGGAACACAAAGTTTCTTTTCAGATGCCAACTCCACTCCATACATATATATGGGGAGGTACAAGCTCCAACTCGGGTTTACAGTGAAAACGGCAGGCACTTCATACCGGCACTAGGGAACAGACTGAGAAACCAGAGTAAGTGTTTCTCCTGCAACCCGTTCCCTTTGTGCTGGATGAACGAACGTCTCTCCACATGCTCAGTTCTGAGAGATATGTGTGTGTGAAAGCCGTCCTTCACCTAGCTTGAAGGGAACACAAAGTTTCTTTTCAGTTGCCAACTCCACTCCATACATATATATGGGGAGGTACAAGCTCCAACTCGGTTTTACAGTGAAAACGGCAGGCACTTCAAACCGGCACTAGGGAACAGACTGAGAAACCAGAGTAAGGGTTTCTCCTGCAAACCCTTCCCTTTGTGCTGGATGAAAGAACGTCTATCCACATGCTCAGTTCTGAGAGATAAGTGTGTGTGAAAGCCGTCCATCACCTAGCATAAAGGGAACACGAAGTTTCTTTTCAGTTGCCAACTCCACTCCATACATATATATGGGGAGGTACAAGCTCCAACTCGGTTTTACAGTGAAAACGGCAGGAACTTCAAACCGGCTCTAGGGAACAGACTGAGAAACCAGAGTAAGTGTTTCTCCTGCAACCCGTTCCCTTTGTGCTGGATGAACGAACGTCTCTCCACATGCTCAGTTCTGAGAGATAAGTGTGTGTGAAAGCCGTCCTTCACCAAGCTTGAAGGGAACACAAAGTTTCTTTTCAGTTGCCAACTCCACTCCATACATATATTTGGGGAGGTACAAGCTCCAACTCGGTTTTACAGTGAAAACGGCAGGCACTTCAAACCGGCACTAGGGAACAGACTGAGAAACCTGAGTAAGTGTTTCTCCTGCAACCCGTTCCCTTTGTGCTGGATGAACGAACGTCTCTCCACATGCTCAGTTCTGAGAGATAAGAGTGTGTGAAAGCCGTCCTGCACCTAGCTTGAAGGGAACACAAAGTTTCTTTTCAGTGGCTAACTCCACTCCATACATATATATGGGGAGGTAGAAGCTCCAACTCGTGTTTACAGTGAAAACGGCAGGCACTTCAAACTGGCACTAGGAAACAGACTGAGAAAACAGAGTAAGTGTTTCTCCTGCAACCCGTTCCCTTTGTGCTGGATTAAAGAACGTCTATCCACATGCTCAGTTCTGAGAGATAAGTGTGTGTGAAAGCCGTCCTTCACCTAGCTTGAAGGGAACACGAAGTTTCTTTTGAGTTGCCAACTTCACTAAATACATATATATGGGAGGTACAAGCTCCAACACGGTTTTACAGTGAAAACGGCAGGCACTTCAAACCGGTACTAGGAAACAGACTGAGAAACCAGAGTAAGTGTTTCTCCTGCAACCCGTTCCCTTTGTGCTGGATGAACGAACGTCTCTGCACATGCTCATTTCTGACAGATAAGTGTGTGTGAAAGCCGTCCTGCACCATGCTTGAAGGGACCACAAAGTTTCTTTTCAGTTACCAACTCCACTCCATACATATATACGGGGAGGTACAAGCTCCAACTCGGTTTTACAGTGAAAACGGCAGGCACTTCAAACCGGCACTATGAAACAGACTGAGAATCCAGAGTAAGTGTTTCTCCTGCAACCCGTTCCCT
Organism: Vicugna pacos; assembly: GCF_048564905.1. Taxonomy (NCBI): domain Eukaryota; kingdom Metazoa; phylum Chordata; class Mammalia; order Artiodactyla; family Camelidae; genus Vicugna; species Vicugna pacos. The sequence continues at coordinate 5,619,827 of NC_132997.1, forward strand.
TTGTGCTGGATTAAAGAACGTCTATCCACATGCTCAGTTCTGAGAGATAAGTGTGTGTGAAAGCCGTCCTTCACCTAGCTTGAAGGGAACACGAAGTTTCTTTTGAGTTGCCAACTTCACTAAATACATATATATGGGAGGTACAAGCTCCAACACGGTTTTACAGTGAAAACGGCAGGCACTTCAAACCGGTACTAGGAAACAGACTGAGAAACCAGAGTAAGTGTTTCTCCTGCAACCCGTTCCCTTTGTGCTGGATGAACGAACGTCTCTGCACATGCTCATTTCTGACAGATAAGTGTGTGTGAAAGCCGTCCTTCACCTAGCTTGAAGGGAACACGAAGTTTCTTTTGAGTTGCCAACTTCACTAAATACATATATATGGGGAGGTACAAGCTCCAACACGGTTTTACAGTGAAAACGGCAGGCACTTCAAACCGGCACTAGGAAACAGACTGAGAAACCAGAGTAAGTGTTTCTCCTGCAAACCGCTCCCTTTGTGCTGGATGTACGAACGTCTCTCCACATGCTCAGTTCTGAGAGATAAGTGTGTGTGAAAGCCGTCCTGCACCTAGCTTGAAGGGAACACAAAGTTTCTTTTCAGTTGCCAACTCCACTCCATACATATATATGGGGAGGTACAAGCTCCAACTCGGTTTTACAGTGAAAACGGCAGGCACTTCAAACCGGCACTAGGGAACAGACTGAGAAACCAGAGTAAGTGTTTCTCCTGCAACCCGTTCCCTTTGTGCTGGATGAACGAACGTCTCTCCACATGCTCAGTTCTGAGAGATAAGTGTGTGTGAAAGCCGTCCTGCACCTAGCTTGAAGGGAACACAAAGTTTCTTTTCAGATGCCAACTCCACTCCATACATATATATGGGGAGGTACAAGCTCCAACTCGGGTTTACAGTGAAAACGGCAGGCACTTCATACCGGCACTAGGGAACAGACTGAGAAACCAGAGTATGTGTTTCTCCTGCAACCCGTTCCCTTTGTGCTGGATGAACGAACGTCTCTCCACATGCTCAGTTCTGAGAGATATGTGTGTGTGAAAGCCGTCCTTCACCTAGCTTGAAGGGAACACAAAGTTTCTTTTCAGTTGCCAACTCCACTCCATACATATATATGGGGAGGTACAAGCTCCAACTCGGTTTTACAGTGAAAACGGCAGGCACTTCAAACCGGCACTAGGGAACAGACTGAGAAACCAGAGTAAGGGTTTCTCCTGCAAACCCTTCCCTTTGTGCTGGATGAAAGAACGTCTATCCACATGCTCAGTTCTGAGAGATAAGTGTGTGTGAAAGCCGTCCATCACCTAGCATAAAGGGAACACGAAGTTTCTTTTCAGTTGCCAACTCCACTCCATACATATATATGGGGAGGTACAAGCTCCAACTCGGTTTTACAGTGAAAACGGCAGGAACTTCAAACCGGCTCTAGGGAACAGACTGAGAAACCAGAGTAAGTGTTTCTCCTGCAACCCGTTCCCTTTGTGCTGGATGAACGAACGTCTCTCCACATGCTCAGTTCTGAGAGATAAGTGTGTGTGAAAGCCGTCCTTCACCAAGCTTGAAGGGAACACAAAGTTTCTTTTCAGTTGCCAACTCCACTCCATACATATATTTGGGGAGGTACAAGCTCCAACTCGGTTTTACAGTGAAAACGGCAGGCACTTCAAACCGGCACTAGGGAACAGACTGAGAAACCTGAGTAAGTGTTTCTCCTGCAACCCGTTCCCTTTGTGCTGGATGAACGAACGTCTCTCCACATGCTCAGTTCTGAGAGATAAGAGTGTGTGAAAGCCGTCCTGCACCTAGCTTGAAGGGAACACAAAGTTTCTTTTCAGTGGCTAACTCCACTCCATACATATATATGGGGAGGTAGAAGCTCCAACTCGTGTTTACAGTGAAAACGGCAGGCACTTCAAACTGGCACTAGGAAACAGACTGAGAAAACAGAGTAAGTGTTTCTCCTGCAACCCGTTCCCTTTGTGCTGGATTAAAGAACGTCTATCCACATGCTCAGTTCTGAGAGATAAGTGTGTGTGAAAGCCGTCCTTCACCTAGCTTGAAGGGAACACGAAGTTTCTTTTGAGTTGCCAACTTCACTAAATACATATATATGGGAGGTACAAGCTCCAACACGGTTTTACAGTGAAAACGGCAGGCACTTCAAACCGGTACTAGGAAACAGACTGAGAAACCAGAGTAAGTGTTTCTCCTGCAACCCGTTCCCTTTGTGCTGGATGAACGAACGTCTCTGCACATGCTCATTTCTGACAGATAAGTGTGTGTGAAAGCCGTCCTGCACCATGCTTGAAGGGACCACAAAGTTTCTTTTCAGTTGCCAACTCCACTCCATACATATATACGGGGAGGTACAAGCTCCAACTCGGTTTTACAGTGAAAACGGCAGGCACTTCAAACCGGCACTATGAAACAGACTGAGAATCCAGAGTAAGTGTTTCTCCTGCAACCCGTTCCCTTTGTGCTGGATTAAAGAACGTCTATCCACATGCTCAGTTCTGAGAGATAAGTGTGTGTGAAAGCCGTCCTTCACCTAGCTTGAAGGGAACACGAAGTTTCTTTTGAGTTGCCAACTTCACTAAATACATATATATGGGAGGTACAAGCTCCAACACGGTTTTACAGTGAAAACGGCAGGCACTTCAAACCGGTACTAGGAAACAGACTGAGAAACCAGAGTAAGTGTTTCTCCTGCAACCCGTTCCCTTTGTGCTGGATGAACGAACGTCTCTGCACATGCTCATTTCTGACAGATAAGTGTGTGTGAAAGCCGTCCTTCACCTAGCTTGAAGGGAACACGAAGTTTCTTTTGAGTTGCCAACTTCACTAAATACATATATATGGGGAGGTACAAGCTCCAACGCGTTTTTAAAGTGAAAACGGCAGGCACTTCAAACCGGCACTAGGAAACAGACTGAGAAACCAGAGTAAGTGTTTCTCCTGCAACCCGTTCCCTTTGTGCTGGATGAACGAACGTCTCTCCACATGCTCAGTTCTGAGAGATAAGTGTGTGTGAAAGCCGTCCTGCACCTAGCTTGAAGGGAACACAAGGTTTATATTCAGTTGCCAACTCCACTCCATACATATATATGGGGAGGTACAAGCTCAACTCGATTTTACAGTGATAACGGCAGGCACTTCAAACCGGCACTAGGGAACAGACTGAGAATCCAGAGTAAGTGTTTCTCCTGCAACCCGTTCCCTTTGTGCTGGATGAACGAACGTCTCTCCACATGCTCAGTTCTGAGAGATAAGTGTGTGTGAAATAAGTCCTTCACCTAGCTTGAAGGGAACATAAAGTTTCTTTTCAGTTGCCAACTCCACTCCATACATATATATGGGGAGGTACAAGCTCCAACTCGGTTTTACAGGGAAAACTGCAGGCAATTCAAACCGGCACTAGGAAACAGACTGAGAAACCAGAGTAAGTGTTTCTCCTGCAACCCGTTCCCTTTGTGCTGGATGAACGAACGTCTCTCCACATGCTCAGTTCTGAGAGATAAGTGTGTGTGAATGCCGTCCTGCACCTAGCTTGAAGGGACCACAAAGTTTCTTTTCAGTTGCCAACTCCACTCCATACATATATATGGGGAGGTACAAGCTCCAACTCGGTTTTACAGTGAAAACGGCAGGCACTTCAAACCGGCACTAGGGAACAGACTGAGAAACCAGAGTAAGTGTTTCTCCTGCAACCCGTTCCCTTTGTGCTGGATGAACGAACGTCTCTCCTCATGCTCAGTTCTGAGAGATAAGTGTGTGTGAAAGCCGTCCTTCACCTAGCTTGAAGGGAACACAAAGTTTCTTTTCAGTTGCCAACTCCACTCCATACATATATATGGGGAGGTACAAGCTCCAACTCGGTTTTACAGGGAAAACTGCAGGCACTTCAAACCGGCACTAGGAAACAGACTGAGAAACCAGAGTAAGTGTTTCTCCTGCAACCCGTTCCCTTTGTGCTGGATGAACGAACGTCTCTCCACATGCTCAGTTCTGAGAGATAAGTGTGTGTGAATGCCGTCCTGCACCTAGCTTGAAGGGACAACAAAGTTTCTTTTCAGTTGCCAACTCCACTCCATACATATATATGGGGAGGTACAAGCTCAACTCGATTTTACAGTGATAACGGCAGGCACTTCAAACCGGCACTAGGGAACAGACTGAGTAACCAGAGTAAGTGTTTCTCCTGCAACCCGTTCCCTTTGTGCTGGATGAACGAACGTCTCTCCACATGCTCAGTTCTGAGAGATAAGTGTGTGTGAAAGCCGTCCTGCACCAAGCTTGAAGGGACCACAAAGTTTCTTTTCAGTTGCCAACTCCAATCCATACATATATATGGGGAGGTACAAGCTCCAACTCGGTTTTACAGGGAATACTGCAGGCAATTCAAACCGGCACTAGGAAACAGACTGAGAAACCAGAGTAAGTGTTTCTCCTGCAACCCGTTCCCTTTGTGCTGGATGAACGAACGTCTCTCCACATGCTCAGTTCTGAGAGATAAGTGTGTGTGAATGCCGTCCTGCACCTAGCTTGAAGGGACAACAAAGTTTCTTTTCAGTTGCCAACTCCACTCCATACATATATATGGGGTGGTACAAGCTCAACTCGATTTTACAGTGATAACGGCAGGCACTTAAAACCGGCACTAGGGAACAGACTGAGTAACCAGAGTAAGTGTTTCTCCTGCAACCCGTTCCCTTTGTGCTGGATGAACGAACGTCTCTCCACATGCTCAGTTCTGAGAGATAAGTGTGTGTGAAAGCCGTCCTTCACCTAGCTTGAAGGGAACATAAAGTTTCTTTTCAGTTGCCAACTCCACTCCATACATATATATGGGGAGGTACAAGCTCCAACTCGGTTTTACAGGGAAAACTGCAGGCAATTCAAACCGGCACTAGGAAACAGACTGAGAAACCAGAGTAAGTGTTTCTCCTGCAACCCGTTCCCTTTGTGCTGGATGAACGAACGTCTCTCCACATGCTCAGTTCTGAGAGATAAGTGTGTGTGAATGCCGTCCTGCACCTAGCTTGAAGGGACCACAAAGTTTCTTTTCAGTTGCCAACTCCACTCCATACATATATATGGGGAGGTACAAGCTCCAACTCGGTTTTACAGTGAAAACGTCAGGCACTTCAAACCGGCACTAGGGAACAGACTGAGAAACAGAGTAAGTGTTTCTCCTGCAACCCGTTCCCTTTGTGCTGGATGAACGAACGTCTCTCCACATGCTCAGTTCTGAGAGATAAGTGTGTGTGAAAGCCGTCCTTCACCTAGCTTGAAGGGAACACGAAGTTTCTTTTGAGTTGCCAACTCCACTCCATACATATATATGGGGAGGTACAAGCTCCAACTCCGATTTACAGTGAAAACGGCAGGCACTTCAAACCGGCACTAGGGAACAGACAGAGAAACCAAAGTAAGTGTTTCTCCTGCAACCCGTTCCCTTTGTGCTGGATGAACGAACGTCTCTGCACATGCTCATTTCTGACAGATAAGTGTGTGTGAAAGCCGTACTGCACCTTGCTTGAAGGGACCACAAAGTTTCTTTTCAGTTGCCAACTCCACTCCATACATATATATGGGGAGGTACAAGCTCCAACTCGGTTTTACAGTGAAAACGGCAGGCACTTCAAACCGGCACTAGGGAACAGACTGAGAAACCAGAGTAAGTGTTTCTCCTGCAACCCGTTCCCTTTTTGCTGGATGAACGAACGTCTCTCCACATGCTCAGTTCTGAGAGATAAGTGTGTGTGAAAGCCGTCCTTCACCTAGCTTGAAGGGAACACGAAGTTTCTTTTCAGTTGCCAACTCCACTCCATACATATATATGGGGAGGTACAAGCTCCAACTCGGTTTTACAGTGAAAACGGCAGGCACTTCAAACCGGCACTAGGGAACAGACTGAGAAACCAGAGTAAGTGTTTCTCCTGCAAACCCTTCCCTTTCTGCTGGATGAACGAACGTCTCTCCACATGCTCAGTTCTGAGAGATAAGTGTGTGTGAAAGCCGTCCATCACCTAGCATAAAGGGAACACGAAGTTTCTTTTCAGTTGCCAACTCCACTCCATACATATATATGGGGAGGTACAAGCTCCAAATCGGTTTTACGGTGAAAACGGCAGGCACTTCAAACCGGCTCTAGGGAACAGACTGAGAAACCAGAGTAAGTGTTTCTCCTGCAACCCGTTCCCTTTGTGCTGGATGAACGAACGTCTCTCCACATGCTCAGTTCTGAGAGATAGGTGTGTGTGAAAGCCGTCCTTCACCTAGCTTGAAGGGAACACAAAGTTTCTTTTCAGTTGTCAACTCCACTCCATACATATATATGGGGAGGTACAAGCTCCAACTCGGTTTTACAGTGAAAACGGCAGGCACTTCAAACCGGCACTAGGGAACAGACTGAGAAACCAGAGTAAGTGATTCTCCTGCAACCCGTTCCCTTTGTGCTGAATGAACGAACGTCTCTCCACATGCTCAGTTCTGAGAGATAAGTGTGTGTGAAAGCCGTCCATCACCTAGCTTGAAGGGAACACAAAGTTTCTTTTCAGTGGCTAACTCCACTCCATACAAATATATGGGGAGGTACAAGCTCTAACTCGGTTTTACAATGAAAACGGCAGGCACTTCAAACGGGCACTAGGAAACAAACTGAGAAACCAGAGTAAGTGTTTCTCCTGCAACCCGTTCCGTTTGTGCTGGATGAACGAACGTCTCTCCACATGCTCAGTTCTGAGAGATAAGTGTGTGTGAAAGCCGTCCTTCACCTAGCTTGTAGGGAACACGAAGTTTCTTTTCAGTTGCCAACTTCACTCCATACATATATATGGGGTGGTACAAGCTCCAACTCGGTTTTACAGTGAAAACGGCAGGCACTTCCAACCGGCACTAGGAAACAGACTGAGAAACCAGAGTAAGTGTTTCTCCTGCAACCCGCTCCCTTTGTGCTGGATGAACGAACGTCTCTCCACATGCTCAGTTCTGAGAGATAAGTGTGTGTGAAAGCCGTCCTGCACCTAGCTTGAAGGGAACACAAAGATTATATTCAATTGCCAACTCCACTCCATACATATATATGGGGAGGTACAAGCTCAACTCGGTTTTACAGTGATAACGGCAGGCACTTCAAACCGGCACTAGGGAACAGACTGAGAAACCAGAGTAAGTGTTTCTCCTGCAACCCGTTCCCTTTGTGCTGGATGAACGAACGTCTCTCCACATGCTCAGTTCTGAGAGATAAGTGTGTGTGAAATAAGTCCTTCACCTAACTTGAAGGGAACATAAAGTTTCTTTTCAGTTGCCAACTCCACTCCATACATATATATGGGGAGGTACAAGCTCCAACTCGGTTTTACAGGGAAAACTGCAGGCAATTCAAACCGGCACTAGGAAACAGACTGAGAAACCAGAGTAAGTGTTTCTCCTGCAACCCGTTCCCTTTGTGCTGGATGAACGAACGTCTCTCCACATGCTCAGTTCTGAGAGATAAGTGTGTGTGAATGCCGTCCTGCACCTAGCTTGAAGGGACCACAAAGTTTCTTTTCAGTTGCCAACTCCACTCCATACATATATATGGGGAGGTACAAGCTCCAACTCGGTTTTACAGTGAAAACGGCAGGCACTTCAAACCGGCACTAGGGAACAGACTGAGAAACCAGAGTAAGTGTTTCTCCTGCAACCCGTTCCCTTTGTGCTGGATGAACGAACGTCTCTCCACATGCTCAGTTCTGAGAGATAAGTGTGTGTGAAAGCCGTCCTGCACCTAGCTTGAAGGGAACACGAAGTTTCTTTTCAGTTGCCAACTCCACTCCATACATATATATGGGGAGGTACAACCTCCAACTCGGTTTTACAGTGAAAACGGTAGGCACTTCAAACCGGCACTAGGAAACAGACTGAAAAACCAGAGTAAGTGTTTCTCCTGCAACCCGTTCCCTTTGTGCTGGATGAACGAACGTCTCTCCTCATGCTCAGTTCTGAGAGATAAGTGTGTGTGAAAGCCGTCCTTCACCTAGCTTGAAGGGAACACAAAGTTTCTTTTCAGTTGCCAACTCCACTCCATACATATATATGGGGAGGTACAAGCTCCAACTCGGTTTTACAGGGAAAACTGCAGGCACTTCAAACCGGCACTAGGAAACAGACTGAGAAACCAGAGTAAGTGTTTCTCCTGCAACCCGTTCCCTTTGTGCTGGATGAACGAACGTCTCTCCACATGCTCAGTTCTGAGAGATAAGTGTGTGTGAATGCCGTCCTGCACCTAGCTTGAAGGGACAACAAAGTTTCTTTTCAGTTGCCAACTCCACTCCATACATATATATGGGGAGGTACAAGCTCAACTCGATTTTACAGTGATAACGGCAGGCACTTCAAACCGGCACTAGGGAACAGACTGAATAACCAGAGTAAGTGTTTCTCCTGCAACCCGTTCCCTTTGTGCTGGATGAACGAACGTCTCTCCACATGCTCAGTTCTGAGAGATAAGTGTGTGTGAAAGCCGTCCTGCACCAAGCTTGAAGGGACCACAAAGTTTCTTTTCAGTTGCCAACTCCACTCCATACATATATATGGGGAGGTACAAGCTCCAACTCGGTTTTACAGGGAAAACTGCAGGCAATTCAAACCGGCACTAGGAAACAGACTGAGAAACCAGAGTAAGTGTTTCTCCTGCAACCCGTTCCCTTTGTGCTGAATGAATGAACGTCTCTCCACATGCTCAGTTCTGAGAGATAAGTGTGTGTGAATGCCGTCCTGCACCTAGCTTGAAGGGACAACAAAGTTTCTTTTCAGTTGCCAACTCCACTCCATACATATATATGGGGTGGTACAAGCGCAACTCGATTTTACAGTGATAACGGCAGGCACTTAAAACCGGCACTAGGGAACAGACTGAGTAACCAGAGTAAGTGTTTCTCCTGCAACCCGTTCCCTTTGTGCTGGATGAACGAACGTCTCTCCACATGCTCAGTTCTGAGAGATAAGTGTGTGTGAAAGCCGTCCTTCACCTAGCTTGAAGGGAACATAAAGTTTCTTTTCAGTTGCCAACTCCACTCCATACATATATATGGGGAGGTACAAGCTCCAACTCGGTTTTACAGGGAAAACTGCAGGCAATTCAAACCGGCACTAGGAAACAGACTGAGAAACCAGAGTAAGTGTTTCTCCTGCAACCCGTTCCCTTTGTGCTGGATGAACGAACGTCTCTCCACATGCTCAGTTCTGAGAGATAAGTGTGTGTGAATGCCGTCCTGCACCTAGCTTGAAGGGAACACGAAGTTTCTTTTGAGTTGCCAACTCCACTCCATACATATATATGGGGAGGTACAAGCTCCAACTCCGATTTACAGTGAAAACGGCAGGCACTTCAAACCGGCACTAGGGAACAGACAGAGAAACCAAAGTAAGTGTTTCTCCTGCAAACCGTTCCCTTTGTGCTGGATGAACGAACGTCTCTGCACATGCTCATTTCTGACAGATAAGTGTGTGTGAAAGCCGTACTGCACCTTGCTTGAAGGGACCACAAAGTTTCTTTTCAGTTGCCAACTCCACTCCATTCATATATATGGGGAGGTACAAGCTCCAACTCGGTTTTACAGTGAAAACGGCAGGCACTTCAAACCGGCACTAGGGAACAGACTGAGAAACCAGAGTAAGTGTTTCTCCTGCAACCCGTTCCCTTTTTGCTGGATGAACGAACGTCTCTCCACATGCTCAGTTCTGAGAGATAAGTGTGTGTGAAAGCCGTCCTTCACCTAGCTTGAAGGGAACACGAAGTTTCTTTTCAGTTGCCAACTCCACTCCATACATATATATGGGGAGGTACAAGCTCCAACTCGGTTTTACAGTGAAAACGGCAGGCACTTCAAACCGGCACTAGGGAACAGACTGAGAAACCAGAGTAAGTGTTTCTCCTGCAAACCCTTCCCTTTGTGCTGGATGAACGAACGTCTCTCCACATGCTCAATTCTGAGAGATAAGTGTGTGTGAAAGCCGTACATCACCTAGCATAAAGGGAACACGAAGTTTCTTTTCAGTTGCCAACTCCACTCTATACATATATATGGGGAGGTACAAGCTCCAAATCGGTTTTACGGTGAAAACGGCAGGCACTTCAAACCGGCTCTAGGGAACAGACTGAGAAACCAGAGAAAGTGTTTCTCCTGCAACCCGTTCCCTTTGTGCTGGATGAACGAACGTCTCTCCACATGCTCAGTTCTGAGAGATAAGTGTGTGTGAAAGCCGTCCTTCACCTAGCTTGAAGGGAACACAAAGTTTCTTTTCAGTTGTCAACTCCACTCCATACATATATATGGGGAGGTACAAGCTCCAACTCGGTTTTACAGTGAAAACGGCAGGCACTTCAAACCGGCACTAGGGAACAGACTGAGAAACCAGAGTAAGTGATTCTCCTGCAACCCGTTCCCTTTGTGCTGAATGAACGAACGTCTCTCCACATGCTCAGTTCTGAGAGATAAGTGTGTGTGAAAGCCGTCCATCACCTAGCTTGAAGGGAACACAAAGTTTCTTTTCAGTGGCTAACTCCACTCCATACAAATATATGGGGAGGTACAAGCTCTAACTCGGTTTTACAATGAAAACGGCAGGCACTTCAAACGGGCACTAGGAAACAAACTGAGAAACCAGAGTAAGTGTTTCTCCTGCAACCCGTTCCGTTTGTGCTGGATGAACGAACGTCTCTCCACATGCTCAGTTCTGAGAGATAAGTGTGTGTGAAAGCCGTCCTTCACCTATCTTGTAGGGAAACCGAAGTTTCTTTTCAGTTGCCAACTTCACTCCATACATATATATGGGGTGGTACAAGCTCCAACTCGGTTTTACAGTGAAAACGGCAGGCACTTCCAACCGGCACTAGGAAACAGACTGAGAAACCAGAGTAAGTGTTTCTCCTGCAACCCGCTCCCTTTGTGCTGGATGAACGAACGTCTCTCCACATGCTCAGTTCTGAGAGATAAGTGTGTGTGAAAGCCGTCCTGCACCTAGCTTGAAGGGAACACAAAGATTATATTCAATTGCCAACTCCACTCCATACATATATATGGGGAGGTACAAGCTCAACTCGATTTTACAGTGATAACGGCAGGCACTTCAAACCGGCACTAGGGAACAGACGGAGAAACCAGAGTAAGTGTTTCTCCTGCAACCCGTTCCCTTTGTGCTGGATGAACGAACGTCTCTCCACATGCTCAGTTCTGAGAGATAAGTGTGTGTGAAATAAGTCCTTCACCTAGCTTGAAGGGAACATAAAGTTTCTTTTCAGTTGCCAACTCCACTCCATACATATATATGGGGAGGTACAAGCTCCAACTCGGTTTTACAGGGAAAACTGCAGGCAATTCAAACCGGCACTAGGAAACAGACTGAGAAACCAGAGTAAGTGTTTCTCCTGCAACCCGTTCCCTTTGTGCTGGATGAACGAACGTCTCTCCACATGCTCAGTTCTGAGAGATAAGTGTGTGTGAATGCCGTCCTGCACCTAGCTTGAAGGGACCACAAAGTTTCTTTTCAGTTGCCAACTCCACTCCATACATATATATGGGGAGGTACAAGCTCCAACTCGGTTTTACAGTGAAAACGGCAGGCACTTCAAACCGGTACTAGGGAACAGACTGAGAAACCAGAGTAAGTGTTTCTCCTGCAACCCGTTCCCTTTGTGCTGGATGAACGAACGTCTCTCCACATGCTCAGTTCTGAGAGATAAGTGTGTGTGAAAGCCGTCCTGCACCTAGCTTGAAGGGAACACGAAGTTTCTTTTCAGTTGCCAACTCCACTCCATACATATATATGGGGAGGTACAACCTCCAACTCGGTTTTACAGTGAAAACGGTAGGCACTTCAAACCGGCACTAGGAAACAGACTGAAAAACCAGAGTAAGTGTTTCTCCTGCAACCCGTTCCCTTTGTGCTGGATGAACGAACGTCTCTCCTCATGCTCAGTTCTGAGAGATAAGTGTGTGTGAAAGCCGTCCTTCACCTAGCTTGAAGGGAACACAAAGTTTCTTTTCAGTTGCCAACTCCACTCCATACATATATATGGGGAGGTACAAGCTCCAACTCGGTTTTACAGGGAAAACTGCAGGCACTTCAAACCGGCACTAGGAAACAGACTGAGAAACCAGAGTAAGTGTTTCTCCTGCAACCCGTTCCCTTTGTGCTGGATGAACGAACGTCTCTCCACATGCTCAGTTCTGAGAGATAAGTGTGTGTGAATGCCGTCCTGCACCTAGCTTGAAGGGACAACAAAGTTTCTTTTCAGTTGCCAACTCCACTCCATACATATATATGGGGAGGTACAAGCTCAACTCGATTTTACAGTGATAACGGCAGGCACTTCAAACCGGCACTAGGGAACAGACTGAGTAACCAGAGTAAGTGTTTCTCCTGCAACCCGTTCCCTTTGTGCTGGATGAACGAACGTCTCTCCACATGCTCAGTTCTGAGAGATAAGTGTGTGTGAAAGCCGTCCTGCACCAAGCTTGAAGGGACCACAAAGTTTCTTTTCAGTTGCCAACTCCACTCCATACATATATATGGGGAGGTACAAGCTCCAACTCGGTTTTACAGGGAAAACTGCAGGCAATTCAAACCGGCACTAGGAAACAGACTGAGAAACCAGAGTAAGTGTTTCTCCTGCAACCCGTTCCCTTTGTGCTGGATGAACGAACGTCTCTCCACATGCTCAGTTCTGAGAGATAAGTGTGTGTGAATGCCGTCCTGCACCTAGCTTGAAGGGACAACAAAGTTTCTTTTCAGTTGCCAACTCCACTCCATACATATATATGGGGTGGTACAAGCTCAACTCGATTTTACAGTGATAACGGCAGGCACTTAAAACCGGCACTAGGGAACAGACTGAGTAACCAGAGTAAGTGTTTCTCCTGCAACCCGTTCCCTTTGTTATGGATGAACGAACGTCTCTCCACATGCTCAGTTCTGAGAGATAAGTGTGTGTGAAAGCCGTCCTTCACCTAGCTTGAAGGGAACATAAAGTTTCTTTTCAGTTGCCAACACCACTCCATACATATATATGGGGAGGTACAAGCTCCAACTCGGTTTTACAGGGAAAACTGCAGGCAATTCAAACCGGCACTAGGAAACAGACTGAGAAACCAGAGTAAGTGTTTCTCCTGCAACCCGTTCCCTTTGTGCTGGATGAACGAACGTCTCTCCACATGCTCAGTTCTGAGAGATAAGTGTGTGTGAATGCCGTCCTGCACCTAGCTTGAAGGGACCACAAAGTTTCTTTTCAGTTGCCAACTCCACTCCATACATATATATGGGGAGGTACAAGCTCCAACTCGGTTTTACAGTGAAAACGTCAGGCACTTCAAACCGGCACTAGGGAACAGACTGAGAAACCAGAGTAAGTGTTTCTCCTGCAACCCGTTCCCTTTGTGCTGGATGAACGAACGTCTCTCCACATGCTCAGTTCTGAGAGATAAGTGTGTGTGAAAGCCGTCCTTCACCTAGCTTGAAGGGAACACGAAGTTTCTTTTCAGTTGCCAACTCCACTCCATACATATATATGGGGAGGTACAAGCTCCAACTCGGTTTTACAGTGAAAACGGTAGGCACTTCAAACCGGCACTAGGGAACAGACTGAGAAACCAGAGTAAGTGTTTCTCCTGCAACCCGTTCCCTTTGTGCTGGATGAACGAACGTCTCTCCACATGCTCAGTTCTGAGAGATAAGTGTGTGTGAAAGCCGTCCTTCACCTAGCTTGAAGGGAACACAAAGTTTCTTTTCAGTTGCCAACTCCACTCCATACATATATATGGGGAGGTACAAGCTCCAACTCGGTTTTACAGGGAAAACTGCAGGCACTTCAAACCGGCACTAGGAAACAGACTGAAAAACCAGAGTAAGTGTTTCTCCTGCAACCCGTTCCCTTTGTGCTGGATGAACGAACGTCTCTCCACATGCTCAGTTCTGAGAGATAAGTGTGTGTGAAAGCCGTCCTTCACCTAGCTTGAAGGGAACACAGAGTTTCTTTTCAGTTGCCAACTCCACTCCATACATATGTATGGGGATGTACAAACTCCAACTCGGTTTTACAGTGAAAACGGCATGCACTTCAAACCGGCACTAGGAAACAGACTGAGAAACCAGAGTAAGTGTTTCTCCTGCAACCCATTCCCTTTGTGCTGGATGAACGAACGTCTCTCCACATGCTCAGTTCTGAGAGATAAGTGTGTGTGAAAGCCGTCCTTCACCTAGCTTGAAGGGAACACGAAGTTTCTTTTGAGTTGCCAACTCCACTCCATACATATATATGGGGAGGTACAAGCTCCAACTCCGATTTACAGTGAAAACGGCAGGCACTTCAAACCGGCACTAGGGAACAGACAGAGAAACCAAAGTAAGTGTTTCTCCTGCAACCCGTTCCCTTTGTGCTGGATGAACGAACGTCTCTGCACATGCTCATTTCTGACAGATAAGTGTGTGTGAAAGCCGTACTGCACCTTGCTTGAAGGGACCACAAAGTTTCTTTTCAGTTGCCAACTCCACTCCATACATATATATGGGGAGGTACAAGCTCCAACTCGGTTTTACAGTGAAAACGGCAGGCACTTCAAACCGGCACTAGGGAACAGACTGAGAAACCAGAGTAAGTGTTTCTCCTGCAACCCGTTCCCTTTTTGCTGGATGAACGAACGTCTCTCCACATGCTCAGTTCTGAGAGATAAGTGTGTGTGAAAGCCGTCCTTCACCTAGCTTGAAGGGAACACGAAGTTTCTTTTCAGTTGCCAACTCCACTCCATACATATATATGGGGAGGTACAAGCTCCAACTCGGTTTTACAGTGAAAACGGCAGGCACTTCAAACCGGCACTAGGGAACAGACTGAGAAACCAGAGTAAGTGTTTCTCCTACAAACCCTTCCCTTTGAGCTGGATGAACGAACGTCTCTCCACATGCTCAGTTCTGAGAGATAAGTGTGTGTGAAAGCCGTCCATCACCTAGCATAAAGGGAACACGAAGTTTCTTTTCAGTTGCCAACTCCACTCCATACATATATATGGGGAGGTACAAGCTCCAAATCGGTTTTACGGTGAAAACGGCAGGCACTTCAAACCGGCTCTAGGGAACAGACTGAGAAACCAGAGTAAGTGTTTCTCCTGCAACCCGTTCCGTTTGTGCTGGATGAACGAACGTCTCTCCACATGCTCAGTTCTGAGAGATAAGTGTGTGTGAAAGCCGTCCTTCACCTAGCTTGAAGGGAACACAAAGTTTCTTTTCAGTTGTCAACTCCACTCCATACATATATATGGGGAGGTACAAGCTCCAACTCGGTTTTACAGTGAAAACGGCAGGCACTTCAAACCGGCACTAGGGAACAGACTGAGAAACCAGAGTAAGTGATTCTCCTGCAACCCGTTCCCTTTGTGCTGAATGAATGAACGTCTCTCCACATGCTCAGTTCTGAGAGATAAGTGTGTGTGAAAGCCGTCCATCACCTAGCTTGAAGGGAACACAAAGTTTCTTTTCAGTGGCTAACTCCACTCCATACAAATATATGGGGAGGTACAAGCTCTAACTCGGTTTTACAATGAAAACGGCAGGCACTTCAAACGGGCACTAGGAAACAAACTGAGAAACCAGAGTAAGTGTTTCTCCTGCAACCCGTTCCGTTTGTGCTGGATGAACGAACGTCTCTCCACATGCTCAGTTCTGAGAGATAAGTGTGTGTGAAAGCCGTCCTTCACCTAGCTTGTAGGGAACACGAAGTTTCTTTTCAGTTGCCAACTTCACTCCATACATATATATGGGGTGGTACAAGCTCCAACTCGGTTTTACAGAGAAAACGGCAGGCACTTCCAACCGGCACTAGGAAACAGACTGAGAAACCAGAGTAAGTGTTTCTCCTGCAACCCGCTCCCTTTGTGCTGGATGAACGAACGTCTCTCCACATGCTCAGTTCTGAGAGATAAGTGTGTGTGAAAGCCGTCCTGCACCTAGCTTGAAGGGAACACAAAGATTATATTCAATTGCCAACTCCACTCCATATATATATGGGGAGGTACAAGCTCAACTCGGTTTTACAGTGATAACGGCAGGCACTTCAAACCGGCACTAGGGAACAGACTGAGAAACCAGAGTAAGTGTTTCTCCTGCAACCCGTTCCCTTTGTGCTGGATGAACGAACGTCTCTCCACATGCTCAGTTCTGAGAGATAAGTGTGTGTGAAAGCCGTCCTTCACCTAGCTTGAAGGGAACACAAAGTTTCTTTTCAGTTGCCAAATCCACTCCATACATATATATGGGGAGGTACAAGCTCCAACTCGGTTTTACAGTGAAAACGGCAGGCACTTCAAACCGGCACTAGGGAACAGACTGAGAAACCAGAGTAAGTGTTTCTCCTGCAAACCGCTCCCTTTGTTTTGGATGAACGAACGTCTCTGCACATGCTCATTTCTGACAGATAAGTGTGTGTGAAAGCCGTCCTGCACCTAGCTTGAAGGGACCACAAAGTTTCTTTTCAGTTGCCAACTCCACTCCATACATATATATGGGGAGGTACAAGCTCCAACTCGGTTTTACAGTGAAAACGGCAGGCACTTCAAACCGGCACTAGGGAACAGACTGAGAAACCAGAGTAAGTGTTTTTCCTGCAACCCGTTCCCTTTTTGCTGGATGAACGAACGTCTCTCCACATGCTCACTTCTGAGAGATAAGTGTGTGTGAATGCCGTCCTTCACCTAGCTTGAAGGTAACACGAAGTTTCTTTTCAGTTGCCAACTCCACTCCATACATATATATGGGGAGGTACAAGCTCCAACTCGGTTTTACAGTGAAAACGGCAGGCACTTCAAACCGGCACTAGGGAACAGACTGAGAAACCAGAGTAAGTGTTTCTCCTGCAAACACTTCCCTTTGTGCTGGATGAACAAACGTCTCTCCACATGCTCAGTTCTGAGAGATAAGTGTGTGTGAAAGCCGTCCATCACCTAGCATAAAGGGAACACGAAGTTTCTTTTCAGTTGACAACTCCACTCTATACATATATATGGGGAGGTACTAGCTCCAACTCGGTTTTACAGTGAAAACGGCAGGCACTTCAAACCGGCACTAGGGAACAGACTGAGAAACCAGAGTAAGTGTTTCTCCTGCAACCCGTTCCCTTTGTGCTGGATGAACGAACGTCTCTCCACATGCTCAGTTCTGAGAGATAAGTGTGTGTGAAAGCCATCCATCACGTAGCTTGAAGGGAACACAAAGTTTCTTTTCAGTGGCTAACTCCACTCCATACATATATATGGGGAGGTACAAGCTCCAACTCGGTTTTACAGTGAAAACGGCAGGCACTTCAAACCGGCACTAGGAAACAGACTGAGAAACCAGAGTAAGTGTTTCTCCTGCAACCCGTTCCCTTTGTGCTGGATGAACGAACGTCTCTCCACATGCTCAGTTCTGAGAGATAAGTGTGTGTGAAAGCCGTCCTGCACCTAGCTTGAAGGGAACACAAAGTTTATTTTCATTTGACAACTCCACTCCATACATATATATGGGGAGGTACAAGCTCAACTCGGTTTTACAGTGATAACGGCAGTCACATCAAACCGGCACTAGGGAACAGACTGAGAAACCAGAGTAAGTGTTTCTCCTGCAACCCGTTCCCTTTGTGCTGGATGAACGAACGTCTCTCCACATGCTCATTTCTGAGAGATAAGTGTGTGTGAAAGCCGTCCTTCACCTAGCTTGAAGGGAACACAAAGTTTCTTTTCAGTTGCCAAATCCACTCCATACATATATATGGGGAGGTACAAGCTCCAACTCGGTTTTACAGTGAAAACGGCAGGCACTTCAAACCGGCACTAGGGAACAGACTGAGAAACCAGAGTAAGTGTTCCTCCTGCAACCCGTTCCCTTTGTGCTGGATGAACGAACGTCTCTCCACATGCTCAGTTCTGAGAGATAAGTGTGTGTGAAAGCCGTCCATCACCTAGCTTGAAGGGAACACAAAGTTTCTTTTCAGTGGCTAACTCCACTCCATACAAATATATGGGGAGGTACAAGCTCCAACTCGGTTTTACAATGAAAACGGCAGGCACTTCAAACGGGCACTAGGAAACAAACTGAGAAACCAGAGTAAGTGTTTCTCCTGCAACCCGTTCCGTTTGTGCTGGATGAACGAACGTCTCTCCACATGCTCAGTTCTGAGAGATAAGTGTGTGTGAAAGCCGTCCTTCACCTAGCTTGTAGGGAACACGAAGTTTCTTTTCAGTTGCCAACTTCACTCCATACATATATATGGGGTGGTACAAGCTCCAACTCGGTTTTACAGTGAAAACGGCAGGCACTTCCAACCGGCACTAGGAAACAGACTGAGAAACCAGAGTAAGTGTTTCTCCTGCAACCCGCTCCCTTTGTGCTGGATGAACGAACGTCTCTCCACATGCTCAGTTCTGAGAGATAAGTGTGTGTGAAAGCCGTCCTGCACCTAGCTTGAAGGGAACACAAAGATTATATTCAATTGCCAACTCCACTCCATACATATATATGGGGAGGTACAAGCTCAACTCGGTTTTACAGTGATAACGGCAGGCACTTCAAACCGGCACTAGGGAACAGACTGAGAAACCAGAGTAAGTGTTTCTCCTGCAACCCGTTCCCTTTGTGCTGGATGAACGAACGTCTCTCCACATGCTAATTTCTGAGAGATAAGTGTGTGTGAAAGCCGTCCTTCACCTAGCTTGAAGGGAACACAAAGTTTCTTTTCAGTTGCCAAATCCACTCCATACATATATATGGGGAGGTACAATCTCCAACTCGGTTTTACAGTGAAAACGGCAGGCACTTCAAACCGGCACTAGGGAACAGACTGAGAAACCAGAGTAAGTGTTTCTCCTGCAACCCGTTCCCTTTGTGCTGGATGAACGAACGTCTCTCCACATGCTCAGTTCTGAGAGATAAGTGTGTGTGAAAGCCGTCCTTCACCTAGCTTGAAGGGAACACAAAGTTTCTTTTCAGTTGCCAACTCCACTCCATACATATATATGGGGAGGTACAAGCTCCAACTCGGTTTTACAGTGAAAACGGCAGGCACTTCAAACCGGCACTAGGAAACAGACTGAGAATCCAGAGTATGTGTTTCTCCTGCAACCCGTTCCCTTTGTGATGGATGAACGAACGTCTCTCCACATGCTCAGTTCTGAGAGATAAGTGTGTGTGAAAGCCGTCCTGCACCTAGCTTGAAGGGAACACAAAGTTTCTTTTCATTTGACAACTCCACTCCATACATATATATGGGGAGGTACAAGCTCCAACTCGGTTTTACAGTGAAAACGGCAGGCACTTCAAACCGGCACTAGGGAACAGACTGAGAAACCAGAGTAAGTGTTTCTCCTGCAAACCGCTCCCTTTGTTTTGGATGAACGAACGTCTCTGCACATGCTCATTTCTGACAGATAAGTGTGTGTGAAAGCCGTCCTGCACCTAGCTTGAAGGGACCACAAAGTTTCTTTTCAGTTGCCAACTCCACTCCATACATATATATGGGGAGGTACAAGCTCCAACTCGGTTTTACAGTGAAAACGGCAGGCACTTCAAACCGGCACTAGGGAACAGACTGAGAAACCAGAGTAAGTGTTTTTCCTGCAACCCGTTCCCTTTTTGCTGGATGAACGAACGTCTCTCCACATGCTCAGTTCTGAGAGATAAGTGTGTGTGAATGCCGTCCTTCACCTAGCTTGAAGGTAACACGAAGTTTCTTTTCAGTTGCCAACTCCACTCCATACATATATATGGGGAGGTACAAGCTCCAACTCGGTTTTACAGTGAAAACGGCAGGCACTTCAAACCGGCACTAGGGAACAGACTGAGAAACCAGAGTAAGTGTTTCTCCTGCAAACACTTCCCTTTGTGCTGGATGAACAAACGTCTCTCCACATGCTCAGTTCTGAGAGATAAGTGTGTGTGAAAGCCGTCCATCACCTAGCATAAAGGGATCACGAAGTTTCTTTTCAGTTGACAACTCCACTCCATACATATATATGGGGAGGTACTAGCTCAAACTCGGTTTTACAGTGAAAACGGCAGGCACTTCAAACCGGCTCTAGGGAACAGACTGTGAAACCAGAGTGTTTCTCCTGCAACCCGTTCCCTTTGTGCTGGATGAACGAACGTCTCTCCACATGCTCATTTCTGAGAGATAAGTGTGTGTGAAAGCCGTCCTTCACCTAGCTTGAAGGGAACACAAAGTTTCTTTTCAGTTGCCAACTCCACTCCATACATATATATGGAGAGGTACAAGCTCCAACTCGGTTTTACAGTGAAAATGGCAGGCACTTCAAACCGGCACTAGGGAACAGACTGAGAAACCAGAGTAAGTGTTTCTCCTGCAACCCGTTCCCTTTGTGCTGGATGAACGAACGTCTCTCCACATGCTCAGTTCTGAGAGATAAGTGTGTGTGAAAGCCATCCATCACGTAGCTTGAAGGGAACACAAAGTTTCTTTTCAGTGGCTAACTCCACTCCATACATATATATGGGGAGGTACAAGCTCCAACTCGGTTTTACAGTGAAAACGGCAGGCACTTCAAACCGGCACTAGGAAACAGACTGAGAAACCAGAGTAAGTGTTTCTCCTGCAACCCGTTCCCTTTGTGCTGGATGAACGAACGTCTCTCCACATGCTCAGTTCTGAGAGATAAGTGTGTGTGAAAGCCGTCCTGCACCTAGCTTGAAGGGAACACAAAGATTATATTCAGATGCCAACTCCACTCCATACATATATATGGGGAGGTACAAGCTCAACTCGGTTTTACAGTGATAACGGCAGGCACATCAAACCGGCACTAGGGAACAGACTGAGAAACCAGAGTAAGTGTTTCTCCTGCAACCCGTTCCCTTTGTGCTGGATGAACGAACGTCTCTCCACATGCTCATTTCTGAGAGATAAGTGTGTGTGAAAGCCGTCCTTCACCTAGCTTGAAGGGAACACAAAGTTTCTTTTCAGTTGCCAAATCCACTCCATACATATATATGGGGAGGTACAAGCTCCAACTCGGTTTTACAGTGAAAACGGCAGGCACTTCAAACCGGCACTAGGGAACAGACTGAGAAACCAGAGTAAGTGTTCCTCCTGCAACCCGTTCCCTTTGTGCTGGATGAACGAACGTCTCTCCACATGCTCAGTTCTGAGAGATAAGTGTGTGTGAAAGCCGTCCTTCACCTAGCTTGAAGGGAACACAAAGTTTCTTTTCAGTTGCCAACTCCACTCCATACATATATATGGGGAGGTACAAGCTCCAACTCGGTTTTACAGTGAAAACGGCAGGCACTTCAAACCGGCACTAGGAAACAGACTGAGAATCCAGAGTAAGTGTTTCTCCTGCAACCCGTTCCCTTTGTGCTGGATGAACGAACGTCTCTCCACATGCTCAGTTCTGAGAGATAAGTGTGTGTGAAAGCCGTCCTGCACCTAGCTTGAAGGGAACACAAAGTTTCTTTTCAGTTGACAACTCCACTCCATACATATATATGGGGAGGTACAGGCTCCAACTCGGTTTTACAGTGAAAACGGCAGGCACTTCAAACCGGTACTAGGGAACAGACTGAGAAACCAGAGTAAGTGTTTCTCCTGCAAACCGCTCCCTTTGTTTTGGATGAACGATCGTCTCTGCACATGCTCATTTCTGACAGATAAGTGTGTGTGAAAGCCGTCCTGCACCTAGCTTGAAGGGACCACAAAGTTTCTTTTCAGTTGCCAACTCCACTCCATACATATATATGGGGAGGTACAAGCTCCAACTCGGTTTTACAGTGAAAACGGCAGGCACTTCAAACCGGCACTAGGGAACAGACTGAGAAACCAGAGTAAGTGTTTCTCCTGCAACCCGTTCCCTTTGTGCTGGATGAACGATCGTCTCTGCACATGCTCATTTCTGACAGATAAGTGTGTGTGAAAGCCGTCCTGCACCTTGCTTGAAGGGACCACAAAGTTTCTTTTCAGTTGCCAACTCCACTCCATACATATATATGGGGAGGTACAAGCTCCAACTCGGTTTTACAGTGAAAACGGCAGGCACTTCAAACCGGCACTAGGGAACAGACTGAGAAACCAGAGTAAGTGTTTCTCCTGCAACCCGTTCCCTTTGTGCTGGATGAACGAACGTCTCTCCACATGCTCAGTTCTGAGAGATAAGTGTGTGTGAAAGCCGTCCTTCACCTAGCTTGAAGGGAACACGAAGTTTCTTTTCAGTTGCCAACTACACTCCATACAAATATATGGGGAGGTAAAAGCTCCAATTCGGTTTTACAGGGAAAACTGCAGGCACTTGAAACCGGCACTAGGAAACAGACTGAGAAACCAGAGTAAGTGTTTCTCCTGCAACCCGTTCCCTTTGTGCTGGATGAACGAACGTCTCTCCACATGCTCAGTTCTGAGAGATAAGTGTGTGTGAATGCCGTCCTGCACCTAGCTTGAAGGGACAACAAAGTTTCTTTTCAGTTGCCAACTACACTCCATACAAATATATGGCGAGGTACAAGCTCCAACTCGGTTTTACAGTGAAAACGGCAGGCACTTCAAACCGGCACTAGGGAACAGACTGAGAAACCAGAGTAAGTGTTTCCCCTGCAACCCGTTCCCTTTGTGCTGGATGAACGAACGTCTCTCCACATGCTCAGTTCTGAGAGATAAGTGTGTGTGAAAGCCGTCCTTCACCTAACTTGAAGGGAACACGAAGTTTCTTTTCAGTTGCCAACTCCAATCCATACATATATATGGGGAGGTACAAGCTCCAACTCGGTTTTACAGTGAAAACGGCAGGCACTTCAAACCGGCACTAGGAAACAGACTGAAAAACCAGAGTAAGTGTTTCTCCTGCAACCCGTTCCCTTTGTGCTGGATGAACGAACGTCTCTCCACATGCTCAGTTCTGAGAGATAAGTGTGTGTGAAAGCCGTCCTTCACCTAGCTTGAAGGGAACACAGAGTTTCTTTTCAGTTGCCAACTCCACTCCATACATATATATGGGGAGGTACAAGCTCCAACTCCGATTTACAGTGAAAACGGCAGGCACTTCAAACCGGCACTAGGAAACAGACTGAGAATCCAGAGTAAGTGTTTCTCCTGCAACCCGTTCCCTTTGTGCTGGATGAACGAACGTCTCTCCACATGCTCAGTTCTGAGAGATAAGTGTGTGTGAAAGCCGTCCTGCACCTAGCTTGAAGGGAACACAAAGTTTCTTTTCAGTTGCCAACTCCACTCCATACATATATATGGGGAGGTACAAGCTCCAACTCGGTTTTACAGTGAAAACGGCAGACACTTCAAACCGGCACTAGGAAACAGACTGAGAAACCAGAGTAAGTGTTTCTCCTGCAACCCGTTCCCTTTGTGCTGGATGAACGAACGTCTCTGCACATGCTCATTTCTGACAGATAAGTGTGTGTGAAAGCCGTCCTGCACCTTGCTTGAAGGGACCACATAGTTTCTTTTCAGTTGCCAACTCCACTCCATACATATATATGGGGAGGTACAAGCTCCAACTCGGTTTTACAGTGAAAACGGCAGGCACTTCAAACCGGCACTAGGAAACAGACTGAGAATCCAGTGTAAGTGTTTCTCCTGCAACCCGTTCCCTTTGTGCTGGATGAACGAACGTCTCTCCACATGCTCAGTTCTGAGAGATAAGTGTGTGTGAAAGCCGTCCTGCACCTAGCTTGAAGGGAACACAAAGTTTCTTTTCAGTTGCCAACTCCACTCCATACATATATATGGGGATGTACAAGCTCCAACTCGGTTTTACAGTGAAAACGGCAGGCACTTCAAACCGGCACTAGGGAACAGACTGAGAAACCAGAGTAAGTGTTTTTCCTGCAACCCGTTCCCTTTTTGCTGGATGAACGAACGTCTCTCCACATGCTCAGTTCTGAGAGATAAGTGTGTGTGAATGCCGTCCTTCACCTAGCTTGAAGGTAACACGAAGTTTCTTTTCAGTTGCCAACTCCACTCCATACATATATATGGGGAGGTACAAGCTCCAACTCGGTTTTACAGTGAAAACGGCAGGCACTTCAAACCGGCACTAGGGAACAGACTGAGAAACCAGAGTAAGTGTTTCTCCTGCAAACACTTCCCTTTGTGCTGGATGAACAAACGTCTCTCCACATGCTCAGTTCTGAGAGATAAGTGTGTGTGAAAGCCGTCCATCACCTAGCATAAAGGGAACACGAAGTTTCTTTTCAGTTGACAACTCCACTCCATACATATATATGGGGAGGTACTAGCTCAAACTCGGTTTTACAGTGAAAACGGCAGGCACTTCAAACCGGCTCTAGGGAACAGACTGTGAAACCAGAGTAATTGTTTCTCCTGCAACCCGTTCCCTTTGTGCTGGATGAACGAACGTCTCTCCACATGCTCATTTCTGAGAGATAAGTGTGTGTGAAAGCCGTCCTTCACCTAGCTTGAAGGGAACACAAAGTTTCTTTTCAGTTGCCAACTCCACTCCATACATATATATGGAGATGTACAAGCTCCAACTCGGTTTTACAGTGAAAACGGCAGGCACTTCAAACCGGCACTAGGGAACAGACTGAGAAACCAGAGTAAGTGTTTCTCCTGCAACCCGTTCCCTTTGTGCTGGATGAACGAACGTCTCTCCACATGCTCAGTTCTGAGAGATAAGTGTGTGTGAAAGCCATCCATCACGTAGCTTGAAGGGAACACAAAGTTTCTTTTCAGTGGCTAACTCCACTCCATACATATATATGGGGAGGTACAAGCTCCAACTCGGTTTTACAGTGAAAACGGCAGGCACTTCCAACCGGCACTAGGAAACAGACTGAGAAACCAGAGTAAGTGTTTCTCCTGCAACCCGTTCCCTTTGTGCTGGATGAACGAACGTCTCTCCACATGCTCAGTTCTGAGAGATATGTGTGTGTGAAAGCCGTCCTGCACCTAGCTTGAAGGGAACACAAAGATTATATTCAGTTGCCAACTCCACTCCATACATATATATGGGGAGGTACAAGCTCAACTCGGTTTTACAGTGATAACGGCAGGCACTTCAAACCGGCACTAGGGAACAGACTGAGAAACCAGAGTAAGTGTTTCTCCTGCAACCCGTTCCCTTTGTGCTGGATGAACGAACGTCTCTCCACATGCTCATTTCTGAGAGATAAGTGTGTGTGAAAGCCGTCCTTCACCTAGCTTGAAGGGAACACAAAGTTTCTTTTCAGTTGCCAAATCCAATCCATACATATATATGGGGAGGTACAAGCTCCAACTCGGTTTTACAGTGAAAACGGCAGGCACTTCAAACCGGCACTAGGGAACAGACTGAGAAACCAGAGTAAGTGTTCCTCCTGAAACCCGTTCCCTTTGTGCTGGATGAACGAACGTCTCTCCACATGCTCAGTTCTGAGAGATAAGTGTGTGTGAAAGCCGTCCTTCACCTAGCTTGAAGGGAACACAAAGTTTCTTTTCAGTTGCCAACTCCACTCCATACATATATATGGGGAGGTACAAGCTCCAACTCGGTTTTACAGTGAAAACGGCAGGCACTTCAAACCGGCACTAGGAAACAGACTGAGAATCCAGAGTAAGTGTTTCTCCTGCAACCCGTTCCCTTTGTGCTGGATGAACGAACGTCTCTCCACATGCTCAGTTCTGAGAGATAAGTGTGTGTGAAAGCCGTCCTGCACCTAGCTTGAAGGGAACACAAAGTTTCTTTTCAGTTGACAACTCCACTCCATACATATATATGGGGAGGTACAGGCTCCAACTCGGTTTTACAGTGAAAACGGCAGGCACTTCAAACCGGTACTAGGGAACAGACTGAGAAACCAGAGTAAGTGTTTCTCCTGCAAACCGCTCCCTTTGTTTTGGATGAACGAACGTCTCTGCACATGCTCATTTCTGACAGATAAGTGTGTGTGAAAGCCGTCCTGCACCTAGCTTGAAGGGACCACAAAGTTTCTTTTCAGTTGCCAACTCCACTCCATACATATATATGGGGAGGTACAAGCTCCAACTCGGTTTTACAGTGAAAACGTCAGGCACTTCAAACCGGCACTAGGGAACAGACTGAGAAACCAGAGTAAGTGTTTCTCCTGCAACCCGTTCCCTTTTTGCTGGATGAACGAACGTCTCTCCACATGCTCAGTTCTGAGAGATAAGTGTGTGTGAAAGCCGTCCTTCAACTAGCTTGAAGGTAACACGAAGTTTCTTTTCAGTTGCCAACTCCACTCCATACATATATATGGGGAGGTACAAGCTCCAACTCGGTTTTACAGTGAAAACGGCAGGCACTTCAAACCGGCACTAGGGAACAGACTGAGAAACCAGAGTAAGTGTTTCTCCTGCAAACACTTCCCTTTGTGCTGGATGAACGAACGTCTCTCCACATGCTCAGTTCTGAGAGATAAGTGTGTGTGAAAGCCGTCCATCACCTAGCATAAAGGGAACACGAAGTTTCTTTTCAGTTGCAAACTCCACTCCATACATATATATGGGGAGGTACAAGCTCCAACTCGGTTTTACAGTGAAAACGGCAGGCACTTCAAACCGGCTCTAGGGAACAGACTGTGAAACCAGAGTAAGTGTTTCTCCTGCAACCCGTTCCCTTTGTGCTGGATGAACGAACGTCTCTCCACATGCTCAGTTCTGAGAGATAAGTGTGTGTGAAAGCCGTCCTTCACCTAGCTTGAAGGGAACACAAAGTTTCTTTTCAGTTGCCAACTCCACTCCATACATATATATGGGGAGGTACAAGCTCCAACTCGATTTTACAGTGAAAACGGCAGGCACTTCAAACCGGCACTAGGGAACAGACTGAGAAACCAGAGTAAGTGTTTCTCCTGCAACCCGTTCCCTTTGTGCTGGATGAACGAACGTCTCTCCACATGCTCAGTTCTGAGAGATAAGTGTGTGTGAAAGCCGTCCATCACGTAGCTTGAAGGGAACACAAAGTTTCTTTTCAGTGGCTAACTCCACTCCATACATATATATGGGGAGGTACAAGCTCCAACTCGGTTTTACAGTGAAAACGGCAGGCACTTCAAACCGACACTAGGAAACAGACTGAGAAACCAGAGTAAGTGTTTCTCCTGCAACCCGTTCCCTTTGTGCTGGATGAACGAACGTCTCTCCACATGCTCAGTTCTGAGAGATAAGTGTGTGTGAAAGCCGTCCTTCACCTAGCTTGAAGGGAACACGAAGTTTCTTTTGAGTTGCCAACTTCACTAAATACATATATATGGGAGGTACAAGCTCCAACTCGGTTTTACAGTGAAAACGGCAGGCACTTCCAACCGGCACTAGGAAACAGACTGAGAAACCAGAGTAAGTGTTTCTCCTGCAAACCGCTCCCTTTGTGCTGGATGAACGAACGTCTCTCCACATGCTCATTTCTGAGAGATAAGTGTGTGTGAAAGCCGTCCTGCACCTAGCTTGAAGGGAACACAAAGTTTCTTTTGAGTTGCCAACTCCACTCCATACATATATATGGGGAGGTACAAGCTCCAACTCGGTTTTACAGTGAAAACGGCAGGCACTTCAAACCGGCACTAGGAAACAGACTGAGAATCCAGAGTAAGTGTTTCTCCTGCAACCCGTTCCCTTTGTGCTGGATGAACGAACGTCTCTCCACATGCTCAGTTCTGAGAGATAAGTGTGTGTGAAAGCCGTCCTTAAACTAACTTGAAGGGAACACAAAGTTTCTTTTCAGTTGCCAACTCCACTCCATACATATATATGGGGAAGTACAAGCTCCAACTCGGTTTTACAGTGAAAACGGCAGGCACTTCAAACCGGCACTAGGAAACAGACTGAGAATCCAGAGTAAGTGTTTCTCCTGCAACCCGTTCCCATAGTGCTGGATGAACGAACGTCTCTCCACATGCTCAGTTCTGAGAGATAAGTGTGTGTGAAAGCCGTCCTGCACCTAGCTTGAAGGGAACACAAAGTTTCTTTCCAGTTGCCAACTCCACTCCATACATATATATGGGGAGCTACAAGCTCCAACTCGGTTTTACAGTGAAAACGGCAGGCACTTCAAACCGGCACTAGGAAACAGACTGAGAAACCAGAGTAAGTGTTTCTTCTGCAACCCGTTCCCTTTGTGCTGGATGAACGAACGTCTCTGCACATGCTCACTTCTGAGAGATAATTGTGTGTGAAAGCCGTCCTGCACCAAGCTTGAAGGGACCACAAAGTTTCTTTTCAGTTGCCAACTCCACTCCATACATATATATGGGGAGGTACAAGCTCCAACTCGGTTTTACAGTGAAAACATCAGGCACTTCAAACCGGCTCTAGGGAACAGACTGAGAAACCAGAGTAAGTGTTTCTCCTGCAACCCGTTCCTTTTGTGCTGGATGAACGAACGTCTCTCCACATGCTAAGTTCTGAGAGATAAGTGTGTGTGAAAGCCGTCCATCACCTAGCTTGAAGGGAACACAAAGTTTCTTTTCAGTTGCCAAATCCACTCCATACATATATATGGGGAGGTACAAGCTCCAACTCGGTTTTACAGTGAAAACGGCAGGCACTTCAAACCGGCACTAGGAAACAGACTGAGAAACCAGAGTAAGTGTTTCTCCTGCAACCCGTTCCCTTTGTGCTGGATGAACGAACGTCTCTCCACGTGCTCAGTTCTGAGAGATAAGTGTGTGTGAAAGCCGTCCATCACCTAGCATAAATGGAACACGAAGTTTCTTTTCAGTTGCCAACTCCACTCCATACATATATATAGGGAGGTACAAGCTCCAACTCGGTTTTACAGTAAAAACGTCAGGCACTTCAAACCGGCTCTAGGGAACAGACTGAGAAACCAGAGTAAGTGTTTCTCCTGCAACCCGTTCCCTTTGTGCTGGATGAACGAACGTCTCTCCACATGCTCAGTTCTGAGAGATAAGTGTGTGTGAAAGCCGTCCTTAACCTAGCTTGAAGGGAACACGAAGTTTCTTTTCAGTTGCCAAATCCACTCCATACATATATATGGGGAATTACAAGCTCCAACTCTGTATTACAGTGAAAACGGCAGGCACTTCAAACTGGCGCTAGGGAACAGACTGAGAAACCAGAGTAAGTGTTTCTCCTGCAACCCGTTCCCTTTGTGCTGGATGAACGAACGTCTCTCCACATGCTCACTTCTAAGAGATAAGTGTGTGTGAAAGCCGTCCTTCACCTAGCTTGAAGGGAACACAAAGTTTCTATTCAGTTGCCAACTCCATTCCATACATATATATGGGGAGGTACAAGCTCCAACTCGGTTTTACAGTGAAAACGGCAGGCACTTCAAACCGGCACTAGGGAACAGACTGAGAATCTAGAGTAAGTGTTTCCCCTGCAACCCGTTCCCTTTTTGCTGGATGAACGAACGTCTCTCCACATGCTCAGTTCTGAGAGATAAGTGTGTGTGAAAGCCGTCCTTCACCTAGCTTGAAGGGAACATGAAGTTTCTTTTCAGTTGCCAACTCCACTCCATACATATATATGGGGAGGTACAAGCTCCAACTCAGTTTTACAGTGAAAACGGCATGCACTTCAACCCGGCACTAGGGAACAGACTGAGAAACCAGAGTAAGTGTTTCTCCTGCAACCCGTTCCCTTTGAGCTGGATGAACGAACGTCTCTCCACATGCTCAGTTCTGAGAGATAAGTGTGTGTGAAAGCCGTCCTGCACCTAGCTTGAAGGGAACACAAAGTTTCTTTTCAGTTGCCAACTCCACTCCATACATATATATGGGGAGGTACAAGCTCCAACTCGGTTTTACAGTGAAAACGGCAGGCACTTAAAACCGGCACTAGGAAACAGACTGAGAAACCAGAGTAAGTGTTTCTCCTGCAACCCGTTCCCTTTGTGCTGGATGAACGAACGTCTCTCCACATGCTCAGTTCTGAGAGATAAGTGTGTGTGAAAGCCGTCCTTCACCTAGCTTGATGGGAACACACAGTTTCTATTAAGATGCCAAATCCACTCCATACATATATATGGGGAGGTACAATCTCCAACTCGGTTTTACAGTGAAAACGGCAGGCACTTCAAACCGGCACTAGGGAACAGACTGAGAAACCAGAGTAAGTGTTTCTCCTGCAACCCGTTCCCTTTGTGCTGGATGAACGAACGTCTCTCCACATGCTCAGTTCTGAGAGATAAGTGTGTGTGAAAGCCGTCCTTCACCTAGCTTGAAGGGAACACAAAGTTTCTTTTCAGTTGCCAAATCCACTCCATACATATATATGGGGAGGTACAAGCTCCAACTCGGTTTTACAGTGAAAACGGCAGGCACTTAAAACCGGCACTAGGAAACAGACTGAGAAACCAGAGTAAGTGTTTCTCCTGCAACCGGTTCCCTTTGTGCTGGATGAACGAACGTCTCTCCTCATGCTCAGTTCTGAGAGATAAGTGTGTGTGAAAGCCGTCCTGCACCTAGCTTGAAGGGAACACAAAGTTTCTTTTCAGTTTCCAACTCCACTCCATACATATATATGGGGAGGTACAAGCTCCAACTCGGTTTTACAGTGAAAACGGCAGGCACTTCAAACCGGCACTAGGAAACAGACTGAGAAACCAGAGTAAGTGTTTCTCCTGCAACACGTGACCATTGTGCTGGATGAACGAACGTCTCTCCACGTGCTCAGTTCTGAGAGATAAGTGTGTGTGAAAACCGTTCTGCACCTAGCTTGAAAGGAACACGAAGTTTCTTTTCAGTTGCCAACTCCACTCCATACATATATATGGGGAGGTACACGCACCAACTCGGTTTTACAGTGAAAACGGCAGGCACTTCAAACCGGCACTAGGGAACAGACTGAGAAACCAGAGTAAGTGTTTCACCTGCAACCCGTTCCCTTTGTGCTGGATGAACGAACGTCTCTCCACATGCTCAGTTCTGAGAGATAACTGTGTGTGAAAGCCGTCCTGCACCTAGCTTGAAGGGAACACAAAGTTTCTTTTCAGTTGCCAACTCCACTGCATACATATATATGGGGAGGTGCAAGCTCCAACTCGGTTTTACAGTGAAAACGGCAGGCACTTCAAACCGGCACTAGGAAACAGACTGAGAAACCAGAGTAAG
Source organism: Vicugna pacos (assembly GCF_048564905.1). Lineage (NCBI taxonomy): Eukaryota > Metazoa > Chordata > Mammalia > Artiodactyla > Camelidae > Vicugna > Vicugna pacos. The sequence goes on from NC_132997.1 coordinate 5,650,903, forward strand.
TGTTTCTCCTGCAACCCGTTCCCTTTGTGCTGGATGAACGAACGTCTCTCCACATGCTCAGTTCTGAGAGATAAGTGTGTGTGAAAGCCGTCCATCACCTAGCTTGAAGGGAACACAAAGTTTCTTTTCAGTTGCTAACTCCACTCCATACATATATATGGGGAGGTACAAGCTCCAACTCGGTTTTACAGTGAAAACGGCAGGCAGTTCAAACCGGCACTAGGGAACAGACTGAGAAACCAGAGTAAGTGTTTCTCCTGCAACCCGTTCCCTTTGTGCTGGATGAACGAACGTCTCTCCACATGCTCAGTTCTGAGAGATAAGTGTGTGTGAAAGCCGGCCTGCACATAGCTAGAAGGGAACACACAGTTTCTTTTCAGTTGCCAACTCCGCTCCATACATATATATGGGGAGGTACAAGCTCCAACTCGGTTTTACAGTGAAAACGGCAGGCACTTCAAACCGGCACTAGGGAACAGACTGAGAAACCAGAGTAAGTGTTTCTCCTGCAACCCTTTCCCTTTGTGCTGGATGAACGAACGTCTCTCCACATACTCAGTTCTGAGAGATAAGTGTGTGTGAAAGCCGTCCTTCACCTAGCTTGAAGGGAACACAAAGTTTCTTTTCAGTTGCCAACTGCATTCCGTACATATATATGGTGAGGTACAAGCTCCAACTCGGTTTTACAGTGAAAACGGCAGGCACTTCAAACCGGCACTAGGAAACAGACTGAGAAACCAGAGTAAGTGTTTCTCCTGCAACCCGTTCCCTTTGTGCTGGATGAACGAACGTCTCTCCACATGCTCAGTTCTGAGAGATAAGTGTGTGTGAAAGCCGTCCTTCACCTAGCTTGAATGGAACACAAAGTTTCTTTTCAGTTGCCAACTCCACTCCATACATATATATGGGGAGGTACAAGCTCCAACTCGGTTTTACAGTGAAAACGGCAGGCACATCAAACCGGCACTAGGGAACAGACTGAGAAACCAGAGTAAGTGTTTCTCCTGCAACCCGTTCCCTTTGTGCTGGATGAACGAACGTCTCTCCACATGCTCAGTTCTGAGAGATAAGTGTTTGTGAAAGCCGTCCTTCACCTAGCTTGAAGGTAACACAAAGTTTCTTTTCAGTTGCCAACTCCACTCCATACATATATATGGGGAGGTACAAGCTCCAACTCGGTTTTACAGTGAAAACGGCAGGCACTTCAAACCGGCACTAGGAAACAGACTGAGAAACCAGAGTAAGTGTTTCTCCTGCAACCCGTTCCCTTTGTGCTGGATGAACGAAAGTCACTCCACATGCTCAGTTCTGAGAGATAAGTGTGTGTGAAATCCGTCCATCACCTAGCTTGAAGGGAACACAAAGTTTCTTTTCAGTTGCCAACTGCATTCCGTACATATATAAGGTGAGGTACAAGCTCCAACTCGGTTTTACAGTGAAAACGGCAGGCACTTCAAACCGGCACTAGGAAACTGACTGAGAAACCAGAGTAAGTGTTTCTCCTGCAACCCGTTCCCTTTGTGCTGGATGAACGAACGTCTCTCCACATGCTCAGTTCTGAGAGATAAGTGTGTGTGAAAGCCGTCCTTCACCTAGCTTGAATGGAACACAAAGTTTCTTTTCAGTTGCCAACTCCACTCCATACATATATATGGGGAGGTACAAGCTCCAACTCGGTTTTACAGTGAAAACGGCAGGCACTTCCAACCGGCACTAGGGAACAGACTGAGAAACCAGAGTAAGTGTTTCTCCTGCAACCCGTTCCCTTTGTGCTGGATGAACGAACGTCTCTCCACATGCTCAGTTCTGAGAGATAAGTGTTTGTGAAAGCCGTCCTTCACCTAGCTTGAAGGGAACACAAAGTTTCTTTTCAGTTGCCAACACCACTCCATACATATATATGGGGAGGTACAAGCTCCAACTCGGTTTTACAGTGAAAACGGCAGGCACTTCAAACCGGCACTAGGAAACAGACTGAGAAACCAGAGTAAGTGTTTCTCCTGCAACCCGTTCCCTTTGTGCTGGATGAACGAACGTCTCTCCACATGCTCAGTTCTGAGAGATAAGTGTGTGTGAAAGCCGGCCTGCACCTAGCTAGAAGGGAACACACAGTTTCTTTTCAGTTGCCAACTCCGCTCCATACATATATATGGGGAGGTACAAGCTCCAACTCGGTTTTACAGTGAAAACGGCAGGCACTTCAAACCGGCACTAGGGAACAGACTGAGAAACCAGAGTAAGTGTTTCTCCTGCAACCCGTTCCCTTTGTGCTGGATGAATGAACGTCTCTCCACATACTCAGTTCTGAGAGATAAGTGTGTGTGAAAGCCGTCCTTCACCTAGCTTGAAGGGAACACAAAGTTTCTTTCAGTTGCCAACTGCATTCCGTACATATATATGGGGAGGTACAAGCTCCAACTCGGTTTTACAGTGAAAACGGCAGGCACTTCAAACCGGCACTAGGAAACAGACTGAGAAACCAGAGTAAGTGTTTCTCCTGCAACCCGTTCCCTTTGTGCTGGATGAACGAACGTCTCTCCACATGCTCAGTTCTGAGAGATAATTGTGTGTGAAAGCCGTCCTTCACCTAGCTTGAATGGAACACAAAGTTTCTTTTCAGTTGCCAAATCCACTCCATACATATATATGGGGAGGTACAAGCTCCAACTCGGTTTTACAGTGAAAACGGCAGGCACTTCATACCGGCACTAGGAAACAGACTGAGAAACCAGCGTAAGTGTTTCTCCTGCAACCCGTTCCCTTTGTGCTGGATGAACCAACGTCTCTCCACATGCTCAGTTCTGAGAGATAAGTGTGTGTGAAAGCCGTCCTTCACCTAGCTTGAAGGGAACACAAAGTTTCTTTTCAGTTGCCAAATCCACTCCATACATATATATGGGGAGGTACAAGCTCCAACTCTGTCTTACAGTGAAAACGGCAGGCACTTCAAACCGGCACTAGGAAACAGACTGAGAAACCAGAGTAAGTGTTTCTCCTGCAACCCGTTCCCTTTGTGCTGGATGAACGAACGTCTCTCCACATGCTCAGTTCTGAGAGATAAGTGTGTGTGAAAGCCGTCCTTCACCTAGCTTGAAGGGAACACACAGTTTCTTTTAAGATGCCAAATCCACTCCATACATATATATGGGAAGGTACAATCTCCAACTCGGTTTTACAGTGAAAACGGCAGGCACTTCAAACCGGCACTAGGGAACAGACTGAGAAACCAGAGTAAGTGTTTCTCCTGCAACCCGTTCCCTTTGTGCTGGATGAACGAACGTCTCTCCACATGCTCAGTTCTGAGAGATAAGTGTGTGTGAAAGCCGTCCTTAACCTAGCTTGAAGGGAACACAAAGTTTCTTTTCAGTTGCCAAATCCACTCCATACATATATAGGGGAGGTACAAGCTCCAACTCGGTTTTACAGTGAAAACGGCAGGCACTAAAAACCGGCACTAGGAAACAGACTGAGAAACCAGAGTAAGTGTTTCTCCTGCAAACCGTTCCCTTTGTGCTGGATGAAAGATCGTCTCTCCACATGCTCAGTTCTGAGAGATAAGTGTGTGTGAAAGCCGTCCTGCACCTAGTTTGAAGGGAACACAAAGTTTCTTTTCAGTTTCCAACTCCACTCCATACATATATATGGGGAGGTACAAGCTCCAACTCGGTTTTACAGTGAAAACGGCAGGCACTTCAAACCGGCACTAGGGAACAGACTGAGAAACCAGAGTAAGTGTTTCTCCTGCAACACGTGACCATTGTGCTGGATGAACGAACGTCTCTCCACGAGCTCAGTTCTGAGAGATAAGTGTGTGTGAAAACCGTCCTGCACCTAGCTTGAAAGGAACACGAAGTTTCTTTTCAGTTGCCAACTCCACTCCATACATATATATGGGGAGGTACACGCACCAACTCGGTTTTACAGTGAAAACGGCAGGCACTTCAAACCGGCACTAGGGAACAGACTGAGAAACCAGAGTAAGTGTTTCACCTGCAACCCGTTCCCTTTGTGCTGGATGAACGTACGTCTCTCCACATGCTCAGATCTGAGAGATAACTGTGTGTGAAAGCCGTCCTGCACCTAGCTTGAAGGGAACACAAAGTTTCTTTTCAGTTGCCAAATCCACTGCATACATATGTATGGGGAGGTACAAGCTCCAACTCGGTTTTACAGTGAAAACGGCAGGCACTTCAAACCGGCACTAGGAAACAGACTGAGAAACCAGAGTAAGTGTTTCTCCTGCAACCCGTTCCCTTTGTGCTGGATGAACGAACGTCTCCCCACATGCTCAGTTCTGAGAGATAAGTGTGTGTGAAATCCGTCCATCACCTAGCTTGAAGGGAACACAAAGTTTCTTTTCAGTTGCCAACTCCACTCCATTCATATATATGGGGAGGTACAAGCTCCAACTCGGTTTTACAGTGAAAACGGCAGGCACTTCATACCGGCACTAGGGAACAGACTGAGAAACCAGAGTAAGTGTTTCTCCTGCAAACCGTTCCCTTAGTGCTGGATGAACGAACGTCTCTCCACATGCTCAGTTCTGAGAGATAAGTGTGTGTGAAAGCCGTCCTGCACCTAGCTTGAAGGGAACACAAAGTTTCTTTTCAGTTGCCAACTCCACTCCATACATATATATGGGGAGGTACAAGCTCCAACTGGGTTTTACAGTGAAAACGGCAGGCACTTAAAACCAGCACTAGGAAACAGACTGAGAAACCAGAGTAAGTGTTTCTCCTGCAACACGTGACCTTTGTGCTGGATGAACGAACGTCTCTCCACATGCTCAGTTCTGAGAGATATGTGTGTGTGAAATCCGTCCATCACCTAGTTTGAAGGGAACACAAAGTTTCTTTTCAGTTGCCAACTCCAATCCATACTTATATATGGGGAGGTACAAGCTCCAACTCGGTTTTACACTGAAAACGGCAGGCACTTCAAACCGGCACTAGGAAACAGACTGAGAAACCAGAGTAAATGTTTCTCCTGCAACACGTGACTTTTGTGCTGGATGAACGAACGTCTCTCCACATGCTCAGTTCTGAGAGATAAGTGTGTGTGAAAGCCGTCCTTCACCTAGCTTGAAGGGAACACAGAGTTTCTATTCAGTTGCCAAATTCACTCCATACATATATATGGGGAGGTACAAGCTCCAACTCGGTTTTACAGTGAAAACGGCAGGCACTTCAAACCGGCACTAGGAAAATGACTGAGAAACCTGAGTAAGGGTTTCTCCTGCAACCCGTTCCCTTTGTGCTGGATGAACGAACGTCTCTCCACATGCTCAGTTCTGAGAGATAAGTGTGTGTGAAATCCGTCCATCACCTAGCGTGAAGGGAACACAAAGTTTCTTTTCAGTTGCCATCTTCACTCCATACATATATATGGGGAGGTACAAGCTCCAACTCGGTTTTACAATGAAAACGGCAGGCACTTCAAACCGGCACTAGGGAACAGAATGAGAAACTAGAGTAAGTGTTTCTCCTGCAACCCATTCCCTTTGTGCTGGATGAACGAACGTCTCTCCACATGCTCAGTTCTGAGAGAAATGTGTGTGTGAAAGCCGTCCTTCACCTAGCTTGAAGGGAACACACAGTTTCTTTTAAGATGCCAAATCCACTCCATACATATATATGGGGAGGTACAATCTCCAACTCGGTTTTACAGTGAAAACGGCAGGCACTTCAAACCGGCACTAGTGAACAGACTGAGAAACCAGAGTAAGTGTTTCTCCTGCAACCCGTTCCCTTTGTGCTGGATGAACGAACGTCTCTCCACATGCTCAGTTCTGAGAGATAAGTGTGTGTGAAAGCCGTCCTTAACCTAGCTTGAAGGGAACACAAAGTTTCTTTTCAGTTGCCAAATCCACTCCATACATATATAGGGGAGGTACAAGCTCCAACTCGGTTTTACACTGAAAACGGCAGGCACTTAAAACCGGCACTAGGAAACAGACTGAGAAACCAGAGTAAGTGTTTCTCCTGCAAACCGTTCCCTTTGTGCTGGATGAACGATCGTCTCTCCACATGCTCAGTTCTGAGAGATAAGTGTGTGTGAAAGCCGTCCTGCACCTAGTTTGAAGGGAACACAAAGTTTCTTTTCAGTTTCCAACTCCACTCCATACATATATATGGGGAGGTACAAGCTCCAACTCGGTTTTACAGTGAAAACGGCAGGCACTTCAAACCGGCACTAGGGAACAGACTGAGAAACCAGAGTAAGTGTTTCTCCTGCAACACGTGACCATTGTGCTGGATGAACGAACGTCTCTCCACGTGCTCAGTTCTGAGAGATAAGTGTGTGTGAAAACCGTCCTGCACCTAGCTTGAAAGGAACACGAAGTTTCTTTTCAGTTGCCAACTCCACTCCATACATATATATGGGGAGGTACACGCACCAACTCGGTTTTACAGTGAAAACGGCAGGCACTTCAAACCGGCACTAGGAAACAGACTGAGAAACCAGAGTAAGTGTTTCACCTGCAACCCGTTCCCTTTGTGCTGGATGAACGTACGTCTCTCCACATGCTCAGATCTGAGAGATAACTGTGTGTGAAAGCCGTCCTGCACCTAGCTTGAAGGGAACACAAAGTTTCTTTTCAGTTGCCAAATCCACTGCATACATATGTATGGGGAGGTACAAGCTCCAACTCGGTTTTACAGTGAAAACGGCAGGCACTTCAAACCGGCACTAGGAAACAGACTGAGAAACCAGAGTAAGTGTTTCTCCTGCAACCCGTTCCCTTTGTGCTGGATGAACGAACGTCTCCCCACATGCTCAGTTCTGAGAGATAAGTGTGTGTGAAATCCGTCCATCACCTAGCTTGAAGGGAACACAAAGTTTCTTTTCAGTTGCCAACTCCACTCCATACATATATATGGGGAGGTACAAGCTCCAACTCGGTTTTACAGTGAAAACGGCAGGCACTTCATACCGGCACTAGGGAACAGACTGAGAAACCAGAGTAAGTGTTTCTCCTGCAAACCGTTCCCTTAGTGCTGGATGAACGAACGTCTCTGCACATGCTCAGTTCTGAGAGATAAGTGTGTGTGAAAGCCGTCCTGCACCTAGCTTGAAGGGAACACAAAGTTTCTTTTCAGTTGCCAACTCCACTCCATACATATATATGGGGAGGTACAAGCTCCAACTGGGTTTTACAGTGAAAACGGCAGGCACTTAAAACCAGCACTAGGAAACAGACTGAGAAACCAGAGTAAGTGTTTCTCCTGCAACACGTGACCTTTGTGCTGGATGAACGAACGTCTCTCCACATGCTCAGTTCTGAGAGATATGTGTGTGTGAAATCCGTCCATCACCTAGTTTGAAGGGAACACAAAGTTTCTTTTCAGTTGCCAACTCCAATCCATACTTATATATGGGGAGGTACAAGCTCCAACTCGGTTTTACACTGAAAACGGCAGGCACTTCAAACCGGCACTAGGAAACAGACTGAGAAACCAGAGTAAATGTTTCTCCTGCAACACGTGACTTTTGTGCTGGATGAACGAACGTCTCTCCACATGCTCAGTTCTGAGAGATAAGTGTGTGTGAAAGCCGTCCTTCACCTAGCTTGAAGGGAACACAGAGTTTCTATTCAGTTGCCAAATTCACTCCATACATATATATGGGGAGGTACAAGCTCCAACTCGGTTTTACAGTGAAAACGGCAGGCACTTCAAACCGGCACTAGGAAAATGACTGAGAAACCTGAGTAAGTGTTTCTCCTGCAACCCGTTCCCTTTGTGCTGGATGAACGAACGTCTCTCCACATGCTCAGTTCTGAGAGATAAGTGTGTGTGAAATCCGTCCATCACCTAGCTTGAAGGGAACACAAAGTTTCTTTTCAGTTGCCATCTTCACTCCATACATATATATGGGGAGGTACAAGCTCCAACTCGGTTTTACAATGAAAACGGCAGGCACTTCAAACCGGCACTAGGGAACAGAATGAGAAACCAGAGTAAGTGTTTCTCCTGCAACCCATTCCCTTTGTGCTGGATGAACGAACGTCTCTCCACATGCTCAGTTCTGAGAGAAAAGTGTGTGTGAAAGCCGTCCTTCACCTAGCTTGAAGGGAACACAAAGTTTCTTTTCAGTTGCCAAATCCACTCCATACATATATATGGGGAGGTACAAGCTCCAACTCGGTTTTACAGTGAAAACGGCAGGCACTTCAAACCGGCACTAGGAAACAGACTGAGAAACCAGCGTAAGTGTTTCTCCTGCAACCCGTTCCCTTTGTGCTGGATGAACCAACGTCTCTCCACATGCTCAGTTCTGAGAGATAAGTGTGTGTGAAAGCCGTCCTTCACCTAGCTTGAAGGGAACACAAAGTTTCTTTTCAGTTGCCAAATCCACTCCATACATATATATGGGGAGGTACAAGCTCCAACTCGGCCTTACAGTGAAAACGGCAGGCACTTCAAACCGGCACTAGGAAACAGACTGAGAAACCAGAGTAAGTGTTTCTCCTGCAACCCGTTCCCTTTGTGCTGGATGAACGAACGTCTCTCCACATGCTCAGTTCTGAGAGATAAGTGTGTGTGAAAGCCGTCCTTCACCTAGCTTGAAGGGAACACACAGTTTCTTTTAAGATGCCAAATCCACTCCATACATATATATGGGGAGGTACAATCTCCAACTCGGTTTTACAGTGAAAACGGCAGGCACTTCAAACCGGCACTAGGGAACAGACTGAGAAACCAGAGTAAGTGTTTCTCCTGCAACCCGTTCCCTTTGTGCTGGATGAACGAACGTCTCTCCACATGCTCAGTTCTGAGAGATAAGTGTGTGTGAAAGCCGTCCTTAACCTAGCTTGAAGGGAACACAAAGTTTCTTTTCAGTTGCCAAATCCACTCCATACATATATAGGGGAGGTACAAGCTCCAACTCGGTTTTACACTGAAAACGGCAGGCACTTAAAACCGGCACTAGGAAACAGACTGAGAAACCAGAGTAAGTGTTTCTCCTGCAAACCGTTCCCTTTGTGCTGGATGAACGATCGTCTCTCCACATGCTCAGTTCTGAGAGATAAGTGTGTGTGAAAGCCGTCCTGCACCTAGTTTGAAGGGAACACAAAGTTTCTTTTCAGTTTCCAACTCCACTCCATACATATATATGGGGAGGTACAAGCTCCAACTCGGTTTTACAGTGAAAACGGCAGGCACTTCAAACCGGCACTAGGGAACAGACTGAGAAACCAGAGTAAGTGTTTCTCCTGCAACACGTGACCATTGTGCTGGATGAACGAACGTCTCTCCACGTGCTCAGTTCTGAGAGATAAGTGTGTGTGAAAACCGTCCTGCACCTAGCTTGAAAGGAACACGAAGTTTCTTTTCAGTTGCCAACTCCACTCCATACATATATATGGGGAGGTACACGCACCAACTCGGTTTTACAGTGAAAACGGCAGGCACTTCAAACCGGCACTAGGGAACAGACTGAGAAACCAGAGTAAGTGTTTCACCTGCAACCCGTTCCCTTTGTGCTGGATGAACGTACGTCTCTCCACATGCTCAGATCTGAGAGATAACTGTGTGTGAAAGCCGTCCTGCACCTAGCTTGAAGGGAACACAAAGTTTCTTTTCAGTTGCCAAATCCACTGCATACATATGTATGGGGAGGTACAAGCTCCAACTCGGTTTTACAGTGAAAACGGCAGGCACTTCAAACCGGCACTAGGAAACAGACTGAGAAACCAGAGTAAGTGTTTCTCCTGCAACCCGTTCCCTTTGTGCTGGATGAACGAACGTCTCCCCACATGCTCAGTTCTGAGAGATAAGTGTGTGTGAAATCCGTCCATCACCTAGCTTGAAGGGAACACAAAGTTTCTTTTCAGTTGCCAACTCCACTCCATACATATATATGGGGAGGTACAAGCTCCAACTCGGTTTTACAGTGAAAACGGCAGGCACTTCATACCGGCACTAGGGAACAGACTGAGAAACCAGAGTAAGTGTTTCTCCTGCAAACCGTTCCCTTAGTGCTGGATGAACGAACGTCTCTCCACATGCTCAGTTCTGAGAGATATGTGTGTGTGAAATCCGTCCATCACCTAGTTTGAAGGGAACACAAAGTTTCTTTTCAGTTGCCAACTCCAATCCATACTTATATATGGGGAGGTACAAGCTCCAACTCGGTTTTACACTGAAAACGGCAGGCACTTCAAACCGGCACTAGGAAACAGACTGAGAAACCAGAGTAAATGTTTCTCCTGCAACACGTGACTTTTGTGCTGGATGAACGAACGTCTCTCCACATGCTCAGTTCTGAGAGATAAGTGTGTGTGAAAGCCGTCCTTCACCTAGCTTGAAGGGAACACGAAGTTTCTATTCAGTTGCCAAATTCACTCCATACATATATATGGGGAGGTACAAGCTCCAACTCGGTTTTACAGTGAAAACGGCAGGCACTTCAAACCGGCACTAGGAAAATGACTGAGAAACCTGAGTAAGTGTTTCTCCTGCAACCCGTTCCCTTTGTGCTGGATGAACGAACGTCTCTCCACATGCTCAGTTCTGAGAGATAAGTGTGTGTGAAATCCGTCCATCACCTAGCTTGAAGGGAACACAAAGTTTCTTTTCAGTTGCCATCTTCACTCCATACATATATATGGGGAGGTACAATCTCCAACTCGGTTTTACAATGAAAACGGCAGGCACTTCAAACCGGCACTAGGGAACAGAATGAGAAACCAGAGTAAGTGTTTCTCCTGCAACCCATTCCCTTTGTGCTGGATGAACGAACGTCTCTCCACATGCTCAGTTCTGAGAGATAAGTGTGTGTGAAAGCCGTCCTTCACCTAGCTTGAAGGGAACACAAAGTTTCTTTTCAGTTGCCAAATCCACTCCATACATATATATGGGGAGGTACAAGCTCCAACTCGGTTTTACAGTGAAATCGGCAGGCACTTCAAACAGGAACTAGGAAACAGACTGAGAAACCAGAGTAAGTGTTTCTCCTGCAACCCGTTACATTTGTGCAGGATGAACGAACGTCTCTCCACATGCTCAGTTCTGAGAGATAATTGTTTGTGAAAGCCGTCCTTCACCTAGCTTGAAAGGAACACAAAGTTTCTTTTCAGTTGCCAACTCCACTCCATACATATATATGGGGAGGTACAAGCTCCAACTCGGTTTTACAGGGAAAACGGCAGGCACTTCAAACAGGCACTAGGAAACAGATTGAGAAACCAGAGTAATTGTTTCTCCTGCAACCCGTTCCCTTTGTGCTGGATGAACGAACGTCTCACCACATGCTCAGTTCTGAGAGATAAGTGTGTGTGAAAGCCGTCCATCACCTAGCTTGAAGGGAACACAAAGTTTCTTTTCAGTTGCCAAATCCACTCCATATATATATGGGGAGGTACAAGCTCCAACACGGTTTTACAGTGAAAACGGCAGGCACTTCAAACCGGCACTAGGGAACAGACTGTGAAACCAGAGTAAGTGTTTCTCCTGCAACCCGTTCCCTTTGTGCTGGATGAACGAACGTCTCTCCACATGCTCAGTTCTGAGAGATAAGTGTGTGTGAAAGCCGTCCTGCACCTAGCTTGAAGGGAACACAAAGTTTCTTTTCAGTTGCCAACTCCACTCCATACATATATATGGGGATGTACAAGCTCCAACTCGGTTTTACAGTGAAAACGGCAGGCACTTCAAACCGGCACTAGGGAACAGACTGAGAAACCAGAGTAAGTGTTTCTCCTGCAACCCGTTCCCTTTGTGCTGGATGAACGAACGTCTCTCCACATACTCAGTTCTGAGAGATAAGTGTGTGTGAAAGCCGTCCTTCACCTAGCTTGAAGGGAACACAAAGTTTCTTTTCAGTTGCCAACTGCATTCCGTACATATATATGGGGAGTTACAAGCTCCAACTCGGTTTTACAGTGAAAACGGCAGGCACTTCAAACCGGCACTAGGGAACAGACTGAGAAACCAGAGTAAGTGTTTCTCCTGCAACCCGTTCCCTTTGTGCTGGATGAACGAACGTCTCTCCACATGCTCAGTTCTGAGAGATAAGTGTGTGTGAAAGCCGTCCTTCACCTAGCTTGAAGGGAACACAAAGTTTCTTTTCAGTTGCCAAATCCACTCCATACATATATATGGGGAGGTACAATCTCCAACTCGGTCTTACAGTGAAAACGGCAGGCACTTCAAACGGCACTAGGAAACAGACTGAGAAACCAGAGTAAGTGTTTCTCCTGCAACCCGTTCCCTTTGTGCTGGATGAACGAACGTCTCTCCACATGCTCAGTTCTGAGAGATAAGTGTGTGTGAAAGCCGTCCTTCACCTAGCTTGAAGGGAACACACAGTTTCTTTTAAGATGCCAAATCCACTCCATACATATATATGGGGAGGTACAATCTCCAACTCGGTTTTACAGTGAAAACGGCAGGCACTTCAAACCGGCACTAGGGAACAGACTGAGAAACCAGAGTAAGTGTTTCTCCTGCAACCCGTTCCCTTTGTGCTGGATGAACGAACGTCTCTCCACATGCTCAGTTCTGAGAGATAAGTGTGTGTGAAAGCCGTCCTTAACCTAGCTTGAAGGGAACACAAAGTTTCTTTTCAGTTGCCAAATCCACTCCATACATATATATGGGGAGGTACAAGCTCCAACTCGGTTTTACAATGAAAACGGCAGGCACTTCATACCGGCACTAGGGAACAGACTGAGAAACCAGAGTAAGTGTTTCTCCTGCAAACCGTTCCCTTAGTGCTGGATGAACGAACGTCTCTCCACATGCTCAGTTCTGAGAGATAAGTGTGTGTGAAAGCCGTCCTGCACATAGCTTGAAGGGAACACAAAGTTTCTTTTCAGTTGCCAACTCCACTCCATACATATATATGGGGAGGTACAAGCTCCAACTGGGTTTTACAGTGAAAACGGCAGGCACTTAAAACCGGCACTAGGAAACAGACTGAGAAACCAGAGTAAGTGTTTCTGCTGCAACACGTGACCTTTGTGCTGGATGAACGAACGTCTCTCCACATGCTCAGTTCTGAGGGATAAGTGTGTGTGAAAGCCTTCCTTCACCTAGTTTGAAAGGAACACGAAGTTTCTTTTCAGTTGCCAACTCCACTCCATACATATATATGGGGAGGTACAAGCTCCAACTCGGTTTTACAGTGAAATCGGCAGGCACTTCAAACAGGCACTAGGAAACAGACTGAGAAACCAGAGTAAGTGTTTCTCCTGCAACCCGTTCCCTTTGTGCTGGATGAACGAAAGTCTCTCCACATGCTCAGATCTGAGAGATAAGTGTGTGTGAAAGCCGGCCTGCACCTAGCTAGAAGGGAACACAAAGTTTCTTTTCAGTTGCCAACTCCACTGCATACATATATATGGGGAGGTACAAGCTCCAACTCGGTTTTACAGTGAAAAAGGCAGGCACTTCAAACCGGCACTAGGAAACAGACTGAGAAACCAGAGTAAGTGTTTCTCCTGCAACCCGTTCCCTTTGTGCTGGATGAACGAACGTCTCTCCACATGCTCAGTTCTGAGAGATAAGTGTGTGTGAAATCCGTCCATCACCTAGATTGAAGGGAACACAAAGTTTCTTTTCAGTTGCCAACTCCACTCCATACATATATATGGGGAGGTACAAGCTCCAACTCGGTTTTACAGTGAAAACGGCAGGCACTTCAAACCGGCACTAGGGAACAGACTGAGAAACCAGAGTAAGTGTTTCCCCTGCAACCCGTTCCCTTAGTGCTGGATGAACGAACGTCTCTCCACATGCTCAGTTCTGAGAGATAAGTGTGTGTGAAAGCCGTCCTGCACCTAGCTTGAAGGGAACACAAAGTTTCTTTTCAGTTACCAACTCCACTCCATACATATATATGGGGAGGTACAAGCTCCAACTGGGTTTTACAGTGAAAACGGCAGGCACTTAAAACCGGCACTAGGAAACAGACTGAGAAACCAGAGTAAGTGTTTCTGCTGCAACACGTGACCTTTGTGCTGGATGAACGAACGTCTCTCCACATGCTCAGTTCTGAGGGATAAGTGTGTGTGAAAGCCTTCCTTCACCTAGTTTGAAAGGAACACGAAGTTTCTTTTCAGTTGCCAACTCCACTCCATACATATATATGGGGAGGTACAAGCTCCAACTCGGATTTACAGTGAAATCGGCAGGCACTTCAAACAGGCACTAGGAAACAGACTGAGAAACCAGAGTAAGTGTTTCTCCTGCAACCCGTTCCCTTTGTGCTGGATGAACGAAAGTCTCTCCACATGCTCAGATCTGAGAGATAAGTGTGTGTGAAAGCCGGCCTGCACCTAGCTAGAAGGGAACACAAAGTTTCTTTTCAGTTGCCAACTCCGCTCCATACATATATATGGGGAGGTACAAGCTCCAACTCGGTTTTACAGTGAAAACGGCAGGCACTTAAAACCGGCACTAGGAAACAGACTGAGAAACCAGAGTAAGTGTTTCTGCTGCAACACGTGACCTTTGTGCTGGATGAACGAACGTCTCTCCAGATGCTCAGTTCTGAGGGATAAGTGTGTGTGAAAGCCTTCCTTCACCTAGTTTGAAAGGAACACGAAGTTTCTTTTCAGTTGCCAACTCCACTCCATACATATATATGGGGAGGTACAAGCTCCAACTCGGTTTTACAGTGAAATCGGCAGGCACTTCAAACAGGCACTAGGAAACAGACTGAGAAACCAGAGTAAGTGTTTCTCCTGCAACCCGTTCCCTTTGTGCTGGATGAACGAAAGTCTCTCCACATGCTCAGATCTGAGAGATAAGTGTGTGTGAAAGCCGGCCTGCACCTAGCTAGAAGGGAACACAAAGTTTCTTTTCAGTTGCCAACTCCGCTCCATACATATATATGGGGAGGTACAAGTTCCAACTCGGTTTTACAGTGAAAACGGCAGGCACTTAAAACCGGCACTAGGAAACAGACTGAGAAACCAGAGTAAGTGTTTCTGCTGCAACACGTGACCTTTGTGCTGGATGAACGAACGTCTCTCCACATGCTCAGTTCTGAGGGATAAGTGTGTGTGAAAGCCTTCCTTTACCTAGTTTGAAAGGAACACGAAGTTTCTTTTCAGTTGCCAACTCCACTCCATACATATATATGGGGAGGTACAAGCTCCAACTCGGTTTTACAGTGAAATCGGCAGGCACTTCAAACAGGCACTAGGAAACAGACTGAGAAACCAGAGTAAGTGTTTCTCCTGCAACCCGTTCCCTTTGTGCTGGATGAACGAAAGTCTCTCCACATGCTCAGATCTGAGAGATAAGTGTGTGTGAAAGCCGGCCTGCACCTAGCTAGAAGGGAACACAAAGTTTCTTTTCAGTTGCCAACTCCGCTCCATACATATATATGGGGAGGTACAAGCTCCAACTCGGTTTTACAGTGAAAACGGCAGGCACTTCAAAACGGCACTAGGGAACAGACTGAGAAACCAGAGTAAGTGTTTCTCCTGCAACCCATTCCCTTTGTGCTGGATGAACGAACGTCTCTCCACATGCTAACTTCTGAGAGATAAGTGTGTGTGAAAGCCGTCCTTCACCTAGCTTGAAGGGAACACAAAGTTTCTTTTCAGTTGCCAACTCCACGCCATACATATATATGGGGAGGTACAAGCTCCAACTCGGTTTTACAGTGAAAACGGCAGGCACTTCAAACCGGCACTAGGGAACAGACTGAGAAACCAGAGTAAGTGTTTCTCCTGCAACCCGTTCCCTTAGTGCTGGATGAACGAACGTCTCTCCACATGCTCAGTTCTGAGAAATAAGTGTGTGTGAAAGCCGTCCTGCACCTAGCTTGAAGGGAACACGAAGTTTTTTTTCAGTTGCCAACTCCACTCCATACATATATATGGGGAGGTACAAGCTCCAACTCGGTTTTACAGTGAAAAAGGCAGGCACTTCAAACCGGCACTAGGGAACATACTGAGAAACCAGAGTAAGTGTTTCTCCTGCAACCCGTTCCCTTAGTGCTGGATGAACGAACGTCTCACCACATGCTCAGTTCTGAGAGATAAGTGTGTGTGAAAGCCGTCCTGCACCTAGCTTGAGGGGAACACAAAGTTTCTTTTCAGTTTCCAACTCCACTCCATACATATATATGGGGAGGTACAAGCTCCAACTCGGTTTTACAGTGAAAACGGCAGGCACTTCAAACCGGCACTAGGAAACAGACTGAGAAACCAGAGTAAGTGTTTCTCCTGCAACACGTGACCATTGTGCTGGATGAACGAACGTCTCTCCACGTGCTCAGTTCTGAGAGATATGTGTGTGTGAAAACCGTCCTGCACCTAGCTTGAAAGGAACACGAAGTTTCTTTTCAGTTGCCAACACCACTCCATACATATATATGGGGAGGTACACGCACCAACTCGGTTTTACAGTGAAAACGGCAGGCACTTCAAACCGGCACTAGGGAACAGACTGAGAAACCAGAGTAAGTGTTTCACCTGCAACCCGTTCCCTTTGTGCTGGATGAACGAACGTCTCTCCACATGCTCAGTTCTGAGAGATAACTGTGTGTGAAAGCCGTCCTGCACCTAGCTTGAAGGGAACACAAAGTTTCTTTTCAGTTGCCAACTCCACTGCATACATATATATGGGGAGGTACAAGCTCCAACTCGGTTTTACAGTGAAAAAGCAGGCACTTCAAACCGGCACTAGGAAACAGACTGAGAAACCAGAGTAAGTGTTTCTCCTGCAACCCGTTCCCTTTGTGCTGGATGAACGAACGTCTCTCCACATGCTCAGTTCTGAGAGATAAGTGTGTGTGAAATCCGTCCATCACCTAGATTGAAGGGAACACAAAGTTTCTTTTCAGTTGCCAACTCCACTCCATACATATATATGGGGAGGTACAAGCTCCAACTCGGTTTTACAGTGAAAACGGCAGGCACTTCAAACCGGCACTAGGGAACAGACTGAGAAACCAGAGTAAGTGTTTCCCCTGCAACCCGTTCCCTTAGTGCTGGATGAACGAACGTCTCTCCACATGCTCAGTTCTGAGAGATAAGTGTGTGTGAAAGCCGTCCTGCACCTAGCTTGAAGGGAACACAAAGTTTCTTTTCAGTTACCAACTCCACTCCATACATATATATGGGGAGGTACAAGCTCCAACTGGGTTTTACAGTGAAAACGGCAGGCACTTAAAACCGGCACTAGGAAACAGACTGAGAAACCAGAGTAAGTGTTTCTGCTGCAACACGTGACCTTTGTGCTGGATGAACGAACGTCTCTCCACATGCTCAGTTCTGAGGGATAAGTGTGTGTGAAAGCCTTCCTTCACCTAGTTTGAAAGGAACACGAAGTTTCTTTTCAGTTGCCAACTCCACTCCATACATATATATGGGGAGGTACAAGCTCCAACTCGGATTTACAGTGAAATCGGCAGGCACTTCAAACAGGCACTAGGAAACAGACTGAGAAACCAGAGTAAGTGTTTCTCCTGCAACCCGTTCCCTTTGTGCTGGATGAACGAAAGTCTCTCCACATGCTCAGATCTGAGAGATAAGTGTGTGTGAAAGCCGGCCTGCACCTAGCTAGAAGGGAACACAAAGTTTCTTTTCAGTTGCCAACTCCGCTCCATACATATATATGGGGAGGTACAAGCTCCAACTCGGTTTTACAGTGAAAACGGCAGGCACTTCAAAACGGCACTAGGGAACAGACTGAGAAACCAGAGTAAGTGTTTCTCCTGCAACCCATTCCCTTTGTGCTGGATGAACGAACGTCTCTCCACATGCTAACTTCTGAGAGATAAGTGTGTGTGAAAGCCGTCCTTCACCTAGCTTGAAGGGAACACAAAGTTTCTTTTCAGTTGCCAACTCCACGCCATACATATATATGGGGAGGTACAAGCTCCAACTCGGTTTTACAGTGAAAACGGCAGGCACTTCAAACCGGCACTAGGGAACAGACTGAGAAACCAGAGTAAGTGTTTCTCCTGCAACCCGTTCCCTTAGTGCTGGATGAACGAACGTCTCTCCACATGCTCAGTTCTGAGAGATAAGTGTGTGTGAAAGCCGTCCTGCACCTAGCTTGAAGGGAACACGAAGTTTCTTTTCAGTTGCCAACTCCACTCCATACATATATATGGGGAGGTACAAGCTCCAACTCGGTTTTACAGTGAAAAAGGCAGGCACTTCAAACCGGCACTAGGGAACAGACTGAGAAACCAGAGTAAGTGTTTCTCCTGCAACCCGTTCCCTTAGTGCTGGATGAACGAACGTCTCACCACATGCTCAGTTCTGAGAGATAAGTGTGTGTGAAAGCCGTCCTGCACCTAGCTTGAAGGGAACACAAAGTTTCTTTTCAGTTGCCAACTCCACTCCATACATATATATGGGGAGGTACAAGCTCCAACTCGGTTTTACAGTGAAAACGGCAGGCACTTCAAACCGGCACTAGGAAACAGACTGAGAAACCAGAGTAAGTGTTTCTCCTGCAACACGTGACCATTGTGCTGGATGAACGAACGTCTCTCCACGTGCTCAGTTCTGAGAGATAAGTGTGTGTGAAAACCGTCCTGCACCTAGCTTGAAAGGAACACGAAGTTTCTTTTCAGTTGCCAACACCACTCCATACATATATATGGGGAGGTACACGCACCAACTCGGTTTTACAGTGAAAACGGCAGGCACTTCAAACCGGCACTAGGGAACAGACTGAGAAACCAGAGTAAGTGTTTCACCTGCAACCCGTTCCCTTTGTGCTGGATGAACGAACGTCTCTCCACATGCTCAGTTCTGAGAGATAACTGTGTGTGAAAGCCGTCCTGCACCTAGCTTGAAGGGAACACAAAGTTTCTTTTCAGTTGCCAACTCCACTGCATACATATATATGGGGAGGTACAAGCTCCAACTCGGTTTTACAGTGAAAAAGGCAGGCACTTCAAACCGGCACTAGGAAACAGACTGAGAAACCAGAGTAAGTGTTTCTCCTGCAACCCGTTCCCTTTGTGCTGGATGAACGAACGTCTCTCCACATGCTCAGTTCTGAGAGATAAGTGTGTGTGAAATCCGTCCATCACCTAGATTGAAGGGAACACAAAGTTTCTTTTCAGTTGCCAACTCCACTCCATACATATATATGGGGAGGTACAAGCTCCAACTCGGTTTTACAGTGAAAACGGCAGGCACTTCAAACCGGCACTAGGGAACAGACTGAGAAACCAGAGTAAGTGTTTCTCCTGCAACCCGTTCCCTTAGTGCTGGATGAACGAACGTCTCTCCACATGCTCAGTTCTGAGAGATAAGTGTGTGTGAAAGCCGTCCTGCACCTAGCTTGAAGGGAACACAATGTTTTTTTTCAGTTGCCAACTCCACTCCATACATATATATGGGGAGGTACAAGCTCCAACTGGGTTTTACAGTGAAAACGGCAGGCACTTAAAACCGGCACTAGGAAACAGACTGAGAAACCAGAGTAAGTGTTTCTCCTGCAACAAGTGACCTTTGTGCTGGATGAACGAACGTCTCTCCACATGCTCAGTTCTGAGAGATAAGTGTGTGTGAAAGCCTTCCTTCACCTAGTTTGAAAGGAACACGAAGTTTCTTTTCAGTGGCCAACTCCACTCCATACATCTATATGGGGAGGTACAAGCTCCAACTCGGTTTTACAGTGATATCGGCAGGCACTTCAAACAGGCACTAGGAAACAGACTGAGAAACCAGAGTAAGTGTTTCTCCTGCAACCCGTTCCCTTTGTGCTGGATGAACGAACGTCTCTCCACATGCTCAGTTCTGAGAGATAAGTGTTTGTGAAAGCCGTCCTTCACCTAGCTTGAAGGGAACACAAAGTTTCTTTTCAGTTGCCAAATCCACTCCATACATATATATGGGGAGGTACAAGCTCCAACTCGGTTTTTCAGTGAAAAAGGCAGGCACTTCAAACCGGCACTAGGAAACAGACTGAGAAACCAGAGTAAGTGTTTCTCCTGCAACCCGTTCCCTTTGTGCTGGATGAACGAAAGTCTCTCCACATGCTCAGTTCTGAGAGATAAGTGTGTGTGAAAGCCGGCCTGCACATAGCTAGAAGGGAACACAAAAATTCATTTCAGTTGCCAACTCCGCTCCATACATATATATGGGGAGGTACAAGCTCCAACTCGGTTTTACAGTGAAAACGGCAGGCACTTCAAACCGGCACTAGGGAACAGACTGAGAAACCAGAGTAAGTGTTTCTCCTGCAACCCGTTCCCTTTGTGCTGGATGAACGAACGTCTCTCCACATGCTCAGTTCTGAGAGATAAGTGTGTGTGAAAGCCGTCCTTCACCTAGCTTGAAGGGAACACAAAGTTTCTTTTCAGTTGCCAAATCCACTCCATACATATATATGGGGAGGTACAATCTCCAACTCGGTCTTACAGTGAAAACGGCAGGCACTTCAAACGGCACTAGGAAACAGACTGAGAAACCAGAGTAAGTGTTTCTCCTGCAACCCGTTCCCTTTGTGCTGGATGAACGAACGTCTCTCCACATGCTCAGTTCTGAGAGATAAGTGTGTGTGAAAGCCGTCCTTCACCTAGCTTGAAGGGAACACACAGTTTCTTTTAAGATGCCAAATCCACTCCATACATATATATGGGGAGGTACAATCTCCAACTCGGTTTTACAGTGAAAACGGCAGGCACTTCAAACCGGCACTAGGGAACAGACTGAGAAACCAGAGTAAGTGTTTCTCCTGCAAACCGTTCCCTTTGTGCTGGATGAACGAACGTCTCTCCACATGCTCAGTTCTGAGAGATAAGTGTGTGTGAAAGCCGTCCTTAACCTAGCTTGAAGGGAACACAAAGTTTCTTTTCAGTTGCCAAATCCACTCCATACATATATATGGGGAGGTACAAGCTCCAACTCGGTTTTACAATGAAAACGGCAGGCACTTCATACCGGCACTAGGGAACAGACTGAGAAACCAGAGTAAGTGTTTCTCCTGCAAACCGTTCCCTTAGTGCTGGATGAACGAACGTCTCTCCACATGCTCAGTTCTGAGAGATAAGTGTGTGTGAAAGCCGTCCTGCACATAGCTTGAAGGGAACACAAAGTTTCTTTTCAGTTGCCAACTCCACTCCATACATATATATGGGGAGGTACAAGCTCCAACTGGGTTTTACTGTGAAAACGGCAGGCACTTAAAACCGGCACTAGGAAACAGACTGAGAAACCAGAGTAAGTGTTTCTGCTGCAACACGTGACCTTTGTGCTGGATGAACGAACGTCTCTCCACATGCTCAGTTCTGAGGGATAAGTGTGTGTGAAAGCCTTCCTTCACCTAGTTTGAAAGGAACACGAAGTTTCTTTTCAGTTGCCAACTCCACTCCATACATATATATGGGGAGGTACAAGCTCCAACTCGGTTTTACAGTGAAATCGGCAGGCACTTCAAACAGGCACTAGGAAAAAGACTGAGAAACCAGAGTAAGTGTTTCTCCTGCAACCCGTTCCCTTTGTGCTGGATGAACGAAAGTCTCTCCACATGCTCAGATCTGAGAGATAAGTGTGTGTGAAAGCCGGCCTGCACCTAGCTAGAAGGGAACACAAAGTTTCTTTTCAGTTGCCAACTCCGCTCCATACATATATATGGGGAGGTACAAGCTCCAACTCGGTTTTACAGTGAAAACGGCAGGCACTTCAAAACGGCACTAGGGAACAGACTGAGAAACCAGAGTAAGTGTTTCTCCTGCAACCCATTCCCTTTGTGCTGGATGAACGAACGTCTCTCCACATGCTAACTTCTGAGAGATAAGTGTGTGTGAAAGCCGTCCTTCACCTAGCTTGAAGGGAACACAAAGTTTCTTTTCAGTTGCCAACTCCACGCCATACATATATATGGGGAGGTACAAGCTCCAACTCGGTTTTACAGTGAAAACGGCAGGCACTTCAAACCGGCACTAGGGAACAGACTGAGAAACCAGAGTAAGTGTTTCTCCTGCAACCCGTTCCCTTAGTGCTGGATGAACGAACGTCTCTCCACATGCTCAGTTCTGAGAAATAAGTGTGTGTGAAAGCCGTCCTGCACCTAGCTTGAAGGGAACACACAGTTTCTTTTCAGTTGCCAACTCCACTCCATACATATATATGGGGAGGTACAAGCTCCAACTCGGTTTTACAGTGAAAAAGGCAGGCACTTCAAACCGGCACTAGGGAACAGACTGAGAAACCAGAGTAAGTGTTTCTCCTGCAACCCGTTCCCTTAGTGCTGGATGAACGAACGTCTCACCACATGCTCAGTTCTGAGAGATAAGTGTGTGTGAAAGCCGTCCTGCACCTAGCTTGAAGGGAACACAAAGTTTCTTTTCAGTTTCCAACTCCACTCCATACATATATATGGGGAGGTACAAGCTCCAACTCGGTTTTACAGTGAAAACGGCAGGCACTTCAAACCGGCTCTAGGAAACAGAATGAGAAATCAGAGTAAGTGTTTCTCCTGCAACACGTGACCATTGTGCTGGATGAACGAACGTCTCTCCACGTGCTCAGTTCTGAGAGATAAGTGTGTGTGAAAACCGTCCTGCACCTAGCTTGAAAGGAACACGAAGTTTCTTTTCAGTTGCCAACACCACTCCATACATATATATGGGGAGGTACACGCACCAACTCGGTTTTACAGTGAAAACGGCAGGCACTTCAAACCGGCACTAGGGAACAGACTGAGAAACCAGAGTAAGTGTTTCACCTGCAACCCGTTCCCTTTGTGCTGGATGAACGAACGTCTCTCCACATGCTCAGTTCTGAGAGATAACTGTGTGTGAAAGCCGTCCTGCACCTAGCTTGAAGGGAACACAAAGTTTCTTTTCAGTTGCCAACTCCACTGCATACATATATATGGGGAGGTACAAGCTCCAACTCGGTTTTACAGTGAAAAAGGCAGGCACTTCAAACCGGCACTAGGAAACAGACTGAGAAACCAGAGTAAGTGTTTCTCCTGCAACCCGTTCCCTTTGTGCTGGATGAACGAACGTCTCTCCACATGCTCAGTTCTGAGAGATAAGTGTGTGTGAAATCCGTCCATCACCTAGATTGAAGGGAACACAAAGTTTCTTTTCAGTTGCCAACTCCACTCCATACATATATATGGGGAGGTACAAGCTCCAACTCGGTTTTACAGTGAAAACGGCAGGCACTTCAAACCGGCACTAGGGAACAGACTGAGAAACCAGAGTAAGTGTTTCCCCTGCAACCCGTTCCCTTAGTGCTGGATGAACGAACGTCTCTCCACATGCTCAGTTCTGAGAGATAAGTGTGTGTGAAAGCCGTCCTTCACCTAGCTTGAAGGGAACACAAAGTTTCTTTTCAGTTACCAACTCCACTCCATACATATATATGGGGAGGTACAAGCTCCAACTGGGTTTTACAGTGAAAACGGCAGGCACTTAAAACCGGCACTAGGAAACAGACTGAGAAACCAGAGTAAGTGTTTCTGCTGCAACACGTGACCTTTGTGCTGGATGAACGAACGTCTCTCCACATGCTCAGTTCTGAGGGATAAGTGTGTGTGAAAGCCTTCCTTCACCTAGTTTGAAAGGAACACGAAGTTTCTTTTCAGTTGCCAACTCCACTCCATACATATATATGGGGAGGTACAAGCTCCAACTCGGATTTACAGTGAAATCGGCAGGCACTTCAAACAGGCACTAGGAAACAGACTGAGAAACCAGAGTAAGTGTTTCTCCTGCAACCCGTTCCCTTTGTGCTGGATGAACGAAAGTCTCTCCACATGCTCAGATCTGAGAGATAAGTGTGTGTGAAAGCCGGCCTGCACCTAGCTAGAAGGGAACACAAAGTTTCTTTTCAGTTGCCAACTCCGCTCCATACATATATATGGGGAGGTACAAGCTCCAACTCGGTTTTACAGTGAAAACGGCAGGCACTTCAAAACGGCACTAGGGAACAGACTGAGAAACCAGAGTAAGTGTTTCTCCTGCAACCCATTCCCTTTGTGCTGGATGAACGAACGTCTCTCCACATGCTAACTTCTGAGAGATAAGTGTGTGTGAAAGCCGTCCTTCACCTAGCTTGAAGGGAACACAAAGTTTCTTTTCAGTTGCCAACTCCACGCCATACATATATATGGGCAGGTACAAGCTCCAACTCGGTTTTACAGTGAAAACGGCAGGCACTTCAAACCGGCACTAGGGAACAGACTGAGAAACCAGAGTAAGTGTTTCTCCTGCAACCCGTTCCCTTAGTGCTGGATGAACGAACGTCTCTCCACATGCTCAGTTCTGAGAGATAAGTGTGTGTGAAAGCCGTCCTGCACCTACCTTGAAGGGAACACGAAGTTTCTTTTCAGTTGCCAACTCCACTCCATACATATATATGGGGAGGTACAAGCTCCAACTCGGTTTTACAGTGAAAAAGGCAGGCACTTCAAACCGGCACTAGGGAACAGACTGAGAAACCAGAGTAAGTGTTTCTCCTGCAACCCGTTCCCTTAGTGCTGGATGAACGAACGTCTCACCACATGCTCAGTTCTGAGAGATAAGTGTGTGTGAAAGCCGTCCTGCACCTAGCTTGAAGGGAACACAAAGTTTCTTTTCAGTTTCCAACTCCACTCCATACATATATATGGGGAGGTACAAGCTCCAACTCGGTTTTACAGTGAAAACGGCAGGCACTTCAAACCGGCACTAGGAAACAGACTGAGAAACCAGAGTAAGTGTTTCTCCTGCAACACGTGACCATTGTGCTGGATGAACGAACGTCTCTCCACGTGCTCAGTTCTGAGAGATAAGTGTGTGTGAAAACCGTCCTGCACCTAGCTTGAAAGGAACACGAAGTTTCTTTTCAGTTGCCAACACCACTCCATACATATATATGGGGAGGTACACGCACCAACTCGGTTTTACAGTGAAAACGGCAGGCACTTCAAACCGGCACTAGGGAACAGACTGAGAAACCAGAGTAAGTGTTTCACCTGCAACCCGTTCCCTTTGTGCTGGATGAACGAACGTCTCTCCACATGCTCAGTTCTGAGAGATAACTGTGTGTGAAAGCCGTCCTGCACCTAGCTTGAAGGGAACACAAAGTTTCTTTTCAGTTGCCAACTCCACTGCATACATATATATGGGGAGGTACAAGCTCCAACTCGGTTTTACAGTGAAAAAGGCAGGCACTTCAAACCGGCACTAGGAAACAGACTGAGAAACCAGAGTAAGTGTTTCTCCTGCAACCCGTTCCCTTTGTGCTGGATGAACGAACGTCTCTCCACATGCTCAGTTCTGAGAGATAAGTGTGTGTGAAATCCGTCCATCACCTAGATTGAAGGGAACACAAAGTTTCTTTTCAGTTGCCAACTCCACTCCATACATATATATGGGGAGGTACAAGCTCCAACTCGGTTTTACAGTGAAAACGGCAGGCACTTCAAACCGGCACTAGGGAACAGACTGAGAAACCAGAGTAAGTGTTTCTCCTGCAACCCGTTCCCTTAGTGCTGGATGAACGAACGTCTCTCCACATGCTCAGTTCTGAGAGATAAGTGTGTGTGAAAGCCGTCCTGCACCTAGCTTGAAGGGAACACAATGTTTCTTTTCAGTTGCCAACTCCACTCCATACATATATATGGGGAGGTACAAGCTCCAACTGGGTTTTACAGTGAAAACGGCAGGCACTTAAAACCGGCACTAGGAAACAGACTGAGAAACCAGAGTAAGTGTTTCTCCTGCAACAAGTGACCTTTGTGCTGGATGAACGAACGTCTCTCCACATGCTCAGTTCTGAGAGATAAGTGTGTGTGAAAGCCTTCCTTCACCTAGTTTGAAAGGAACACGAAGTTTCTTTTCAGTGGCCAACTCCACTCCATACATCTATATGGGGAGGTACAAGCTCCAACTCGGTTTTACAGTGATATCGGCAGGCACTTCAAACAGGCACTAGGAAACAGACTGAGAAACCAGAGTAAGTGTTTCTCCTGCAACCCGTTCCCTTTGTGCTGGATGAACGAACGTCTCTCCACATGCTCAGTTCTGAGAGATAAGTGTGTGTGAAAGCCGTCCTGCACCTAGCTTGAAGGGAACACAAAGTTTCTTTTCAGTTGCCAACTCCACTCCATACTTATATATGGGGAGGTACAAGCTCCAACTCGGTTTTACAGTGAAAACGGCAGGCACTTCAAACCGGCACAAGGAAAAAGACTGAGAAACCAGAGTAAGTGTTTCTCCTGCAACACGTGACCATTGTGCTGGATGAACGAACGTCTCTCCACGTGCTCAGTTCTGAGAGATAAGTGTGTGTGAAAGCCGTCCTGCAACTAGCTTGAAAGGAACACGAAGTTTCTTTACAGTTGCCAACTCCACTCCATACATATATATGGGGAGGTACACGCACCAACTCGGTTTTACAGTGAAAACGGCAGGCACTTCAAACCGGCACTAGGAAACAGACTGAGAAACCAGAGTAAGTGTTTCTCCTGCAACCCGTTCCCTTTGTGCTGGATGAACGAACGTCTCTCCACATGCTCAGTTCTGAGAGATAAGTGTGTGTGAAATCCGTCCATCACCTAGCTTGAAGGGAACACAAAGTTTCTTTTCAGTTGCCAACTCCACTCCATACATATATATGGGGAGGTACAAGCTCCAACTCGGTTTTACAGTGAAAACGGCAGGCACTTCAAACCGGCACTAGGGAACAGACTGAGAAACCAGAGGAAGTGTTTCTCCTGCAACCCGTTCCCTTAGTGCTGGATGAACGAACGTCTCTCCACATGCTCAGATCTGAGAGATAAGTGTGTGTGAAAGCCGTCCTGCACCTAGCTTGAAGGGAACACAAAGTTTCTTTTCAGTTGCCAACTCCACTCCGTACATATATATGGGGAGGTTCAAGATCCAACTCGGTTTTACAGTGAAATCGGCAGGCACTTCAAACAGGCACTAGGAAACAGACTGAGAAACCAGAGTAAGAGTTTCTCCTGCAACCCGTTCCCTTTGTGCTGGATGAACGAACGTCTCTCCACATGCTCAGTTCTGAGAAGAAAAGTGTTTGTGAAAGCCGTCCTTCACCTAGCTTGAAGGGAACACAAAGTTTCTTTTCAGTTGCCAACTCCACTCCATACATATATATGGGGAGGTACAAGCTCCAACTCGGTTTTACAGTGAAAACGGCAGGCACTTCAAACCGGCACTAGGAAACAGACTGAGAAACCAGAGTAAGTGTTTCTCCTGCAACCCGTTCCCTTTGTGCTGGATGAACGAACGTCTCTCCACATGCTCAGTTCTGAGAGATAAGTGTGTGTGAAAGCCGTCCATCACCTAGCTTGAAGGGAACACAAAGTTTCTTTTCAGATGCCAACTTCACTCCATACATATATATGGGGAGGTACAAGCTCCAACTCGGTTTTACAGTGAAAACGGCAGGCACTTCAAACCGGCACTAGGGAACAGACTGAGAAACCAGAGTAAGTGTTTCTCCTGCAACCCGTTCCCTTTGTGCTGGATGAACGAACGTCTCTCCACATGCTCAGTTCTGAGAGATAAGTGTGTGTGAAAGCCATCCTTCACCTAGCTTGAAGGGAACACAAAGTTTCTTTTCAGTTGCCAACTCCACTCCATACATATATATGGGGAGGTACAAGCTCCAACTCGGTTTTACAGTGAAAACGGCAGGCACTTCAAACCGGCACTAGGAAACAGACAGAGAAACCAGAGTAAGAGTTTCTCTTGCAACACGTGACCATTGTGCTGGATGAACGAACGTCTCTCCACGTGCTCAGTTCTGAGAGATAAGTGTGTGTGAAAGCCGTCCTGCACCTAGCTTGAAAGGAACACGAAGTTTCTTTTAAGTTGCCAAATCCACTCCATACATATATATGGGGAGGTACAAGCTCCAAATCGGTTTTACAGTGAAAACGGCAGGCACTTCAAACCGGCACTAGGGAACAGACTGAGAAACCAGAGTAAGTGTTTCTCCTGCAACCCGTTCCCTTTGTGCTGGATGAACGAACGTCTCTCCACATGCTCAGTTCTGAGAGATAATTGTGTGTGAAAGCCGTCCATCACCTAGCTTGAAGGGAACACAAAGTTTCTTTTCAGTTGCCAACTCCACTCCATACATATATATGGGGAGGTACAAGCTCCAACTCGGTTTTACAGTGAAAACGGCAGGCACTTCAAACCGGCACTAGGAAACAGACTGAGAAATCAGAGTAACTGTTTCTCCTGCAACCCGTTCTCTTTGTGCTGGATGAACGAACGTCTCTCCACATGCTCAGTTCTGAGAGATAAGTGTGTGTGAATGCCGTCCTGCACCTAGCTTGAAGGGAACACAAAGTTTCTTTTCAGTTGCCAAATCCACTCCATACATATATATGGGGAGGTACAAGCTCCAACTCGGTTTTACAGTGAAAACGGCAGGCACTTCAAACCGGCACTAGGAAACAGACTGAGAAACCAGAGTAAGTGTTTCTCCTGCAACACGTGACCATTGTGCTGGATGAAGGAACGTCTCTCCACGTGCTCAGTTCTGAGAGATAAGTGTGTGTCAAAACCGTCCTGCACCTAGCTTGAAAGGAACACGAAGTTTCTTTTCAGTTGCCAACTCCACTCCATACATATATATGGGGAGGTACACGCACCAACTCGGTTTTACAGTGAAAACGGCAGGCACTTCAAACCGGCACTAGGGAACAGACTGATAAACCAGTGTAAGTGTTTCACCTGCAACCCGTTCCCTTTGTGCTGGATGAACGAACGTCTCTCCACATGCTCAGTTCTGAGAGATAACTATGTGTGAAAGCCGTCCTGCACCTAGCTTGAAGGGAACACAAAGTTTCTTTTCAGTTTCCAACTCCACTCCATACATATATATGGGGAGGTACAAGCTCCAACTCGGTTTTACAGTGAAAACGGCAGGCACTTCAAACCGGCACTAGGGAACAGGCTGAGAAACCAGAGTAAGTGTTTCTCCTGCAACCCGTTCCCTTAGTGCTGGATGAACGAACGTCTCTCCACATGCTCAGTTCTGAGAGATAAGTGTGTGTGAAAGCCTTCCTTCACCTAGTTTGAAAGGAACACGAAGTTTCTTTTCAGTTGCCAAATCCACTCCATACATATATATGGGGAGGTACAAGCTCCAACTCGGTTTTACAGTGAAATCGGCAGGCACTTCAAACAGGCACTAGGAAACAGACCTGGAAACCAGAGTAAGTGTTTCTCCTGCAACCCGTTCCCTTTGTGCTGGATGAACGAACGTCTCTCCACATGCTCATTTCTGAGAGATAAGTGTTTTTGAAAGCAGTCCTTCAACTAGCTTGAAGGGAACACAAAGTTTCTTTTCAGTTGCCAAATCCACTCCATACATATATATGGGGAGGTACAAGCTCCAACTCGGTTTTACAGTGAAAACGGCAGGCACTTCAAACCGGCACTAGGAAACAGACTGAGAAACCAGAGTAAGTGTTTCTCCTGCAACCCGTTCCCTTTGTGCTGGATGAACGAAAGTCTCTCCACATGCTCAGTTCTGAGAGATAAGTGTGTGTGAAAGCCGGCCTGCACCTAGCTAGAAGGGAACACAAAGTTTCTTTTCAGTTGCCAACTCCGCTCCATACATATATATGGGGAGGTACAAGCTCCAACTCGGTTTTACAGTGAAAACGGCAGGCACTTCAAACCGGCACTAGGGAACAGACTGAGAAACCAGAGTAAGTGTTTCTCCTGCAACCCATTCCCTTTGTGCTGGATGAACGAACGTCTCTCCACATGCTCAGTTCTGAAAGATAAGTGTGTGTGAAATCCGTCCATCACCTAGCTTGAAGGGAACACAAAGTTTCTTTTCAGTTGCCAACTCCACTCCATACTTATATATGGGGAGGTACAAGCTCCAACTCGGTTTTACACTGAAAACGGCAGGCACTTCAAACCGGCACTAGGAAACAGACTGAGAAACCAGAGTAAATGTTTCTCCTGCAACACGTGACTTTTGTGCTGGATGAACGAACGTCTCTCCACATGCTCAGTTCTGAGAGATAAGTGTGTGTGAACGCCTTCCTTCACCTAGCTTGAAGGGAACACAAAGTTTCTTTTCAGTTGCCAACTCCACTCCATACATATATATGGGGAGGTACAAGCTCCAACTCGGTTTTACAGGGAAAACGGCAGGCACTTCAAACCGGCACTAGGAAACAGACTGAGAAACCAGAGTAAGTGTTTCTCCTGCAACCCGTTCCCTTTGTGCTGGATGAACGAACGTCTCTCCACATGCTCAGTTCTGAGAGATAAGTGTGTGTGAAAGCCGTCCATCACCTAACTTGAAGGGAACACAAAGTTTCTTTTCAGTTGCCAAATCCACTCCATATATATATATGGGGAGGTACAAGCTCCAACACGGTTTTACAGTGAAAACGGCAGGCACTTCAAACCGGCACTAGGGAACAGACTGAGAAACCAGAGTAAGTGTTTCTCCTGCAACCCGTTCCCTTTGTGCTGGATGAACGAACGTCTCTCCACATGCTAACTTCTGAGAGATAAGTGTGTGTGAAAGCCGTCCTTCACCTAGCTTGAAGGGAACACAAAGTTTCTTTTCAGTTGCCAACTCCACTCCATACATATATATGGGGAGGTACAAGCTCCAAATCGGTTTTACAGTGAAAACGGCAGGCACTTCAAACCGGCACTAGGAAACAGACAGAGAAACCAGAGTAAGTGTTTCTCCTGCAACCCGTTCCCTTTGTGCTGGATGAACGAACGTCTCTCCACATGCTCAGTTCTGAGAGATAAGTGTGTGTGAAAGCCGTCCTGCAACTAGCTTGAAGGGAACACAAAGTTTCTTTTCAGTTGCCAACTCCACTGCATACATATATATGGGGAGGTACAAGCTCCAACTCGGTTTTACAGTGAAAAAGGCAGGCACTTCAAACCGGCACTAGGGAACAGACTGAGAAACCAGAGTAAGTGTTTCTCCTGCAACACGTGACCTTTGTGCTGGATGAACGAACGTCTCTCCACATGCTCAGTTCTGAGAGATAAGTGTGTGTGAAAGCCGTCCTGCACCTAGCTTGAAGGGAACACAAAGTTTTTTTTCAGTTGCCAACTCCATTCCATACATATATATGGGGAGGTACAAGCTCCAACTCGGTTTTACAGTGAAAACGGCAGGCACTTCAACCCGGCACTAGGAAACATACTGAGAATCCAGAGTAAGTGTTTCTCCTGCAACCCGTTCCCTTTGTGCTGGATGAACGAACGTCTCTCCACATGCTCAGTTCTGAGAGATAACTGTGTGTGAAAGCCGTCCTGCACCTAGCTTGAAGGGAACACACAGTTTCTTTTAAGATGCCAACTCCACTCCATACATATATATGGGGAAGTACAATCTCCAACTCGGTTTTACAGTGAAAACGGCAGGCACTTCAAACCGGCACTAGGGAACAGACTGAGAAACCAGAGTAAGTGTTTCTCCTGCAACCCGTTCCCTTTGTGCTGGATGAACGAACGTCTCTCCACATGCTCAGTTCTGAGAGATATGTGTGTGTGAAAGCCGTCCTTCACCTAGCTTGAAGGGAACACAAAGTTTCTTTTCAGTTGACAACTCCACTCCATACATATATATGGGGAGGTACAAGCTCCAACTCGGTTTTACAGTGAAAACGGCAGGCACTTCAAACCGGCACTAGGGAACAAACTGAGAAACCAGAGTAAGTGTTTCTCCTGCAACCCGTTCCCTTTGTGCTGGATGAACGAACGTCTCTCCACATGCTCAGTTCTGAGAGATATGTGTGTGTGAAAGCCGTCCTTCACCTAGCTTGAAGGGAACACAAAGTTTCTTTTCAGTTGCCAAATCCACTCCATACATATATATGGGGAGGTACAAGCTCCAACTCGGTTTTACAGTGAAAACGGCAGGCACTTCAAACCGGCACTAGGGAACAGACTGAGAAACCAGAGTAAGTGTTTCTCCTGCAACCCGTTCCCTTTGTGCTGGATGAACGAACGTCTCTCCACATGCTCAGTTCTGAGAGATAATTGTGTGTGAAAGCCGCCCTGCACCTAGCTTGAAGGGAACACAAAGTTTTTTTTCAGTTGCCAACTCCATTCCATACATATATATGGGGAGGTACAAGCTCCAACTCGGTTTTACAGTGAAAACGGCAGGCACTTCAACCCGGCACTAGGAAACATACTGAGAATCCAGAGTAAGTGTTTCTCCTGCAACCCGTTCCCTTTGTGCTGGATGAACGAACGTCTCTCCACATGCTCAGTTCTGAGAGATAAGTGTGTGTGAAAGCCGTCCTGCACCTAGCTTGAAGGGAACACACAGTTTCTTTTAAGATGCCAACTCCACTCCATACATATATATGGGGAGGTACAATCTCCAACTCGGTTTTACAGTGAAAACGGCAGGCACTTCAAACCGGCACTAGGGAACAGACTGAGAAACCAGAGTAAGTGTTTCTCCTGCAACCCGTTCCCTTTGTGCTGGATGAACGAACGTCTCTCCACATGCTCAGTTCTGAGAGATATGTGTGTGTGAAAGCCGTCCTTCACCTAGCTTGAAGGGAACACAAAGTTTCTTTTCAGTTGCCAAATCCACTCCATACATATATATGGGGAGGTACAAGCTCCAACTCGGTTTTACAGTGAAAACGGCAGGCACTTCAAACCGGCACTAGGGAACAGACTGAGAAACCAGAGTAAGTGTTTCTCCTGCAACCCGTTCCCTTTGTGCTGGATGAACGAACGTCTCTCCACATGCTCAGTTCTGAGAGATATGTGTGTGTGAAAGCCGTCCTTCACCTAGCTTGAAGGGAACACAAAGTTTCTTTTCAGTTGCCAAATCCACTCCATACATATATATGGGGAGGTACAAGCTCCAACTCGGTTTTACAGTGAAAACGGCAGGCACTTCAAACCGGCACTAGGGAACAGACTGAGAAACCAGAGTAAGTGTTTCTCCTGCAACCCGTTCCCTTTGTGCTGGATGAACGAACGTCTCTCCACATGCTCAGTTCTGAGAGATAAGTGTGTGTGAAAGCCGTCCTGCACCTAGCTTGAAGGGAACACTAAGTTTCTTTTCAGTTGCCAACTCCACTCCATACATATATATGGGGAGGTACAAGCTCCAACTCGGTTTTACAGTGAAAACGGCAGGCACTTCAAAACGGCAATAGGGAACATACTGAGAAACCAGAGTAAGTGTTTCTCCTGCAACCCGTTCCCTTTGTGCTGGATGAACGAACGTCTCTCCACATGCTCAGTTCTGAGAGATAAGTGTGTGTGAAAGCCGTCCTTCACCTAGCTTGAAGGGAACACAAAGTTTCTTTTCAGTTGCCAATTCCACTCCATATATATATATGGGGAGGTACAAGCTCCAACTCGGTTTTACAGTGAAAACGGCAGGCACTTCAACCCGGCACTAGGAAACAGACTGAGAAACCAGAGTAAGTGTTTCTCCTGCAACCCGTTCCCTTTGTGCTGGATGAACGAACGTCTCTCCACATGCTCAGTTCTGAGAGATAAGTGTGTGTGAAAGCCGTCCTGCACCTAGCTTGAAGGGAACACAAAGTTTCTTTTCAGTTGACAACTCCACTCCGTACATATATATGTGGAGGTACAAGCTCCAACTCGGTTTTACAGTGAAAACGGCAGGCACTTCAAACCGGCACTAGGAAAAAGACTGAGAAACCAGAGTATGTGTTTCTCCTGCAACGCGTTCCCTTTGTGCTGGATGAACGAACGTCTCTCCACATGCTCAGTTCTGAGAGATAAGTGTGTGTGAAAGCCGTCCTTCACCTAACTTGAAGGGAACACAAAGTTTCTTTTCAGTTGCCAACTCCACTCCTTACATATATATGGGGATGTACAAGCTCCAACTCGGTTTTACAGTGAAAACGGCAGGCACTTCAAACCGGCACTAGGAAACAGACTGAGAAACCAGAGTAAGTGTTTCTCCTGCAACCCGTTCCCTTTGTGCTGGATGAACGAACGTCTCTCCTCATGCTAACTTCTGAGAGATAAGTGTGTGTGAAAGCCGTCCTTCACCTAGCTTGAAGGGAACACGAAGTTTCTTTTCAGTTGCCAACTCCACTCCATGCATATATATGGGGTGGTACAAGCTCCAACTCGGTTTTACAGTGAAAACGGCAGGCACTTCAAACCGGCACTAGGAAACAGACTGAGAAACCAGGGTAAGTGTTTCTCCTGCAAACCGTTCCCATTGTGCTGGATGAACGAACGTCTCTCCACATGCTCAGTTCTGAGAGTTAAGTGTGTGTGAAAGCCGTCCTTCACCTAGCTTGAAGGGAACACAAAGTTTCTTTTCAGTTGCCAACTCCACTCCATACATATATATGGGGAGGTACAAGCTCCAACTCGGTTTTACAGTGAAAACGGCAGGCACATCAAACCGGCACTAGGAAACAGACTGAGAAACCAGAGTAAGTGTTTCTCCTGCATCCATTTCCTTTTGTGCTGGATGAACGAACGTCTCTCCACATGCTCAGTTCTGAGAGATAAGTGTGTGTGAAAGCCGTCCTGCACCTAGCTTGAAGGGAACACAAAGTTTCTTTTCAGTTGCCAACTCCACTCCATACATATATATGGGGAGGTACAAGCTCCAACTCGGTTTTACAGTGAAAACGGCAGGCACTTCAAACCGGCACTAGGAAACAGACTGAGAAACCAGAGTAAGTGTTTCTCCTGCAACCCGTTCCCTTTGTGCTGGATGAACGAACGTCTCTCCACATGCTCAGTTCTCAGAGATAAGTGTGTGTGAAAGCCGTCCTGCACCTAGCTTGAAGGGAACACAATGTGTCTTTTCAATTGCCAACTCCACTCCATACATATATATGGGGAGGTACAAGCTCCAACTCGGTTTTACAGTGAAAACGGCAGGCACTTCAACCTGGCACTAGGAAACAGACTGAGAAACCAGAGTAAGTGTTTCTCCTGCAACCTGTTCCCTTTTTGCTGGATGAAGGAACTTCTCTCCACATGCTCAGTTTAACTCTGAGAATTAAGCATGTGTAGAGACGTTCTTTCATATAGCATTAAGGGAATAGTTAGCAATAGAAACACTTACTCTGGTTTCTCAGTATTTTAACTAGTGCCGGTCTGAACTTCATGCATTTTGCACTTTTGAGCCGACTTGGAACTAGTACCTCCTCATTTATACGTATGTAGTGTATTTCCCCAATCAAATGTAACTGTGTGTTCCCTGCAAGCTAAGTGATAAATGGCTTTTGCACAGAGTCTTCTCTCAGAACTGAGCATGGGGTGAAGCGTTAGTTCATCTAGGATCAAGGGAATGGTTTGCAGTTGAACCACTTATCTGGATTCTCAGTTATGTTTCCTAGTGCCAGTTTGAAGTTCATTCAGTTTTCATGTAAAATCGACTTCTGTCTAGTACCTCCCTGTATATATGTATGTAGGTAGCCGGCACTCAAAAGAAACTGCGTTCCCTACAAGCTAAGTGATAGATGGTATTCGCTAGCATTAAACTTAGAACAGAGCATGTGGACAGGCTTTCGTTCGTCTAGTATAAAGGGAATGGTTTGCACTAGAAATAATTACTCTTGTTTCTTAGTATGTTTCCTAGTGTCGGTAAATTTGCTGCAGGTTTCACGGTGAATCAGTTGGACCTAGTACCTCTCCATATATATGAATGTATTGTAGTTTTCCACTCAAAAGAATATGTTTGTATCCAACAAGCTAGGTGACTGTCGGCTTTCACACACACTTAACTCTCAGAATTGAGCATGTGGAGTCTGGTTCGTTCATCTAGCATAAAGGGAATGGGTAGCATAAGAAACACTTACTCTGATTTCTCAGTATGTTTCCTATTGCCGGTTTGAATTTCATGCAGTTTTCACTGTAAAACTGAGTTGGAGCTTGTACCTCCCCATATATATGTATGGAGTGGAGTTGGCAACTGAAAAGAAACTTTGTGTTCCCTTCAAGCTAGGTGCAGGACGGCTTTCACACACACTTATCTCTCAGAACTGAGCATGTGGAGAGACGTTCGTTCATCCAGCACAAAGGGAACGGGTTGCAGGAGAAACCCTTACTCTGGTTTCTCAGTCTGTTTCCTAGTGCCGGTTTGAAGTGCCTGCCGTTTTCACTGTAAAACCGACTTGGAGCTAGTACCTCCCCATATATATGTATGTAATGTATTTCCCCAGTCAAAAGAAACTGTGTGTTCCCTACAAGACTACTGATAGATGATTTTGCACACAGTCAACCCTCAGAACTGAGCCTGTGGAGAGACGTTCGTTCATCTATGATGAAGGGAATTATTTGCCGTAGAATCACTTACTATGGTTTCTCAGTATATTTCCTCGTGCCGGTTTGAATTTCATGCATTTTTCACTGTAAAACAGAGTTGGAGCTAGTACCTCCCTATTTATATTTATATAGTGTTATTCCCAACTCAAAAGAAGCTGTGTGTTCCCAAAAAGCTAGGTGATTGACGGCTTTCACGCACACTTAAGTCTCAGAAAAGATCATTTTAAGATACGTTCATTCATCTAGCATAAAGGGAATGGGTTGCATTAGAATAACTTACTCTGGTTTCTCAGTTTCGTTCCTAGTGCTGGTATGAATTTCATGCAGTTTTCACTGTAAAGTCGACTTGGAAATATTACCTCCCATAAATATGTATGTATTGTTTTTCCCCACTCAAAAGAATCTGTGTGTTCCCTACATGCTAACTGATAGATGGCTTTTGAACACATTCATCTCTCAGAACTGAGCATGGAGAGAGCCGTTCATTCATCTAGGATGAGGGCAATGGGTTGCAATAGAAACACTTAATCTGGTTTCTCATTATTTTTCCTAGGTCCGGTTTGAATTTCATGCAATTTCCACTGTAAAACCATGTTGGTGGTAGTATCTCACCCTATAGATATTGTGTAGTTTCCAATAGAAAAGAAACTGTGTTTTCCCAACAAGCTAGTTGTTTGATAGCTTTCACACACATTCAACTCTCAGAATTGAACATGTGTAGAGGCTTTCGTACATGTAGCATAAATGGATTTTGTAACTTTAGAAACACTGCGATTTGTACGTATGTTTTCTAGTGCCGGTTTGAAGTTCATGCAGTTTTCAGTGTAAAACCGTGTTGGAGCTTCTACCTATCCATATATATATATGTAGTTTAGTTCCACAGTCTAAAGAAACTGTGTGTTCACAACAAGATAGGTCATTGACCGATTACATGCACATTCAACTCTCAGAATTGAGCATGTGGAGATGCGTTCGTTAATGTAGCATAAAGGGATTGAGGAGCCATAGAAACAATGTGATTTCTCAGTATGCTTCTTAGTGTCAGTTTCAAGTTCATGCACTTTTCTCTGTTAAACCGAGTTGGAGCTAGTACCTCCCCATATATATTTATGTCGTGTATTTTCCCACTGAAAAGAAACTCTGTGTTCCCAACTAGCTAGGTGATTGACGGCTTTCATACACACTCAGCTGTCAGAATTGAGCATGTGGAGAGGCGTTCGTTCATCTAGCATAAATGGAATTTGAAAGAGATTATAGTGACCTATGTTGGTATTAAAACAGTAAAGGGAGGATTAATTTAGAGCCTGTAGAGTTATGGTCAGCATACATGACAGAATTTCATTTTCAGCATAAGATTTCTTTTTTTTAAGGTTCAGAAAACTTAATTCTTTCCTGCAACTGGATATAGATAGTGAATGTTTTAAAGTCTTTGAGCAACTGCTTTAAACTAGAATTGTTACTTTGCTTTTGGTCTTTAACCTAAGGGAATATCCAGAATTCCAGTGGCAGTTCAAAAGCAAGGGCCTGAAATTTGCCTATTACTTGTTTTAAGTACAGTAAGAATAACTGTAGACTAGGGTACTGTGGCTAACTGAAGGGCTGCTTGGATATGTTATATGTAAGCTATATTTTCAAAAATTATTAATATCATGAAAATCAATCAACCTTGGTGATCTATCTGGTATAATTTAATCTTTAATAATGTCGATTTTGATAGCCCTTTTATTTATGTAACTTATGAAAATAAGTTGGCTTTATATAACTACTTTTTAAATAAATGATTAAATTTTGGGGTTTTTTAATCATTTGTTTCTTAAAAATAGGGTATTAATTACAAAATATGTATTTTCCTTCAAGTTCATACTTTTTTCCCAAAACTATCTTGACTTGTTTAGATAAGTTAACCCATAGTCTGATTTATTTTAAACACTCAGAATGTTCTTATGTATGTTGCTTTATTAGAGAGCAAGAATTTCTTATTATTTTTAATAAAATATACTTGCAGGAAACTATACTGGGATTCTTTCATTCACAGAGTCAAGCAATGATTCCTGTTTTGTTAGATCAGGTGTCTAGTCCTCTCAACTTCCAAAAGATTACATGGACAAAGTTAAAAACGCCATTAATGATCGACTAAGAAAGTTTATTGTGTTCCTTGATTAAAAGTATAAATATGGGTCAGCCTTAAATTCGGATGTAAAGCTGCTATGAATTACATGAGTCTTCTCCAAAATTCTTTTTTTAAACATTTTTTATTGATTTATAATCATTTTACAATGTTGTGTCAAATTCCAGTGTTCAGCACAATTTTTCAGTCATTCATGGACATATACACACTCATTATCACATTTTTTCTCTGTGAGTTATCATAACATTTTGTGTATATTTCCCTGCAAAATTCTTTAATTTGGGCTTTTAACCCTCCAGTAAAATACTGGTTTGAAGGAAGAAGAAAGTCGAGAATTGATTCAATCCAAATTCTATGGGAATAAACAAAGTTAAATGTTTCAGTCATTTTTTGAAGCAGAATAGATATGTTTTCTGCACCATATGATTTTAATATTATTCATCTGAACATACGGTTTAGACACCATGAGACCACAAGCCAACAAACAAGATGTCAGGTAAAGCAAGAAAAACAACTGAGGGGATTTTCTACTGCAAAATTTCCCCTAACTCGAACTGTAATAGAGAACAAATCTGACGCCACATTGGATCTGTTCCTTTTGTTTGAAGCACTGTGCCCTGTTTTCCAGGCTTAATCTTGCTGGCTCTGCACCTTTTGTAAAACAACGTTGCCTTTAGCCTAATACCTACAGGAAAGCCTAATCTCGGGGCTCTGACCTTTAATGATGTTAGCACTTCTGCACTTACGCAGGGATGGCAAGTTGCAAAATAGAGAATAACCTTTGTTTTGTTGGAGATTTACAGGGACACCACAGCCTGACACACATGGATGACTGCAAGAACAAAGAATGCCTGCAGCAAGAAGTTTGCACAGCCAACCACACTCCCTCCCCTTTTTAGCTTAAAAGGGGCCTGAATTCTGACTTGAGCAAGATGATTCTCCAGGACATTAGTCCCCCATCTTCTTGGTCTGCCAGCTTTCTGAGTAAAGTTACTATACATTGCTCCAAAACCTTGTCTCCTGATTTATTTTTTTATCACTGTTGTGTAGCGAGCAGAACAAGTTCAGCCTCGGTATCAGAACCAGCTTTGTCATTCTGTCTGATGTGAAATCTCTCTGGGTGTACAAGTGCTTGCCTGGTGGTGGTGGTGGTGG
Source organism: Vicugna pacos (assembly GCF_048564905.1). Classification (NCBI taxonomy): domain Eukaryota; kingdom Metazoa; phylum Chordata; class Mammalia; order Artiodactyla; family Camelidae; genus Vicugna; species Vicugna pacos. The sequence goes on from NC_132997.1 coordinate 5,690,381, forward strand.
TGGTAGGCAAAAATATTTCACTTCTCCTGATTTCAATAGGCTAAAATTTCCTGCTATTTATGTCAACTCTAGACTTTTACAGAATCACCTGCAGATGTGTTTCTGGAAGCTAGAAATATTCCAACAATGAAAATAATTATATTGTCTCCAGACAAGATACTTTTCCTCAAAACTGAGTAGCTGTGAGACACACTTCAGGAGTACAGATACATGCAGTGTGCTTCATTTCCCATGTTGTTCCAACACAATTTTCCAGTTGTATCAAAGTAAATTAAAATCTGTCTTCAATAGCAGATGCTCTGGCATGATACAACAATGTCAATTCCACTTATTTATTGAGCCAGAGCAGCTTTAGAGTAAATGATTTTATACCAAACTCCTGCTTGATGTCCTGTCTTCTCCCTGGTGGCTAATTCCTTCTTCTTTCTTCCTAAAAGTTCTCCTGTTATGGGAAGTTAGCCTTTACTGTGCACATTCAATTGGGAAGGCACAAGTTAAATATATGAGGGGATGACATGCATATTTAATTCTTACTTATACATAAATACAAACACACAGGACATGTGTCTTGGAAGGCGTCACTTCCTAATGTGGGCAAGAGGATGGTCAATAGTTCAATCAATGATCTAAAAGCAGTTTTCTAGGATATAATAAAGCAATGCCTGAGTTATAAGACAGAACAACCCCTGGATATGAATCAGTGGCACCAATCAGTGGGGGCACATGTGTGCACACACACGGCCATGCACACTGAGCAGCCTTGGAGACACTCCATCTGTGCTGATGGAGCAAAGTCATGCTGGGGAGATGAGGAAAAAGTGCCTAATACAATCAAACCAGGACACCTGAGGAATGGGTAATAGGAGTCAATTGAATTTTCTGGTTAGCTGAAGGTCAAACAAAAACACTTTTAATTTCAAACGTCATTACTAAAAATTTTCTTAAAGCACAGAAGCCTGTTTTCCTGCCTTGCTTAGTGTCATATGCCATATTAAACATGACAGATTCATTCTTCTCTGACTGTGGAACGGGAAAGGCCTTGCTGTCATATTCTGAACATTAGTCTATGTTTTGCAGCACAGTGGATACTGAAAATGGGGCAAATTGAGTGAATGGGAATGGATGGACATAAACTTGCAGTCATTGACTGTGTGATTTGCCAACTTTCTCCAAAAAGAAGGGGTAGCAAGCAAATCAGATAAATTCAGGGATCTTGGGGTGGGGAGTCTGGTGGGCTGACAGCTGAGTGGTCTCAGGTAGCTGTTTTACTGTGTAAAATAGTGACTATGATCCACAGTGACACATTGTCAAATTCTTGTGCCTGTAGCTGTGATACCTGGCCAAGTCTGTGCAGCCAATTTTATCGATGGTGCATAATGAAAATAACTAAACTTCCCTGAGGACCATCTTATGTGACATCCATTCATTGACTCACTGAATTCCCTAAGCACACTTTTTGGTACATAACAGTCTTAAAATATGAAGCAGGGATTAAATGAAGCTCTGATGTGTTGAAGCCTTGCCCGAAATCATGCAGATGGGAAGACACCATGCTGGGAGCAAATCTTGGGCCAGACTACAGAACCTGAAGGGCCCAGCAAGTCCCCTCACCCAGGAACCTGGCCCACAGCCACTGCCAGGCCCTGTTCTGTTTCTATGAGTGCTCATGGGAAAGTGCCAGGGACTTAGTGTAAATATGACTTGATTAAGGCATTCAAACTGGGATAGCCTTTTCTTGGGGACTATAACCTGGGAGTGAAACTGGCAGTGAAGTAAGGGAAGAAACAGCCCTGGTTGTAAGAACATTTCTAGGGAAGAAGGCTCCCTGATGGGCTGGCATGGGAATCGCTGTGGTTGTGAGGCCCCTGTTGCCCTGTGGGGGTGTGGGCAGGGAAGGAGAGAGACTGTTCAGACTGGTCATAGTCACTACAGTTTGTAAACAGCTGAGTTCTGTTTCCTCACAGAACAGACACATGCAGGACATGAGGAAGCTTAGCTAATGGCCAACAGTGGGTAGCAAAGGCCAAGAGTGGGGTGGGGAGGAGAAATGGGACCACATTCTGGAAGAACCTCTGCTCCAGGGGTCCAGGAATATAATGAATCATTGGGGATGCACAAAGGGTTTGTATGGCCTCATCATGTTTTTCCTACTTTAAACTGATAGTCTGCAATATATGGTAAAATACGGTGGAATGACTGCTCTTATTTTAGGTTCTACAAACTCTTAAATGGATGGATTTCTATCTCCATTATGCAAGCACTGCTGGGAAACCTTTAAAGCCAAGTGAGGATCAAACGAGTGAGTACTTATTAATACTATTACCATGCTTCTACTGAATTAACACTTCAGCAACAGTATAATGGCCACGCTTCTTAACAACTGCTTCTGTAAGAGCTCTTGTATGTCACAAATAATAATTATAAAAAATATTAAAATAATAACAATTACAGTTACAACAAATATGTTGTTTATAGCGATGATAGTGTTAGCATCTCCCTCTCATATTAAACAATACTCAACACTGGATTCCTTAGGAAGCAATGCCTATGCATGTTTGGACTTTTCAAAGTCTTCAGCCCATGAAGCCTTTTTACTCACATTGGTCCACCACAGCCAGAATTGCTGTTCCTTGCATGGTGGGCTGCCATGCTGCGATGTCCTGGGCTTTTTTTGGCACCATGCGTCTATACTGGGTAGTCAAGTTTCCACATAACCACTCTGATTTGCAATATATTGTTCTCCAGAGCCAACAGAGGGGCCACTGGAAAGAGGCCACAGATAAGGTGGTGAACCCAAACTGAATACCTGTTGAAAGAATGGACACACAACATGGAGTGGTGGATGGATGGAAGGACAACAGCAATTCCTCTACTCCTGTAAAGAGAGAGGGGCAAATGGTGAACTAAATCCCAAAGAGAAAAGACACTCATGGTAATAATATTGTTCAACAGTGAAAGAATCCAAACAAAAGGCAAATATAAAATCTCTGGGAAGAAGACTCATTACAACCTGTTTCTTTCACGTATATAACCTTAGTAGGAATAACATACTTAAAAACCTTCAACCAACCATAGTTATTTGCTGGTAATAAACTTGGGAATCTTGAAGCATATTATTCACTCTCAGTGTTGAAATAATACAATCTTGGAAGATGATTTGTCATTGAGGATTAAGAAAAAGAATATTGTGGTTGTATATAAGAATTTAAATCGGAATAAGGAATGTACTTTTGGGAAAGCTCTGCATAGAGAATGTTGGAGGAAATGCACTGAAAATAGGAAAGTGAGCAAGCTCCCTTGAGTCTGGGAAGGTGAGTGCAGCACATTCAGAGAGTCTATGAAGTTATTACAAGTCACAGAAAGGTATGCAATTAAAGTGTCTTCCTTAGCAAAATATCCTTCTTCAGGAATTTTTATCTTGATATTTCTATGGTCTGTGTGGTCACAAGAAGTCAAAGTTATGGTGGTGGCTTAGAAGTTCTTTTCTCTCTGTCTGTAATTTACAGGGCATTGCTACAGATGGGGCAGAAGGGATCTGCATTAAGCTGTTCCATGGGGTGGGGGAGCAGTTAGAAATGATAAGGCCAGAGATCTAAAAGACTTTTAGACCCTAATTGGCAGACATTAAAGTAAACTAGCACAGGTATGTAACTAAGACAGTGGATGAGAGGCAAGTTTGTAGTCCCTTTAGTGTTACTGCTCAGTCAAGGGATAGGGACCACTCTGGGCAGGAACGGCAAGACCGTGGATGGGGTGGATGGGTAGGAGGAGCTGACATTTGCTTCTGACCTGAGAGGCAGGGGTGTGTTGCAGAAAAACCGACAGTGCTGTAAAGATGCCTCATGTCCACAGCCCAAAAGGAGCTGTCATATTCAGGAAGGTCACAGAGAAAGAACCAGAGTTAGTGATGCCACAGTGTCAGCAGTGTGGCAGCAGTGACGTCAGTATCTGTTTCCATAACCCACCTAACCCTACATGAACACATCTGCCTACAGGGGGCAGGTAAGTAGCAGAAATATGTGGAGTGGGTGCAGCCACTGGCAAATTGGCAAGTGGACATCCTAATGAAATGCACTGCTCACAGTCACCATATTGGAAAGAGGGCCCACACTGTCTGATCCCCTTCTTATTCAAGAGAAACTAGAAATTAAGACTTCATTAGCAATCATCCCTGTTCAAACCCAGAAAAGTTACCATTTATAATGACAACAAAGGCACAGACTCTTCAGAAATAAATTAATGAAAAATGTTAAAATGATTCTGATAAATGACTTAAAAAAAGAGAAAAAAATGATGATTGAATGAACAGTAGAATGCACCATCCTCTTCAGTTGGCAGACTCAAATTTGAGGGACATAGAACATTTTTTCTCCAAAATAAATTTAGTATCTGAATGCAAATTTACTTAATAAACCTGAATGGATTTAAGAAAAAATTCTGAAAGGTGATCCTAAATTTCTTCCAGAAATATACACAAATGTACAAATAAAATAATGAGGAGGGATGTTTGAATTTGTAATATTAGGAACATTCTGGAAAAGGATAAAATAGAACCAATTGTAGGAGGTATTAATCTATGGTCGTGGAAACAGTATAGTAATAGTGCGCTAAGAGTATGAATGAAATAGAATACATTTCAAGAATAGGCATGGATATTTAAGAGATTTTAGTAATATTATAAAACTGACACTTAAAATCAGTGGATTCAGGTACTGGTGTAATTAGCTAAATCACTAGACGGCCTGGTACATTGTCCTCACTTTTGACATTAAAATAAATTCCAGATAATTTTTTAATTAAAAAATAAAACACTAGAAATAACCCAGCATGATTTAATCTGTTCAGATATTCAAGCGACAAGAACTTTCTAAAAAGCTTTTGGAACAAAGACCAAGAAGAACAAAGGCCTAGCAACTCAGCAAGGCCAGAAACGCCCCCCTGTAAAACAAAACTGACCCTCGCCCAACCCTCTCTCACTGCCCTGTATTGCTCTCTGTTACTTTCTATACTTTCTTCTTCCCTTTAAAGTTTAGTTTCTTGGAGAAGTGCCTCCGCTGATGACTCCTCCAGGGCTCAGAGCACTGCAACCCCCACGGCCCTCACCTTGGCAATGAGACAGGAGCTGCACTGCCAGTGGCTGCGTGTTTCAAACCAGTGGGCATTTTCAGCTCCTCTTTATTTGATTACCAGGTAGCTTTTGCCGTGGACATATATTTTCCTCTCAGGGGAATATTTTCCCCCCTTAATTTTTGTTTTACTTAAATAAATTTTAAAAGCCCAGGCAGAAAGGTGTGTGTGCACATATGCACACACACAGATACACACAGATCTGTTTTTTAAAGGCTACCTAAGTGTAGTCCTCCTCCACCTTTTCCTCAGTTTAAACAATTAAAAGTGGGATTTAGCCCTTGCTTTTTTGCCCCACACACCCCCCTTTCTCACTATGCTCCTTTTAGTCATTGTTCAAATCCCTCTTAAGCCAGGTTACAGCCTTTTCTGTGTTGCCTCAACTAGTTTTCTCTCAACTGCTCTGCTATTCTTTCCCTTGGTGGATTTCTCTTCTCCCTTTTGCCATGTACATGGCCCTTTTCCCCAGGGCCTCGTCTTCAATCCTCCGCCTGGCAGGACTGAATTGCCCCCACGGCCTCACCCACAGCTCCTTTGAGCTCCTGACTGGTGAATCCAGCTTAACAATGGACATCACCCCTTAGATATCCCATAGACACTTCGCACTGAAAATGCCACACACAGAAATATCTCCTCGAAACCAGCTCCTCCCCTTACACTCCCCCTGCAGATCCGCTCCCCGGATGGGTCACTGGAAAGTCACCTGAGCAGCTCTGCGGCCGGCCGCCCTGGCCCTGCTGTCCCCACTGCAGCAGTCACCACTTCTGCCGCCCATGTCTCCCTCCTTCTGCCCAGGGCCTCACTGCAGGCGTGTGCCACTTGTTGTCTGGGTTACCTGGGCTGGTCCCCGAAATATCCTTTCCCCCCAAAATATGGGCCTCCCCCCAAAAATAGTATCTTCCATTCTGCTGCCAGAATAACCAGATATTCTTCAACATAAACGTTATGCAATTCTCTTACTTACAAATATTCCAATATATCCCTGCTTCCTTAAGGATATATTGAAGTCTAAGCACACAAGGCCCATCATGACAGAGGCCTTGTTCACCTGATATTCCCACCTACGTATCCTTTGTTCTAGGCCTACTTGTTGTTCTTCAGTCTGGCCAAGCCGCTTCATGCCGTGTACTCTTATATGTCTCTACCTCTCTGCATGTAGTGTCCACTCCCTCTACCACAAAATAGAGAGCTAACTTCCTTTCACCTTTCAAGATTCAGTTCAAATATTTCCAGCTCTAAGAAGTCCAATTTGTTTTCCCCTGCTTAGCAATCCATCAACTACTCGCCATGCCTTGCCTGGCCTGGGGAGTGCAGACACCAAGTCTTACCTGTCTTGGTCCCCCAGCAGCTGATACAGTGTTTGGCATAGCTGTGCTCAATGTTTGTTGGTTGGATAAATGAATGAATCAGTAAAGGGATGAGAGGTCTACCATCCCCCCCAGTTACTCAGCTGCCATTTTGGAAAGTTCATTCTGCGGAGTTAAGGAAATGTCAATGCAGGTGTTGGGCAGACAGAACAGAGGTGAGGGCGTGGGGGAGACAGGCCTGGTCCTGGAGAGCGCAGGAGAGGCGTGGGTGGGAGAGCACTGGAGAGAGAGGGAATGGAGGGGGCAGGTGCAAGGAGATGTTGAAGTACAACTGATATTAAATGCAGTAAATTAAATGGAGAACATAATATATGAAGGGAAGATCAAATTAAGACATCAAGGGTTGAAAAGGCAGTACCAGAAATGAAGAGCTCTCACTTCATCCCTCACAGCATTTCACTTATGGCACCTGCCCTCTGGGAAGGCAGTGTCAAATTCTTGAGAGACTGGTGTTTGTGCTGTGGGTGCTCTAAGTACAAAACGGTATCTTATGGCTTCCAGATTTTAAGACTGATAGATTATTTCTCTTATGTCCCATGTCTGAGTTCTCAGGCAGCAGGATCATTGGCTGGTGGGGGGAGAGATATTGTGGTTAACAACTCAGGGTTACTGTAATAATCTCAAAGGACAGTGGGGAATTCATGAAAACAAAAAAAGAGAAATTTCTCTCAGAAAAAAGCATATGCCATATAGAACCTTGTGGGGGCCTTGGGGACAATTTTACCGCCACCTCATCTAACAGTTGTATGTGAGTGTGTTGAAACTCCAAGCTCAAGTCACTTAAACATGTATGAGAACCTGGGTCCAGGCTGTGGTGCACCAGACATGGACGGGAATATGAAAAGCCTGACTACTGCCTCCGACAGGATCAGTCCATCCGGGGAGCACAATGGACACGGACACGATCACGCACCATCAAGACAGGAATCAAGTGCAATTCATGCCTAGAAAGGAGAGCAGAAAATCTCTAAAAAGTGGAGGGGTTCCTGCCAAGGCTTGGCAAGAGTCCTTCCAGGCAGAAAAGCAGAGAAAGTTACTTCAGGCGAAGGAGACTAGTGTTGGTGGCTGGTTTCGAGGCCAAACGAGGCACGGGTGGAGGGCTCCAGGGTCATCTGTCAGAAGCTGTTCCCCTTCAGCAGCTAAGAGGCATAACTAAAAAGGCAGGTGGGGTGTCATTAATGATCATGGGAAAAACTGGGAGGAGGAAACTGAGGTCAGGAGATCACCACCAAAGGCACTTTATTTTAGAGGAACAAAAAGAATTCAAAAAACACTTGGAAATTCTATCTCCCGTGAATGAAAAGAACACAAAAATAAGTTTCACTCCAGCGTTGAATACAGAATAACAGGCTGCCTACTCTCAGAAATGGATTGAATTTTCTAATTCATCAGGGATTATTTAGATAATAGGAAAACGAATTAATCTGAACAATCTCTCTAGAATAGCTGTTATTCCATCCTGTTATGTAGGGTAGAGTTAGGCTGAATTATTTAATTGGTATTTTAATGAGACTATAAAGTTCTAAAAGTCCTATCAATTTCTCCCAAAAGTGTACAATTTTTCCTTTCATGACCTTTATTTGACTTAATTAGAACAATAACTTTTTTCCAAGGCTTTTTTTTTGTGTGTATTAAAATACCAAATGATATGCTGCCCCCAAAATGTTGTTGTTATTACTAATGCTGATAATAGCCCCAATAACACATATTTACAATTATGACTCATTTTGGAATAACAGGTCATTGGCTTAAAGTCCTTTTGAAAATAAGAAGAATAAACGAACATAATTTCTACACCAGGGACAGCAGCTGCACCCTTAATGGAACCTGGTCACTAAACACAACAAAAGCAAAGATGAAACTCAAATCAGACACCAGGCCACAAAGCATAGCTGACTGAAGATGCCACAAGATGACCTTTCATTCACCGAGGGAACCAGATGCATTTCTATGTATAATGTATATTTTTAAAAGCAGTTATTTTATATATAGAATGTAAATTAGGAAAAAGAAAACTCCCTCTATCTGTAGACTTATAAACAGGAAGCACAAAGGGGTGACTTTGCAGGCATGAACCTGCATGCTTAAATGCAAAGCCTATTGACAAAAATCCTTTCCTGTCTCCTAAGCTAAAAAAAAAAAAAAACAACTACTTCAAGGCAATGGTGAGCTGAAAGGGCTCAGATATAAAACGTGCACATCATCAGCCTTCTAGTAGATAAAAGTGCGCCATGCATAATAGTAAAGATAAAGTTTCCTATGGAAATCTATTTTGAGATGCAACAATTTAAAGGCAACTGAGAGCTCAAAACCAAGTTCAACCAAAGAGAAACAGAGCCCAAGCAAATGTACAGAAATGGACGAAGATATTGGAGAAGGAGGGGTCTGTGTTCTACCGATACTCCAGATCAGCAAATTCATCCTGAAATCAAGCCAGTGATGTGCCATGAGGTCACTCAAGGAATCAGGCAGAAAACATCGGCCAGAAGAAATAGGAACAATATCAAAGACAGGTGTGAGATGTGGAAGGGGTGACCCTGTGAACCTTGCTGCAATGAGGCAGGATGCTTTTGCGGGCTTTCTGCACAGGCTGGCTGGCTCACATGACTCTGTTTAGAAGGATATCAGCCAACAGCTGTGCCACACGGGCTACAGCCCGAGCTGAGTCACATCTAGTAATGGTTCTGAGTTCATCCTTAGACGACATGACCAGAAGGATCTGAGAATCAATGGTGGAGATGTACCTGAATGAGTATTCCATTTCATTCTTTGGCAGTCAATCTTCAGCTTTGTACAACATAAATATTGACAAAGATACACACAGGCACCCTATTTGAAAGCCTGACTGCATAATTGCACCTAATGGAGAAAAGTGGGCTCCGTTTCGGTATGCTAGGTCATTGTTTGGCACGGTAACCGATGCTCCTGAGACCCAAAGCATATTCTAGTATAACCGACAGCACAGAAATATCCACTGATGACTTACTCATTTCAGGGTATTCATAAAATAACCCCTGTTTGTCCATGGGATACAGATGGTTGTCCCGTTCCCATCGTGGAGTGGTCTGTTCTGCTCCCGAAACTGTGGCACCATTAGATTCATGACCCAGCTGTCAAACAGATCAAATTATAAGGCAGGATATTATCAGACCAAGGTCATAAAAGTATTACTGACATCTCAAGCTGAACACATCATCTTCCCAAGAATTTAATTTCTTGTTTTCAGGATAAATTTCTTTTTATTGCTGCCTCCCTACCCTCAAATATTGTGAAAACTAGTCCTGACTACGCACCTTAGGTTTACCAAAATTGTAACGACTACTACTACTTTATCTCCTACCTCCTTTTCAGGTGGGCATTTTAGATTTTAGAAGATGCCTTCCCTCTTTTGACATTTTTACCCCCATTTCTCTGCTATTATCCACCATGGCCTTTCCAGTCTGAAAATCGTCAGAGAAAATAAGTAAAAGAAAGTAATACAGGGACTTTGAGCTGGTGATAAGTGCTGTGGAGGAAAATAAAGGAGGGTGAGGAATGTGTGCTTGGGAGGAGTGGGGATGGGGCAGTGACCTTTGAATAAGGCAAAGACAGAAGCAAAGGAGTGGGCAGCGGAGGGGCAGAGGGAACAGTGATCACAGGCCTGGAGGACCCTCACGCAGGACAGACAGCATGGAGACTGGTGTGGGCCACAGTGAATAGGAAATAAGTGGTGGTTTTGGGGGTGGAGCCTTAGAGGCTGCCGTGAGGATGTGGGCATCTTTCCCTTTGAAGGAATTGCGGAGCCATGGAGGGTCACCGAGCAAAAAAGTGATACTCTAACGTTGGATAGAACAGGTCTAAAACCCTAATTTAAGCTGAACAAATCAAGGGCCAAAGAAGTGACACGCCACCTCAAATTCAGTGCAGAGCTTGAAAGAAACACAGCCTCGACTCGCAGCCCAGTGCTCTGCCCCCTTCTGGATGCTGTCCCATAGAGCTATCTCTAAGGATATTTTTTTCCTCACTCAGAGGCTTGTGGGTCAACTGAATGCTTCCCCCTTTTTCAAATGGCAATTTGTCCTAAAGGAAATCAGATTTGGCAGTGAAACAAGGCATGGACCTGTGACCTACAGAGCTCTTGTCCCTGAAAGCAACAGCTGGCACGTGGTTTACTCGTGGAGTTCAGCAGAAGAGACAGAGCAACAACAGACAACATAGCGTCTGGCTGAGCTTCGACTGACTGCACTGCACGTTTGGATGGATTTCAAATTTGGACAGTGAGGCGGCTTCACATGAAAGGCAGGTGTATACATCATACATGCCCACACGTCTGTATGCATACACACGTAGACACACACAGAGCATATGATGTGACTTGTAAAGAGCTGCCTCTGCTTGGTTTCCCACGGCCTCTAATCTCAGCATTAACCTTTCACTGGCCATGCTCCCAGGTTTGCTACGAGATTTCTTTGCAATGGAACATGCCCTTCGCTTCACAAACTTTCCCCACTTCTTTCAATGACATTAGGGGAAGAGCAGGGAGCTCTGGGAAGTGCTGGGGATATGGACTCGAGATACCCCTGAATCTGAATCCGCACTTCATGGCTTATTTGTTATTTAACTTTATTTACATTCAAAATGCAATTGTTGCAGATCTCAGAAGGTGACTTACACTCACTGCTATGGCAGAATGTTGCGGTTAGTAGACCCACCACTGGATCCTCTTATTCAACACGTTCTTCCAATATTTCAGATATTACTGTGTCACAAATGCCCATTTCTTTATTTTGATATCTGCTTTTCAGTATAATTATCTTCCTTCTTTATTCTCTAAATCTTATGATTTTAAAACATTTTTCTGAGAAGTGTTCCACAGGCACTTTACATATGATAATTTGATAAAGCGATCCTGGAGATCAAAACCACATTTAAATCCTGAGATAAACTCAACTGTGTCATATATATGGCTAGGTTTAGTCTGCTTACTTTGTTACTTTGTTTAGTAATTTTTGTTTCAAACAACAAAATCCTACTGTATAGCACAGGGAACTACACTCAATAACTTTTAATAGCCTATAGTGGAAAAGTATATAACAAGGAATATATATATATATATGAACATATATATATGAATCACTATGCTGTACACCAAAAATTAACACAGTATTGTAATCCAATTATACCTTCAACAAAAAAAGTTGAAATAAAGTTGAGAGATGAAACTTCCACCATCCAGGATGCTATCATGATGAAACGATTCAAAGCAGGCCAGGTATTAGCAACCCCCTGACACAGCAAAACCCCATGTGGGGTCTTCCTTTTGAGCAGCACAGGCTAACCGGCTGTGGTCACCTGTAAATAGGGTTGAAGTCACTTAGATCCTTGGCTTGGGATCACCGTGGCCACAGGGGTGGGGGTCACTGCAGCACCTACGAGAATGACGGGGCCAGCCTGCTGCTGAAGCCGCTCCCCAGGCCGCAGCCCAGAGCGCTGCAGGCAGGTCTGAAGTCCGGCCGGGGGCGCGCAGCTCCACAGCCACTCGGAGCCCTGCGGTGCGGGTGGTGCTGGGACCGCGCTCATCCATCACCCTCCCTGGCAACCAGACTCGGGATTCTCCTGGGGGAATTTTTCTCTGCCTCATACTTCCTGTGTCAGCCACTTGTGGAATCCGGTCCATGCCCCAGCGAAGAAGGGCTTTTACCCTCCGGGACCCAAATCCATCACGGTTTGGATCCAGAATGAAACTTCCATGTTAACTCACCTGGCGCTCCCTTCTTGTGCTGAACTGCCCTCCCACGTCGGTGGAATTAGGTCATATTAGAAGTCCCGACTTGCTTGTCCTTAGCTAAGACTCTGAGCCTCTTGCTCAGTCTTCCTGAGTGGAACCACTCATCAGTGGCAGAAAAGCTTGGGCTGTCATCCACCCATCATTGTCCTCGGTCTTTTGGGTTTTCTGTTGGGTTATGGTTCTCATGCAGGGATATCAATTTGCACATGAGAAGCACCTTTAGACATTTTAAAAAATACAGACACTGGATCCTCCCCCCTCTCCAGCCAAGGCTGGAAGCTTTCTCCCTCTAGCGGGGGTTACACAATCATTTGCTTGGGAATTGACCACACATATTGGCATAATCATAGTAAATTGCCCTTTACTCTGTGCTTGCCACGTGGCATTTTCTACTTCATGTTGTCTTTGTACCTTTATTATCACATTTAATCCCTGAATTATAGATTATCACCATTTCTGTTGAGGACACTCCTACTTGCTAATCTTGAATACAAGTATTTTTGATTCTCTTAATCTATTTCATTCCTGAGTTTCCTGTTCCTGAACTTAAAGAGTGAATTATGGACACATGTATTTAAGATTCTCTTATTATATGTATCTGACTCATCCTCTAACCAAATCATATCTGGAGAAGAGAGATTTTCTCTTTTAATCATTTGATTTTCTTATTATATAGTAGTACATACACACAGTGGAAAATGTAGAAAACATAAAGTAAGAAAATTACAGCCATACATTATCTAAACACCAAAAGACAATGCTATGTCATTTTGGGCATTTAACTATTTTTCTTAATATTTTATCATAAAATTTCCCTAGGAAAGTTGCTTAACCCTGGAATTGTACTAGCCTTTTGTCCAGTACAGAATAACATTCCCAGAAATGACCCCAACATCCAAATGGTATGTGAGGCTGGGAAGGCCACAGGGCACTCAGCTTATCCTCTGAGTCCTACAAAGAATGCTGTTAATTCACTGATGTTACGCATTCGATGCCTGTGAGTCAGTCACTCACTCAGCTGGCTCGGACTGAGACCTACGTTATACCAGGTGCCGATCCAAGTGCTGGGGAGACCCCAGAGGGAGCCTGGATCACGGCATCACTGTCCTTCTTTATTTGCTCCCAGAATCCTACTCAAGAACCCTACATGGGATTGGGGGGATGGAGGCAGGTGAGATAGAGTGAAATTCATTTCATTATGTTCCTTTAGACATATTTAAATAGCATGAAAATTGTCGCTAATTTTGATAAGTTTTCTTTTCCCTTCCTATGTATTTTTGAGGATGGGTATAGTTTTGGTGCAGCAACAGTAATTGATAGATCTTTGGTATGTTAGGATTTTATATGAAAAATTAAGAAGGAAACTGCACTTATACAAAGAGAAGAGGCAGTGAGGAAAAAACAAGCCACCCTCGAACTTGGCTACAATTCAGAATTCCTGGTTTTCAAAAAAGGGAAACATAATTCAAAATATATTCTCTAAATATTTTAGCCCATAGTAGAAATACATGGAGGCAAAGTTCAGCTCACTGGAACCTAGAACAATGTGCTTACTTAAGCGAAGGTATAAACAGACCACAGATACTATAATGCATCCTTTATTTTAAACTAGTTCATGTGAGCAAGTTTCATTTCACATAAACTGCTAAGTAGCTGTTTTGGAAATATATCCTTCTTGATTGGTAAAAATAGCTCACGGATTACCAGATTCAACAAAATTTAATATTAAATAATTTACTTATTTCCTTCAGGAAATTCTTTTGAGTAATCTGAGTTAAGTATTTCCTCTATCTGATCTAGTACTTTTCACAGAGAAAAGTAGTATTATTTGCACATGACCTACTTTTACTCCTCTGGAAATATCTGACTGTGAGCTCAGGTTACGGGTTGTCTACTGCACAGTAGGGAAAAAAAAGTTTCATTTCACAGCGAAGATCAGAATCTTTTTTTTGAGGGGCGTGGTGAGCTGGGGGACAAGGGAAATGCCTTTGTTTCGAGACAGACCCCAGTAATCCATACTGAAGCTGAAAGATGGAGCCCATGTGAAGAAACTTGGAAGGACACACTGACACCCAAAGATGTTCACTCGGCAAAAACAGAAAGAAAGAAACAAAGAAAAAATAATTTAACTGCCCTATAAAGAGAATGGACAGAAACTTGGTAATAAGGGAGAGAGAAGGAAGGTTAGGGAAGGGAGGAGAAACAATGAAAAGAAACTTGGATGTGGTGGGCAGAATACCAGGTTTCTGGAGCCTACAATGAAGGATGATAAGAAAAAAAGTAAAGTTTAAAAAAAGTTACAAAGTTTAAAATAGTTTAAAAATTAAAAAACCAAGTTAAAAAAATTAATTTTTTTATAGTGGCATGGAAGATTTTAAAATGATGGAGGTTTTTTATTTCAAAATTCAAGTTGTTTGAGTTTCTCCCCCATGCTACAAACAACAATAAGACCTGCTTGTGTAAGTGGTTTTGGGGGACACCACAGAGAGGGGCGAGCTCTGCAGTTAGGTTGGCCAGGAGCAGAATGCTGGTGTGGAAGGCAAGACAGAAGAGAGATCAACAGTTTCATGAAAACAGAAACTCAAAGCCAGAAATTATCTTAAAAAAGTTAGTGTGGTAGGCAGAAAAATGTTCCCCGCCATTATGTCTATGTCCTTATCCCCAGAACATAGGAAGAGGTCAGATTCCCTGGCAAAGGGGCCTATGGTTGCAGATGTGGTTAAGGTTGCTAACCAGTCAACTCTAAGAGAGACCAGCTGGATTATAGATGTGGGCCCAGTGTAATCACCAGGGTCGTTAAAGGAGGAAGAAGGAGGCAGAAGAGGGGAGAGAGGACAGGAGATCTGACCACAGGATCAGAGTCAGAGGCACACAACCATGCTGACCTTGAGATAGAGAAAAGAGGTCACAGGCCAAGAGACGCAGGTGGCCTCTGGAAGACAGAAAAGTCAAAGATACAGGTTCCCCTGAGGCCTTCAGAAACAGCCGTGCCAACACTTTGACTTCAGCAGGCTTCTGTGTTCAAGAACCCTACAAGGTTAAATTTGTGTTGTTTAGTGGAGACTTTTTCTTTTTTCTTCCTACTACCATGATGTTTGGGGATACTAGTTACAACAGCAACAGAAAGCGAATACAGTAAGCTTCTTGAAATGTTCAGAAATTGCAGATAACACTGGACAGTCCACTTTGATGTGGGATTGTGCTTATGTGAAAATCAAAAGGACAGTGTGACCTTTGCTAACATCTGCTTTTCTCATTTTTAGGAAGAGAACAGTAAGTCAAAACCTCTGTTGTTATTATTTTAGACAAGTGTCTCTTAAAACATTATGTAACCCTGTGCCTTCGGACCCTAAGAGAGTCTCTGTTCTTAGAAGAACCTGGATTCAGAGAGATAGGGTCTTACATCTGAGTCCCACAGTGGTCTCTTATTGGCAATGAGAGCTTGGGCAAATCAGTTACCCTCTTTAAGCCACAGGATCTTCATTTACAAAAGGAAGATAAGAATAAGGATTCTTTGGGTGATTAAATTGTACACACACACACACGCACACATACATATTTGTACAACATTTAATACAGTGACTAGCACATACTAGGCACTCAACAAATTCCTGTTATGGATTTTTAAATGCTTATATAAAAGGAGGAGAAATTTGCAGGAAGTTGTAGGAAAACTTAGTTCATGGCCCCAAAAAGGGCCATCTCTCAATGGGCTCTGATCAGTCAGTCCCCAGTGATGTGCTAATAAGCAGAGACTATAGCACTTGAGGATTTATGTTAAACATAAAAAGGAAGGTATTTAAACATAATTATTAAACAGCAGGTACGTTTATAATGTTGGCTGGATCATCTTATCTGGAGAGCTTTAATAAGCAGAGAGTCTCCCCTGTTCTAGAGATGGGCACGCAGGAAAATGACGTGGGTGGGTGAGCCATTCTCACCCCAAGATCACATGACTGAGTACTCACGGAAGTAACACTTCTTTTATGTTATTCCAGATGGACTGTCCTCCCATGATTATTGTCAGCTGTGTCATCAGTTCAAGGAGACAGCCACTTGGGTCACACTGGAATATTAGAAAGAAAATCTCATCTAAATTTTAGATAGCTCTAACATGAAATAAAGTCATTATTTTATGCCTAAAAAAAATCTAAGGAACAGAGAGTAAAGACACTCCTCATTGGGCAACTAAGAGAAAACCTGAAACAGGTTAGACTGTCAGAACACAAAGCTGTATTCACACCTCTTCATTTCTGTATTGTTACAGGCAATACACCAGATCTCACGGATAAGTCACAAATCTGCCCTTAAAGAATGTGATGTAGAAACACGAGGAGTAGTAGTTGACAAAATGGAACAAGAACACCTTCATGGCTGGGTTGTTCTCATAGTCAGTCTGGTCCTTCGGAGCTCTGCAGCTAGAATAAAGAAAAGGTAAGTCTGTAAAACTGTGAACGGCTTTGAGACCCTAATCAAAGCCACGGACACATGAGTTAACACAATAAATATGTATATAAATATATATATTTATATACACACACAATTATATATTATATATTATATATATATTTATATACACACACAATTCACACTGTTTTCATATCAGCTGTTTTGAATTTCTTAACATATCCACTATGTTAAGTCCAACTGTACACATTGTTGTAAGAGTTTCTCCCACTAAGAACGCAATATCCCACAAGGCAAAAAAAAAAATCACCCGTTCCTTAAAATTTATAAGCACAACAGTATCCAATGGGCAAGAACTGTCCTCTGTCAGGTGTTATTTGAAAGAAAGCTACTTCTAAACATCCTGCTAAATAATATTCTCTTGTCTCCCTGAACGGCAGTAAGGTAGGACTATTGAAGAAGACAAACAAAACACGGGGCAACTTGCTAGAAGCATTTGGGGAACATAAAACGGGTCATCCTCCTAGTTCAGAATTTGAATTGGTCTTAGTATTTTCAGAATATGACCACTGAGCAGACCACTGGGAGAATCACCCAGCCACATGCAATGTGTGGGAAGCACTTAACTTAGGCTGCTAAGCCGCTGGGTGGGATACAAGCCAGAGAGAAGAAACATTTATTATAGAAGCCACAGCTGATGAGAATGGAGCTACACTAACAGGAAAAGCATGGGGGGAAGACACATAACAGTGTAATTACTTATCCTCTCCGTAACGCACAAGCAAATCTGCCACTGGAGCCACGACCCTCTTCCACTTATTTGCAATACAGAGACTATTTACTTTCAACAGTAGGGTACATTATCTAATGTAATTGAAATTATTATTAAGCACTGACATATTTACCCAGAGCTTGGACATTCTAAAGCTTCCTTTGTCCCTTTTACTAATGCAAAAATGGAGCTAATTCACTTCTCATATAGGCTAGAGAAAATAGGTTTGCACTTGAAGTTAACTAAAGACTATAATGTACTGCAATTGAAGTGCCTAAAAGATAGTCTCTCTTTTGACCTGGTTCTAAAACTGGTGTAGAAATTATCTCAGCTGCTGGAGGAGCTTACCAGAGTCAGTCATCATGATTGCCACTTTCTCATATATGGCGTTCAGGGTCACCATGATGATAAAACTGATGAGGGAAGCAGTGATGGGCATGGCCCACCTGCACAGTCAGGTACTTTTGGATTGGGTCTGTTCCATTCAGGTTCTTGGGAAGTTTTGCAGAAAATGCAATGAACACTGAAAGTCCGTAGACAATTATCCAAATAACTGAAGCAACGGTCAACAGGACCTGACAACCCAAAAACCCAGCAGCATGAGACTCACAAATGATCGTATTTTTACACAGAAAACTTGCCCCCAACCCAGCTTAAACAGAAAACATGCATGTGTTGTAAACTTCACATAAACGTGAGAAGTGATATAAATCGCACGTAAATGCCATAAGAGACGTGAATATCAGGCATGTTAAATTTTAGTGGAGGAGGGATGGAAGATGTCAAAAAGAATAAGTGCATCCACTAATGTAACACGCTGGCAGCAGGAGCAGCTGTGTGCAGGGCATAGGGAATATATGGGAACTCCACTTTCTGTGAATTTTTCTGTAAACCTAAAACTGCACTAAAGAAGGAAGCCTGTTAAGTATATTTTAATGGGTGAAAATGGGGTAACTGGTGGCATGTTCTTTTGGAGGGAAGTCTGTGATAGCAGAACCAATGAAAGTATCCCTTCTACATCTGTAGAATTACTTTGGTTATGAACTAGTTGTAACCCATGAAGGGGATATGCTTCCTTTCAAGGGAGAACCTATCACTGATTCAGGGGTCAGCAGGTGCTAGCTGTCGTCTTCATTCTGAATAGAACCAGTGAAGCTGTGGACATGCCCTGAGGGAAAGAGTGGAAGTGACAGCAGGTCTCTGCTGATGAAAGCTTCACATGCTTTTCATACTCCTTGAGATCTTAAAATGGCAGGTATTCCTACTCCCTGCATTTGCACAAGTTTCATGTCCCTGATCCACTGTAGTTCTGACTGTGTGGACCCAAGGGCAGCGGGGGTGTCTGAAGCATAATTTGCACGTGGCTAATAGGGTTTCAGTTCCTCACTAGGCAGGTTTTTTTCTGGCCACTGAAGAATGCACATTAAAGATCCCATTTTTAAACAGTTTTCCTTCCATCTACGTTCTTGGTCATAGTCCAGAAGCATGTACTCAGTGTCCCTGGCTGCTCCTGCTGGCTGCCCCAGAGAGAAAGCTACAAAGAATGTGAATTTCAGGACTAAGTGAACCACATCATGTTATTTACAGTAACAGCGGGCGGCTGGCTTGCACCTGCAGGGGAGAGCAGTGGGAGTGTTTAAAAGCCCCTCCTGGAGCCACACTCCTGCATCTGGATCCCAGCTCCGATGCTAGCTGTCCGGCCTTGTGCAAACTTCTTAACCTCTAGGGGCTTCAATCTCCTCACCCATATAATGGGGGGATAAGAATAGCAATTTATAGGACTATTGTGATGAGTCAATTATTTACTAATTGTGAAAACAATTGGAACATTAACCGCAGGCATGTGAAAAACTCTACCTAAGTATAAGCTATGAATACGGTGACCAAAGTCTTAAAAAGGTGTTTTTCTTAGTTTTTAAGCCATCAGTTTGTAGAGAAAGCATTTTATTTTCTCCTCTACTCTCTTTCATCGTCCTTTTCTTCACAGTTAAGTCTTCATGCTTGTGAAAGGAATAACTTTTTGGTGTGTGTGTGATTAAATGTGAAAATTAGTTAAGGCTGAGAAAAATGTATTATAGAAGGTATATTAAGCCTTCCTCTCTTGTACAGCACATATAGGTCATTTAAATAGTAAGCATTTTTTAAAAGCTTGCATAATAATTTTTTAATTATGTATTAAGTAAACATAATATTTAAGAATGCTTAAATGCTTACTATTGCTTCAGCACACATCTATTTTTAAAAATCCTCACAATCACCCTGTGGGGAAGGTAATATTATATCTCTTTTACAGATGTGGAAATAGAGCCACGTGGAGATGTTGCAATTTGCCCCAAATGAAGCAGCTATTAAGTGAAAGTACTGAAATACTCAAACAGCCCAAAGACACACTAACTGTATATCACTGTCTCCTACATGGTCTGTAAAATCAATTCTAATTCATTTCAGAACTTTTACAAACTTGACACATTTCCATTTTTCTTCCAAGCACTTAATGGGTTCACTATTTCTTAAGAAACAGGAAAGCTTTCCATTCCCCTTCGTCAAGTTTCTTCTTACTTATCATCTTTTCTGATCATAAATTTAACATTTGCTCATTAAAGAAAATTTGAAAGTGCTCAGTAGTGGACAGAACTGCTGTCCTGGATCTGTCCCCAGTCTTAGAAGAGGACCCAGAACTGGCTTTAGGATAAATAACCTCCCTTTTGTTTTTAGTCCTGTGATTTAACCTCGATTGACCCACTCTTTCTGAAGCACCAGAAGTAGATCTCAGTTGGTTTAAGACAAATAATACCCCTCATTCTATTGGCCTCGCACATGATTGGAGAATTGACAAATAACTCAGGAAGAGCCACTATTATGTGAG
Source organism: Vicugna pacos (assembly GCF_048564905.1). Taxonomy (NCBI): domain Eukaryota; kingdom Metazoa; phylum Chordata; class Mammalia; order Artiodactyla; family Camelidae; genus Vicugna; species Vicugna pacos. The sequence goes on from NC_132997.1 coordinate 5,710,687, forward strand.
GAGATACATGCTGATGCCCATGTGAATCATAAGCTTCCTCTATCAAGAGAGGAAGCTGCCAAAAGAGACCTGTCTTGGTTTGGATGGATGATCTGGGATGCTGCGTGCCTAGAAGCATCATGCTGAGACATCTTTGGACACAGAATGAAGACAGGACAAAAGCAGCCCTTGACATCATCTGGGCTAGGGTATCTCTCCTTGACTGAAGCCAGACCTCAGACCTGAGGTTTTCATTTACAGGAACCAATAAATCCCATGGATCCTCATTTTTTGGTTGTCGTTTAAACACATTGGAGATTGATTTTGTCACCTACAATCAAAAGACTCCAACTCTGAAAATGAATAAAAAATAATATAAGAATAATGCTTCGACCTATAGACATAATTCCTTCAGAACGGTGCATTGTTTGTATATTACAAATCATTTTATATATTAATTTAATTCTCCAATCTATCATAAGCATAACACTTTGACATGTCATAAAATATTTTCATGGACACACTTTTTCATGACTGCATACTATTCTACTTTGTGAAGAGTTGGAAGAATATTTTGGCTGAGATTTTATATATATATATATACACATATAAAAGTATGTCTGTGACTTGCAACCATACTGACTTTTCCCTGCCATTTTGAAATAATTCCTGATTAAAAGTTTTTCAAAGCTGAATTAGTGGATTAAAACATATGAATATTTTTGACTCGATATCAACTGCCAGACTGCTTTCTAAGAAGGCTTGAGAAGTACACCAGAAATTAACACAGCATTGTAAATCAACCATACTTCACAAAAATTATCCAGTAACCTAGGCATGGGATTGGTGATCACTGGCATTTCATCCCCATAAACAGAGCTGTGTCACTTGAGAGGTGGAAAACTATTTCATTTTGATGTGCACTGAGTGAATTACCATTGAAGTGTGCCATCAATTTTTTCTTTTGTGAATGTGTGTTCATCTTCTCTGCCTTCTACGCTTCTGAGATATTTTGATATTACCTTTGAAGTGTTCTGAACTCTCTATGTATTGAAGGAATTAGCCCCTTGTTGGATTTGTAAACAAATAACATTCTCTGGTGTTTTGTTTAAAATTAGGATGCTCTGATGCATGGAAATCTTTGTATACTTTCCTCTGAAACTTACTGTTCATCTAGAGGTTGTATACTCATCCATATTTATTTCTAGTTTTTTTTCTAATTGTGTTACTTTTTAAATGTTTCTGGAATTTATCACAATATATGGTTCACTGTATGATTTCAATCTTTTCTTTTCCCCCCAAGTAGCTAACAAGTGTTCCATTCACTGAATAACCTTTATTTATCTCCCTGATTTGTAATGCCTTCCATCTCTTATATTAAATTATTATTGATATCAGAGCCCATATCTGGACTTCCTGCCCTATTTTCTAATCTGGCTATTCTTGAACTAGTAAAACTCTCATTATCTTATTAATTATTATATTACTAATATGATTTTATTCACAATAAACCCAAATCAATTTTATAACTTCTGATATTTTGGAGATATGGTCTTTTAATCTAGAATCGTGTGATTAAAGCACCTTTTATATCTTTCAGTAGTTTTTACTTTTATTTTTTGATAGTTCCTACTATCCTTTTGTTAGGCTATTCTTAGACATTTTACCTTGGTTGTTACACTTGGAAAATTTTAGAAATCTTAATGCCTCCATCTGGTCTCTTAATCAGACCCTGGAGAATCCTAAACCACTGATCTGATTTGAACAAATGAGGTGAAAAGAATTGGGAAAGCACTGTGAGCAGAAGAGACTGTGGAACCTCCAGAGCGGTGCCCTGCGTTGGCTCAGATGTTCTCTGGAAAAAGTTTTCTCTATGAGACTACATAGTTCCCAGCTTGACTTTCAGTTTTCTCAGCATTTCACATTAGATTTTAAAAGTCTGTGGCAGGTTCTTACCCAGCAAAAGAGCACTTGCACAAAGGGTTATATGTATACACTATCCCCAGGTGGTAAAGGGAACACGCTCTTCTTCCTAATTAAAAAAACAAGTTTAGTCAATCAAGGGATTACAACAATGAAATGATATTTCTCCTAACTGGTCACTAAATCCTAAAAATAATATAAAAAAAAATTTTAAGACATAGCCTCCTTGTTTGTGAATGCATGGGTTTTTTCCTGTTTTTTGTTCCTTTTCTTTCCTGTTAATGATGTCAAACACACAACAAAATATGTACAGTGTTCGTTTAAATACTAGTTTTTGAAAATGCACATGTGAACAGTAAACTGTTTCCCTGCCATGGTCTGAGCACCTGACGAGGCCAAGATTTAAAGCTCTATTCCTTAGCTTGCCTTTGATTTCAGAAGTGAAGGTAGTGACAGCTTAGAGTCTGTGCAGGACAGAAAGTATCACAGGTGTCTGCAGCTAACTGGTGTCCACTGTGTGTTTCTTGGTTGAGCTTTATGTGTTAATTAGCTACAAATATGAAGTTGAAGAGTTTCCATTTTAGAGTTTATATTTAGAATTTTTTAAGAGATGAAATCAGTAAGAATCAAGATTTAACTGGATTATAAAACCAGATATAGTATAATAATAGCTGTAACTAAGTACATGGCCCTTCCTCTGTGCCAGGAAGCCTTCCAAGTAGATTCTATACATTACTTCGACCCGTCCTTACCACTGTCATGAAGAAGCAACACTCTTATTCATATTTTATAGGAAACTATGGCACAGAGAAGTTAAGTTGTCCAAGATCACGCAGGAAGCAAGCTGCTGTGTTCAAATATGAATTTAGGCAACTTCATTCCCAAGATCTCACTACCACAACGCTGGCCTCTCTAAACAATGGAGCATGCTTTCACAAGTAAAGTAAAATACTTCAAATAAGAAACTAAAAAAAAAATAATAAGGCAATTTTTTAAATAAGGAAGAACGATAAAGTTAAATGAGTCTTCATCTTCAATTTTTCAACAAGCATGTTCCAATGAAAATTTAAACTTATTAGCTTGCAAATTTAAATTTAAACTTGGCAGTTTAAATGACCAAAAAACTTTTCTTCAGTATTTTTTGTATGCTGTCAATATGATAAGTTTTTGTTTTTCAGGACTCAAAAGCATTATGAACATCTAATTTTGTCTAAGATTCAGCTTTCATCTCTGAATGTACAGTCTTTCACCAACATATGCTTTTACACCCATCTTCAGTTGTAAACAATGGGAACTATTCATAATGGGGATTATTAGAAGCTTATTACATTGTAAAAGACAAATGTCACTTTCTATTGGTAGCTGAACCTCATTTTTTTCCATTTATAAAAAGAGGAGTTTGACTTGCTCCCTCCATATCTTTTCAGTGCCAACATTCTGTAGATCTGTGATTCAATTTATTAAATCTATATTTGGAGACATTTTCAGATACTCCTAGTAAAAGCATTTTTTCCCCAAGAGTTATTCATGCTCACAACCTACTCTCCTGCTGCTGCTGACTGCAAGCACCATCAGCTCTAAATTATCTCAGCTGATGGAAAGAAGCAATAATACAAATGACTCAAAAATCATCTTTTCATAGCTCTGGAATGTTGATACAAAGATATACAGTTTTACTTTTTTAATTTTGCAGCAGGAGTGGCAGCAATAAATTTACATTTCCAATTATGTAAAATGACTAGGTCAAACACTGCTCAAACACTGATGGCACCTCAACATATGTTTCCCTGCTTCCTCTACCCTTTCTCTGACTTTAGGATGAGAGCCATGCTTCTTTGTGCACATCCCAATAGGAAGGGGGAGCAGTGACCGGGACTTAGTTCAAGACAAAGGGGCACCTAGTCTACGATGAAAAGGAGGCCTCAATAATGAAGGCGCATGTAAAAAAATGGGAGTCAACTATAAAAACCAATTTGTCTTTCCTTCTACATCTATGTCATTGCAGCTAATTTATATTTTGCATTTTTTATTGGTGTTATGAAAGGATACAAATCAATGCCTCTTTTCATATACAGTTTTACCAGTCTTTTTCTTTTCCCCCTTTTTACAGTTAATATGAAGGAAGGACCTCATTTCTCTTCTGTGTCCACCATTCCAGGCAGTGCTTCTTCAACTTGGCTGCACATTAGAATAACCAGAGGAGCTTTAAAAACTTCCCTATGCCAGAATGCACCGGAGGCCACTAAGTACCATCAGAGTTTGCAGTGATGGAATCCAGGCACCAACATTTTTTAAGGTCCCCTGGTGATTCCAACATGCAGCCAAGGCTGACAAGTCCAGAAGTAAACAGACTCAAGTGCATCTAAACAGCGCCCGCTTTTCCTGGGTAATCTCATCTATATCCACATGGGGACACCGCGCCTCCTATTCTGGCCGGACTTGTTCTTCCTGCTCAACCGTGTCCCATTTGTACTCAAGTTCTGCCTGGCGCCGCTTCCAGAACTCCAAAAGTAAGGTGACTAACAGAGAGACAGAACAGCAGAATGTGGATCTTCAGTGATGACTGATGCTTCAGAAATCTGTACTTAATATTTATTACAATTAACACTTTGGTAAATGGTTAATAAAATCACATTTTATTTATAGGCGATACTAAAGAAAAAAATGAGTTAATACCTTTTTTAAGAAAAAAGAATATGTAGATAATTTATTGAACTTTTGGAAACAGACTAGCTCTCTAGCTCAAGGGAAAGGTATTAACGTGATGGTCAGAGGCAGGTGACTGTGTCTGACGCTAAAGTACCTGCTACCAGCACATTATGCCCTCTAAAAACACAAATATCGGGGGGAAGGGTGGGTATAACTCAGTGATAGAGCACGTGCTAAGCATGTACAAGGTCCTGGGTTCAAGCCCCATTACCTCCATTAAAAAAAGTAAAAAAAAGCACAAGTAACTGTCACAATTTAAAAGCACTGCACGGTGCACCCTCCAAGCCTTCTCCTCACATCCCTCTGTCTCTTCTGTCCAAAGGACCTGAGGGTGGGGAAGGGGATGAGAATGCTTTAGTAGCCCTTGCATTTCTATTTTCCACCACCCCAGTCACACAAACTTAAAATAATATTCTTAAGTATGGAAAACTGCCATTTTTCTCAATCATCGGTAAAGTAATTTTTAGAAATCGTCATTGTGTTTTAAGACTCGTAAGTTTAAATAGTAGACAAAAACAACATGAAATGTTAATTGAAAATGTGGCTTCAGGGTAAATCCCCTAAGCCCTTCTTCCCAACAGACTGTTACCCCTAGGCTCCAACTCTAGAGAAATTGCAGAATAACCACTGTGCCCTCTACCGTTATACCTGAGTCTCTACAATGCTCTGAGAATAAAGAGGAAAAAGACACAGTCCCTGCTTCCGGGAGCTCCTAGGTGCACAGGACTCATCATGAAGTGATGGCTGAGAAGGCGTGTAAAGAGGGCTTGGATAACAGTCAGCAGAGGGTGCTCGGGGCAGAGAGCCGGAACTGTAGCCAAGGCTCTCCCAGAGGAGGGAACCACAGTTGTGAGATCTGAGATGCCCTAGAAGTGATCAGGTGAACGTATAATGTTAAGGCCATTTCTCCCTGGGGAGTTGTGCATGCAAAGGAGGGAGGCCAAACAAAGCCAGGTCCCTTCCAGGAACTGCAAATAGTCTACAAGCGAGCACAGGGTGTGGGAGGCAGATGAGGCAACCAGGTGGAGAGATCACAGGTGCACATCACAAAGGACTCTGTGTGCCTCCAAGGTAGAGGAGACATGCAAAGTGATCTAGAAAGAGACAAGATAGTGTCAGGGAGGACTACTGGCAGGTTCATGTGAAGTCCTGCTGAGGCCCTGCCAGGAGGAGAGAGAAGAAAACATTTCAGCAGGTGGACGGATTGGCCACAGGTGTGATGGAAGGGCAGGAAGAGGTCAAAGATGCCGGCCAGCTTTCTGGCTTTGGCAGTGTCTAAATAATAGTGCCATTCTGTGAAATAAGAAGGGCAAGAACCTCCTAGAGGAAAACATAGGCAAAACATTATCTGACATACATTGTAAAAATTTTCTCCTAGAAGAAATAAAAGCAAGAATAAACAAATGGGACCTAATGAAACTTACAAGCTTCTGCAGAGCAAAGGAAACCAGAAATAAAACAAGAAGAAAACCTATGGAATGGGAGAAAATTTTTGCAAGAGAAACCGACAAAGGCTTGATCTCCAAAATTTATAGGCAGCTCATATGACTCAATAAGAGGAAAATAAACAACCCAATCCAAAAATGGGCAGAAGACCTAAACAAGCAATTCTCCAAGGAAGACATTCAAATGATCAAAAAGCACATGAAAAAATGTTCAATATCACTAATCATCAGAGAAATGCAAATCAAAACTACAATGAGGTATCACCTCACACCAGTCAGAATGGCCGTCATTCAAAAATCCAAAAATGACAAATGCTGGAGAGGCTGTGGAGAAAGGGGAACCCTCCTGCACTGCTGGTGGGAATGCAGTTTGGTGCAGCCACTGTGGAAAACAGTGTGGAGATTCCTCAAAAGACTAGGAATAGACTTACCATATGGCCCAGGAATCCCACTCTTGGGCTTGAATCCAGAAGGAAATCTACTTCAGGATGACACCTGCACTCCAATGTTCATAGCAGCACTATTTACAATAGCCAAAACATGGAAACAGCCTAAATGTCCATCAACAGGTGACTGGATAAAGAAGATGTGGTATATTTATACAATGGAATACTACTCAGCCATAAAAACCGACAACATAATGTCATTTGCAGCAACATGGATGCTCCTGGAGAATGTCATTCTAAGTGAAGTAAGCCAGAAAGAGAAAGAAAAGTACCATATGAGATCGCTCATATGTGGAATCTAAAAAACAAAAACAAACAAACAAACAAAAACAAAGCATAAATACAGGACAGAAATAGACTCATGGACAGAGAATACAGACTTGTGGTTACCAGGGGGTTAGAGGGTGGGAAGGGATAGACCGGGATTTCAAAATTGTAGAATAGATAAATGAGATTATACTGTATAGCACAGGGAAATATACACAAAATGTTATGATAAATCACAGAGAAAAATTGTGACAATGAGTGTGTATATGTCCATGAATGACTGAAAAATTGTGCTGAACACTGGAATTTGACACAACATTGTAAAATGATTATAAATGAATAAAAAATTAAAAAAAAAAGAAGGGCAGGAAGAGGGGCAAGTCATGAGAGGAGACAACTGATTCAGTTCTGGCTGGGTGCCTGTGTGCTCCAGGAGAGATGTGCAGTAGGCAAATAAAAGTCTAGAAATCGGGAGAAAGTTCTAGGCTGAGCCAAGTAGTTTTTCTGTTTCAAGAGGCTAATGGGTGTGAGTGGACAAGCTCACAAGAGGTGTATAGGGATAGCTCTCACCCTCCTGCATATGGGAAGAATTTGGGAGCCTTTCAAAAATAGTGCACCACAGCCTGGAGTGGGGCCTTTGTACTGTTTATTATTTTTTAAATACTTCTTTCCTTTTTGTGGGGAGTATTGAGCTTTATTTATTTTAATGGAGGTACTGGGAATTGAACCCAGGACCTCTTGCATGCTAAGCACGTGCTCTACCACTGAGCCATACCGTCCCCACCTTTTTTTGTTTTTAGACATTAGCTCTACCGAGCAGTCAGGGTTGAGAATCAACCTGCAGAGAGCAGAGAGCCTTGGGGTTAGAGAACAAGGAGAAGCTGCCCAGAGCCCTGTAGACCCCACCAGGGGCAGCCGGAGACGCAGGGAGCCTCGGAAGTGCTGTGAGGAATGTGAACTCAAAACTCCCCAATAGCGAAGACGACAAACATATTTCAAGCACCCACTTCCCAGCAGTGTTTGTTCTGACTTTACTAGTTTTCCAGTAATACTCAGTGAGAATAGAAATTATCTGGACACAGGGATCAAATTCAAATGCTGATTATGACCATTCTTAGCTGCGTGATTACTGATTAAGTTACTCGTCTGCCACGTGTAAAACGGGGGACCTAGCACCGTGCTCGTGGGCTGCTGTGAGTGTAATGAAATGACATCTATAAAGGCGCTCCTGACTCTCAGAGGTAATTGCTACTATTGTCCCCATTTAGGACACCAAGAAACAGAGTCACAGAAAGCTTCAAACATTTGCCCAAGATGAGGGTTGGGATCAGGAATCAAGCCAATGACTTCTTGGATCCAGAGCCCAGGATCTTCTTACGAACAACACGGCACTGCCCAGGCTCCCTGCTCCAAAACCAGCCTCCCTTTGGCTCAGTTCCATGGCACCTGCGCTGCACAGATGCCCTCACTGCCTGCCCGCCCGCCCGGTGTCTGACCCCGGCACTCCTCCCTCCGTCCCACACAGCGCTTCCTTGGGCACACCATCGCTCACGAGGCCATTGCTGTGGCTACTCGATGTTTACATGGAAACGCAGGTGGCAGCCCAGGTTTTTGCTATAGATGCTGCTGTCAGTGGAGGCAAAGAGCTCACAGTTGGTGGGGGAGGCCACTTGTGGTCTCCTCCTTGGCTGGAGAGCTGGATGAAATCCAGTTTCCCTTTGCGACTTAGACATCCAGCATGAGAGATATGTAAGGCCATCTGGCCTCTCAACATAGAAATGATGCCCCCGCAGTCATTCTTAACATTGTAATCTCCTGGCTCCACCAGGGAGCAGGGGCCATGGCCTGTTGTCCACCAAGTTTTGTTTCCTTGCACAACAGCTACAATGGGGTGAGTTAACACCGGACCAGAAAATCTACAAAGCCCTCGTGTACTATTTCCTGACACTTGCAGGTCACCAAAATACCCCAGATCCCCCAAGTAAACAACTAGTAAGAGGAACTGAGCTTGCTCGTCTGTCAGACCCCTGATGGCAGGACTGATTTGGCCTCTCCTGCTCTCCGGATGATCCGTTCTCCTTCTGTGTGCCCTTCCCCGAGTGAAAGGGACAGTTCTTTGTTTATGGGCTAGGGAGTATTTGTGGCTGTCTGACCAGAACCTTCAAAAGTAGAGCTCTTGGTGAGAGTGGAAGCATGGCACCCACGTCTCATGAGCTCAGCTACCCAACAGCCTCATCTAGCCAAGACTGTGGCCAACACCAGGGGTCCATGCTGTTGAGTGTTGGGTCTGGAGAGCAATGCCTCCACCACTGAGAAGCTGCCCCACCACTTGTGCCCTTGTCCCCTTCGAGGGGGAGGTGACACATCCATGGGATAAAAGCCGCGAGGGCACTAGGTGACTGTGGACCAAGCTGTGACTGGCCGGTCCTGCCCCCCATGTGACCCATGTTAGCCTCAAGTGCAGAAAATCCCCAAAGAGACCCCTGCTTGAGTGAATGGGTCACCTATAAGCCAACTGTCCTCGGGACGCCTAAGAAGCAACACAATATACACAGTGAGACACCCACTCACTGAAGTCCCCAAGGCTCACAGCTCCCTAATGTGACACCAGGTACCCCCAGCAAACAGAAGACCCTTACTTTATAATTGACTTGAGAATTCTACTACCAACACTGCCTTCCACCTTCCACTTATAAAGTTCTTTCCACTCTGTCCCCTGCTCTGCAATTGTGCAATCAGTCCAGAGCTCCTTCATGAGACAGGAGGGAAGGGGGCAGGGCACAGACATTAAAAGAATGGCACAGCCATTAGCACCGAGACGGTGGAAAAGTCAACTCCCAGTAGATCTTGAGCTTCAATACACACTCACTGAAATACAGCAGGATGCTAAATGGCACTCCTACAGGTGCCAGGACAGGTTCAAGGCTGACCATGAAAGGTCAAAGGGTGAGTGGTGGCCCAATTTCTGGTAATCGCAACACCTTCCCCAAAGCGGTTGGAATATTCCTCCCACTTATTAGCATATGAAGATACTGAGTGCATAAAAACTAACAACCACACCTCGTGGCTGCTCTCTCTGCTGAGGGAGACAGCCCACACTCTGTCTGTGGAGTGTGTATCTACTTTTACTTTAAACTGGAGCACCCAACCCTCACGCCTCATGGCCTTTCTCTTGCCTTCTGAAACAGCGCACTCTGTCTGTGGAGTATATATCTCTCTGAGTAAATCTACATTTACTGAATTGTGGCTCTCTCTTGGATTCGTTCCTGTGCAAACCAAGGACCCACACATCACGAGGTGCATCACAGGGACCCAAATAAGACCTGGGATACGGCCATCCTCTCCCCCACATTTTCCTGTATCATACATTCCTTCCCAAAGGATCTCACCTTGTGCACTCCAAAGTAGACAGCACTCATGTGTCCTGACCTGGATCTGCTTCTGCGTTTATCATTTCTTATGTCCACTAGAATGTCATCTTCATGAGGACAGGGATTTGGTTCTGTTCACAAAGAAGCACCAGCACATGACAGGTGCTGGAGAAGTATTAGCTGAATGAATGAGCTGTGGGAAGTCCTGGGAATTCAACCTGGAACTCCTAGCCACTTGGGCCCCAGCTGACTCCAGTTGCTTCCTGCTACTCATGGCTGACCTCTTGCCACCACTCTCTGCTCTGCCATCACCTGAGCCTGGATGAGCTGAGATGAGCACACACCACGGAGAGCATGGTGAATGGTTCACGTCGTTGCAAAACACTCGCCCTCTGACTGCCAGGGGTTACTTAGGATGGACAAACTGAAGGGAGCACCACGTGCACCGCCCTACCCTACAACTCACTTGAAGCACCAGAACTGCACACATGGGAAGCGCTGGCCCTTTCCAACCTAAGGAGAGGGACTATGGGTGAGAAGAGGGTCTCTGTCAACTAACAGTCTCTTTAAAAGCCCAGTCTTAGAAAAGCTCTTTAAAGACACTTTTGGTATCTTCCTTGTGTTTCGGTAATCCCTCTAGATTTTGTCATTTTAATCTATGCATCAGAAATACAGATGCTCTTGAAATCTCTATTGATTTTCAATGAAGAAAATCCTCAAATTCCTTCTCTGCTAGGAAAATTACTGCACTTTATATAAAAAAAAGCAGCTTCCCTTTTCAAACACCTAATTTCACAAGAATCAGTGAAGCAGGACATGAAAATCTCGCTGTGCTTTATCACCTACTGGTGGGCAGGAATGAAATGAATGAGAACTGATCTCATGAGACGGGAAGGCTGGGGCTGTCTTATTCCTGCTACAGATGGAAGGGTCCATATCTGTGAAGGGGAGGAAGGACCAAGGATGAGAAACCAACATTTACTAACCCATTTCTCTTTTTCAGAGTCTCAGACAAAACACTGTGATTTTATAAACAAAACAAGAACATCTGCACCCTTTTAAAAGCACGTTACAACTTTACTGCTACACACGGCACTCTGTCATTGACCTAAAGGCAAATGACAGACAAGAAATTTGCAGGGATCTTATTCTGTGCTCATCCCTTTTGGTCTTTGGAAACTCAGGAAGTTTGCCTCCTCTCCCTGAGTGTCGTTTTTCTCATCTTTCAAATGGGAGTGTAACAGTCATTCATTTGCTCAGTGTCCATTCGACAACAGGAGACGGCTTATGAAAACAATAATAAAAAAAAGCAAAACAGCAATTCTGATCTGTGCTTCTTCCTCCTCCTCCCTGAACATGAACTTACAGGCTAAAATGGCATCTTTCACTAAATCCCGAACGTAAGGAGCAGTTCTGATAAGGAAGTACAGGACTGCAGGTGTAACCGAGAAATGACCCAGTGAAAAAGAATGAGTTGCCAGCAAATCCTCAAAACCCGTAAGGGTGCAAACCCTGGGAGTTACAGCCATGGGTGGGAGTTCCTTAGTTCCCCATTTCACAAAGCCGAGAACTTTGCAGGGCCCATGAAAGACACAGATAGCCCAGTAAAACCACACCATGTTTTGGAGTACACCGGGGCCACATCGCTGCTGACCTGCACTGCTGTGTGTCCCAGAGCAAGAGCCCTGGGAGGGGGTGACTGTGTTTGAGGCTGGACAAGAACTTCCTGTTCTGTCTCTTTTACTCTCTCTCTTCCTGCAATAAAACAACTGGTAGGACTCTGGTGGGGACCACTGCACCCACATTCTCTGGGAAACCACACACCAGACAGCTCTAGCTGATCTGAGAGAGGACTATATATACTCCAAAGTCAGGCAGAAGGCTGCCTGTGGCCTTGGGAATCCAAACTAGCTTGTCCTGTTAATCAGGATATTACACATCTAAAGAAAGTGTGCACCAGATGAAGACGATGCCTTAGACAACATCGGTGGTTATGTCCAGCAGTGTCTAAGGACAAGTCATGCTCTGGTAGACGGGAGCATTTTGGTAGCTTTAAGAGTCTGCTACTGAAGGGCTGGGACATTTCATTGGGACTTGAAACTCCAGACCTCTTTACTCACAAAGGCAGACAAGTTAGGTGAGCCAGGTCAGCCTTTATTCCAACTTCCTAACCAAAAGTCTATGAGGTCGAAAATATATTTCTCAGACACTTCTGCAACAAGGGTTCCAGATGTGGCTTTAAAAATGCCCATCAGAGATTGAGATTTGCAAATATTAACTACTATATATAAAAATAGCTAAAAAACTAAATTTCTTCTGTATAGCACAGGAACAATATTTAATATCTTGTAATAAACTTTAGTAAAAAAATATGAAAAGGAATTCGTACATATATATGTGAATATGAAGGACTGGAACATTGTGCTGTACATCAGAAATTGACACATTGTAACTGACTATACTTCAATTAAAAATATATATAGATATAATGCCCATCAGCAGCATCTGAGTGTCACTGAAAGCAGAAACCCAGATGAATGGAGGCAGAGGTGGTTGGAGGAGCTACGTTATTTTGCTGGGGTGGATGCAGCCGGCATGGCAGAGATCTAGAAGGAATGCGCACAACAGCCACTCACTGATCTGAAAGTGAGTTAGTTTAACAGCTTTCTGAAATCCTCACCGCCCCTCCTGATGAGCCAAGTGTCTGGCGTTTCTCTGGAAATCACTAGGCGCAGCCTGGAACTCAAAGGTAAAAATTAAAAAGTGCAGTCAAGTAGCAAAGAGACTGGCAGGACACGCTGGACAAAAGTAGGTCAGAATCAACAAGGAATGGGGAGGGGATAGAACATGTGTTGAGGACCCTGAATTCAGGGGTGGATTGTCTATGTTGAGTACTCTGAGTCAGTATGAGTAGATGGATTGGTGTGGACTATGGACTAAAATGGTGGCCATCGTTCAGATAAGTGTGTGATTTGGAGTACATTTATTTGAGGAGGGTTTTTTTTTCCCCTTCAACATTGATCATTTCTAGGGAGCAGAAAAATACTCTGCCACACAACATCTAAGTGCAAAAGAGATGCTATGGGATGATGGTGGTATGAAAAATTTCAGTACTGCAGTTTCAAGCTTTCCTTAATGAGGTGCACAGCAGTAGGTACTTAAAATAAAATAAGGTACTTATAATAAAGACATCATCATATGTACATATCCTTTAAGATACACATATGGTGCTATAAGTGGGCCTGAAATGTGTTCTGCATTCTAAAATCCAATGAAATAAAATCAGTAGTTCAATATGCCTGTCGGCTCTAAAAACATGATGTAGCTCATGATCACAGAAAGCAAGATCAGCTAGGAAATTTGAGATTTGTCGTTTCCAGTGTCAAAGTTAATATTTTTTGCTTTACTTAAAAAGCATTTTTTAATTAGGTCTGTCAGCATCCATTGGTATATGGGGTTCAGTAGATGTGTTCAGATGTTCCAGACAGTGAATCAGAGCAAAGGCTGAGGTTTAGACAGTAGTTAAATGCCTCACCCGTGTGATCAGCATCCACAAACTGCTATACTGAAAATCCTTAAAAGTGAGAACTTCATTAAAGAAACGATAAGTGAGGGGAAAAAATAGCTACAGACTAGTGGAAGTTTTGTAACGTGTAAAAATGACAAAAGGCTATTCATGAGCATATTTTTAAATACCCCTACACTTTAATAAGAAAAACAACAGTCTGACAACAGGTTGTACACTGCTGTAGGAGAATCCATGCAGGTGGACTCTTATGTGAATGGGGCTGGAGCTGTAGAATTAGTTAGTCTTGCAAGTAACTCAGTTAAACACAAATGCAAATGGGATACACTTCTAGAATATCTGAGTAAATATCTTGGAAAACTTACTCCTCTATGAAGCAATGACAATGGCTTTGTAAAATTTGTCAAAATTAACCTCTGTAGAACTCTGGAAATTAAACCAACACTTCCAGCAATCCGGGGAGTCTTTATTTGAGAAAAAAAAACCCAGCTAAATCTCCATAAAGATAGTGAGTTTTGAGGCATTGTAACTTGATCTACCCCATCCCTGTATCCTCACCTAAATGGTGGCCTTTATAAGCAATAGTCTCACAATCAAGGTAGGGGCAGAAGTTATTTAAAGTTACCCAAAAAATCCGCCCCCAGAGAGCTGTCACTATGTGACCTGTCACAAACTCATGCTGTGCAAACAGCCTGTCCCCAGAGTGTGTGTGGGAAACAATCAGCAGTGAGTATCTAACATTACAACTGCCTGAGGCAGTGGGACCAGTAGAGGCTAACTACGTGCTGACTAGGAAACTTAGAAGGCAAAATTGAGTAATGAGACGTTCTGGGGGTGAAGGTAGGGTTAAAAAGCTCCAAAAAATTCTGAGAATTGTAGAAGGCAATATACATGTGTGGCACATGGCAAGGAAAGATCTGAGAAAATCCTAAGCCTTCAACTCTGGCTGAACTTGAGATTCTGCATAAGCAAGAACTAAAGGATACGGAAGAGCTGCTGACTGCATGCCGGTGCTGAGGGCATCCCTCAGCACGTGGACACACAGCCACCTGGCAACAGCTCAAACGATTGTCTCCAGGCATTGAAAGAAATCACTGTCCAATCATTACTACAGTGATGACAACTAGGCTTTCTTCACACACACTGATCTCATGGTCATGCATGATAAAGAAAACAGACTTTACAGAATTTGTTCAGGAAAGTAACTAAATAAATAGCAGCAGCAGCAATGACAATGAAAGCAATGATAAACCCTGGAGATGAGGAAAATCAGGCTTTCAGATCTGCCACATTGTAATATTTTAAATGTCCAGCTTTCAACAGAAAATTACAAGATGTACAAAGAAACAGAAAAGTTTGGTCATAACAGACGGGGAAAAAGTAGTCAACAGAAACTCCCTGAGGTAGCCCAGACACTGGACTTACTAGACAAAGACATAAATAAGCAATTACACATATGTTCAAAATACTAACAGAAACCATGCCTAAAGGATTAAATTATGTGCTCATCTCATTGTACAGAGAATAACAATAAATAAAATTTATAATAAAAACCAACTAGAAATTCTAGAGATACAAATATAATGACTAAAATAAAAACTTCAATAAGTGGTTTCTCTGTAGATATGAACTTGTTGAAGAAAAAGTCAGTTAAATTAAAACTACTGAGATTTCCCTGTCTGTGGAACAGAAAGAAAAAGGAATGAAAAAAAAATGAACACTGTGTCAGAGATAGGTGGGACACCATCAACAATACCAATACACACATAATGGGAGCGCCAGAAGGAGGGAGAGAATAAAGGGGCAGAAAGAATATATAAAGAAATAATGGCTGAAAACTTCCCAAATTTGATGAAAATATTAATTTGTACATCCCAGCAGCTCAACAAACTCCATGTGGTATAAACTTAGAGACATCTAAAATAGGCACATCAGATTCAGTGTGTCAAAAGACAAGAATAAAGTATCTTGACAGCCGAAAGAGAAAAGTGGCTCAACGTATAGAAAGGCTCCTCAGTAAGACAGTTGATTTCTCATCAAAAACCATGGAGACCAAAAGGCAGTGGATGGTATCGTCAAGGAGATAAAAGGAAAAGACTGTCACCAAGTATTTTATAGCCAGCAAAATGATTCTTTAAAAAAATTAAAGTAGAAATTAAGACACTCCTACAAAAACAAAATCTGAAAGAATCCATTGCTAGCAGGCCTGCCCTACAAGAAATACTAAGGATAGTCCAGCAGGTGTAAATGAAAGGACACTCGCCTGAAAAATAAAGAGCACTACTACATGAGTAAAAAAATAAAACAGTATAAATCGAGTATTACATGTAAATGTTTTGTTCTATTTGATGTAAAGGACAACTGCATAAAACAATACTTATGAAACTGTGTAGATGAGCTTATAAATGCATAAAGGTGCAATTTGTATGACAGTGACAGCATGAGGAGGGGGAGGGAAAAGACTGATACCAAAGCAAAGTTTTTGTGTACTGTTGAAATTAAGTTGGTATTCATGTGAACTAGATTGCTTTAAAACAAGATGTTAATTATAATCTCCAGGGCAATGGAAGAGAAGGAGGAGGAGGAAGAGTAGGAAGAGGAGAAGAAAAAGATAAAATAAACAAATTAAAATGGCACACTTGAAAATGCTTACTTTGTACAAAAATGTGTAGTAATTGAGGAATGGGAAAAAAAGACATATAGAAAGTAGACAGCAGTTGTAACTTCAATCTGATAAGAAATTACATTGATGTAAATGAATTAAACATTCTAATCAAAATACTAAAGGCAGAAATAAATGGAATAGACAATAGATGAACAACAGAGAATAATCAACAAAAGGAATAGTTGGTTCTTTGAAAAGATCAATAAAATTGACAAATTTTATCTAGTACTAAAAGAAAAGAAGATTCAAATTACTAAAATGAGAAATGAAAGGAAGGATGTCACTACTGCCCTTACAAAGATAACAAGGAATATAAGGGAATACCATGGATAATTATATAGCCAATAAATGAGATAATGTAAATGAAATGGATATATTCCTAGAAGGACATAAATGACTGAAGCTAATTCAAGGAGAAATAGAAAACTCAAATAATCCTACAGTAAGTAGTGACTGAAATAGCAATCCAAAACATTCACACAAAGAAATGCTAGGCCCGTATGGCTTTGCTGGTGAATTCCATCAACTACTTAAAGAAAAAACAAAAACAAAAACAAACAAAAAATGCTTCACAAATTCGTCTGAAAATAAAGAGGTGGGCACACTTCCCAATTCATTCAATGAGACTAGTATCACACTGATACGAAAACCAGACAAAGGCATCACAAGAAAACTAAAGACTATCTCTTATGAATATAAATGCAAAAATCCTCAACAGA
Organism: Vicugna pacos; assembly: GCF_048564905.1. Lineage (NCBI taxonomy): Eukaryota > Metazoa > Chordata > Mammalia > Artiodactyla > Camelidae > Vicugna > Vicugna pacos. Next base: position 5,727,737 of record NC_132997.1, read on the forward strand.
ATAGAAGCAAATCCAAAACAGTAACATATAAAATAGACCACCATTAAGTGGGATGTATCCAGGTATGCAAAGGCAGTACAACATACAAAAGTCTATTCATTTAATACACCATATTAATAGAATAATGGATAAAAACTAGGAATAGAAGAGAACTTCCTCAACCTGACAGAGAACATCTATGAAAAACCTGAAGCAAAGATCATACATAATGCAGAAGCACTGAATTATTCCCTCCCAAAATCAACATTGTACTAGAAGTTCTAGTCAAACCAATCAAAGAAAATAAAGCCTCTAGATTAGAAAGAAAGAAATAAAACTGTTTTGATTCCAGATGACATGATATTATATATTGAAATCACAAGGAATCCACAAAGGAAAAATAGAAAAGAAAAAAAATCCTCTTAGAATTAATAACCCAGTCTGACAAAAATTTTAAGACACAAATGAATATATAAAAAGTAATTACATTTCTATTCAACAGCAGTGAATAATCTAAAAATAAAATGAAGGAAACCTTTTCATTTACTATAGCATCAAAAAGAATAAAATAATTAGTAATATTAAGAAAAATATGTGGAATACTGAGAAAAATATCTGAAACTTGTATATTGAAAACTAAAATACTAGTGATAGAAGTTAAAAATGACCTAAAATAAATGGAAAGCTCTTCCATGTTCATGGATCAGAAGTCTTATTATTTTTAGGATGGCCATTGTCCTCAAAATGACCTATACATTCAATGCAGCTCTGGCTTTTTGGCAGAAATGAACAAGCTGATCCTAAAACTAATATGGAAATGCAAGATACCCAAAATAGTCAAAACAATCTTGAAAAAGAACAAAGTTTTGAAATTTCCAAATTCAAAACTCACTAACAAAACTGTGATCCATACAGTGTGGTACTTGCAGAAAGGACAGAAAAATAGATTGAGAGAAAAGAACTAAGAGACCATAAACAAAGGCTTACACGCAGCCATTTAATTTTTGACAAAGGTGCCATGACAATCCAATGGGGAAAAATAATCTTTACAAAAATGATGTTGGGACACCTGTACATACACCTGGAAAGAAAGAAAACTGAACTTTTATCTTAACACCATTTATGGAAATTAACTCAAAATAAATCACAGACCTGAAACTATAAAACATATAGAAAATGAACAATGAGAAAATCTTCAGGACTTTGGATTATAAATACTTGTAATATATGACACCAAAAGCACAAACAACAAAAGAAAAAAAATCAAGTAAACTGGACTTCAGTAAAATTAAAAACTTCTGTGCTTCAAAGGACTTCATCAAGAAAGTAAGAAGACAATCCACAGGATGGATGAAAATATTTCCAAAATTTTCCCTGATAAGGGACTTTTATCCAGAATAGACAAAGAAGACTTAAAACATGACAATACAAAGACAAATATAATTAAAATGGGCAAAGAATTTAAATAGATGTTTCTCCAAAGAAGACATACGAATGGGAACTAAGCACATAAAAAGATGTTCAACATCAGTAGGCATTAGGGAAACAGAAATCAAAATCACAATGACATACCACTTCATACCAACTAGGATGACAAATATATATGATATATGATATATAAATATGAATCTATAAACCCAGTAATAAAAAGTGTAGATGAGGATGTGGAGAAACTGGACTCCTCATACATTACTTCTGGAAATATACAATGCTTCAGTCACTTTAAAAGCTATATTAGCAATTCCTCAAAATGTTAAAAGTAGAATACATCCCAGCAATTCCATTTTTTGATATATCCTGAAGAGAAGTGGAAATATGTGTTCACACAAAAACTTGTCCATGAGCATTTACAGCAGAATTATTCATCATCAACTGATGGATGGATAAGCAATGTGGTGTATTTATAACTATGGCATATTATTTGAATACAAAAAGGAATTTGGATATTGATATATGCTACACGATGGATGAGCCTTGACAATGTCACACTACATGAAAGACATTAATCAAAAAAGGCAGCATACTGTATGGTTCTACTTATATGAAATGCCTAGAACAGGCAAACCCTTAGAGGCAGAAAGTAGAGTGGTGGCTGTTGAGGGCTAAGGGAAAGGAAGGTTAGGGACTGACTTACTAAAGGGTACTGGTTCCTTTTGGGGGTGATGGCTACACAACCCTGAAATGTACATAAAACCCTAATGCACACTTTCAAAGGCTGCATTTTATGGTATGTGAATTATATCTCCATAAACCTGTTATTCTTGAAGCTTAGCCCACCTATGGAGCAACTTACACAGCACTGACTGTGGCATCCGGACGGGGAGTGACCCACCTGTCCACCGCGAAGGAGAGCAGCACCTGACCCAGTGTTGGAGGGGTGCAATCTTCTTGCCAATGGACACTGTGAGCAGCACAGACCAGGGGGCCAACAGAGCAAGCTGAGTTCATGAAACAGGGCGAAGACACAAAGACCTCTCAATAAAACCATTAAGAGCGTTCAGTCTCTAGGAGAACACATCTTTGTTTTTAAAATCTTTTTATACCTGTTTTATTTTCTATGAGCTTTTTAATCTTTACTTTTTAAACAGTTCTATATGTTTACAATTCTCATTTCATTTTTAATTCTCTTGGATTTGATCTGTTATTGATTATTCACAGGTTTTAAATACTGTGTTTTGATTTCTTTCTTCTTTTTGTTAAGGTTTTAAAAAGACATCTCAACTCGATTCCTATTCTTCTTCAACTTGCTCTTCTATTATTGATTATACACTGTCTTCAAACCTTCTTTTCCTCCATTCTTTTAAAATTCTATTTCTCTCTCTCATTTTTAAGTTTTATTCCAGCATAGGCCTTAGATAGATAAAAAAATAAACCCCTTTAAGGGCCACAATAGATAACTGATACTCCTTAAGCCACAGTGCCAGAGAGATATGAGCAGTTGAAGAAGCAGAGGAAGTATTCCCAATTAAAAGAGAAAGAGAAATCCCCTGAAAGAACCATCAATGAAATAGATATTAATGGCCTATTAGATCAAGATTTCTAAAAAGAAGTGATTGAATTACTGAAGGAATTAAAAGAGATAGTGTTTAGAGACATAAAATATGTCAAAAACAAAATAGTAGCTATAAAGAAGAGCCAAGTAGAATTGGTAAACTCATTGGCTGAAATGAGATCTGACCTAAAGGCAGTACAACGCAAGCTAGATAATGCAGAGGAACGAATAAGTGACCTAGAAGACAGGACAACAGAAAGCACACAATCAGAACAGTTGAGAGAAAAAAATAAAAAACAATAAAAACAATATAAGGAATCTATTTGATAATATAAAGCATGCCAATCTATGCATCATAAGAGTTCCAGAAGGGGAAGAAAGAACAAAGGGGATGGAGAAGGTATTTAAAGAAATTATAACTGAAAAATTCCCAAACATAAAGAAAGAATCAGACACCCAAGTACAGGAGGCTCAGAGGTTCCCAAACAGGAAGAGCCTAAAGAGACTCACACCAAGACATAACAAAATCAAGATGGCCAGACTGAAGGATAAAGAAATGATCCTAAAGGCAGCAAGAGAAAAACAAAGAGTGAGTTACAAGAGATGGCTCTCAGCTGATTTCTCTACAGAAACACTACAGACCAGAAGGGAGTGGAAATATATATTCAAATTCCTGAATGAAAAAACAGATGCAGCCTAGGATACTTTCTGCAGCAAGGCTATCCTTTAGAACAGAGGGAGAGGTAATGAATTTCACAGAGAAGAAAAACTGAAAGACTTTAGCAACACTAAACCCATGCTAAAAGAAATATTGTAAGGTACACTCTAAATAAAAAAGAAGCAGGATGATACAGAAATGAGAGCTTATAACTGGAAAGGTGATAACTACCATGAATTACAAATAGAATAAACATGAAATTGTAAAAGAAGACATCTAAATCATTGAGTGGGAGAGGGAAGCAATTAAATATAGAGTATTTTTTCTTTCTTCTATTTTTTTAAATTTTTTGTTCTCGGTAGGATGGGTTTGAGATTGCATTACTATCTGTTTAGTACACACAGTTACAGTAATTGGTTAACAGACTTACAAAAAAGTATAACCACAAGCCAAAAACTTATAAGTGAGTAACAAAAACTAAATACAATCCAAGATAACACAAAGGAAAATTACCATACCACAAAAGGAAGAAGAAAGGAACAAAGAAATATGAAATCAACTGCAAATATAAGTTCAAATAGCAATAAACACTCATTTATCATTAATTACTCTAAATGATAATGGACTAAATGCTCCAGTCAAAAGACAGAGTGGCAGACTGGATAATAAAGCAAGAAACTTCAATAAACTGCATACAAGAGACACACTTTAGGGAGAAGGACACATATAGATTGAGAGTGAATGGACGGAAAAGGATATTCCATGCAAATGGAAACTCCAAAAAAGCAGGTGTAGCAGTTCTGATTTCAGACAAAATAGACTTTAAAACAAGGGCCATAAAGAAAGATAAATAAAGGCATTTTATAATGATTAAAGGAGCAATACAAGATGAGGATATTACAATCATTAATATATATGCATCCAACATGAGCACCTAAGTACATAAAACAACTACTAACAGAGATAAACGGGGATATTGATGGGAATACAATCATTGTCAGAAGTTTTAACACCACATTAACATCACTAGACAGATCTTCCACACAAAAAATAAATACGGCAACAGAGAAATTAAATGATACAATAGAAAAATTAGATTTAGTGGATATTTTCAGAGCATTACAACCCCCCAAAATAGGATATATATTCTTTTCAAGTGTGCGTGGAACATTTTCTAGGATTCATCATGTACTTGGTCACAAAAGAAGCCTCAAAAAGTTTAAGAAGATAGAAATTATCTCAAGCATCCTTACTGACCACAATGCCATTGAAACTAGAAATCAAATTCAGAAAAACAAAGCATGAAAAAAGGAAAGCATAGAGATTATACAACATGCTATTAAAAAAATGGGTCAATGATGAAATCAAAGATGAAAGTAAGGAATACCTTGAGACAAATGAAAATGAAAAAATCCACAAAAAACTTATGGGACAAAGCAAAAGCAGTGCTAAGAGGAAAGTTTAGAGTGATACAGGCCTTCCTCAAAAAAGAAGAACAATATCAAAAAAAACAATCTAACCCACCAGTTAAAAGAACTAGAAACTGAAGAGTAAAAACACCCAAAAGTCAGCAGAAGGAAGCAAATAATTAAGATCTGGGAGGAAATAAATAAAATAGAGATTAAAAGAAATAGAGAAAATAATCAATCAAACCAAAAGCAATTTTTTGAAAGAGTAAATAAAATCGAGAACCTCTGGCCAAACTCACAAAGAAGAAAAAAGAGAGAGCACAAATTTCCAAAATAAGAAAGGAAAATGGAGAAATTACAACAAATAACATAGAAATATAGAATATCATATGAGAATATCATGAAAAACTACATAAAAAAAGGGATAACCTAGAGGAGATGGACAAGTTTCTGGAAACACACAGTCCACTAAAACTGAATCAAGAAGAAACTGACCACTTGAACAAACCGATCACTAGGAATGAAATCGAATTAACAATAAAAAAAAATCCCTACAAATAAAATCCAGAACTGGACAGCTTCACCAGGGAATTGTACCACACATAAAAAGAAGTACTCATACCAGTCCTTCTCAAACTCTTCCAGAAGATTGAAAAGAAGGAATATTCCCAAACTCATTCTATGAAGCCACAAACACCCTGATACCAAAACCAGGCAAAGACACCACCAAAAAAGAGAATTACAGACCAATATCACTGATGAACACAGATGCAAAAGAGTCCTTACCAAAATACTAGCAAATAGAATTCTACAGCACATAAAAAAGATTATACAACATGCTCAAATTGGGTTCATCTCAGGGACACAAAGGTGGTTCAACATATGCAAATCAATCAATGTAATACTTCACATCAACAAGAGAAAGTACTAAAACCACATGATCATCTCAATAGATGCATAAAAGCTTTTGATAAAATTCAACACCCATTTATGATAAAAATTCTCACCAAAGTGGGTATTGAGGGAACATAACTCAACATCATGAAAGCTATATAAGACAAACCTACAGCCAGCATAGCACTAAACGGTGAAAACCTCAAAAGCTTCTCACTAAATTCTGGGACAAGACAAGGATGCCACTATCACCACTCCTATTCAACATAGTCTTGGAAGTCCTGACCATAGCAATCAGGCAAGTAAGAGAAGTAAAAGGGGTCTAAATTGGAAAAGAAGAGGTAAAAGTGTCACTACATGCAGATGACACGACACTATATATAGAAAACCCTAAAAGGTCCACACCAAAACTACTAGAGCTGATCGAAGTATTTAGCAAGGTAGCAGGTTACAAGATTAATGTTCAAAAATCAGTTGCATTTCTTTACACTAATGATGAATCAACAGAAAAAGGAAGTAAAGAAATAAAACACTTTAGAATAGCACCCAAAGTAATAAAATTTCTAGGAATAAATCTAACCACAGAGGTGAGAGAATTATACACAGAAAACTATAAACCATTGGTGAAGGTAATTGAAGAAGACTTTAAAAAATGGAAAGGTATCCCATGCTCTTGGATTGCAAGAATCAATATTGTTAAAATGGTCACACTGCCCAGGGCAATATACAGATTTAATGCAATCCCTGTAAAATTACCCAAGACATATTTCATAGAACTAGAACAAATCACAATAAAATTTATATGGAACCATCAAAGACATAGAAATTCCAGGGTATTACTGAAGAAAAAAAAGAAAGAGCCTGGAGGAATAACGCTCCCAGACTTCAGACAATACTATAGAGTTACAGTCATCAAGACAGCATGCTATTGGTACAAAAACATACATATAGACCAATGGAACAGAATAGAGAGCCCAGAAATGAACCCACAAACTTTTGGTCAACTAATCTTCGACAAAGGAGGCAAGAATATACAATGGAATAAAGACAGTCTCTTCAGCAAGATAAACATAAGACAAGATACAATAAACCTCCTAGAAGAAAATACAGGCAAAATATCTGACATACATCTCAGAAATGTTCCCTTAGGGCAGTCTACCCAAGCAATAGAAATAAAAGCAAGAATAAACAAATGGGACCTAAAGAAACTTACAAGCTTCTGCACAGCAAAGGACACCATAAGTAAAAAAAAAAGACAACCTACAGAATGGGAGAATATTTTTGCAAATGAAACTGACAAACTTGATCTCCAGAATATATAAGCAGCTCAAATGACTTAATAAGAAACAACCAAATAACCTAAACCAAAAATGGGCAGAAGACCTAAACAAGCAATTCTCCAAGGAAGACATACAAATGATCAATGGGCACATGAAAAAATGCTCAGTGTCACTAATTATCAGAGAAATGCAAATCAAAACTACAATGAGGTATCACCTCAAACCAGTCATAATGGCCATCATTCAAAAATCCACAAATCACAAATGCTAGAGAGGCTGTGGAGAAAGGGGAACCTCCTACACTTCTGGTGGGAATGCAGTTTGGTGCAGCCACTGTGGAAACAGTATTGAGTTCCCTCAAATGTCTAGGAATAGACTTGCCATATGACCCAGGAATCCTGCTCCTGGGCATGTATCCTGAAGGAACCCTACTTCAGGATGACACCTGCATCCCAATATTCATAGCAGCACTATTTACAGTAGCCAAGACATGGATACAGCCTAAATGTCCATCAGCGGATGACTGGCTAAAGAAGTGGTATATTTATACAATGGAATACTACTCGGCCATAAAAACTGACAATATAGGGCCATTTGCAGCAACATGGATGCTCCTGGAGAATGTCATTCTAAGTTAAGTAAGCACGGTAACAAGGAATAAAGACAAGTTACCCACATGTACAGTTATTTTGATTAAAATATCCACACAGAAAGCAAGTCACCCCCACGACTGCTGCCAGGAGGAGCATCTGAGTGTAATAGCCCAGCCAAGCAAAGTAGATTCCGAACTTCTCTCCTTAGAATTTCCTGCAGAAAGACAGAAGGAAGTTTCAGAAGACACAAATAATCACTCTGTAGCTTCATCCTCATGTTAATTTATTTTTTCTTTTTTGGGGGGCATAATTAGGTTTATTTATTTGTTTTTAAATGGAGGCATTGGGGATTGAACCCAGGACCTCATGCATGCTAGACATGCACTCTACCACTGAGCTATACGTCCCTCCATCATATTAATTTCTGATTCTAAATCAAGGGGGCCTTAAGTTTAAACCTCCGACTCAATTCACTCTTAAAACATATGCGTTTTCATAGCAGCCCCCAAATTCTACCGTGAAATAAGAAGTGTTTTATGTATCATAGAAATACAGATCACTGGCTCACCTGCTGAAGAGAGATAAATGAGAACAGAGCAAAGGAGGGGACGAGGCTGACTCCAGAGCAGATGCAGGGGATCATCACCACTCACTGGACAGTCTGGCACATTCAACAAATCCCCCCCAAAATCATTCTTAACAGGCTTGACACAAGTGGACATCAACAACTGGCTCAGTCATCTGCTCCTGCCTTATCTCGGGAAAGTCCCTGGAGCAAATGCATCGTAAACCACAGATAATAAGGAAATGGCTGATAATGATAACAACTGGGAGTGCAATGTCTGTCTGACAAAATATTTATAAAACTCATTGTGGGAATGGGAGAGGGCAGGAGGGATGTGACTGAGGAAGGCACTGCCCTGTATTCTTTGTATCTAGCACGTCTTTTGTTCCTAGGTTTTAAAACCTCTTCTCAGTTAATCTGGAGTAGATGGAACAGGCCAGGGAGGCAAGATTAGAAGAAAGGAGGCAGGGCATGAAGTGGTGCCAGGCTGATCCTAAAAGGGAGACCGACACAGACAGGCAGACACAGAGAGTTTAGGGATGAGGTGGAACAATGAGACGGCGGCTCAGGTGTTTCTTGCTTTTGCTGATAATTCCCTCAACTGGCTCACTGCTGACTCGGCAGTGCTGGGTAAAACCTGTGGATTTCCTCAGCTCTGAGTTCTCTCTGAGGCTTCCGGCTCAGTCTGGAGCTGAGATGAGTTCCGTGGGCTTAGCCTAAGGGGGACTCAGCTCTGAGAATAGCCTGGAATCCTGGAAAACTTCACGCAGGAATCCCTTGGCCTGGACCAGCGCTCACAGGGCTGCTGTGAGACCAGCTCCATCATCAGAGACATGGGCGTGGACCATTCCATGGGGAAAAGGGCTGAGCCCGATGCCAAATCAGATAGGAGCGACAAAGTGTGTTCATTCTCATGTGACTGGGCTTTGTGGCCTGGATCACGGGTGGCAGGCTCAGGATGGTGTCTGGCAGAGAAAACCCTGGTAATGGGTTTGAGATGTCTTGGACTCTTTCTTGTTAAGCTTTTTGTAATACATTCTTATCAACTATCCATCCTGAAAATGCCAAATTCAAAACTGAAAGAATGTTAGAATTTGCCTGCTCTAACTGCCCAATGGTAAACACACCCTGCTACAGTTACAGAGCTGGTCAGGCAGCCTCTGCCTGGATATTTACAGTGACGGGGAGTTCATTACTTCCAAAGGTTACAAGTCGGCAGGAAGGTCAGACAGAATTTTTGAACCTTAAACAGTTGTCTGCCTCCTAGTCCTTGCTGAAAGGCAAGGAATAATGAGGATCCCTTCAAATGTAGTTTTGCTGATTGTTATCTCTCTCTGTCAAAAGCACCCCAATTCTTAACATAAATTTTTCAAAATTCAGCTTTGATTTCTTTTTAGCAAAGTAATGCCATACATTTAACAAAGAGTCAAACAGTTCTCGAACACCGATTGTAAAAAGGAGCAGTTCCCAACAACTGCCCCATTTCCTGGCCAGAAAAAACCACGTTCAGCTCCTACTGCTGACTCTTGGAATACTTACTCCCTTTCTCTGACTAATATCCTTGTAACACAGCCTACTGACTTTTTCAGCTTTATGTATCACCTATTTAACTTTCTATTTTGGAAAATGAGGATTCAGATCTCTTTCAAACCCCATCTCATCTACATACCCAAATCTTTTTTCTTCCAACCTTTTCATACAATTACATTATAATTTTCATCAGTTCAGTATCCTTGCTTTACATTATTATTACTCTGTACAGACTATTCAAAGCTGTAGCAATTTGTGCTAGTCTTACCTTTTCTTCCCTACTTTGTTTTCCTGGAGTTAATAATTGTCTTGGTGGTTCATAGCTTAGATTTCTGTGCACTTAACAATTCAACCTCAGACCTTCTCTTAACGAACAACTTTCACAATACTTTCCAATACATTGTCTACAAATTTCATCTCCTTGAATAAATCTCTTCAGATCTCCTTCCACATGGATTAACGACATGCTAGTCTTGTCACAGAGCTCAAGGGGCCACTAGTGGGAAGTAACAAGGGAATACATGGACCAGGAGCAGGGAAAAGATCAACATAATTGCCTTAGCAATACATACTTAAAATAGTGGGAAAATTGTTTTCTTTACAAATACAAACACACACACAAACCCCAAAAGCCCATAAAGAATGATTAAAGAGCGGTCAAACCCATTGCCCTGCCTTCAAATTCTGTATAACATAAAACAAAAATAACAGAAGGAAGATATCATATAAATATGAATCTCAAGGGGGATTGGGTACACTCAGTGGCAGAGTGTGTGCTCAGCATGCATAAGGTCCTAGATTCAACCTTCAGTACCTCCATTAGAAAAAAAAATTAAAAAGAAAAAAAATTATCAATTTTAAATATTTACATATTAACAAATATCCTCCTTTAAAACTGTGTTCTAAAGGATAACCCGGGTTAAGGAGAAAGTGCCTCTTCGTGACTGATCCTGCTGATAATTGAGGGAGGAAATTAGAGTATGACCACATGAAATAAAATTCCTTATGAAATAATGATCCTGGGTGACAATCATTTTTGGCTGCTGTCATCACAAAAAAGAGAGTCAACTGTAATATTATGTACCTTATGACAGGAGTACAAAACTTCACATAACAAATATTTTTGCATAAAGCTGAACCTCAATCAGACCAAGCTTTTAGGGGAGGATTAAATCACTTAGCTAAAGCCAATACATAGGATGGAGAAACAAGTCTAACACCATAGGGGAGAATGAAATCAGCCAAACAGGAAACAGAGGAACCCCTCAGCAATTTCAAGGAAAATGAGAAACAGGAAAATTATAGATTAGAACACACTTGAGAGATATGCTAGCTTCAATGCCTGAATCTTGTCTGGATCTTGATTTCAACCCCAAAACTACTTAAAAGTGTATTCTTGTGACAAGCAGGGAATTATTTTGTAACCCTAAAAAAAAAGGAATATTCCAATTTTATTTGAAAGAGACCTTGTCATTTCACTAATGAAAGGTTAAGCTATGTAGGATTGTCTTCAAAATGACCCCATAGTGGGGAAAGGGAGGAGATGGAGATGAAAGATGCAACAACAGTGACTCTGAGTTTATAATTCTGGAGCTGGGTGACTGATACAGGCAGGCTGGCTGTACTGTTCTCTCTATTTCTGTACATGTTTGAATCTTTCCATAAAATGTGAAACAACAAATAGACTTCAGTGTTTTTAAACCCTCACTTTGAAGGTTAAGAGGTTTGCCCAAGTAGGTGGGCAACTGCATGGGGCACTGAGAAAAGAAAGAACAGACACCTGGCTCCAGACCGACCTGGGGCTACCTTGACCCTCCTCTTCTCCTAACCATCCACAGCCAGCCCATAACTGAATCCTGTCAGCCCCACTCCCCAAACGCATTCCTCATTGGCTCCCACCATCTCTCATCTGGCCCAATCCAAGAGCCTCCTACCTGGCATCCCTGCTTCCTGGGTCCCTGCCATACATTCTCCACATTATCTTTGCAAAATGTGAGTGAGAGAAAATTACTTTAGTGCTTAAGCTATCATGACTGCTTCTCAGTGCGCTTAGAGTCTACACTCCTTTCCGTGCTCCTGATGCCCTTCTAAACCTCGCGTCTCATCACTCTCACCAGCGCTGGCTCCAGTATCTCCTCAAACCTGCTGAGCACATTTGTGCCTCAGGGCCAATGGACAAGCTGCCTCTATTCCATGGGTGACTTTTCCCAGATCTTCAAATTCCAGCCTCCTTATCGCCATCTCAGCTCACATGTAACCTACTCAAAGATAGCTTTCTTAACTCACTTCCCCCCAAGTCTCCCATCTCAACACTGTGTTATTGCTTCATTTCAATCTGACATTGTTTCCTTATTTGCCCGATTATTTTTGTTTTCTCGGTTGTCCTTGGCCTCCATCCCCCCAGCAGCCTTGCCCAAACAGCATAAGCTCCCGGGGAGCAGCCGGCACTGGTGCTCTGAGAAGACACATGCTGAGAGCGACATTACAATCACGTGGTGTAGTGAAACGGTGTCGAACAGCAGATACAGAAAAGCAGTGAGAATTTCTCTCTTATTTTATAATTTAAATGAAATATAACATTTACTCCTATTTAATGAAGAATTTGGTAGGTCTTTTTTCCCAGTTCCTAGGCAGCAACCGCTAAAGCCTCGAAATTTCCCAAGATAGGAGTGTCTTTGCTATTCATGGTGGAACCTTGGATGGCTTGTGTTCATGAGATGACTCAGGATGGGGAGTGGCCAGCCAGAGACACCAACCATGTGATTAGAAGAGTGGGGCTTTAAGCTTTGTGACAAGTGAGTGGCCACCAGGAGAGGAAGGGGCTCAAAGTTTAGGACTAAGGAAAGGTTTGACTTACAGTTAGGGTTTGGGTTAGCCATGTAGGTAATGACCCAATAAATCATGGCTTTGAAATAAAGCCTGCAGTAAAAACTTGGGGCAACGAAGCTCAGAGCTCCTGTGAGCTTCCTGGTTGTTAACACTCTTGGAGGACTGTCACACTCACATGCCATGAGGACAACCCTGAGCCCTTCCCACTGGAGTGCTCTCCACAACAGCTCACCTGATGAGACCTAAGGGCTGCTGCTTGTCTGTGCTTCGAGGAGGAGCCCATTCCCTGTACAGAAGGCCCTGATCGCTGGGGCAGCTGACGTCCTCTGACGGAGGCTGAAGTGGCACTGGGAATCAGAAGCAAACAGGTGAGTGTCACTGTCACAAAATGCTCACATGTTCTGTTGATAAAATTTGGTTCTAACACTTCGTGGTCATTTGTAAATAAGGGGCCCTCACTTGCCAGGAGGGATGGCGGTACCATATAATTTTTCATAATTCTCACCCAGGATTAATATTAACCCCTTGAGGGTCATTTGCAAACGTGATTGGAAAGGAACGCTTGGATGTCACAGTCCTGGGACCACCGTGGGTACCTGGTGAGAGTCTTGCAGATGCTTAATGTACTACAACCGGGCTAGTCTTCCACAGCAAAAATCTAGGCCACCCAAGTGCCCAAACTGCTGCAGTGGAGGGACACCTGATGGTCCAGCCCCCTCTTTGGGCACCCAGAGGAACCTGGACTCTGGCAGGTTAGGAGCAGGGTCAATTCTAAAACCCAGGCATTTTTGTCCCCACAATTCAGTAGTTATTCGGTGACAGCACATGGAATATAAACAACAAAGTAACTTCACATGATGTTATATATTTAGCTTACTCAAGAAACAAAGTTTAAATCCAGTCATTCTCCTTCCCACCTGACCTACTTTCCTTTCTCTTGTACTAGCACCAGATTATTACCCACCCAGCCTTAACATGGGTCCTGACTCCACTTACCTCCCTCCCAAACACCACATGAGATGATTCCTCAGCCTGGATGTGGGACCAGCAATTACAAGAAGCTTTAGTGGAAAAGAACTGGTTATGCACAGATGCCAACTAAACACTGTAGAATCCTGGTGTCCCGCATTAGTAATCATGACAGCTGTTTGCAAGTGTCCCCAAAGTTCATTTAAGACTCTCACTGCTAATTATGCTGGAACATAAATATGAAACATGTGGACTGCTGGGCTGGACTGCTAAGCTGGGTCTCTAATCCAGGAAGCTCAGTGTCTGCTCCCTGCACCCAGCTCCCTGTTCTGTTCATGCATGTGCATCAAGAAGCTGTTTAGTGTCCATTTTAATATCTTAAACAGTGCATTTCAATATTATCTTCATCCATATATACGTGTACCACACAGTAGTAATGATCAATCTTAGTATTTGCTTTCTTTGGTCTTAGAGAGTCAGATAAACAGATAGCAAAGATAACAAAGTCATAGAGGGCTATAATATAGTATTTCCTTTATTTCAATGACAGGATTTATTTAAAGAGCTTAGATATAACATCCTTGCATTTATGGCATCATTAAGCATCTGAAGCTGTTACATTATAAAAACTTCATTTCTAGCGAGATGTTATCAGTTAGAGAAGCGCTCCTAAATTTGAGGGGTTGCTGTCATCTCAGACGGAGTCCCTAAAAAATGTCAGCAATCTGCAGTATTGCCATCATGACAAGAACCCAGACAGATGAAATTTGGAAAGCCTTGTGGCTTTCTAGTGCACAGACAGAAAATGGTATTTCAGAGGGAAAAGCCTGAATTACAGAAAGTGATAAATGAAATGGTCTAACATGCATTTCCCTTTCAAAGAACTAATACGTCTTTGGTCGATAATAACATCTGTCAGAAATTATGAAAAGAGCTGACAGATGCATAGTACTTAATATAAGCCAGGGCTGTTGTATCACTGACACAGATTCATTAATCCCCATAGCATCTCTACGAGGTTGGTACTACAATTATCCCCATTTTATTGGTGAGGAACTTGATAGACACAGAGGGTAAATGACATTTACAAGGTCGACAGCGGGAAACCAACACAGGTGTTCCAGCTTGAGTCTACGCTCTTGGCCACTTCTCTTTTTTTTTTTTTTGGTGGTGGGGAGATAATAAGGTAATTCTGGTGGGGGGTGGGGAGGTAATTAGGGTTATATGTCTATTTTAGAGGACGTGATGGGGGCTGAACCCAGGACCTTATGCTTGCTAAGCATGCGCCCCATCACTTGAGCTGTGCCCTCCCCTCTAGAGTCTATGCTCTTAGGTTCTAATCCTCACTGTCCCACATGGTAACTGTGGGGGAAGTACAGTTCATTCATTCGCTCGTTAAACTCAGCCTTCCCGGTGCCTGAGATTCAGCAGTGAACAAGTCAACATGCTTCCTGCCTTAAATGAGCTTGTCGCCTCCTGATATATTATCTTCATTTTACCCAGGAAGAAACAAGGTCAAGAAGATTAGCCTTTTCCTCTTAACACCGGAGGATACATGAGGTGCTTTATTTCAATTCTGCCATTTGACTTACACCATGGGGAGGGAAAGCTGCCTTGCAAATCCTGGAGCTCACAAACCTGTTAATCCTGAATTTTTTTTAACACTGTCTCTTACTTGATACTTGATCTGAGAAAGGATGAAGCAAACCTAAAAATGTTCTAAGAGAGCTTGTGGTTTATACAAGGTAACTAACCAGCCACTGTTTACTATCCTAACAGGAATCTGTAGGCATATTTCTTTTCTTTCTCTTTTTTCCTTTTTATGGGCAGCTTTTAAAAACCAAATCAAACCAACCAAACCAAATCACTGATAATTCAACAGCAGGTTCTAAATCACCCCCAAGACAGCAGCTAAACTCGGTTTAGACTTACAATGCGGTTTCTGGTGGTTGGATTGGAGAATGTATCTCTATGCTGAATATAAAAGTCATTGACGGAGCTCTTCTCAAATAGGGCAAAGAAAAGCTCTTGTTCCGGTTGTTGATACTTTCATCCATTTGGAGGACTTTCATAAAACATCTGAAGTTATCAAAGGCTGAGGACCGGGTTTTCAGATCATTGGGCTTCAGAGGCAATATTATGTGCAGTATCTCAGCTTATGTACAGAACACCTCCCACAGGGGATGTACTTTTGCAAATACAAGCTTGTCATCCAAAACCTATATTGGGAGAATGAAAACACAAACCGGGAAAGTATTTTCACATTTTTAGTACACAGATTTTTCTTACGTTGCTGGTAGTTAAAGCACTTGTGCAAACACACACATATGTCACACTGGTAAAAGTGAAGATATAATAAAAATAGATTTGCAATCCATCATACATTTTTGCCTTAAAGATAATTTCTTTGTTGAAATTACTGAAAAGTTATTTAAAATCCTTACAGTTCCTTCATAAAATAACCAATGTTTTAGATGAAGAAAAGCAAACTTGTTAATTTTTAGTCCAAATTAGTAACTAAAAATAGAAACACCAAAATATTCTTTGCAGTGGTATTGTAATGACAATTTTTTAAATTTCTGAAACCTAGAACTATTTACATATCTGTTCAATATAGTGTTAAACAGCAATTAAAAGGGATTTAAAAGATTTATATTTATTGATATGGAATATATAATAAAAGGAGAAAGAAAAAAATGTGAAATAATAATTTTCCTTTTTGGATGGGAAAAATATCTACATTTGAACAAAAAAAGTTTAGAAGGATTTTATGATTCTTTATGTATAATTAAGGTACAGATGATTTTTAATTCCACTGTTCTTTCATTTTCAATTTTGGGGGGTAACTTTTTATAATAAAAAAATCTTTAAAAAGTTTCTTGCACAAATACATTAATAGATATATTTATGACTATATTCTCTGGCTATTAAAAAAGATCTCCTAACTGTAGATCTGAAACATACATTCCATAATGCAGATTCTGAGTGACTCGCCTCCCAGCCCACAGCGAAGGCACGGCTAGTGTGACATGTTTCAAATACCATTCCAAGGAACATGCAGGCTCCCAGCCAATGGCTGCAAGGGGACTGACACTGATCCGGTTGCTCCCAGCTGCAGACCATCACAGATGAGTTTAGATCCACAGGCTCATATTTTCTCTGTCAAAAGAAATCAGAAAATGTTAGGCTTTTACTTTCACCAGGGAAAAGAAGTTTTTTTTTAATGCAAAAAAATAACAACAAACCAATTTGAACCTGATGAAAAGACATTTACTCAAAACAGCACAGTAGCAATGAAGGTGCTCTGGCAGACAGGGACTTGTTGGATTCCTGTGAGTGCTGGACTCCTCACATGGAATTCCCTTGGCACTCCAGAAGGCCTGTGGTTTTCCTCATGGGTTTGTGGCCATAAGTGGCGCACAAAAGTCTCTGGCTTTGCCACAATTTCAAAGCCTTTTTGGCTTATGAAAGGTTTTGTCCTCAAATGGAGTTTTCTTGAGTCCAGTCACTGATGTCATTTACCAGAGTTACAGTCCAGATCTGATATTCTAGACTCTTAAAATCTTGCAGACATTCAAATGGTTCAGGTTTGGATGTGTATTCACCTCTGCAGGCCTGGACCAAGTCTGATAAAGACACCCGGACAAGTTCAGCAAAATAAAAAGAAATTTTCCTCTCTGCAAGACTGAAATGTCTGTGAAGCTATAAAAACATCTGCACCTACAAAAATAGGGAACCAACTCATCAATAACATATCTATCCATAATGCATGGACATTCAAAATAAATACTGTATTTACTCCTATTAAATTCTATCTGGTTTTTGCCAAACTGTGTCCTAAACTGAAAGGAAAGTATGTAAATGTAGAGAATTTTTTACCTTTTAAAAGAAAAAGGAACCCTCCTACTCGGTTGGTGGGAATGTAAATTGGTGCAGCCTCTATGGAGGACAGAAAAGAGGTTCCATAAAAAAATGAAAATAGACTTCCGTGTGATCCAGCAATCCCATTCATGGGTATATGTTTGGAGAAAAATTTAATTCAAAAAGACACATGCACCCCAATGTTCACAGCAGCACTATTTAAAATAGCCAAGACACTGAAACAACCCAAATGTTCACTGACAGATGACTGGATAAAGAAGTTGTGGTATATTATATATATATATATATATATGTATATATACATGTATACATATATATACACACACATATATACCATGAACACACACACAAATGGAATACTGTTCAGCCATTAAAAAATAAAATAATGCCATATTCAATAACATGGATGGACCTACAGGGTATTATGCTAAGTGAAATAAGTCAGAGAAAGATAAACAAATATTCTATATATTAACTTATATGTATATCTAAAAAATAAAACAAATTAATGACTATAATAAAACAGAAATAGTCTCACAGGTACACAGAACAGACTGGTGGTTACCAATGGGGAGAAGGAGAAGAGGGGAGGCAGGAAGGCGTTAGGGGATTGAGAGGTAAAAAGTACTACGTATAAAATGGATAGGTTACAGGGCTGTATCATACAGCACAGGGAAATATAGCCATTATTTTATGGTGACTTTACATGGAATATAATCTATGAAAATGTTGAGCCTCTATTTTGTACACCTGAAACTAATATGATGTAAATCAACTACTCAATTACAAAATTTTTAATCAAAGTTTCCTTTTCATATTATTTGCAATAAGTTAGAAACCAGCACTGTCAATAGAAACATAGTGCAAGTCACAATTTTCCAGTAATTCCATTTAGAAAATTAAAAGGAACAAGTGAAATTAATTCCAGTAATAATTACATTTATCCCAAAATATCCAATACACTATCATTTCAAAAGTGTGATTGACACTTTTAAAACTTATTAAGAATATTTTACATTATTTTTGTTGTACGAAGTCTTGAAAATCTATTATATATTTTCCACTTATAGAACATCTTAATTCACAATAGCCACATGTGGCTCGTGGCTACCATACTAGACAGACCAGATTACACAATTCACACTTCTGATAAATTAACTGCTCTTTCGTATTTAAAAAACTTGCAGAAAAGGGTTTAGATATGCCCTCTATCAAACAAAGCAACCTTGACGGGTGGGTATTATCTTCATTATAAAGTGAAAAATAAAGGTAAGAGAGCCATGCTTACATGTATGTTAATGTAACAATACCTTCTTAATTCATTCAGGACTTTACAATCTTTCTTCATATGCCAAGGATTCACTGTCACTGCGCAATGTTTTTCACTATTACCATCTTCGTGATTGAGAGGCGTCTGATGACCCTGCTTTGTGCATCTTTACATAAAGTAACAAAACAGAGAAAAAGACCTTATTTAAGATAATTTAGGGGGGAGGGTATAGCTCAAGTGGATGATCATGTTCTTAGCATGCACAAGGGCCTGGGTTCAATCCCCAGTACTTCTTCTAAAAATAAAATAAATAAATAAAAACCTAATTACCACCCCCCAGCAAAAAATTAATTTATTACTTTAATTAAAAGTTAAAAAAAGATAATTTAGTGCAGGCTTATCAGGCTACAAGAGCTACAATGAATGCCCCCACCCATTAATTTAGAAGAAGTCTCACAGTATTTCTCAACATAAAGGCTAAAATATAATTGAGAACACTTCCTGATGGTCAGCATCATTTTAAGAAAAATGTAGATAATTACGTCCCTGGTGTCAAATTTCTGTAAGAGTTGGGCATGGAACATTTAGTAAAAGTGATTTTGCAGCTATCTTTGAAAGAAATGCTGAGAAATGATCTTTTCTGTTGGAAATTAGCCTGCTTTTAAATTCTTCAGTAGGCATACGTGTTTACAAACCAGGCAGGAACTGGATTATATTTTACATATACTTTAGAAACTGATTTGAATTTTGCCCTCTACCTGCAAGGCTAGTTCTTAGATAATAACATAAGCAGGCCACTATACTAAATTTTGTTTCCCTGTTTGCTTAATCCTCACAACAACTCTGTAAGCTGCTATTATTACCCCCATATAACAGATAAAGAGCTTGAGGCAGAAAATAATTTGGGTAACTTGGTAAATGGTGGAGCTGAGTAAGACTGCAGCCAGTCTGACACTCAAGTCCATTCTTCTCACCAATGTCGGATACTGCTACCTACATTCAGCAATGACAGCTAATTTCATATTTAAGTGTGTCATTTCAAAAAGTGCAAAGCTATATTAGTACTGCTGTGTAAATTATCCGTTTGAGATGTGATTGCCAAAAAAAAAAAAAGAAATAAAATCAGGGTGCCACTGAGGGGAGGGCAAACTGCATATGGACGGACACAAGGGGACTTTATGAGGACAAAGTTGCACAAATCTAGAAATAGATAAAATGGCTGACTTGTACAATTATAATGTGTGAATTTTATGGCCTGTAAATTACACCTTAATACAGCTATTAAATTAAGAAACTGGGATACCAAATTAAGACTAAAACACATATATATATCACACAAAGAACAGCAGGCAAATATCATTATTTACTGCACCATTTTCCTTCATGCAGCTTCCTATCCTCACCCGTTCCTGAAAGGATGATTCATTTTTAAAATAGTCTTTAAATTTATTCAGCAAATAATTTTTGACTGCCTACTATGTACCCAGGACTAGTCTAGGCACTTGGAATAGATCAATAAACAAAACAAAATTCCTGTCCTCACGGAGCTTGGTTGGAGTCTAGCTGGGATGGGGGTGGAGATGACAATTCACACAACAGAGCAGCAGAGAAGGTGGCATGTTAGGAAAGAGGAACCATGGAAAAATCAAAAAAGGGCAAGGTAAAGAGAGTTGAGGGTATGGGATGTGGGTGATGTTGTATTAAATACCAGAGCAGGCCACACTGAGGACTGAGGTTAGAACTAAGACTTGGAGGTGAGAAGTCCCAGGTGGACGGAATAACCATCACCAAGGGCAGCGCGCACCTCGCATGTTCCAGAATGGGGGCACGGCTGGAGCTGCGGTGAAGGGTCAGTGCAGGTCCTGTATGGCCTTGGAGGACATTGTAAGGACTGTGGCTTTTACCCAGAGTGAAATGGGGAGGCACTGCAGAAGGACGACACAATCTCACTTAGGTTTTCGAGGCTCACTTGACTGCCGGGTGAGAATAGTCGAAACGGGTCAGAGATGAAAGGTGGGAAGCCTCTGAAAAGGGCTGTGCAGGAGGAGAGGACAGTGGCTCAGGGCAGGGAAGCAGCAGTGGAGGCAGGAGCCATGGTGAGAAGTGGCTGGGTTCTGGATATGGTTTAAAGGCAGTGTTAAACCAGATCTATTGACAGAATTCATGTGGTATGTCAGTGAAAGTCAGAATAACTCCAAGTTTTTTAACCCAAGCAGCTGGATGGATTAAGTTTCCACTAACTGAATGGGGGAGGTTGCAGGAAGAACCAGTTTGGGGGGGAGGAGAACAAAGAGCTCAGTTTTTACACATGTTGCTTTTAAGATATCAGAGCTTCAATTGAAGATGTCAAATCAGTAGAAGATTGTAAGAGTCCAGAGTTGGAGAGAAAAATTCTAGCAGGAGACAGAAATGTGGGAATCATGGGTCACACAGGTGGCACAGGAAGACATGAAACCGAGGTAGTCAAACATTAAGATAACCTGGCATTAACCATGGAAGTTGTCCTTGAGGGCCTGCCTACTAGGTGTGGATATCAGTCCTATTTCCTGACCACTCGAGTTTTAAAAAGCAACTTACAAATGAATTCGTGCAAGACATTGCCTCCAGTGGGTGGGTCCAGAGCTGGAGTGGGAGAATTAGATGGTGCACGCTACTCCCTACGGAAGAATGTGTGTGTGTGTACACATGTGTGTGTGCGCAGGGGGATGAGATACACCTGGCTTTAAGAAAAAGAGCAAGTAAGTCTAGAAGCTGAAAGATGAAAGAATATCCAGATATGGTAGAGGGAACAGGGGAAACACTGTGTACTGTAAGACATATCCCCATAACGCCATTTCCCACCATCCTTTCATAAGGAACACAGTTGAAAAGGGGGGAATTATGTAGATACGTGTGATGTACACAAACTTTCTGACTATGTAACACTGAATATCTACATATGTAGCAAGTTAATGATATTTATATCTGCTTCAAATTTAAAAACAAGTTCACAACAGAGGGAAAATAAAATACTGAGGACTGGTAGAAGTATCATAGAAGGCCTTTCAATGCTCAGATTGGAAGCAAAAGCAGCTTCACCCCACAAAGAATGTCAATAGGAGTCAAGAATGTTTATATTTGCTTAAGAAATTGAGAGTTACAACTTCCTGCTGTAAAGAATTCACATAAGACAGATACCACACTATAAGCAACGTCTATACTGGAGCTTTCTTAAAGCTATTTTAGTTCCTGCTTGTTCTGATGTACTCCAGACACTCTGCAAAGAAAACCTTCTATTCAAAGGCTTAAAGGAATAAAAAAAGAAATAACACTGCATTCTTTTCAGTGTTCTCTGTACTGAAAGTCAATTGCAAATGCAGCACCCTGCCACAGGTCTACATTTTTAACAATAAAGACCTTTGCGCAATTTTTGAATTGCTATGTGACTTTGGGTCAGTCTCTCACTAAGAAGCAGAATGGAGTACCAGAAAATGACACATCAGGTCTAAAACTACAGATGTGGGAGATGAACCTACACCAGGAAACAGCTAAGTGGGAGGGTAAGGTTTACCTTTTAAGTTACCGTAAGTGCAGTTACACCTGCTCCCTGCTTCCCCTGTGAAGTGAAGAGCTAGTCTTTTCCAGAAAAGCTCTCATTCTGAGAACTGTCTTCTTTAAAATATTCGGAGATTCTCTTTTAAGTTTCTTTCACTTTTAAGCCTTTCCCCAACTCTACATCCTATAACAAGTGTAAAAATTATCCTATAGCCTATTGTTACAGAACATAATCTACAAAAGTTGAGGTTTCCCAGGGTTTGGATCCCAGAACTCTGCTACCAGATAATCCTAAAGCTTTCCTTCCATAACAGACTCTTCCGCCAATTCCCAGCTGCGGGCAAATTCGGCTTCTCAGACCAGGTAACTTTCTAACTCTGCCTACGAACACTCTGCTGCCAGTAAAGGAACTCTCAGACAGAAAGCACACAATGCCTCTAGTGAGGGTTGCCTCCTTCAATCAATCAAGATGCCATCACCAAGCAAATATTTAAACCTACTGCAAAACCTCTGAAGACATCTTACAAACAATATAGTTTGTATAGATGCATACTATTTGCTCTGGAATAGTGATTTCCAATGGAAGGAACAAAGGACCACATGACCCAAGCAATTTTTTAAAACTGCACATAACCATACCTTTTCACGTGAGGATTCAGGCAAACCCGTCTTACAGGCCTAGGTGTAACAGAATGACAGCACCTCTAGGAGTAGGGTGAAAAGCAGCGAGGTAGACTTCTAGTGAAAGGGGGTGATGCAATAGGCCCCATCGCCCACTTACCTACCACCACAGGACAATCATCTCAGATCGAGAACAAACACTTTGGGAAACAGAAGTTGTTTATATTTTTATGGTATTCTGGTGGAAATAATGCCCTGAGTCATGTGAAGTTGTGGCTGCAAAATTGAACAGGGGACTGGACATTTTCACATTCAGGACAAAAATAGCCCCTGGATAGCCACCATATCTGCTCTCCCCTTTGCCTGTTCACCCCAAAAGCTGCAGGACTCTCCTGCTTGCAATGACACCCACCACTTCTCACAAATTCTTGCCAAGTTCACATCAGCAGCTGGTGGTGTCAAAGTCACCATTTGTACTGCTATGAATCCCTCCATTACTTTATATCCCTTCTATTTTCTCTGTTGTCTTCCTAGCTACACTTGCATTCACAAGATGGTTACTGCACTAACATTGCCTCTGAAATCAGTCCAGGATATAGGAAGTAGAGATTCAACTGTAACCAGTCCCAGAATACTTGTCATGCCACTCTAGTGTCACAAAAAATACTCTGGCATCCCTCATTTCACTTAAAGAACCACTGCATTACTTAGAGGTTGTAAAATTAGGGGGCTTTCTCTACTGGGAAACACTGTGGCTTGTGGTAGAGTTGTGATTTCAGTTTTTGCAACTACTTACAGGCAAAAAGACATGGCCCGCAAATTTTCTTCAAGAGTTTGGTATTTAAACTTTCATTAGATACAGAGCTGGTGGACTAACCGTAATCGATGAACATATGGTCATATTATCAAATAATGTTCATGTCTACCTTACAGACATGTAAGGACTTGGATTACACCTGCAGCCTCTAGGCCTTTAGAATTGGATGTGAAGCATCCTGTGAGATAAAAAAACCTCCTATCCAGTCACAGAACACAATTACAGACAACATGACACTAATGTCACTGAATACATTAGTATAGTCCATGTATGGTTAAGTTACATCTCCAATTTCTCAGAGCTGGAAAGGAGATGTCTAGAAAAGCTGGAAAAGCCCAATTACCAAAACAGCTCAAAAGTTAAAGCAGACTCCTGCACCTCCCAGAGCAGAGGGCGGAGGGGGCATTGCCCACCACTCTGTCCTCCCCCAGGACGTGGCATGTGGGGAAGCAGGCAGGAATGGGTGGCTGGGACTCGGAGGTGGAGAGGTGATGAAAGCAAGAGTGGAACTGCTCTGGTCCTAGAACAACAGAGCTGTAAAAAGCTCGGCTTCAGTTCAACCAACTCCCTCTCCCACTTTCCCTCCTACCTACGTGACATACAGAGCACAGCCAGGCACTTTCTGCCCATGACGGTGACTACTAGCAGGAAAGGGACCAGGATAAAAGCATGTCCTATAAAAGATCAGTCTGATTTTAAGGCTATGTTATAAACAATGAACAGCACTGTCAGAGTGGGACACTTGTGAGGCGCTCAAGTAGGGAGGAGGAGGTTGAGGATTCATTTCCAGCACTTCCATGTCTTTTATCACTCCTATTTCTGACCTTTCTTTTGCCACTTTTTGTAGCACTGCCATCACTGGCAGGTAAAGGGGCAGCAATGTGACTTGGCCGTTTGGCTGATGGGGCTACATTTCCCAGCAGTGGAATGAAAAGGCACTGGAAGAGGATCAGCTGGAAGATGTGAACTGCGGTCCTGGCCTGTGCCAAACACTAACCAGGTGACCCTGGGTTAGGCTCTTAGTCTCTCTGGGCTTCCGGCTGTTTACTTATAAAATAAGGTTTTGTCATTGCACAATTATATCCAATATGAAATGTAACGTGAAAGTCAAACATAATGACATCTCACCTGCTTGCCTCAGGGAACTGTACAAGCACTGAACACTATGTGAATGTAAACACAGTCTTAAGAAAACTATTGAGGTAAAGCACTAAACTGAACATGGAGATAAAGTTTTTTGGATTTTCTTGGCTTTCTTTTTTAACTGCAACACTGAATTAATAGTTATTAGCTATAATCCACACCACCACCACTGCGAATAAATAAAGAAGGCAAGCACTGCCTGGATGCCTGTTATTGCCCGATGCTAAGCAGGGTGAGGGTTATAAAGGAGGCTGAACAAGTGAGTCTTCTCCAGTTACCAGCTAAGTGAGGAGACACATTGGAAATCACCCAGGAATGGTACCAAGTCAGTACTCAAATCCAAGATTACAGGCTACTGATCATAAACAGTACAGGAATACAAAGAGGAGCTAGAAGTATTTGGAATAAATAGGGAAGACTCTATGAAGGGGATGGGGCTCCAACTAGTTCTCAGGGCAATTCTAAGCTGTTTTAACTGAGGACTGGATAGGAAAAGGCTGGTGACTCCTGGTTTTTAAGAAGGCACAGGTTACCCTAGGAGGCTAAGTTACATAATGATTGGAACAAATAAGGTAAGTCCAAAATGATGAAGGGTCGAGACTCCCTGGCTGAGATCTGGTTGTGTTAAGTCTTTGACTTGACTGTAGATGTTGGAGCACCAAAACTCTAGGTTGACTGAAAGGGGGGAAGAGAATATCCAAGAATTCAGCAGAAGGAAAAATTCATGTATCAGGGATGAAAGCTCTTCATCAGAGTATCAGCAATCAGAATAGACACTTGAAACCAACAACATACAGTTCAAGAAGCTGACAAAATGTGGAGGGTGGTGAGAGAAAGATAAATCAAAGACCACTCCAAGCCTTTGTGTATTCAAGACCGGAAGAATGATTATCCCACTGAATAAGTGGAGACGCTGCAAGAAAAAAGATTATGAAATCAGCTTTAGACATGTTGAATCTGACGTATGAGCTAAGAGTAGGTTTTCTCTAAGAAGCTCAAAATTCAAAACTGAAGCACAGATGTTGAGTACAGACTTAAGATGCAGATGGACAAGACATGATAAATCTCCTAAAAGAAAACATAGGCAAAACATTATCTGACATAAATCTTAGCAACATTCTCCTAGGGTAATCTACCCAGGCAATGGAAATAAGAGAAAAAAATAAACAAAAGGGACGTAATTAAACTCATAAATTTCTTCACAGCAAAGACAACCATAAGTAAAACAAAAGGAAACAACAACCTATGAATGGGAGAAAATATTTGCAAATGATACGACTAACAGAGGCTTAATTTTCAGAATATATAAACAGCTCATACAACTTAATAACAAAAAAAACAAACAACTCAATCTTAAAATAGGCAGAAGACCTAAAGAAGCATTTCTCCAATGAAGACACAAATGGCCAATAGGCACATGAAAGAATGCTCGATATCACTAATAAACTGAGAAATTCAAATCAAAACTATAATGAAGTATCAGCTCCCATCAGTCAGAATGGCCATCGCTCAGAAGTTCATGAATGATAAATGCTAGAGAGGCTGTAGAGTGAAGGGTACCCTCTTACACTGCTGGTGGGAATCTAGTTTGGGAAACTAGCCTGGAAGGCGGGTGCTGTGCTGTCAGGGAAAGGCGGCAGATGCGATGGCGGGATTGGGGCTGCCCTGTGAGAGCGCGGGGGTTGCAACAATTTCCCGCTGCTGCTGCAGCCATCCCAGCACACAGATCGCACCGAGCCCATCTCCCAGGAGCAGACTGACCTGTAACCTGAGTCCCACTAACCTGGGTCTTTAGAGGCCGCCCCCAAGGTCAGGCCGCGGGTAAGATGGGAGCAAATCCAGGGGCTCTCATGGGGCAGTCCCCATTCCATCCGAGGCCCCGCGACGGCACCGCACCCACCTGCCAGGAGCAGGCCATCGTCTGAGGGCCAGTCGGAGATGCTCTGGAACCGTCCGGCGCCCTCCCAACTCCCGGGGCTGTACCTGCTCTCCTAAACCCGGGTAGAAGCGGCGGCAAAAACGCGGTGTTCAGGAACTACTAATACCGGGGTTACCACGAACCACAGCGGCGGCTGGGACCCGCCTCAGGGTCCTAACGGGACGCGCGGCCGGGACCTCACCTCCGCACCCCTCCCTGGGCGCATCCTCAGCTGCACAGCCCAGGCGTCACCCGCCGGGTCCCCAAGAAGCGCGCCCCCACCAGCGCCCTCTTAACTTTCCGGCAGCGGCAGCCGAGCCGCGGGCAAGCGGCGGCCCAGGCCCCAGGCCGTGTTCCTCTTCCAGGAGCTGGTCCAGGAGCAACCGGCTGCCGCCAGCTTCCACGCGTTCTGGGTGGGTTCCGGCGTCCGCGCGTCTGTCCGTCTGCGCGTGCGCGCCTCTCCTCCTCCCGCCCGCAGCGCAAACTGCTCGGGTGGGTCTCCTGCTTTACCGGCCCTGGCCGCTGGGGCTGGGAGGAGCCAGGTGGGGCCCCTCCTGCTTGTCCCGCCGGGTCTCCATCCCCAGAGCCTTCACCCAGCCACCGACTGGGTCCTGGCACAGAACTAGAACCACGACTGCCCTAGGCCAGGCCTCACCCACCCAGCCCCACTTCCCCTGATCAACTTCCCCTCCCTGTTACTACCCTCCCACCACTGGCCAGGCCCAGTCTCCCACCAGACCTTGAAGACAGGGCTCCTTCTCCTCACACCATTGTCCCTGCCCTGACACTCCATCCTGCTAGGTCCTAAGCTATGGCCCCTACACCCACAAGCTTACCCCTCATGCCTCAACACAGGACACCCAACAACCTGAAATTATCCCCCTCACCTCTCAGCCAGGTCATTTCCACTCTGATCGGGCCCCACACCTCTCAACCTGTACCCCCACACCATGGGATCCCCTTCAATCTGAGGGCACCCCTACTCTGAGCTCACTCACTCACCCCTCACCCTGTGGTTGGGGTGGGGAAATCCGTGCTCCAGTAATGATGACTACTGCCACCAGTGGGGGATCGAGCCTAGTGTGCACCTTCATAGTTAATGTCTGAGACTACAGGGTGAGGCAGGCTGGGCTGAAGGTGGTTCCAATTCCCGCCTTGGCACCCTGATCCCCGCAGCCTGTGCCTCAACTGACCCGATGGGTCAGGTTGATCCCAGGCTGCCAGCCACTGGCCTTGGGCTTTGGGTGGTTGATGGTACTGATGGTGATCTGGACCCCTAGGGTGGAGGCACTGGGCACGCGGACCTTTGGTGTGGGGGAGTTCAGAGTTTGCACTTGATCCCAGGGTTACACAGCAGATGGTGGGCTGTGTGCATGGGGCTGTGTGCATGGCATGGACTCAGCACAGGTGGGTTCAGGGACCTTGTTCATTCACACCAGGCCAGAGGGAAGAGGAAAGGGAGTTTTTAAAGTGTCAAAGTGAGGAATCCAAAGCTTTAGAGCAAAGTAGGAAGGTGCACTGGCCAGGCCACCATGGATCTCGCCGCGACGCTTGTCTCTTGCATCAGGGGAGACTGGCAGTTGACTGGCCAATGAGACATCCCCTGCTGTGGTATAGTTTACAGGCAATTGAAGGGATTTTGAAAGGTAATTTTAATCCAATAATTGTCAGTTTCTCTGCGGTAGATTAGGTCCAAAATCATGGTGAATCTGGCAGGGATCCTGCCTGAAATCCAGCCTGGGACAGTGGAGGACCCACCCAGGAATCATCCACTTAGCTCTCACCAAAAGTCACTGTAATAGAGAACAACAAATCTGACTCCATATTGGATCTGTTCCTTTTCTTTAACCCTCTGCAGTGTTTTCTAGGCTTAGACTTGCTAGCTCTGCACTTTTTGTAAAACAGTGTTGCCTTTAGCCTGAAATAAACAGGAGAGCCTATTCTCAAAAGTCTGAGCTTTAAGGATATTAAGACTTTGCACTCCTATAAAGATAACAAGTTGCAGAATAGAAAAAGTTAGTTTTGTTGCAGGTTTTGCAGGAACACCATGATCTGACCCACGTGGACAGCTGCAAAGGATTCCAAGAACAAGGAATTTCTACACCAACAAGTTTGCAACAACCAACCACAGCCCCTCCACTTTTTAGCAGAATAGGAGCCTGAAGTTGACATGTGGAAGATGGTTCTCCAAGATATTAGTCCGCCATTACCTTGGTTTACAGCTGTTTACGTAGACCAGGTCATAGTGCCTCTGTAAATCCTCTAACAAAACAAAAGTAGTTTACTATTCTACAACCTGTTGTCTTTATATAAGTGCAAAAGTGTTAATATCCTTAAAAATCAGAGCCTTGAAAGTAGGCTCTCCTGTATATTTAAGGCTAAAGGCAACATTGTTTTACAAAAGGTGCAGAGCTAGTAAAACTAAGCCTAGAAAAGAGGGCAAAGGGTTAAAGCCAAAAGGACAGATCTTCTATGGAGTCAGATTTTTTCTTTTCTATTTTACTATATTCTATTTTTGTTTTAAGTATATAAGAATAAAGTTTAGCCTTTTCCCATTTTAAATTGTGCAATTTTAAGGAGCATTAATTGCATTCACAGTGCTGTGAGACAAGCACCACTTGTTTCAGACTATTTCCTTCCTCAAAGTAAAAGCTTGTATACAAAGAGCACCCCACGTCCTACCTCGCCCAGCCCATGACAAGCCCTAATCCCCTTTCTCTCTCTATGTCTTTACCTATCCTGGAAGTTCCCTATCAATGAAATCATATAAAAGGTGGCTTTTTTTTGGTTTGTCTGCCCACATATCTTAAGTAGGGACGGGTGAATTATTTTTTTTCACGTGAATTAGCATTTTTGTATTTTGAGAGGAAAGTCCAGATGGATTAAAGATGAGACGTACCATATGAAGCCCTTTTAGTAACTCTGTGTATAATCTCGGGGTAGGCACTGCTGTTCTAAGTGTGAAATCAGAGCCAGAAGGGAGATGCTTAGCTCTTCTTGTGGCAAAATAAAACCAAACTAAAGCAGAAAACAAAGGCCAAGAAAGACAGCTGGAAAGGCAAACCACAGCCTGGAAAAACCTTTCCTCATGACCCAAGGTCGGAAAAAAGCTTCACATCCCTGTGGTCCAAAAAGCTCTTGAAGCCCAGTGTTCTGAAAAGAAACAAAACACACAGAGTCAGTTCCAACGAGAGGCAGTGCAGGTGGCAGGTTTGTGCTGGAGATGCTCGACCTCTCAGGTGAGGACACAGGCAGACAGACAGACTGCAGAGACAGCATTGGCCACCATCACCCTGGCAGGTCTTTAGCCCGGTGACAACCAGCCCTGGTGACAACGTGAGCAGGCAGAGGCCCCAGGAGGTACCCTGGAAGGAAGAGCAAATGGACGCTCCTCTCCAGCAGAACAAGGTGTAGGATACATCAAAGTGCCACAGGTGCATCCCTTCCCTAGCAGTGCTGAGCCTTAGAGAAGATCCCACCAAAGTGCTTGCACAATTTTCAAAGATAATGTTTCTTCAGTAACATGAATTCAAAATAATCAATATGTCATCAAGGGATTTTCAGAAGTGACCTGCCCTGGACCTGTACAATACACACACATAAATACACACATATACACATAAATATATACACACATACATACAGGAAAAGAGACAGACAGACTGAAACACAGAGAAGCAGGGGGAGACAGAGAAACAGAGAGAGAGACAACTCAGAGAGGCACTGAGAGACAGAGACTGAGAGAAAGAACACTGGAGCTGGTAATGAGTGGAACTCACATACATTTTCACAAGTCAGTCTATGTGTCAGAACCTGGTCCCAAAGTCGATCCACCCTCCAGGGGAGGGTGTGGGGATCTCCCACAAGGGTGTGGGAACAGAAGGCAAAAAATAGGAAGCCATTGTGGGGCCGCCCACCACAGAGGCCGAGATGGGACACTGGGCCTGTATGTCAACATGACAGAATGACCTAGGAGGTTGTATGCCAGAGCGGACGATGTCAGAGTTGTATTTAATTTCAGCCTCACGACTGGGAGCGGGGAAGCAAGCAGCAAGGAAAGTGACTTTCTCCAGACCCCAGGGCAGACCCCGGCCTGTGTGGGGTGTGCTTTGCACTCTGCCAGCCCTCTGTGGGGTCCTTCCTTTGCTGAGTCTGTGCACGATCTCCCTGTGATGCCAGCCCGTGGGGGTGACAGATGCAATAGGTGTTTCTAGGTCTAGAGACAGGATGGCTTCTCTAGGAAGCAGGGGACAGAATGATCCCCACTGTGCTGATGGAGGATTGGGGAGACCCTGAGAGGCACATGGCTTGTCCAGGATGATAACACTGCTGAGTAGGGGGAGCCAGGTCTGAACCCAGCTGTGTCTTCAGAGCTGCGGCACTGGTTGCATCCAGGCCTCCCCAGGGCTATGGGGGGGGGGCTGAGTTGGTGTCACTGTGTGTGGACATGGCATGGAGTGAGAAATGAGAGATTGGAAGCCCAGAAAGGCCCTTGAGGAACTTTGTGTCAGGAGGAAGCTTGGAGAAGTGGACCCCAGGAAGTGACTTCACTTCCCTGGCAATAGAGCCCAACAGAACTTAGAACCGAAGTCACCAGGCACCCACTCTGTAGAGAAGTCCCTACTCAGCTCACCTGGTTGGAGACAGAGGCATGTTCTGCTGCATTCCATTATCCTGAGGCCGCAGGCCCCGGAAAGCCCTCAGCGAGGGTCTCTACCAACGCTGCCGGCACTGGGTCAGGTCTCACCCAAGGCACCTCTGGCCTTTTGGCCAGAGAGACCCAAAGGTAACACAGGGAGGCCCAGGGCAGGCCCCTCCAGGCTGGGCCACCACTCAGATCCCATCCAGGTAGCCACACGGCCCCATCCTGCCTGGTGGAGGTGGAGCAGTCATGTTGGGGATGGGTATCTGCCTCAAGAAAGAGCAGGACAGAGGCCTGGGGGGCCCGGTCACATAGACAGCCCAGGACAAAGCTGGCTGGCTGAGATGTGGAGAGCCCGGGAAGGGTCCTGCTGCCCGAGGTGGAGCCCATGCTCTCTGGGTATGTATTTTCCCTCCCGGATGTCTGAGCTGAACAAGGTTCTGGTCTGATCTAGCAGCAGAGGGTAGAGTCTACAGAATCAGGAGTGTTCCTGGCCAGGAAGGACTCTGAGACTTCCATGCTGGGTCAGCTGCTGGTCACTATCATTGCAGAGCCAGATACCACATATTGAAAAGAAGCTGATGAATAAGAACACCAACGCCCCCTCCCCAACTGAAGGGCTGGTGTGTCACTCTTCTGAGGGCCAGCGCAGACTCCTGGTGGGTCTGGATATGGAGGGGTCCCCACCACCATGGCCCACAAATCAGTGGGGCAGGCCTCCGACCCAGACATCACCCAGGGCTCTCCCAGGGACCTACCCGGGGCTGACGGGTAGCTCAGCACACCCTGGTCTGACCTGGAGCACCGTGCCCACCTCGCTGCAAGTCAGGTGAAGGACCAGGAGCCCCCGAAGCAGAGACCAAAGGTCAAAAAGGCAGGGCTGGTGTATGTGTGTAGGTGAGGGTGGGGCGAAGGCTGGGCCACACAGGGAGGTGTCCCTAGAGGCTACTGTTGGGACCAGAAAAAAGAATGGCCTCAGACCACCTGTCTGGAAAAATTCAGTCACAGAACACATCCTGTGGGCACTTTCTGGGTGGGAGCTGTCTGGAAAGCTCTGGGAAGATTTCTGTCCTTGTAGAGGCACATGGAAAGGGAGGCAGGTGCATAAATTTTTCCTCTCTCACAGCATGAGCTCTTCCACAAGACTTAAAACTCTCTCCACTTCCAATAGTTACAGAGGAGGCAGGGGCAGGGGAAGATGTCAGAGACCAAAAATGGGACGAACTGGATCCTGCAGGAGACCTCGAGCTACCTCCTGCCGCTCCTGCAGCTCTTCCTGAACCTGCATCTGCAGCTGGACTGCTGGGCAACGGAGAACCAGTTCAGGCATCACCACCACCTGGGGTAGAGCCCCCTCTGCACCCACCCACACCGTCTTCTCCAAAATGTTTTCCAAAATCCCACCGTCAGTCCCCCCACAAACTTGACGTCCCTTCCGCTGAAGATGTTTTTGTTTCATTTTCTTTAGTTTCCTTTGCTTGTTTCACATCATTTATGACATCCTTTATTTTTCTTTTTAGAGTTTCATGTAATAAAATATAGACTTTTCCCCTTTTAAATTGTGCAATTCAGGAGCATTAGGGGCATTCACAATGTTGTGCGTCCATCACTACCATCTAGTTTCACACTATTTCTTTCCTCAAAGTGAAACCTTGGATCCAGAGCATGCACTCCCCTCCCTCCTCACCCAGCCCCTGACAACCCCAAGTCCTCTTTCTCTTTGCGTGTCTTTACCTCTACTGGTTGTTCCCTGCCAATGAAATTTTAAAAAAGAATTTTTTCCTTCCTGCCCACATGTTTTCACCTGGGGCTGAGGATTTTTGTTTGTTTTCACTTGAAACAGCATTTTTATTATTTTCAGGGGATATCCAGGGGGATTAAAGATGTGATGCACAAAATGAAGCCCTTTTGGTAACTCTGTGCATAATCTCAGGGTAGACACTGCTGTTCCCCCTGTGACACCACAGCCAGAAGACACAAGGGAGATGCTTAGCTCTTCCTGTGGCAAAAACAAAACCAAACGAATCAAAAAAATTAGTAAAAGCCCAGAAAAATTGCTTGAAAGGCAAACCACAACCTGGAAAATTCATTCCTCATAACCCAAGGTTGGAGAAATTTTTCCCATCCCTGTAGTCCAAAATCCTTTTGAAACTCAGTGTTCTAAACAGAAACAGAACAGGCATGGGCAGTTCCAATGAGAGGCAATGCAGGTGGCCAGTGTGTGTTAGAGATGCTTGACCTCTCAGGTGAGAACAGAGGCAGAGAGAAACACTGCAGAGACAGCATCGGTCACCATCACACTGGCAGTTCTTTAGTCAGGTGACAACCAGCCCTGGTGACAATGTAAGCAGGCAGAGGCTCCAGCAGATCCCCTGGAGGGAAGAGTGAAGGGACGCTCCTCTTCAGGAGAACAGGGTGCAGGACGCATCAAAGGGCCACAGATACATCTCTTCCTCAGAAGATCTGATACTTACAGTTCATCCCATTAAAATCCTTACACACCTATTCAAAGATGCCTTTTCAAGGGTGTCCATCACAGCACTGGTTGAAACAGTCGGAATTAAGGCAACACTAATATTGATGGAGAGGGGATGGGGTCCATTCGTTCTGGTTCATGTGGATGAATGAATGCTGTTCAGTTGGAAAAGTGGGTGCCTGGTCTCAACCCAATGTCAAGGGAGGCCTCAGGGTGGAAGAATGCAGACCCACTCTCTGCATCCAGGGTCCCATCTGCACGACCACATGTGTGTGAAATCAATATAGATGGAAATTGATCTGATTGTGAGTGTGTGAGAGACAGAGATGGAGAGAGACATACTGAGAGACACAGAGACTGAGACATAAGCACCAAATCATTCGTGACAGACACCGCTGTGGGTGGGAATTACAAATCACTTCTTTTTTAGGCAATATTTCAATTTTTGTACTGTGTCTGTATTACTCTACTAATTCTAAAAGGATTAAAATCCTATGCTAATGTGACCCATTCATTACTCATCTATGGAGTAATTAAAGTACATTAATCCTATTTTTAAAAGAATTTAAAGCCTTCTCAGGACTCAGTTCCATGTCAGCTCAGTGGAAGCAGAGGTTCTCCAGGAGGTCGTGTCTCTTCTGAATCAGCATCCAATACAGGTGAGCAAGAAGTACCCGACTTGGACACTGAAGACTACAATAGATGAGAGAGTGTGTTGAGAGAAATTAAGACCTATATTCAAAGAGAATAATCCCATATTCATGGAGCAGAAGGCTTCATTCTACTAAGATGACAAAGGTCCACGAATAGATCTAAGGATTCAAAGAATGCTTACCCAAATCCCAGGTGGTATTTTGCAGGAATTGACAATCAATCTAAAATTCACGTGGAAAATCCAGGAGGTCAGAATACATGAGTGAATCTTGAAAAAGAAGAACAAAGTTCGAGGAATGGAAAGTCAGATGGAACCCACGGTTAATACAAAACCTCTTTAAGCTGAAGATAACTGAGATTCAAAAGATGCAGAAGAAAACCTGTCATGGAAGCCAATTCTCTCCTTTCCCTTTTCCCTATTAAGTTAGGTTGATAAAAAAGCCTTTAACTTTCACCATTTAACATGGTAGTTACTTTTCTGGTTGGCTCCTGCGTGTGCATAAATAAAAAGTTTCTCTCGTTCATCTCCTCTTTACTTCTGTGGGCTCTTTGGGAGGGACTCTGGATTATGGGGACCTGCTCTTTTCTCACCTTCTTTAGTGACATCTTTTGTCCATGGTGAAGTTCTTAAAAAAAAGAAAAGTCTCATTGGTTTTGGGTCAGATTTGGAACATGTATACCTTTGGAGACCCCCTGGAGGAACAAGGGGGTTCAATACTGCCTGGAGAATTCACTTGTCAAAATGCCTAACAAGACGCTATTTGCAAGGGTTTTTTTTTTAAAGATTCTTACCCTAAAACAAATCCCCTATCTAAACCTCTTGGATGATCAAATATAAAGAAAAAAGGAGAATCATGTCTGGCCTAAGAACACTTGCTTAACAAAACGGAAGGACAGAATCAGTTTCAGAGCAAAAATTAAAATGCACTTATACCATCAACCCTCCCACCCTTTTGTACACTGTCCTCATGTAATCTGCCAGATGGCCCCCTGGAGAAGGCCCTTTGCCCGGAACTCGTTCTCATTTTCAGAGCTCGGCCAAGCGGGAGGTTGGTCCCCAGGGCCTGAGAGGGGCTATGTGTGAAATCTTCTCTACTGAGACCCAGCGGACTGAAGGTAACTGTGTTCTCTGAGGGAGAGAGAGCACACCGAGCCTCTGTGGAGGCATCTCTGAGACCCTCCCAAAGGCACAAATCTCTAACTCTGGACACGGGAATTTTTGATTGGCATCTTAGCTGGAAATCTCCTCCTGGATAGAAAGAAGCAGATTCAAGATGTTGCAATTGGATGGGCAGGTCGGCCTCTCGAATTAGTCGATGAGGAGGACATGCAATTCTCTGCAGAAGTAGGAACACCCATCCCTGCTCTGCTGACGTCATGTACAGAGAAACAGACGCGACTCTAGGGGGAATTCAAAACCCACCAAACTTTCTTACCGATGTCAACGTCCCCACTTTATTCTCCTGTCAGGTCTCTGCACAAAAACTGTGGCTCATCCCCAAATATCACATACCCATCACCCTGTAACACTCTGTGTCTGTGTCCAACTCGAGCATTAAGGCCTGTGACCGTTACTGTTAAATCGTGTCCCCCTTTCTGCCCGTCTCCCGCCATCATCCCAGTCCAACCTCGGTGTCTCTCTCCAGGTCAGCAGCACTCTTCCCACTGGCTTCCCATCAGCTTACCTTGCCCTGTTTCCATTGCTTATTCCCCATACGTTACCCACAACGGTCTTATTAAAGTATGAATCAGATCAAGTTGTTCCGCATTGCAAAATACTTTCGTGATTTTCCATTGTATTCAGAAGGATATCCAGAGTCCCTACCAAGGCCCTATGTGATCCGGGCCCTCACCGATCTCTGCAGCCTCAGCTCTCACCGTTCTGCTCCAGCCCCTCTTCACTGCCCCGATGGTCCCCACCAGGACAGCTGCGTTTCTAACTCCAAGTCTAGTACTTACACTTCTTCCGGCCTGGGAGGCTTTTCTTGTCTGTTACCTACGTGGCTTATTCTTTTGCTTTATTCAGGACTTTGTTCAAATTATTTACCCTCAGAGAGGACTTATCTGACCAGATTATTTAAAATAGCACACACATATTTCCTATTCAAACATTTTCTCTCCTAATATGCTTTATGTTTCTTTGTGGCAATTATTAGTACCTGGCAGTACATCATATATTTATTTGCTTACTGGTTTACTGTCTGTCTTTCTTACTAGACCTATATTCATGGAACCACAAATAACTGTTTTAATCAGTAACTTTCAAACCACCTTTAAATGAATTCTTTTATAAGATGAGAATTTCAGAGGCTTCCACGGGTTGCTTAGGGGAAAAAAGAAAAAGGATTCAGGTTGAAATAATTTATTAAGGACCTGAGAGTTGGTTATTTATTTTATACATAGTAGTGTGTACCTGTTAATCCCAAACTCCTAGTCTAGCAAAAGACCTAGCTGACTACTATTTTTAAAGGAATTTTTTCTTTTTAGACTGGGGTTGTTTGAGATCTCTTTTCTTCTTCGTTATTTTTCTTTTTTTAAAGATTTTTTTTATTATTTTTTTACATTGAGGTACCACAAATTGAATCCAGCATGTACTCTACCCCTTGAACTATACCATCCCCTCCAAAGACAATTATTTTTATACTTTGACAATACCATATTGAATTAAGATTTTTGTTCCATTTTCCCTTCATAGAGTTTATAACTGAGGGAGAGAGTCAGAGGAAGCCCTGGGCCAACCCTTCCTTCTCAGCGGGTCACTACACAGCAGAGGAGCTTGGCTGTCTCCAGGCCCAGCTCACCTTTCTGCTCTGAGGGCCGACTCAGGCCACTTCTCTTACAAGCGGCGTGTTAGAAGCAGCAGAAAGCCAACTAGCGAGCAACAATGACAAAACTGACCCACCTGCAGTTGGACATCATCTGGTCTGAAACGTACCTCTTAAATCTCTTCTTCTTATTAGTGGATGGTTTTCAAAAATATTCCCAAGGAGATGAATCTCACTCCATTTTTTCTGGATTTCTTGGGCCTTCTATGACTTTAACTGCAGGCTTCATTTTCTGCACAACATCTGCAGGGAAACCAGGCAGAAAACGTGAACAGACCCTGCAGGCCGCGGCTGAGGCCTCCCGTCAAACATCCTTGTTGTGCAGAGCCTACGTTCATGGGACCAGTTTCATTACTGCTGTAATTAGTTCTTGTCCAAGTGTCCCACCGGAAATGTTTCTAGATAGAACGTGGCCTGACGCAGATGAGCAGTGGGGATGTGGGGTGCAGATGACACACAGACTGGAAGGAGAAAAGGGAAATGTTACTTCAGGCTTCAGTTTGGAAGATTACTGATTTTTATATGGACATTAAACTTGGTCAGGCTGAAGCACCATTTGCTCTAAGACGGGGTGATGTACACGTATCCCTACAACTTCAAAAAATATGTTGAAGCTGGGCGTAACAGCCTAGGGGACAGACAGCTTTGAGTGACACCTCCGTTCCAGGATGCCTATGATCTCGGGCTCACAAAGAGGAAAAGAATACACATATTTTGCCTCTGTAGTTCTATGTGAAATTATTTTGACCCTTGCCGGATGGTGTAAGATCAGAGAGCATGTAGTCTTTCGTACATCGCAAAGACGACAAGTCTTCTTGATGAGTCAGCACACTGTTTCTGATGGCCCGGGGTCTATGCCAGACATTAGCTGTCTAGACAAATACCACACAGCCCCCCATCCCTCAAGGAGATCACAGTGTGTCGTGGAAGATACAAATTTAAATAGATTTTCAATACAATGTGGTAAGAGTCACTTTGCATCATATATACTATATGTTCAGAGGGGCTCTTGCACTGCCTGGGGCTGTGTTCTAGAAGATAGGGAAGGTGTCAGAGAGGAAATGCTTTCTGCACTGACATCTGGCGGATTCCAGCAAATCTCTAGACCAGGAGAGTGCATGGTGGGGACGGGATTCTCAGCAGCTTGCGTGTCTCGTGCAGACCCCTGGTCATGTCTAAGAGCACTTTGCACTTAGGGAAGGAACGTCAGTGAGGCTAGAGGCTGTGAGGAACTAACGGAAGCTGAGGCTGAAAAAAAGCAGCAACTAGGTGATGAGAAGGTGTGACGTTAAATCAGGGAGCGTGGACTTCCTCACACACGCAGCGTGGAATTCTTTGGGGTTATAAGAGGAGAGTGACACAGATTAGTCATTAAAAGTGAGCAAAGTGGATTGTTCACTCTAAAGTACAGCACTGGGGAGACTAGCAAGGGGGGGAATTAATGCAGTGGGGAGCGAGGAGCAGGGACTTAGTTGGGGGACATTAAGGAATAGAATTATAGTACTGACAGGGGTGAGGGAGTGGAAAAGTAAAGGAAAACTCCCAGATGTTTGGCACAGAAAAGAGATGGGATAGTGATGCCATTGTTTGAAAAAGTAAAACTAGTTCTGAGCGAGTGTAAATCCAAACAGAGCTTGAGATTTTTATGGGCTAATCAAATGTGAATGTCTACTTGTCAATTAGAAGTATATTTCTGGGACTGAACTGAGATGTCCATGCTGGAAAAGATTTGACAGTTAATCATTGGACAGAGAGCAGTTGAAGCCACGGGAATAAATGCCACCCACTGACAGTTTACCAAAGAAAAGGGAAGGAGGGCACTTCTGGTTCAGAAAATATGGCAGACCAGAATCTTGAAGACCCACTCACTTAAGACACATAAAAACGTAGGACAAAATGCTGCCAGTGTTTTCCTGGTTTTTTTAAGGGCACCTTTATTGTGGTATGATACCTGTACAATAAAATACACATATTTCACATGTACTTCTTGGTGAATTTGATAAATGTCTACACCCAGAAAACCATAACCACGATCAAGATAGCTAACATTTCCATCACTCCCCAAGAGGGGCACTTTTCGAATCCCCATATTTATCCCTTCCCATCCCCTTCTCTCCCTGTGAACCGTAAGTTTGTTTCTCTATGTCTCTGGGTCTGTTTCTCTTCTGTATTTAAGTTCATTTGTGTCTTTTTTTGATTCCACATATAAGTGATATCATATGGCATTTTTCTCTTTTTCTGGTTTACTTCACTTAGAATGACTATCTCTACGTCCATCCATGTTGCTGCAAATGACATTATTTGTTTTTTCATGGCTCAGTAGTATTCCATTGTATAAATATACTACTACTTCTTTATCCAGTCACCTGTCAATGGACATTTGGGTTGTTGCATGTCCTGGCTATTATAAATACTGCTTCTGTGAGCATTGAGGTGCATGTGACTTTTTGAATTAGAGTTTTCTTCTGACATATGCCCGGGAGTGGGAAGGCTGGATCATGAGTTAAGTCCATTTTCAGTTTTTAAAGGAACCTCCACACTGACTTCTCTAGTGACAATGCAGCCCATCTTGTGAAAGCAGAGCCATGCTCAGAAAGTAACGGGTATTTCTAAAGGCCAGACATGATACGCAGTGAGTGTGGCCTGTTCAAGAATCAGAGGGCAGTCTGCCAGGGCTGGAGGAGAGTGACAAGGGAAGTGTGGTACAGGTAGGAGTCAGACCATGTGGGGACATGGCAGGCTGGGATAAGGAGCCTGGACTTCCAGTAATCCCTTGGTAACCATGGGGCACTGGTTCCAGGACTCACCCTGAAGTCAACATCCATGGATGCTGACGCCTCTTGTATAAAATGACATAGGACTTGCATGGGACTCATGTACATCCTCCCATCTACTTTTATATATATATACAAACTTTTTTTATTGAGTTATAGTCATTTTGCAAAGTTGTATCAAATTCCAGCATACAGCACAAGTTTTCAGTTATACATGAATATACACATATATTTGTTGTCACTTTCTCTTTCACTGTGTCCTCCTGTGTACTTTAAATTATCTCTAGATTACTCATGGTATCTAATACAACATGAATGCTATGTAAGTAGTTGCCAGTGTATGGCAAATTCAAGTGTTGCTTTTTGAAACTTTCTGTTTTTTCAACAATATTTTCAATCCACCGTTAGTTGAATCTGCTGGATAGGGAGCCCCTAGATACGGAGAAGCCCCAAGCTCCTCCTTCCCACATCCTATATTTTCACTGCAAGCACTGAAGGGGTCCAAACATAGAAGAGACCCATCTACCTGCTGGAAACCCTGAGGAATTCCGTCAGCGTATGTAGCGCAGGAGAGAAGGCTTAGGGCCAACTAGTGGGAAAGGAGGGCCTGCCTGGAGAGGATGGAGGAAGGACAGTAGTGGAAGCCATCACGTACACTTACTGGAACTAGCTGATAGCAGTGAGGAACGCCAAGGAACTGGGTACACGTCACGTGTGGGGCGATCCTGGCCACCAGGTGCAGGGATC
Source organism: Vicugna pacos (assembly GCF_048564905.1). NCBI lineage: Eukaryota > Metazoa > Chordata > Mammalia > Artiodactyla > Camelidae > Vicugna > Vicugna pacos. Next base: position 5,768,738 of record NC_132997.1, read on the forward strand.
ACATAGCTGGGACCCAGTTTGCAAGATCAAAATAACAAGGAGGGAAAGGGGCTGCCTCAGTCCCAGGATCCTGACAACGGCCACAGCGACGTGACCCCAGCTAATGCGGTTCCCCTAGTAAGCCAGAAAAAGGAAACTCTGAGCCAAGATATTGCAGATTCCACCGCAGCCACACGGATAACTAGATCTCTAACCTGACAAAATGTTACCACCAGAAACAGGAATCTTTCCTTTTCTCTTCCTTTGGAACTTTGGACAGGGAGTCACACATCTTTGACGGGAACCACCTATAAACCAATAGAGAGCTCACTTTTTCAGGAATAAGCATGGAGAAAAAGAGTGGGGTGATGGTTTAAAGCAGAAGTCAAAGTTGAAGCCCATCTGAGAAATGGTAAAAACATGCTTCTCAATGAATTCGAGTTATGGCAAAAAGAAGGAGGAAGGTTAAGGAAATCTCTATTAATATCCATTCACCATAAAAGACTAGCCAGCCATAAAAAGACAGCACCTTAAATTAATAATTTTTTTTTTTGGTGATGAAAAACAATGCCTTAATTTAAAACAAAGCTTGGGCCATCAACAACACTCTGAGAGTTGTTGATGAGGAGAACATAAATCTGCATATATAGATATGTAAGTGTTCCAAGTCCACCACTCAAAAACAATTAGTCAATCATGTGTCCAGTTGATTGGGAAATCCCAATAAGTAAATAACTCAAAAGTGGGAAAGACATGGGATTAAATAGTGGTAGTGAGCAATGAAATCCATGATGTATATACCTATATTTTCTTTGTTAATGTAACAAACTTAAAACAACTGCCTAAAAAGTAGTAACTGGAGCACACAAACACACACACACACAATTTAGAACAACAGAGAGGTAAAATATGCTAAGTTTATCGTTATTGAGGGAACAGGATCTAATAGATTATTTCATTTTTGAGACACTTAAAGGAATACTGGTCCAATTGCATATAAATATATGAACTTAGAGATGATTTATAAAGATTTAGAGAGAATTTTCTTTAAGAGGCAATATAGCTTCCAAATCACTGAAGAGAAAATTAACAATAAAAAAATTAATTAATCTAGGTAATATGGAGTAACACTGACCATATTTACCACCCTAAAATAAACCACAAAATGGATAAAATATATGAAGCAATGATTTTTAAGACACGTGGAAACGATCATCCACTAGGACCTTGCCTTGCCACCTCGATACCAAGGCTCCTAGGCCTCCTACTGCCATCACAAAGGATGTCCACCAGGAGGCAACATTTCCTTCCTCTGCTCCTACTGCAGAGCCAGTCCTGAGCAGTCATTTTCCAGGTGTTGGCAGGCAGCTCCCAGAAGTGCTCTCGTGGGCCTTGGTCCCTTTTGGCCACCAGCAAAGGGATCAAGGATGAGCAGTGAGCCTCCTTCCTCATCCAAGACCTAGGAAACTATCTGACTTCTGAGCAGCCCTTCACTCTTGTCTGCTGTCTGGTATTCTCCACTCGGCTTCCCGAGTCCCCGGCACGGGCAGCCTGCACGCTGGCCACAGCCCATCAGAATCTGTTCCCCCGCCAAGAGGCCACGCATGATCGTGAGCAGGGCTCCAGGCCTCTGGAGCAGTGCGGCTTGGACTGGGTCCTGGCCCTGGGCGTGCGAGCTCCATGCCCTTGGTTGAGTCAGTTAACATCTCTAAGCTACAGTTTCCTCATCAGTAAAATGAGGACATAATCAATATGGAAAAAAAACAGAATCTGAGGGGGACTAAATTTCTGGTGATTGAAGATAATTTTAATTTTGATTTATACAGCAAAGGACATCATACAATTTTTACTACATCGTATTTCTAAAGGACAGCTTCTACTATTAAAAGTAATGCATGCACATACACACAAACACACGTGCAGACACACTTGCTCTGGTCCACATACATCCCCACGGGCACACACACATGGAGTCATGTACCACCCACACACCCATAACATACACACAACCACACACGTCCTCAGGCGCACACACACACATAACATACAGAACCACATACATCCCCAGGTGCACGTGAGAACACACAAACACACAGTCATGTACAACACACGTCCCCAGGTGCGCGTGTGCACACACACACGTCTTACACACTTTGGCGTTATTCTAAATCAATTTACAATTGAGGGTCCAGTGTCCATTGTTTTATCCACTCAGAAGATCCTGACTTTGGAGCGTGAAGCAGGAGCCCTCCTCTCTGGAGATGGTCTTTACCAATTACAGTCTCAGTAGAGCCAACATAACTGCTCTGGACCTTTGGAAGTGCAGGGCCAGAGCATACCTGGGAACTCACATCCTATACATGTAAACATGTTAAGTGCAGTAGGTTCTAAAGTCCTGCCTTTACAAATATACATTCATTATAAGGGGGAAGGCAAGGTTCAAATTTAGAATTCCAAGACAAAGGGAGTCCGGCAAAGAAAGTGAGCGTGTGGGGAGAGCTGATTCCCAGTCTCTGACCACTAGCCTGATCCTTTTCTTCCCAATGCTGGGTCCATCCCTTGCCACAAGGGGCCTTGGATGTGCACAGGGGAACACTCAAAACTCACATCCGGGATCTGCTCATACCCTCCATACATACAGCTGCCCTTTGGCCTCTCTGTGAGTCCTGGGAATCTGAGCTTCCGGGAGAGCCGGTGCAGGCACTAGGAATGGGTCAGGGGCTGCTGAGACAGCGCATCTGGGGTCCTGGGTTTCTAGAGCACGGGATGAAGCCAATGACCCTGTCCCCTTGGCCCTGCTGACTCCACCCCATGGAGGGCGTGGCCAGAGGAAGTGTCAGGGCCAGAGGGACCCTCTGCAGTGCAGGACCCAGGGCAGCGGGCCCTCTTGCTGGGGTCTAAGAGCAGAAGGCCTAAGGAAAGGTCTGAAGAGGCTGTAAGGTATCTTCATTCCCATTAATTAAACAAAAATAAAAGCATACCACAGGCGTGAGTGGAAAGGGATTTGTTAGAACAAGGGAAGGCACTTGCCAAGGTCTGGCCATAGAGGGCTGGTGGGTTTGTCAGGTTGATGAGGAACCAAGAGGCCGTTAGTCCCCTCTGGGTCTAAACACCTCCTGAATTCCTCCGGGTGACACTGAAATGCAGTGAGACACGGAACTCTCTTAAGTTGTTAAAATCTTCATGGTGAGCCACTCAACTCTCTCCTCATTCTTGGCTGCGAAACCACGGTAAACACAGGCCAGAAACTCATCAGCCTGTTGGTTGGTTCACTATCCGTCTGGTGCCTCCTCTTGTAGGAGCCTTTATCACATCACCCAGGGCTGACCCGGCTCAGGATTATAGCTGAATTTCCGCAGGTGGCATCACTTGCTAGTGACATGAAGCAGGCACGTTAGCCACCTCCCAAACACTGAGGCTCCTCCTGGGAGGAGCCTGCAGACCCCCAGTCCAGCCTCTGCACCACGATGTTCCTTAGTGTCACTACCGGTTTGCTGCCTTGGCCTCTAGCTTTGACCAGATCCTCGCCAGATTGTCGATAAATATCACCCATATACCACATCTAAGCTTGCGGTCCAGATGTGACCATGGTTCTTATTTTCTTCCCATCGATGGATTGTTTGATCTTTGTGTAATTGTGTCGGCAGCAAGGCCAGTACAGCCCTCTTGAGGCCTCCCCGAGCCGCCTCTGTGTATAACTGTCCTAGCGCCTCAGGGGATCGGGTCTGAAACCTGGCACTCAGACACGAGGATGTCAGCTGGAGAGACAGGAATCCACTCCTGCTGTGGCTCAATGTGGCCATAAAAATGGATCCCACAGGCCCTGACGTCACTTGACTCACTGCAGGGATGCTCCCACACTGCCGCGTTCCCCCAGAGACTGAGGGCTTTCTGCTTGTTCCGGAAGGTCCCACCCCCGAGGGGACACTGGGTCCATTGGAGCATCCAGCCTGCTTCCCCGCCAGCCCTTAGGGCCTTGGTGGGGCCTGGAACATCAACTAACCTCCCCTTAGAGAACCCTTTGTCCTTTGCAACCAACAGACCTAGGTCATAAGCACTTTAACTCACCTGAGGGTGTTTTCCTCACTTCAGGGGCAGTGAGGACTGGGCTTCTTCACACTCCAAGTGCCCCCGGTCTGGATGCAGACAGTCTGGCTCTCCCCCAGTCCTGCAGGTCCCGGCCACACCTCCTGCTGGTCACGGAGTCTGTGCTGCATTCTCTTCCAGGACAACAGGTGCACTCTGCCCCCCGACCCATCCCCACCAGCGGTGGCAGAGGCGGAGGACAGGCTGGTGAGATTGGGCCTGAGACACTGCCTGGAAATCAGTGCCCCAGAGGCCGCTGGTGACTAGAGGGACCACGGGGAAGAAGGCAGCATGGGATGGGAGGGGGAGGAAGGTTCAGGATAACGAGATGAAAAGGGGAACAGATAGCACCGTGAGGACCTCGACCATGAAAGGGAAGAAGATAGACTGTGACAGCTGGAGTGATGTTGGCGTTAAAAGCTGAGGGCATTTTCATTTAATTTTATTAATTACCATTACATATAGTGACATTTTTATTCGATTAAAGATTAGGTGCCATGTCATATAACAGGATATAGTATATTATTTATTAAATAATACATAATAGCAGATATACTAGCATGTTATGTTCTGTTTATTATCAGATAGTATATAATACATATGTAGTTATTTATATACATAATATATAATTCATGCATCTATATAATATATAACACATAACAATGTAGGATTATGATTAATATATTTTATAACAAGATTACATAACAATAATGATGTAATATTATCCATTGTATATCTTGGCTCATGTCACATTCTCACCTTAGGTGCCTGTCAGAAGTATTTATGTATTAAAATTAATATTATAAGAAACAGTTGTGAACCTATCACCCAGCACCAGAACAGGACTATTGACAGTGACATCCTGTGTCCTATCCTGCCCTAGGCCTCTTCTCACAGGAAGTAACCAGCATCCTGAATCCTGGCTTACACTTGCCTTGTGTTACTTTCACACACACAACATTTAAGATCAGTTAAAACAAATGAACTGCAGGTACATGCAACGAAGTGGATGCATCATACACTCTATGTTAAATTGAAAAAGTAAGCCCAAGAAGGTAGCCTATAGTGTGCTAAGCTTTTAACTGTGTATATATATGTCAAGTAAACTCACTAAATTAAGAACAACTACAGCTAGAGTCCAGGTGGGAGAGGGACAGATAAAAGGTGAGGTGAGCAGATTTGCTGCAGGTGAGCGAGTTCCTTTCCAGTAACATGTCATTCTCTCTGAAGCAGGAGGCAAGGCCATCTGCTGGGAGTCAGGGAAGAGACAGAGGGAAGCTTAGAGGTGTGCAGAGAGCATAGAATGTTGACACCACTGTGTGGCAAGTGGGGAAATGTGCTCACTAGAGAAATCCTGGAGGATTGCCTGGCAGTGGCAACATGCTGGGCATTGATTTGTAGTCTTAGAAATCTGTGCTGGGAGAGCCTGCTGCCGTCAGGCTCAGAACAATTAGAGCTGGGTGAACCGAGATGGAAGTCGTCCTGGTGAGGAAATGAAAAGATCAAGGGTCAAGGGAGTTTTGTTTGTCATAAAGAGAGTGCTGACTGTGGATGCAGAGCTGGAAGGTGGGGAAGTGGAAGTAAGAGGAACATGGACAGGTAGGAAAGCAGAGGAGTCAGTGCATGATGCCCCAGTGAGGGTGAAGGAGGGCCAAGGAGGCTGGTGGAGAAGCAGCTGGATGGCTATAGTTGGGCACATAAAGGAGAGAGGCTGGACCTGGGGTGGAGACACGCCCGGGTATGAGCCCGGGGGTAGGGTGAATGGGAGGTGTCTGGCTCAGTCTGACGGAGAAGAAGACCCTACAATGACCATACTGGGTGGTGGAGGGAGAATCAACATTGAGGTCTTGATGGTAGGTGGTGAGGCAATACAGAGTTGGTGGTCCAGCTGCTCCTGACTGAGGCAGATGAGCAGGGAGGCCAGGGTGGCAGGCACAGATAGGAATGGACTGGGTTTTCCAGGTGTTTCCAAGAGAGGAGGAGAAATCACCTCATGGGGGAAAGTGAGCATAAGAAGGTCAACCCAGGCTCCTGATCAAACGGAGGGTGTGAGGGGGCAAATCGTCAACTCCAGAGATGGTGGCCCAGGAAGCAGGGAACATGGGTGAAGTGAGGGGACACTCAGAGAAGAGAGGGAGAAGAGTCTTCTGGGTGTAGGGGGAAGAGAGGCCCCAGGACAAAGGCGCACAGGGGCACAGTGATGAGGATGGACTGGCTCTGTTGTGACACTGCAGGAATGGCTGGATCTTTGTCCTGAGGGCTTAGTTTGGGGGGGCTACTGGCCTCATGAGGGCCCCCCTCTCAGCAGCCTGGGCAGATGCTCCCGCTCCTGATAGCTCTGTGGCCACCACTGTTCCCGGAGGGGCTCTGCCTCCATCTTCTATCAGACATTCCTGCCCAGTCCCCGACTGCCAGCGAGGGAGCCTGGGCCTCACAGCCGTTTGCCGTGGAGGGACACAGGCTCCTCGGAGAAGCAGGCTGATCTTATTTTTCTCCGTAACCCACGGCCTAGCAAAGCGCCAGCCTATGGGTGGGCCATTCAGGGGCTCGGATACTTCTTAAATTAACTCAAAGCAGTAGAATAGCCGAGCTGGAGGAAGTGACCACTGAGCTCACAGAGTTCACTGCCCACACCCCCATTCTACAGATGAAGAAACAGAGGCCAAGCAGTGAAGCAGCCTTGGCCAAGGTCACGCTGCTCTTTAATGCTGGCCTCTGTTGGGCATACCAAGTGATGAGCTGCACTGAAGGGCCTGAGAGGGGGCTCTGGGGCCAGACAGCTTGGGTTCAAGTCCCACCCCTGCCATTTACTAGCTGTGTGATTAATGACTGTCCTTCCTGTTAAGTGCCACCTCATTGGTTTGCCATGAACACAGAGTTCCTGGAACAGCAGGACAGAATTCTTTAAAGGTTTGCTGTTGCTTTTGTTACTATTATCACCAAGTGAACCCTGAAATGAAGAACAAAGACAGCAAGATTTTTTATTTTAAAAGATTTTAAAATATGATGATGACTGTTTGATTTAATCTATTCAAGTTTGCATTTGACCCTTATTAACAACTACACAATGGATGACTTTTGAAGAAATGTTACTTCATGTCTTTAATTCTCACTAACTACACAGGCTATTCAACAGGAAGCAATTTTTTTCCAGGAAGAGGGACAAAAAGTTAACAATATCTCTGTACCTCTCGGTTCCCAGTGAGTTGGTTGTGATCTGTCAACCCAACTTTGGGGAAATGCCCGCTCCTCCTGGGCTCGCTGCACTGCCACGTAGCCTCCAGGGGGAGATTTACCCCCACACGAATCCAGTATCTTGGTTCATATCTTTGCTTCAGATCCCTCAAGGACAGCCCATGCACCAGGGCCCCATCTGCCCCACCAGTCTCACCTGCTGGCCTCCAGGAAACTATCCTGGGTCTCAACCATCCTCTGTTCCTATGCCCGCCCCACTACTCTTCACTTTGTCCTTCAAGTGTGGGCTCCTGTGGCTCGCCACCAAGCAGGGGTCTCCCAGTCCTCCACCTTGGGGAACTGCATCGTCCTGCACAGTGCCTAGCGAACCTGTGTGGAGGCAGGAAGAATAAAGAACAACAGGTGCTCAGAGGGGCTGCCTTTCCCACTGCAGGGGCCCTGGAGAGCTTTCTCCCAGCTGGTTATTCACAGGCGTTGAAGCTGTGGAATCTCGATCTTACCAATTTAAAGGGCATCATCACTAATTACGAAAGAAATCATTTTTTCAGTAGCAAAAGGAGAAAAGACTTTGTGCCCCGTGCCCCCATCTTTCTTCCTCTGCCTTCAGAGGTGATTCTCACTCTCTGGGCAAGGGTAGAAAGCAACAAACAGAATATTATTTTTCAATGATTCTTCTTTCCCACTCTGAAGATTGCATCCCAAGACCGATGAAGGCTAGGATGGTTTGGCTTCCCTGTACTGAGTATTCAGAGGCTCAGGAGGGAGGGGGTTAGGGAGATAATTCAGCATTATGGAACCAAACAGAGACATTAAAAGGTTCTACTCTAAACAGAAAGGAAGCAGGATGCTATAGAAATGGGAAAACCATCATTGGAAATGAAATAACGAGTTACAAGACAATAAACATGAAGATGTAAAAAAGAAAAAGTACATCAAAATACAAAAAGGTGGGAAAGGGAGACGGTAGCAAGAAAAGATAGATTTTTTTTCTCTTTCTTTTTCCTTTTTCTCATTATTCTTAGGATGTGTTGGAGCCTACGTGATTATCAGTCTAAAGGAAATAGATATGATAATGGGTTGATATACTTGAAAAATAGGGTAACCACAAATCGAAAGAATATAATAGAGTTGAAAAAAAAAAACCCAAAAAAGAAACAAACTCTAAATGGCTTAAAGAGTTAAACATTAGACAAGATACTAAAAAACTCTCAGAAGAAAACATAGGCAAAACATTATTTGACATATATATCAGCAGTGTTTTCCTAGGGCAATCCACCCAAGCAACAGAAAATAAAAGCCAAAATAAACAAATGGGACCTAGTTACACCTATCAGCTATTTCAAAGCAATAGAAACCATAAGCAAAACAAAAAGACAACCTATGGAATGTGAGAAAATATTTGCAAAAGATGAGACTGAACATGGCTTAACTTGTAGACTATAAAAATAGTTCATACAACTTTATAAGAAAAAAAAATAAAGAACCCAATCCAAAAATGGGCAGAACAACTAAACAAGCAATTCTCCAATGAAGATATACAAATGGCCAATAGGCATATGAAAAAAAGGCACAATATCGTTAATTATCTGAGAAATGCAAATCAAAACTACAATAAGCTATCATCTCACACTACTCAGAATGGCCACCATTCAAACATCCACTCACCATAAATGCTGGAGAGGCTTGGAGAAAAGGGAACCCTCCTACATTATTGCTGGGAATGTAGTTTGGTGAAGCCAATGTGGAAAACAGTATGGAGATTCCTCAAAAGACTAAAAAAAGACATCATTTGATCCAGCAATCCCACTCCTGGGCATATATCCAGAGGGAACCTTAATTTCAAAATATACCTGCACCCCAATGTTCACAGCAGCATTGTTTTCAATGACCAAGACATAGAAGCAACCTAAACGCCCACTGACAAATGACTGGATAAAGATGTAGTATTTAGATATAAAAGAATATTACTCAGTTGTAACAAAGAAGGAAATAATGCCATTTACAGCAACATGGATGGACTTGGAGATTATCACACTAAAGTGAAATAACTCAGACAGAGAAAGACAAGTAACATAATGATATCACTTATATGTGGAATTTTTAAAAAAGATACAAATAAACTTATTTACAAAACAAAAACAGGCTCACAGACTTAGAAAACAAACTTAGGAGTTTGGGATTAACAATTACAAACTACTACATGTAAAACAGACAAACAGCAAGGATTCACTGTAGAACACAGGGGAAAATGTTCAGTATCTTGCAACCTATAATGGAAAAGAACCTGAAAAAGAATAGACTATGTATATGTACAACTGAATCACTATGCTGTATACCTGAAACTAACAAAACAGCTGTATATCTGAAACTAACTAAACATTGTAAATCAACCACATTTCAATTTAAAAAAAAAAAGATAAGCTCTAAATAGCTGTATTCAAAGAAAATCTTCAACTCTTACCTCCTACAAAAAGTAAAATGGGAATCTTGAGCAGGACCAAATTATACTGAATGAGAGGTTACATACCTTCTCCAGCACGTGGCCCATGGTACACATACATCGTGTTTTCCTTCAGGTAAGAATGGCCCTTACTGCCCAGGGAGCGAGTCCTGCTGGGACAAGGCCTCTGTGGCAGTGGCCTCCTTGTCACCGCTCCATCTCACCAGAAGGCCAGGGTTTTCAGAGGGGAGGGAACACAGAGCTCATACACTTCAGATATATTTCCTGAGAAAAACTGTGGAAAGACCAAATTCACCTGCAGTGCAGGAAACATGAGCACGGCCCCTAAGCAGACTGACAAGCCCGAAGCAAGACGGCCCGATGTTCACATCGGAACCAGAACAAAAACCGTCTGGCCCCAGTTAAACGATCACCATCTCACCTGCAATGAACTGTTCGTACTCAGTGTCAGGGATGTTTCTGTTGAGACTTGAGAGATCAAAAAAGTCAGACCAGGGAATCCGGACCTGGTGGATGTCCAGGCTCTGCCAATGGTAGAGGCGGCCCCAAGAGGGTATCACCAGCACCGACTCCTCCATTTTCAGCAGGGTCTTCAGGAGGAAGGCGATGTGGATACAGACGCCCCTACGGAGGCTGAAGCCCTCCGGAGGGTTGACATAACACAGAAGGTACCTTGCAGGGAGCAAAGGAGAGCGGGTCTTCAGGGCCAGGTCTCTGCACAGGAATCCCGGCTTAGATAGAACAGATACAATGGGAATCTCTGCACAGCACATGGCCTAGACTCAAGACACGTTCAGCAGCTTCTGGTTTGTATAGTGGAGGCACTGCCCACCGATCTCTGTGTGGCCAATTATTTCGAGTCCGGGAGCACATGCAGAAGACATCTTGGCATCTGTCTATCAACGCTAAGCACCTGACTAGTACCTGAGCACCCGTTCTCCAGGAGCTCTCAAACTTCTTGGCCTAAAGACCCCTGTACACTCTTAATTACTGAGGACTTCAAAAGGCTGCTGTTTATGTAGGTTAAATCTATCAATAGTTCCTGTGTTAGAAGTTAAATAAGAACTTTAAAAAATGCTTATGAGTTCACTTAAAAATAATAACAACCTACTACATGATACCATTAATACTCTTAAGCAAAAAATAAGTATATTTTTCTAAACAAAAATCATTAATGAGAGGAATAGCAGTGATTTTAATTTCTGAAAATCTCTTTTGGACTGGTGAGAGCTTAATTCTATCTGCCTCTACATTACCTGTTTTGTGATATCACAGACCAGGTTTTCCCTGGAAAACCCCACAGGAAACTCGGGAGTGCAAGAGTGTGCAAAAGGCAGGTGACTTCCCGGCATTTCTACGAAAATAGTCTTGCATCTCAGGGGCCTCGGACTCACTTTGATAACTGCTGCCCTACCCTAGGCGAGACTCTCCTACACAAGAGCCAGGCAAGTGTCCTGGCTTCTTTAATGAGTTACCGCAGCAACACCCCTCCCTTCTCTGTGTTAATGTTTCCCACAACCTCCATTACTGCAGATGAGGATGTAATCCTCAACTGAGGCCTCTAATCCCAGAAGACTACCAACCTTGAAAGGGAGGGCCCGTCTACCATCTCTACACCCCACACAGTCTATTTTGAGTCAAGCCCTAGATAACTGCTAATTGACACTGACCCTTGTCTTACTCCTGAGTTTTATCGAAGGAGCCAACATCTGGATGGAACTGAAATTTCCCTGCTGATATACAAGGCTGATAAACCACCCTATTCCAACATCTGATTTTGGGGCTCTTCAAAACCCGGGTAAGGCCCCGCTTCATAAATGACGGGTCCTCCACCTGCCCTTCCCAGGGGTTCTGGGAGGCCGCGGCCACGCAGGGCTACCCGGACTCGCGGTCCAAGCCCCAGAGCCCGAGGGGGAGGAAAGCCGGAGGCTGTGCCCCAGCCCTGTCCCCCCCGCCCCAACCCGCTCCCCGGCACCAAAGCCCTCCCCGGCCGCCACACCAACCCGGATCCCACCCCGGTCCATGTCCACTGGCCCCGCCAACGGCGCGGCCGTACGTTTACCGTCTGTGAGACGCCGCCCCAGAAAGGATGTCGGCCGCCGACTGACGCGGCCAGAACTAGTGGCCCGGCCAAGCAAGCCGCCATCCCCAGCAGCAAACACCGCCATGGTCCCGGGCAGCTGCACACTTCCGGAGCCCGCTGCCTGCCCCAGAAGCGCACGCCGGCCCGCGAGGAGCGCGGCGTCTGTATCCATGGCAACGCCGCGGGGCCCTCCCCTAGCGCTTGCGTCTGCGTCCTCCCGAGGCTAGACGTGCGAGGGCAGAACTTTCGGAGCCAATGGGAGCCAGGGCGCGGCCAGGACGGGGGTGGGGGGAGGCTTATGGGGCAGCTGGGTGGGGCCGGGGCGGGCGGGGCCGCGCGGACGTCCTCACCTGCAGGTGGCACCGGCCGGAGGCTGGGGCAGTGCTGCCACCAGTGGGCGGGGCGGCGGGGCAGCGGGGCGGGGGCACCCTCACCTGTCTGTGTGCGGGGCTCAGCCTGGGCTCCGGGGCCTCCGCTTGCACCGGAAGTGGACCCAGGCTACCGGTGGGCAAGATAGAGGACTGAGCCCAGGCAGGCACGGCTGGCCAGGTAGGGCACCTGAAGTGCAGATCCGCCAGGCCGGCTGCCGGCCTTGAATACGCGCTGCAAGGCAGTTTCCAAGAAGACGGGATCTGTCCCAAGAGGGGAGGTAGGGCAGGGTGCCAGATGCCTGGTTGGGTGCGGTCTTACAGGAGAGCCACGTTGAGAGGGTGCAGAGCAGCCCCTGTGTTGGCGGGGCTAGGAATTTGGGGTATAGGGTGGGGATGATGTGTGCCATGCCCTGTGGTCTCCCAAAGAACTCGCACCCCCAAGCAAAGGACCCTGCTCCCTCCACCCTTCACTGCATCCCCTGCCTTCCCCAGCACCACCGCCCCTGCCCCCGGAGTGTCCCATGACCTCTCCCCACACCAGGCACTGTCCCTGTTACAGGTACTTATCTCCTGGTGGTTCCAGCCCAAGGGTGGGGGCTGTATCTGATCAGTTAGGATGCCTGGAGCCTTTGTATGAAACCTCAGACTATAATGCAGGCGTGCACAGAGGCCCCTCAAACAGGATTCCCTGCATTCCCTCCCCACCACGCACCCACAGCGCAGCTGCCACACCAGGCCAAGCCTACCGGAGGACCGCTGTTCCCTCTCCTCCTGTCCCTGATCAAGAGTGCACCGCCCACACTGCTGGGTATTTAGTGGGCCTTAGAAGAGCAGCTGGTATTTTCATGGACAAATATTTGCTCTTTTGGGAAGAGTTGAGTGCAAAGGGATGTAGGGTATGCCTTTTCTGTTGTCCTGGAACTGGTGACTAGGATGCAAACTTAAGTCAAAGCAGTTTTTAGAGAGAGCTGCAAAATATCTTACCCAAAGATCACTGTTCCCCAACAAAGGCAACACCACCTGGAGGCTGGGGTCCTGGTCCCTCTTTCTGGAGGTTGGGCTTTGCACCCTCCAGCTGGGACAGAGCCCGAAACAGCTCTGAACACGCTCCAACAGGCTTTCCCAGCACAAACTGCCTTTATTTTGAATCTGGCTGAAGGAAGCAGCTGAGAAATCTGGGTAAATCTTCCTGGGTGTAACCATGCCTTTTGTGCTGAATGAAAGAGCGGCACTCCACATGCTTACATCTTAGAACTGAATGTGTGTCGAAGCCTTCATGCATGTAGCATGTTGGGAACAGCGTTTCATGGTGAGGGGAACTATATAACTTACATGTGTATGGGGACGCCCTCACTCCAACAGGCTTTTCCTGCACAAACTGCCTTTATTTCGAAATTGGCTCTTGCTGAGAAATCTTGGTAAGTGTTCTTAGGTGTAGCCATGCCCATTATGCTGGATGAAAGAGCGGCTCTACACTTGTTCACATCTCAGAAATGAATGTGTGTTGAAGCCGTCATTCATGTAGCGTGTTGGGAACACAGAATTTCGTGGTGAGAACTATGTAAATTACATGTCTATGATGAAGAACTCGCTAGAACCGGGTATTCCAGTGCATACTGCCTTTATTTCGAAACTGGCTTCTCAGAAGCCTGTGGTCTCCACTGCAGGTCTGTCTCCAAACCCAGGGCCAGCATGGTGACTCTGCTCCCCCTGTCTATTCTGGAAGGTCTAGGTGTCCTCCATGGCCCTTCCACCATTTTTTTTTTTTGGAAAACTCCGCAGATGGAATGGGCCTGAGAACAGGAGAGCTGGATGCCAGAAGCCACAGCCCAGTGTGTGGCTCCTGGGAGGGGCATCTCCTCTCCGTGGGCTCTGATCTAACCTCCCCTCTCCCCCACCCCCACCCCTCTCCTCCTGCATTTCCTGATTGATCCCTGGATAATGGTCCATACCAAGAATGACCTGGGAGAGATTTTATGAGTCTTTAAGTGGAAAAAAAGAAAGAAATCTTTAGACAAGTTACTGAAAGTAACTTCCAGCTTTACCGGGAAAGTCCTCATTCCAATGTTTAAGGCTAGTTGACAGGGTGTCAAATTGCTTAACCACTCACATCTGAGCAAGTGCTACCTCTCTCTCCAGCTCCCCGCAGCATCCACCTGTGGAAACTTGGCCAAAAGAAGGCAAGAAAGCTCTTTCCCCTCGCCAGCACCAGCGTGGCTTTGGAGTCAGTGGAGGCTGAGAGAAAGGGCCCCGCCCTGAAGTTTGGGGGGACTCCAGCCACAGCCAGAGGAGCGGGGGTTTTCAGAGTGGCCCAGCAGGGAAACCAGGCAAGGCCACCTGGCCCAAGTCTTCCCTTCCCAGAGAGCCCCATGAACTGCTTTGGGCCACACTCCCCGTTTGGACCCCCTGCAAAAAGGTACCACGGGAGCCACACCTGAGAAGGCAGAAGGACAGCCCTTTAGCCTGGGGTCCCTGCAGGTGTGTCCTGTGAGACCTGTGGCCACATAAGTTCCTTGTCTCTCCAGGTCACTGAAGGGACTGTGCTGGGCATCTTGGTGGTCAGGGACATGGGAACACCTCTAAACTCTGAAGAAGGACAGAGAGGCTCTTCCCGGAAGCAAGGATTCCAGGGAGACACCTTGCCCAGAACTGGAGGACTGTGTCCTGAGTAGACCCCTGGGAGGCAATGTGGGGCTGTGTGGTCCTCTTCTGAGAAGGGAGCAGGTGAGATTTCCGGGGGTGGGGTCCTGCTTTGTCCAGACATGTCCTTGTGTAAGACTCATTTACAAACACCTCCAAGTCCACCTAGGGTTGGCCCCAGAGGTGGGGGTAGAGGAGGAGAGTGAAGGGTGCAGACTTAGGGCCCCCCGAGCCACCCAGGGAGCCAAGGGTCAGTGGGAACATCTTGGGAGTCTAGTGCAGGGGTGGAGGACGAGCACTAAGAACATGCCAAGTCATGCAATAAAGTGACCTGTGACCACGAGACACAGGTGGCCGTACACCAAAAGAGGCAGATAGAAATTTAGACCCAGGATCTGAGAACCTTGAGAGGGGCTGGAGGGTCCCAGGAACCCTCAGGAACAGCTCTTCTAGGGGCACAGACATCCCAATACACACATTTCTCATGGAAGCTTTTTGGGGTGCAGAGTGAGTTACCAGGATACTGAACTTAGTATGGAATCCCACCCCCTTGTTCATCACGGTTCCTGGCAATAAATTGCTGTCACTTGTCCCTGGACATGCACAGGGGAGCTGACTGCTGTGGGGGTCACTGCAGGACTAGAATCTTCTGGTGTGTGCTCTGTGACCACAGAAACCCAGGGGGATTTCTCAACGGGAGAACCTGGAGACCATGCCTGCAAGGACCACCCTCATGGGATGGCCAAGGAGCTCGTGGTACCCAGGTCACCAAGTGACGAAGTTGTGAGGTTGCCTGGGGTATCCTGGGGGCATGTAGATTTCTGAGGTCAGCACGTGGGCCCAGCACTGCTGGATGGTCTGCACAAAGAGGGGCCTGCCCTCCTGATGATGGCTCTTAACACCTGCAGGGAAACTGCTCTCAGGGCTCCTGGAGGTCCATATTGAGAGTGTCCTGCCAGCCTTGTGGGGTCACCTTCCCCTGATGCAGAAGTAGACCTCTCTCCCTTGAGGCCCAGGGGACACCTGGCTCAGGTCCCACCTGTGTGCCCTGGACACGCAGAACCCCAGAGCTCTGGCACAGCCTGGGGTGTGGTCGTGTCCGGGCAAGGAAGGCCCTGGGAAGGGGCTCATTCAAGGGCAGAGGCCACTCTGCAGAGATGCTGGACCTGGCAGCAATGCACTGCTTCAGTACTCCCTTGGGTTGGGTTTCCAAGCTGTGGGATGGAAGGGCCTCTCCTTCCTGCGGTGCAGTCGGGGGAACTAGATCCATCGTCAAGGTCAGCCCTGAAAATGGAGGCTACGCTACCTCCATTCCTGGAAAGAAAATCAGTCCCCTCCATTCCAGGTGATTCAGAAAGTCATTCAGCAATGTTCGGGGCCCCCACTTTAGGCTTTGAATTAGAGCTGAGCGGCTTAGGAGGCCAGATCCCTGTCCGTGGCTCCAGGAGCAGGCTTTCTGCTGGGGGACAGGATCCTCACAAACACCTGTGTCTTTGTGGGACACTCCCCTCTGACAAGCTGGGAGGCAGGGTGTGGTTGTGGGAAATCGTGTTTACATGAGTAGAGGGCCACCATGTGGTGGCGGCACAGGAGACTGTGAGAATGAGTCCCACAGCCTTTCTGGAATCAAAAAACTGGCAAATGTGAAAAAGTGCATAATTTGTTTTATTGAACAGGCTGCTTATGTACGTTTGGAGGACCAGGTTCAAGGACTCAGCATCCCTCCAGGACAATAGCCTCAAGAGAAGAACAGACAGAGCAGGAGGAGATCTGGGGTTTCTCCCAGGAATGAGGTGGAACAGGGATTTATGCAGATTTGCAAGGAGTCCCCGACCACTGAGCATGGGGTTACAGCCCCACGAGACCCCTGTCATGTTTGGCTTGGGCTCTGGCTCTGGCCTGCTCATGTATTCTTCCAGCAGAGTTCCAGAAACTCAGAGGGTGGACTTAGAGGGGCTGCGTTTGGAACCTAGTGAGGAGGTGGAGGGTCCTTTATATTGAGTCCCTTCATCCTAATCACCGTAGCTGAAGCCCAACACCCCCCAGGCCCCCATGGTTGCCGTGGAGGGAGAACAAGCCTGGCAGGCGACCTAGGGGTCCCACTACTGTGTCCTTCCCTTGTCTTCGTTCCCTTTCACCGCGGAAGGTGTGATTGTCTCATGTCATGGTGGCCTCCACAATGTCCCTCCCAGTAATCTCTCTTCTCCATCAGGTGGGGTTCCCAACCCCGCTCAGCCTTCTCTGCATGGATGCTGAAGGACCAGGCCCACCTGAAGTTCTGAGCTTGAGCAGTAAGGTGGAAACAAAGAAACCAATGGAAACAAAGAAGCAAGTGTTTGTGGCAAAGCTCCCCACCACAGAGAAGCTGCCCTGAGTGGAAGGGAGAGTGTGGGCATGCCCGTTTGTTTCCTGTCTCCCAGTGCTCTTAGCTTTCTTATTGCCTACCTGCATGGTTACAACAAAATGATCTGCAAAACTGAAAATATTTACTCTCTCACTTTTACAGAAAAGGCTGGCCAGCCTCTGGTCCGGTACCAGGCAAGAGATTGGAGTTCCTTTCCAGTTTGGAAACATCTTGGTAGGCCCAGGTTTGCAAAGGTCTTTAAGAGTAGTTACGGAGTTTTGCTTTTAAACTTTTTTACGGCTGTATATACTTGTGAGATGTGGTTGTGATGTATAATTCTGAGCCGGGATTTTCTCAAACTGTTTCTCACTTCTTATACCAGACATTCCTAAATTCCAAGTGGAACTGCATATTAAGGAAGCCATGGAATTTAGCTAAAGGATACAGATTTCATTTCCTTTTAAGCATCGATGTACCTCCATCATGGCAGTATTTGTTATGTGTTATTGATAGGGGAACTAAGTAGTAAACAGATTAATAGAAAATAGGGGATTTTAGGTACACAGGTTCATCTTTTCAACGTTGTTTGTAATATTTGCAGTTTAAGATGACCATTCCTGAGAAACAGGCAGCCTCTTAGAATGAAATAGCATTTCCTCTGAAATATAATTAATTTTTATTTTGTAGACAGCAGGAAGGGTAATAACACATCACACATTTGGGGACGTCAAAGAGAAAATGTAACTTTCTGGGAGCTCACTCCCCCGCCTCCCCCTGCCCTTTTTACTGTCCCATTCTCCCTGGAAGGCTCTTTCTTATCTTCTGCTCATGGCTCCAGTAACTCTTTCTTCCTCCTTGTTCCTCAGCTGGTAACGTTAGTTTTATACTTTGAACAAGCAAACAAGCCAACAGAAGAGAAATTTCACAAGCAACTCCCAGCACATCCGCTCGCCTTCTGATGTCTGTGACCTCACTCTCGGTGCCCCACTGCTTATTAAAATTGGCATCGAAAGCCAGTTCCTCCAAAAGTCCCCGAGGCCCCATCCCTCCCATCTTCTCTGGGTTGTCACTCCCAAAACCATCCTCTCTTTCACTGCCTCATCTATTTTGTTCTCCTGCTAGTTGGCACCATCAGTATATAAATGTCCATCCTCTTAAACAAACAGCACTCCTTGACCCTAATTCACCCCCACCAATTGCCACCCTGTGTCTTTGCAGCAAATCTTTAAGGAGTTGTTTAAACTCACTGTCTGCATCTTCTCTTGAGCCATCCCCTTTTACACCCACTCTGGCTTTTCGCCTGATCCCTCGCTCTATGGAAACTGCCCTGTCAAGGCCATCAGTGACCCCATGTTGCTAAATATAGTGGTCAATTTTGACTCCTCATCATGCTTGGCCCCTCGGCAGCATTTGACCCAGCTCTTCCATCCCTCCTACCCCGTGTTCCTGCTTCATTCAACCTCCAGCCCATCGCTCTGTCTGTTTCTGCTTTTGGCCTGCTGGCTGGTCCTTTGCCAATGTCTCCTGTTTTTTCCAAACATATACTGTGGGTGTTCCCCAGGGTGCGTTCCTGGGCCTCTCCTCTCTCTCTCTGCTATTCCTTTGGTGGAAGCAACCCAGCCTTGGAAATTGGCATGCCATCAATTTCTCGATTTCTCCAAAATTCCCTGATTTCCCCTTTCCATCTGAGCCTTTATCCCTGAGACTCACATCACATTCTTTTCCTTTCATTCATCTTGCTTTCTCATTCATACATATGTTCTACTATGTAATTACTTTTCCAAATTTTGAATCAGTACATATATATCATGTAAAATGCTCAAATATGTATTATTTCCACTAAGATGCTAATTCTACCTTAGAACATTTCTGCACTTCTGTATTTATGTGAATAAAGCGAATAGTATTTCTACAAGCCTCATAGTTAAACACTGTGTTAGTTTGGGGCTATTATGTAACATGAAATAATGGTACATCAACATAGTCGTTTTTCATTTATTTTTATGTAACACCGCGATGAGGTTTTTGCCCTGAAGACTGGCTTTATTGAAATTTTACCTACGTTACGGACAGTCAGTTTATGTGAAAGCCCTCATTTCTCCCCTTTTTTGATATATGTTCCATTTGGCTATATATAACATATACCTTGGCATGAAACAAAATTCCCAAATCATTCACATAATACAATTAATATGTTTAAATTATATTTTTTAAATGTTAAAAAGAAAAAGAAAACAGATTCCTCTACCTATTAGGCACTTCTGTGGCAATATGTAATACACCCCTTAACCATGACATTGAAGAACTGAGCTGATACCAGCCCCTTTCCACCTGCTCAGCCCCACCTTTTCCCATCCCCCTTCCCATCCGGAGAGGACATCCCTACCTTTGTCCAGGCCCAGATGTTGGAACCATGTCCTTTCTCTCTCTTTCTTTTACACTCACAGACAGCAAATCCAGCTTGTTAGAAAATTCTGGATATTCTGTCTTAATTAAATACCTGCTCTCTGCTCCCCGCCCTCCTAAGAGCCACCTTCAGCCCTTCCTGGATACCAATAGCCTCCTGTTTCCATCTTTGCTTTCCTACAATCTCTCATCCACACAGAGTCAGAGGGAGCCTGTAAAAACATACATTGGGGGTGGTGGGTGTAGCTCAGTGGTAGGCCGCATGCTTAGCATGCTTGAGATCCTGGGTTCAATCACCAGCACATTCATTAAAATAAATAAATTACCTCCCCCCAAAAAACACAAACACAAAAGCATAAGTTGGACTACATCATCCCTCCCCTCAAAACTCATTAAACGGGTCACCATGTCATTAGGAGCCAAAGTCGTCACAAAGGCCTCAGGACCCGGCGTGTTCTGCCTCTCTGCCCACACTCTCCCCCTCACTCTGGGGGCCTCTGGCTCCGGCTCTTCCTTCTTCCTCCGGATCTATTCTGCTTCAAGTTCATTACTCCGTGAGATCTGCCAGGATTGCCTTATTCCCTCCTGCCTGCCTCCCACCCCACCGCCATCACCCGAGTTTGCTCATATCACTCTTTTTTAAAAATTTTTCCAAACTCTTGCTACCCCAACATGCTGCCTGTTTCCTCTGCTAAAATTGTGAGCCCCCAGTGATGGGGAGTGATGTCTATTTTGTTGACTGATAAAGCCCGAGAGCCTTGGGAACGGTCTAGTTAGGAGATTCCCGTACGTAGTAGGAGCTTATACACATTTGCTGAATGAATGTAGGTGCCCTGGTCCAATCCGATGGAGCACTTCTGTGACGTGCTCAAAGAATAACTCTCCTTTCCACCTGAGAGGGGGTGACAACTTCCTTGGTGATTAAAGGCAAGAATTTTTTGCTTTATGCTGTTAACCTTAGGCGGGGAGACTGGGGGATCTTCATATATATTTTTAAATTTGGTTCACTCTGCAGTTGGTCTTTGGTCTCTGTATAATTTTGAGAAACTCTTTATGAGTGATCATTCTTTGATCAGATTGAACAGGTTCCAGGGGGAAGGACCAAGCCTGTCCCATCAGCCATCCTATGTGTCATGTCCTGGGACCCAGTGGATGCTCAGCATGTAAGTGAACCGACAGGAGTGAGTGAAGTGATGGGAGCATCTCATTATTGTGGCGGCTCTCTGTCCAATGCCTTGAGATTTGGGGAAGGGTTTACGAGTGCAGAAGGGAGAGGTCAGGTCCTCTGTGCTTTTCCTGAGTGCCCTGGTCTTACCCATTCCCCCAGCCCCCTCTGGGCAGCCAAACCAAGGAGCTGGGCCACCAGGGGTTGTGCTGATCAATAATCCACCTTCGCCCCAAGTCCGGGGGTAGGTACACATGGTTGTAGACACTGGAGTCAGGTCCTTGGAGGAATTCCTCACTGAACTATGTTTTGGACCTTTTATTTTTCTCTAGAACCTCCAGCTGAAGAAGATTGTCTTAGACACATGAAAGTTGAGGACACCTTCTGTCCCCTCGCAACCCAGGTGGGGCTGGGAGTCTGCTGTTTCTATAGCCAGTGGGCTCGAGTTGATTTGGGCATCCCTGTGCCTGAATTCCTGCAGTACACTCGGTGGTAAGGATGGGGGTGCCTGGCAGGGAGGGAAGCGGGTCGGGAGACTGTACAGCTGGGCTGATGTTAACCTGGGGTGAGCGGGAGCCTGCTGATGCATGGCATCTCGGGGCAGGGAACTCTCCACACTCAAGAGGGGTTCCCACTCCCGCAGGGGCCCTTTGATCAGTGTGCTGGGCTGTCAGGGGACCACAGGGGTCCCAGTGAGGATTAGGGTGCCTTCAGGCAATGGGAAGTGTGGGGTCCAGCGGCAATTGAGTTAACTGTGCACCCAAACCCAGCCCCACCTCTTTCAGCCTGTTTCCTAATCTGCAAAACTGGAATGTTTTTAAACATCTCACGGGGTCGTTGATGGGCTGGGACAGACTAGACAGTCAGGAGCTGGAATTCCTCTGTCCCCTGATTGTTTGCCTTCTTTCGGACTCTTTGCTCTCACAAGCTCAGTCTCTCTGTCTCTCGCTCTTTCACTTCTAACTTTCTCTCATGCTCTGGTTTCATTTGATTTCCAACCACCGCCCCTCCCCTCTGCCAATCCCCAGATGAGTGAACTTGATTTCTATGTGTCAGTTCCAAATTCCCAGGAAAGATGCTCTGTCACTCTCTGGATCTGTTGTCCAACCCATGAGTTGTGGCCAGAGGAGCGAGTCCCTCTGGGACCAGCAGATAGTCTCTGCCCAGCCCCCAGCCACCACTGTGGGAGCACATAGCTCTCCGTGGAGGAAGTACTGGCTGTGACCTTGTGTCACTAAGTGTGAATTTATGTCTTCTCTTGAACCACCTTCATCCTCCTAAACAAAGATGAAAATTAAACACTCCCGGGATTTGTGTCATGGAACACTCAGGGTGGGGGCTAATGGGGCTGGAATTTCTGCTGTATTTAAGGGGCTACAGTGAATCCCCAATGAGAGCCTGCAAAGGGAACAGCACCGGCCCCACCCGGCACTTAGGACGCTGAGTCTGCGTGACGTTGAGCCAGGCTTCTGACCACAGCTCAGGGGTCTGGTCTGACCAGTTAGCCTTTGAAACCAACCAGCTTTGGATTCCTCAATCCCACCCTAAGGTTTTACCTGAACCATCAGCTTCTGTATCTCTGAAGACAGATGATGAGGGCCCTTCACGTAAGCCGTTCGCACAGCCCTGTTCAGGCCTTTGTGCTGCACGGTCTGCCCGGCGAGCTGACCGAGGTTGGTATTTTACTGATATTAGAAGTAGTCTGGTTTACCGATGTACTGTTTCACTGAACAAGCAACAGAAGCCACTTCTCGCTGATAAAAGCAGAAAAGGGACATAATGAAAAGATACTGGGAGGGTGTGTGGAGTGGCCAGGACTGGAGCCAACCCAGGAGTTGTAGGAGGTGTTAGGGAGCCCCAGACACCAGGCTGGGAGGGGTGCTACCGGGCCCCCTGCCACCCCAGAAGGGACCCCCCTCCACCCGACCCTCCACCTCACTCACTGCAGGTTCATGTCCCGGCAGGGCCAGGTCACACTGAAGCCACCAGCACACACCTCAGTGGGGCAGCTGGCCCCGTCTGAGCTGCGGGCGTGCCTGGTGTGGGGAGAGGCCCAGTTAGAGGAAGACGGTTCCTCTACTGTTCCGAGTTAAGGTGCAAGTCAGTGCCCATCACTCAGGAGAGCCAGGCTGGACGGACCTCATTGTGGTGACTAGGCTGTCTGAGTTCACTTATTACTTTCTATGTTTGAAGGCCCTGGAGGGAGAAAAAGTGAAGGTTCTAGTACTTATTTTGTGTTTCCCACGTACCAGGTGTGGTAAGCAAGCCACTTCAGACAAGGCCCAGAGCAACCACGTAAATAGGCCACGGAGCAAGTCGTGCAGTCAGGCCTCTGTGGTCCCGAAACCCGTTTCCCCATCGGCTCCATAGTTACCAGTGGAAACTAGGTGGATTTATGGGACTGTGTGCTCCTGTGGGGGCTGGGATATGTGTGTTTAAGTCCACATCTTCAGAAACTCGGCTAGAACCATAGCCACTGATTGCACAGTGGCAGAGGAAGGGAGGATTCCAGCCTCTGGTCCAGCTCCTGTGCAGCTCAGAAGTTCTTCCTCCTGTCCTGAAAATAACACCAGATCTGAGGGAGCTGCAAACCCACTGCTCTTCTTAGATCCCAGAAAACTGAGGGGGAAAGCTGCTCCCAACCCAGAGAGGTTGCAAAGGGAACAGCGGGCAGGCTTGGAGAGTCACAGCTCCCAAGGCAGAACCTGCTTTTGTAAGAATCCCGGGGGCAGGTAGATTTAACAGGTCCCTGAGGCCAGCAGGAGGCTCAGTGTGGGGAAATCAGAGTGTGACAACTCCAGGGGGCCAGTCAGAGGGGCCCCATGCTCTTTTTCATGTATTTTACATCCAGGACCGTGTCCTGTTCTCAGAATGAAGGTCAGAGGATAACTCCTCATGCTTCCTGCCTGGAAAGGAGAAAATAACTGTATTGAAATACACCCAGAACATTCCGTTTCATTGGGGGAAGTTGTTTTTTGTTTGTTTGTTTTTTTAATGAGAAATAATTTTACCAGAGCCTAACCAACCTGGGAGAAGGGAAATCCCTTCTGTGTCACCCAAATTGGGGTGGGGGGAAAGAGACACACTTGTGGAGGTCACAGCTCAGGGCACAGGCTCAATGAGAACTAATCACAGGACTGCAGATGCCCTGCTCTGTCCCGCTCCCCCAACACCTTACCTCCATGTCAGTAGGGCCCGTGTGTAATAACAGGAGTAAAACTAAAAGAAGTAAATGTCTCAGGAGTGTCTAGGGAAAACCCAAAGACAGCGGGGAGATCAAAACAAGGACACACAGGCTGTTTTAGCCTCTCACACCAATAGCTGTAGCAAACTACACACAGCCCAGCCCCAGTAGATAAACAGACAACCTCACAGAAGAAATTATTTATTTTGGTTCTCTTACCCAGTGCATTCCATGGTGCATCCTCGCCTAGAATTGAGTGGAAGCAAGTCCATCTCAGAAGGGACATAACTGAAGAGGGATGGCTTCCCAGACTCTGAGGGGCAGAGAGAGCACCAGCCTGGGTTAGAGAAATGTGAGGGGTGGGGTAGGGTGTGGGCTGCCTTCTTCCCCAAATAAGGAACCTTCCTGAGGCCAGCACAGTAGGAGGGAGGGCCATGGGGTGGAAGCAGCCAGACTTCATCCTGAGAACTGATGGGATGCCTCAAAGGGACAATTCAGGTGCCCAAACTGGGCCCTGAGTGTGGGAGCCTGTCGGTCTGACTCAGAGCCCAGGACTGAGGTGGGCGCACAGCAGGCCGGTCTTACTTGGCCGGATCCATTTCACTTCTCCGAAGCCCTGTGTAAAACATGAAGCGTGGACGGCCTGGTGAGCACAGCTCTGCCCTCAAGACCGGTTTCAACTCCTCTCTTCCCAGAGAACAGCATCTCTGAACCCATCCTGGGTGACCTCACAGAGATCACCCTAGTGGCCCAGGCTAGTGACCGGGAACATGTACCTTCCTGCAGGCAACCCCTGACGTCCACTGATGCATCATGTACTGGCAAAGAGTGAGTCCCTGTGCATTGGTCTAACAGCAGAGACTCTGCCAAAGGCCCAAGAGGTGGTGTGTGGGACATGCAGGGGTGCAGGAGTGTAAGCAGTGCAAAAGTGTAACTGGTGACAGGGGTGCAGGGGCTGTGGAGGGCGCAGGCATTTCAGGGGATGTGGGGGTGGAGGGATGCAGAATTGCAGAGTGTAGCAGGGGTTCGGAGGTGCAGGGAGTGTAGGGATGCAGGGAGGTGCTCAGGGACGTGGCCAGGATTAGAAGGCAAGTGCACATCCTTGCTGTCAGCCTGACCCCGGGAGGCTATTGCAATGCTTTGGGGCGGCGGCGGCGGCGGCGGCGGCGGCGGCGGCGGCGGCGGTGGCGGTTGGGAGGCTGCCCGGGCAAGCCGGTCGATTTCTTCTCTTCCCTGCAGCCTGGCCTGGGGTGGGGCTTGGCCGGCGGAGATTCGCCAGATGTTGGACTCCAGGTAAGCTTGCTCCTGGGAGGTGGGGCGGTTAGGTCAGCGGGCGGCGGCAGCGGTAGAGGGGCGGAGCGGGGCTACCCCTGGCGAACGGGTGGAATAGCTGCCATTTCCCGGCTGCTGGGCCTGGGAGCGGCCTCTGCTTCCCCAGGTCGCCGGACACTCCTGTCCCACTCAGCTTGCTGAGTGCGGAGTGGGGGCGGGGCCGTTAAGGTGTGGGGCCCACGGGGGGAGGGGGGCTGCCGCGGGGGAGCCGGTCAATTCGCTCCGCTCTCCCCAGCGGCGGAGCGAGGGGCGGCTTCTGCTGCCCTAGAGGCGGGACGCGGTTCTCCAGAAGAGCTTGCTCCTTGGAGGCGGCGGCGGAGGCGGCAGGGGCAGGGGATGTGTTCCAGGGAGCTGCTCCATTTCTTCTCTCCCCCGCGGCCTGGCTTGGGGGCGACCTCTGCCGCCGGAGATTTGCCTGAGGTCCGACTCCACGTGAGCTTGCTCCTGGGAGATGGGTGCGGTGCGGTCAGGGGGCTGGTAAGGTGGTGGCTGCGGGCATAGGGAGGCTGCCCCGGAGGAGCTTGTGGATTAGCTCCATGTCTGCACCGCGTGGCCTGAAGGCGGCCTCTGCTGCTCCAGGTCCCGGGACACCCCTGTCCCACTTTGCCTGCTGGGGGCGGGAGGCAGGGTAGTCAGGGTGCAGGGGTGGCGGTGGTCGGCGGCCTGCAGCGGGGGAGCGGCCCATTTTCTCCCATCTTCCCCGCGTCTTGTCCTGGGGCGGTCGCTGTTGCCCTGTGTTACGAGACGCGTGTATCCTAGTCGGCCTGACCCCGGGAGTTGGACTTGGTACTTTGGGGGTGGTGGCAGCAGCGGCAGGTTTTCCCATGGAGCTTGTCCATTTGCTCCCACTTCCCCCCATGGTTTGCCCTGGGGGCGGTCTCTGTTGTCCCAAGTTCGCCGGACGTCCATCTCCAGGTCAGCCTGCTCCCTAGAGGAGGCCACTGTGAGGTCATGGGCAAGAGTGGTGGCTGCTGCGGGGGTAGGGGCTGCCTTGGGGAGCTGGTGGATTGGCTCCTGTCTCCCCGATGGCCTGGTGTGGGATTGGCCTCTCCTGCCCCAGATCACCAGACGCACCTGTCCCACTCAGCCTGCTGGGGGAGGGGCGCCCTGGGCGGTGACTTTAAGGTGCGGGGGTGGCGATGGCGGAAGTAGAAGACCTGCAGCGCGGAGCCTGACAATTTGCTCTCCTCTTCCCGACGACCAATCCTGGGGGCGTCCTCTGCTGCCCAAGAAGCCGGATGCCCGTCTCCAGGTCAGCTTGCTCCTGGGAGACGGGCCCGATGCGGTCGAGGGGCAGAAGCAGTTGCGAAGGCCGGCTGCCCCGCCTAATGGGGCCACTTCTTCTCCTCTCCCCTGACCTGGCCTGGGGACGTCCTCTCCGGCGCAAGATTCGCCTGACACCCCACACCCGGTCTGATTGCTCCTGGGAGGTGGGCGCAGTGAGATCAGGAGGTGGAGAGGACAGGGGGCCGCCACTGGAGAGCTGGAGGATAAGCACCAATCTCTCTGGAGGCCTGACGTGGGGGCGGCCTCTGCTGCCCCTCGTTCCCAGGTCACACTTCTTCGGGTCATATTTCCCCGGGGTTGCAGTAGGGTGCGGGGGCCGCGGGGTGTTGGCGGGGGTATGAAGCCTGCCGCTTGGGAGCAGGGGGTTTAGCTCCCATCTTTTCCGCAGCTTGGCCTGAGGGCAGCCTCTCTTGCTCCAGGTCGCAAAGCAGTTTCCCTGACAGCTTAGCCACCAGAGGTGGGCAGGATGGGCTGAGAGCGCTGAGGCAGCCGCCAAGGCAGCGACGGAGGGGGCTGTCCCTGGCCAGCTGATCAATTTGTTCCCATCTCAACATTTGCTGCCCCAGTTTCGCAGAACGCCCTTGTCCAGTTTATTCTTCTCCAGGGAGGTGGGCGCAGTGCATGCAGCCCGAGGTCTGGGCTCTCCCTTGGGAGGGGCAGAAATCTCTTGTTCTCCTTTGTCTTTATTCTTCAGCGAAGTGGTTACTGGACGCAATTCTTAATTCTGAGAAAGTGTATCCTGTGTTACGGAAGAGCTGCTGGACAGTGAGTTTTCTGGGTGGATTTTCATATCAGCTGATGTCCCAGGCAGGCAGGAAAGCTATTACTCAGAGCTTCTTAGTCTGGGGTTGGTGATGGCCCCGCCATCCTCACCATGCTTTTTAAAAATATGTTACTCCCCTCTTTTTCCTAGGTGACATTTTAGGTTATTGGGTCTCAGATTGCTGGCACACTCATCCCTGTTCTCAAACATTTTTAAACTTGGGTGAAGTGATAAGTAGGGGAAGATGATTTACTGAAAGGTAAGACTACTTAAATTCGCATTAAAGCTACATTCTGTCAATCTTTCTCAAATGATTTTTCTCTGATTCTAAGTCCACGACCTAGTGAATGTTGTACTCCTGTGTAAATCATTGATCTTCACATCACATTTCTTGAGTGGTCAACGAGATTTGTTAATTAGATTATTCCTGAAAGGAAAAGTTCAGGCTTTTCAGAATTCCTTGTCTGATGTCACCCAGGCAGTCACAGTAGAAGACAGAGCTGATATAAAAATCCCTCAGCTGCCTGAACTGCAAAGCTTCTGGGATTACTGATCCCTGAAATGCAGGTGACTCTTGATGATAATCTGGGGGATGGTTTATATGATCAGATTCTTCCAGTCCTATAAATGGGTTCCGTGGCCCCAGCCCTGGGAGAACTGGTCATAGGGGCCATATCGTGAGGGGTGGGATGGGAAGACAATGTGTAAGAGCTGGAATCACTGAGATTCCACACTCGCTAAACACAGACTCCAGAGCCTAATTGTTGTCAGGTTCTGTTCTGGATTTGAGAGTGTGTTCATACATGATTCTTGCCCTTCTGGAGTCACTGCCTGGATGGAAGTAACCTTTACATAGATCTGTGGAGGATGACATTTAAGTAGATAGGCTGTTATGGTTCTCAGTGTGCCCAGGCTTGCTCTTCCAGGCACTCGTGGGACTAACGAGAGTCATGTTATTCACTCATTCACTGATTTATTACCCTTGAATTGATCACTCGTCCCACAGTAAGTGAAAGTAGGTATCAGGAAGCTGAGTTTTGTCCCCTGTCCTATCACTGATTGTATCTGTCAGTCGGGCGCCCTGCGTATGCATTGTGAAATGGTGGTATTTCGTGCCCAATGGGGCAGCACTGTCAGTTCTGAGAATCAGGGGAGACACGTGGGTAGGACAGCACCCTGACACACATGGCACCCCCCACCCCTTGAGACAGAATTGTCGATGCTCAGGTGACCCGATGTAGACCGCGGTGCTAAACCTGAGCATGTTTAGTGATCCTGGTGGCTATGAAAATACAGACTACCAGTCGCTACCTCTGGAGACTCTGAGGGTGTGCACCCCAGAATTCTGCATTTTAAGAAGCACTTTAACGAATCCTGATGAAGAGATCTGAGTGTCCCACGGAGAAACACTGGTGTGCGAGACACCAATATTGAGGATTCTCAGGGAACGATGTCTTTTCAGGTTGGTCCAAGGGCCCTCACTTTAGACTTTTGCCTTGGGTTTAATTGTATGTGTTCAGAAGTGATGTCTTTCACTTCCAGTGCATGTCAGTATGCTCTGTGCAGGGATTTGCTCTCAGTAGATGGCAAAAACTGATTCTTCAGGTCACCGAGCTAAAGTGTGAACGATATTTTATTTTGGTTTTCTTTATAGCAATGCAGAGTCTCCCGAGAAGAGATTCAGACTGAACAGCTTTGTGTCAGACTTTGGAAGATGGCTGCTGCCCAAGGTGTTCTCTGGCAGTGCAATCACGAATCTAGGTCCCTCTTTCACTGCTACATCAATGGAGTGGACCACTTGGACAAGGCCAAAGCTGGTATAGCACACACCATAGCCCTTTACAGTGATATTCCGCTCCAGGAAGCCATCAGAAGCAGCAGGTGGCCAGAGGAGGAGCCGAACAGACTCATGAAATGTGACATCCCCAACTTTATCAACACGGACCAGAACTCTTCCTTTGTGGAAAATGATTTCCTGATTTTGTAACTACCGATTGTTCTAGAAAATAAGCCAGTTGCCCAGAACTCACACAAAGACTTGAATTGAGAAACGTGCTTTGTCAGGTATCTTTCTGAAGATGCGAAGTCTGTCTTTGTATGGCAGGAAGCCCCCTTTCACAAAACTGAATGTGTTTGTGTCTGAGAGAGGGAAATGGAGACAGAAAGACGAAGAAGCAGAAGAGAGCCCCCTCAGAAGAGAGCTAGTTAAGGTGAGTTTTTGTGCCTTTAAAAAACATTTGGGGTTTTAGGGGGAACAAAGTATTTACACTGTCTTATTCTCCTCGTTGGAAACCTTGGCCCCGTCGTCAGAGTCAGCGGCCTTGAACGGGGGTTTCACGCTGCGTTTCATCTGGCGCTGCCACTTCCACGCTCTGCCTTTAGCACGTTGCTTTGCCTGTCAGGGTTGCCACCCTTTTAACTGTAAGGTGAGGAGTCTGGAGTGGATGATCCACCCCAACTCTGCTGTTTTGCAAATTTCTGATTTCGTATTCAGATGAGGCTGGGATACACCTAGAGCAGTATAAACCAGGCCCTACCTCCTGCCTATTGCTGGGGCATCCCTCAGGCCTGTGCCTTCTACTCAACCCTTTACTGATCCCAGCTTTTGTCAGGAGCCCAAGTGCCTACCGGGATGGCAGGGGACTTGTCTTTTGTGGTCACGGTGGCCAAGAATTCTATTGGTTGTTCTGAAACAACTCTTCCGAGATCCTCCACCCACCCCTGCTCAAACCTAATGACAGCCCTACGGTTCCTTTCCTAGGAGGAGGATCAATCCATGGTGCATTTTATGACAATCCTGTCCCCAGGAATGCACGGAAGTTTATCAGCTGAGTGAGGGGAGGTGCCTCTGTGTCCCTGTATCTCTGTCTGCTCACAGTTCGCGGCCACTGGCTACTGAACAAGAAAAGTGCTATTCACCATGTTGTGTGTTTTCCAAATGTGTAGGTGATGGTCTTGTGGCTCGTGCATGGGCTTTGATTTGGGATGGTGAAGGGCTTATAAATACCTCATCAACATGTATTCGAGATGGCCTGTTGCCACACAGATTTGATTCATGAAGGCGTCAAGCCTGCACACTGGTTTGGAAACAACTTGGTTTTGATCATTCACACTGCATGCATGACTCGCTGCTAATCTCTGGGTGTTTTTTTCATTTCAGATTTATTCACTCCGTGTCTTGCTTAAGCTGAAAAATACATTTGTTTCACCAGAATATCCTCTGATTCTTTGTTTACACACATCCAGTTTTTTTAATTCCTTTAAAAATGATTCTGTGTTTATAATGCCTCCTAATTTCTATCATCTCTGTGTTGCCAGTGGCCTGAGACATGCACCAGATTTGATGCCGGAAATGTTCCACCAAAAGAAATCCCTTTGTCGTAATATCTTTTGAGGAAAATATTATTCTTTAAGGCTCTAACAGTAAATCGTAGAACAAAGCATGGAACATTTCTTGTAGTTAATACATGTTCATGCAAAAAGAAATGATATTTTCATTAAACAATGTTGATTTTAATAACTTTTACAAATGTGAACATTATTATTCATAATTTAAGTAACCAGATAAAACCAGTTATTTATTATGAAGATTGAAAACTATTTACACAGTCTCTTAATTAGAAGTAGCTTTATTAGAAGACTGAAGGGTATTTAAAAGATGGAAAAATACCCATGATGACACCATCATTTTTATTAACTAAATATCAAGAACTGTGCAGGGTTAAGATTTAACCCTCTGCAAACTGCCAAGTTAGCGTGAGGTAGTTTGTGGATGCTGCCAGAGGACAGGACACTCCCCCAGGATCAGAGACAAAGGACTTCCAGCCAGCACAGCAGGCAGCCTGTGGTTCAAGTTCATATTGGTTCCTGAGTTCCTTTCCTATTGCTGTTGTAACAAAGGACCATAGACTCAGTGGCTTAAAGCAATACACATTCATCTTCCCACTGTTCTAGGGTGCAGAAGTGCAAGGTCAATGTCAGTTGCTTAAACCAACGAGTGGCCAAGGCTAAGTTCCACACCGAGGCTCTTGGGAGGGATTCGTCTTCCTACCTTTCCCAGCTTGCAGAGGTGCTCACACTCCTTGGCCCAGGGCCCTGTGTCACTGTGACCTCTGCTGCCACTTTACATCCCTGTCTCTGACTATATAGATATAGAGGAAGAGTCTTCTACATCTGGTATGGACCCTTTTTCCTAAATGGACATTGTATCCCTATTTATGTGCAGATGAAAACCCCTTCCCTCCAGGGTGCGGTGGCATCAGCTCACAAGATGACCACTCTGGGCTTTAAGTGTCCTCTTTGTTTTGTCATCAGGGAACTTCTCTCTCCATAGTTAGCTCTGTATTACATTGTTGTTATATTTTACCCGGAATTACTGAAAGTTTTACTTAAAAGAGATCCTGATTAGCTCTGTTTACCTGTTTCCAGAGCTGAAAGCTTCAGTTCTAGAGTATCTGTTTGATTTTTCTTAAAAATACATTCCAGTATATTTCTCTGGTGAAAGTCTCTACCCTGTTATCTATTCTCCCATCATTTCCTTATTTTCTTGAATATATTAAAAGTATTTTATAGCCTTTATTGGTAGCTCTGATGCCTACATCACCTGGGGGTTTGCATCCTTTGTCTAATGCTCCTTATTCTCATGTTATCTGTCATATAGTCTGGACGTGTTGCATGTCTAGAAATTCTTTATTACATGGCAGACATTGCAAATGAAAAATCCATGTTATCTTCCGTGAGAGCTTTTCTACCTTCCCGTTAGGCAGACAGTGTGAGGGACTGATCATGTCACTCCAATCAGGCGCTGAGGTGGATCAGGACTAAAGTGCCTTTTTTCTTAAAACAGCTTTGAGGTATACTTGGCAAAATAGTTTTCACACGTTTAAAGTGTACAGCTTAATACGTTTTGACATAAGAATATCCCCAAGAAACCATGACCACACTCAAGACAGTGAACATACCCATCACCCACAAAGCTTCTCTCCTGCTTTTTGTTGTCCCTCCCTCCCTCCCCGTCTCTTCCCCTGGGAACCATTGATCTGCTTTCTATCACAACATATTGGTTTGCATTTTCAAGATCCTTATATGAATGGATTCATGCATTATCTACTCTATGTTGTCTGACTTCTTTCATTCAGTGTAATTATTTTGAGAATCATCTGTGTTGCTGTATTAATAGCTTATTTGTCTTATAGTAGAGTATTGTTTAGTGCTGAGTTATTACTGAAGTGTTTAATGTGAGCAGTGTTTGTATAGACCATCATTTCTTTCTGCATTTACTTCTTGATGGATGCATGGGTTATTTACAACTTGAGCTGTTATAAATAAAATAGCAGTGAATATTTGGTTACAAGTCTTTGTATGGACATATGAGTTTCCTTTCTAAAGCACCAGATGAGGAATGTCTGGGTTATATGATACATAGGTGTTTACCTTTTTAAAAGAATCTGTTAAAGACTTTTCTAAAATGGTTGTACTATTGTAAATTCCTCGTGGTGTGTATCAGTTCTGGTTGCTCTACTTCCTTGCCAGCACCTTGTAAGGTCAGTCTTTCTAATCGTATTCTTTCTAGTATGTATGTGAACTAGTATCTTACTGTGGCTTTTAAAAGTATTTCTCTAATGACTAATGACATCTTTAATCAGCATCTTTTCATATGCTTATTATCCATCTGGATATCTTTACTGAAGTGTGTTTTCTGGCCTCATTCATTCATTCAGGTGTTTGAATTATTATTGAATTTTGAGACCTCTTTATTCTGGATCAGATACAAAGAGAGACCTTTATCAGATTTATGATCTGCAAATAGCTTCTGTCTATGGCTTGTCTTTTCATTTGCTTAGCAGTGTTTAGAAGAGCTTTGAAGAGTCTTCATGTTGACAAAGTTCACTCTATCAGTTTCTTTTTAAAATAGATGATACTTTTGGTGTCATAGCAAAGAAATATTTGCCAAACCCAAGGCCGTAAAGCTTAAGCCTATGCTTGTTCTCCTAGCTGTTTTATAGTTTTAGATTTCCTATTAAGATCTATGATCCATTTTGAGGTAAACTTTGTATATTTTGTGAGGTGTGGATCAAAGTTCATTTTTTTTTGTGTATCACTATCTAATTGTTCCAGCACTACATGTTGAAAAGACCCTTTCTCCACAGCATCCTTTTTGAGAATCAATTGTCTGTATAAGTGTTGGTTTAGTTCTGAACATTCTATTGTGTTCCATTATTCTATTTTCCTGTTTTACACCAACACCATAATTTCTGATTACTGTAGCTTTATAAAATAAAGTCTGAAAATCAGATAGTGCAAGTCTTCCAACTTTGTTTTTCTTGTTCAAAGTTGTTTTGGATATTTGGATCCTTTGAATTTTTATATGAATTTTAGAATAAGTTTTTAAATTCCTTACATCCTGTTCTGCCAAAATTCCACCCATGTCTTTGGCCGTCTCCAAAGCCACATTTTCTGAAGAAGTCTCTCTACATCCCAGGTGAAAGGAATTTCACTTTTGTCTGTGCTCAAATCACATTTGATAATATTTGATTACATTTAATCATATTTGGCTATATGTACTTGTCTGATCTTTCCAGCCATATAGTAAATCTCAAAAGATTAGGAATCTTGACTTGGTTCCCTCTGTGTGCTGAGAAACTAGTTCTATGCTTTGCAGGAGTGAGCCCTGCAGTAAGAGGTATCTGCAGCACACATCTAGCTCATTGCTTGAATATTGTCAAGGAATTCTGCAGATTTAGAATTGTTTATTGATTGTTGTCTCCAAGACGGCTCAGTCTTTTTTATTTCTATTGCTACTGCTGCAGTTTCAAAGAACAATGGGCTAATTATTTTCCAAATATCAAATCATACTCTAATTGTGTTGTCACGCAAGTTATGTGCTGCTGTGTCTTAACAACCTGCTTAGTGTTCACAGGCTCCTTCACTCATGGAACATTTGGGAGAATGTCATATCCTTAGAGATAGCAATGCTGACTTTGGCGACCTGAGCAGCAGTATCTGAACTCACTCCTGCTGTTTTTCCAGTGTCCCCTCTAGCCCTCCTCCAGCCCTCCATGGGGGGCCCTGCAGTTCTGCCCTAGGAAAGCCTGTTGCTTCTCAGGAAGACTTCCCTACGAAACATAATCATGTCCTTCTTGTGGGGACATTCAGTCCAGAGACCTGAAAGCAGGGGAAAATGTTTAGCCTGCTTTTGGTAGAACCTAAATTCTTCCATATTTGTTAGAAGCAATTTCA
Organism: Vicugna pacos; assembly: GCF_048564905.1. Classification (NCBI taxonomy): domain Eukaryota; kingdom Metazoa; phylum Chordata; class Mammalia; order Artiodactyla; family Camelidae; genus Vicugna; species Vicugna pacos. The sequence goes on from NC_132997.1 coordinate 5,803,273, forward strand.
ATGAGGAAACTGTTTTGGCATCTAACAAATCAGCATAAATGTCTGATGAGGAAGATCAGCTTCCCCATCCCACTCAGTCATCATGTTGATGTGACACTCACATTGGCAAACATTTTCTCCTATGAGCAACGTAAAGTTCAAGACGTTATGAATGGCTTTTTGTTTTTATTTCTTAGACTTTCCACATTCATTGTGTCTCGTGAGATTATATGAATCCTGCTTATTGTCAGCCCAGCACTAAACTTTTTAAAAGGATCACGTGTTTAAAAGGCTAGTGGGCAATTTTTTAGAAGACAGAAATCCTTAGATTTTGGTCCTAGAGTTGAATCTTGGTTAGTGGTGAATGAAAATTCCCGTTAAAATTTTAAATTCAGTGATATAAAGTCTTAAAAATAGTTAAATATTAGTCAATTTCCTTAAACACTATAAGAGTTATTTACCTTTAAGCCTGTTTCTGGGGCAATTTTGCAATGATTCCCTCCCTTTATCGATTCCCTCTTTATCAGAATCCTTGAGAGGCCCCTGTCATCATTGTCACTATCGTCATCATCATCATGGAACTGATTCTTCTGGATGATTCTAGGAAAATAAAGAGATGGACGGGATTATGAGTAGGACAGTGTGTGCATATAGAATAAGAACAGCTGTCAGACATTAGATGCAAGATACCCATTTCATTTAGAGAAGAATGTGGTCATGAAATCCTGATGTGGTGAATGAAGGAAGCGGTGGGAACAGGATAGTCAATGGAAAGGAGGAGGAAGTGAGTGAAGTTGAGAGCATAGGTCCTTGGTTAGTTGATCAGCACATTGGTGAGAATGAGAGGAGTGTGATGGCAGAATCATGTCCCTCCCCGGCCACAGGGTAGCCACCTGTGACATGTTACTGTACATGGCAAAAGGGTTGACAGATATTTTAGGATAAAAATCTTAGAGGATTTCTGTCTCCTAAATTGTCTATTAGTTAGCCTTTTAAACCCATGATACATTATTAAAGATTAGTGCAGGGGCACAAATAAAAAGGATTCATATAATCTCACCAGACATACTGAATGTAGAAAGGATAAGGAAGAAAATCAAAAAGGCACTTATAAGTGCCTTGAACCATAAATTGCTCATGAGAGAAAATGTTACACAAGGTGAATGTCACAGCCACATACATACTGACTGAGTGGGATGGGACAAGGGGATCCTGAGATGAGACAATAGGGTGAGTAGCCCGGATTGTCCAGGTGGGCCCAATGTAATCACAGGTGTCCTTAAAATGGAGGATATTTCCCAGCTGAGTTTAAAATCAGAGGGAGGTGTAGCGATGGAGCAATGTTCAGAAAGGCTGCTGACCATGAAAATGGAGGAAGTTGAGGGGCACAAGCTATGGAAGGTGGGTGACCTCTGTAAACTGGGGGGAAAAAAAAGGAAACATTCTCTTCTAGACCCTCTAGAAGGAAGGAACCCTGCTGGTACCTTGAATTTAGCCCAATGAGAACTGTGTTGGATCTCTGACCTACACAGCCATAAGCTGAAAATTCTGTGCTAGTTTAAGCTATTAAGCTTATGGGAATTTGTTACAGTGGTAATAGGAAAATAACATAGTGAGCGGTAGTGTAAGGGATTAAAGGTGTAGGATCGGGTGTGGAGAGAATTCTGACATTTACACCTAAAAAACAACCAGGTGAAGTGGGAAGGTGATTTAAGGAAGACCTACCTGGCAGGGCTGTCAAGCAGACTGGAGCGAGCGAAGCCTTGGAGTTAGAGGAATCAATTAAACCTCTACAAGGAAAATAAGAAATAAAATGTAACAGGGCTTCAGTGTTAGTAGATGTAGGAATGGAAATGGATAGAGAGATATAAACATTATTTTGAAATTAGCTACAGGTTTGATGACTGCATGTTTGGGAGAGTTAGCCGATGTGTGGATTGAATGCATCCCCTCAAAATCCATCTGTCGATACCTCATCTCCCAGGGTGATGGTACAGGGAGGCGGGGCCTTTGGGAGGTGATTAGTAGGATAAAATGAGGTCATGAGAGTAGAGCCCTCATGAATGGTATTAGTGTTCTTATACAGGGCCCCAAAGTGCTTGCTTCTCTCTCCTCTCTGGGCCATGAAGACAGTGGGAAGACAGCCATCTTCGAGCTGGCAATCCTCTCCCAGATACATTGACCTTGAAAGCCTCAGCCTCCAAACCGTAAGGAATATGCTGGTTGTTTAAGCCACCCGACCCACGGTAATTTGTTACAGAATCCCAGACTGACGAAGACAGTGGAGAATGCCACTGCGTTTGGCACTGATTGCCTGGAGAATGCTGAAACCCAGGGAAGTGGGCAGCACAGACGTTTACTCATTTAATCCTGCCAACACTGTAGGGGATAGAGTCAACATATTCCTCGCTATTTAAAAGGTAAGGAAAAAGAGGCACAAATAATAACAACGACAACGACAACAACAACAACAATAACAATAATTTGTCCAAGATTCACACAGAACTCCCTGGAGGGAGAGTGAGAATTAATACTTATGCAGGCTGGCCCCAGAGCCCCTGCTCATAACTAATAAGTCAGATCACCTTGCTTATTGGGATCAGTTTTTTCAACTGTGATATGAGTGTACTGTGTCCAGTAACTTATAATTTCAAAATACCTCACTGTAAGGGAATCATTAGTTGCAGGCATTACAAACCACAGAAAGCTAGACATACAAAAATAACTTGTTAGGGCAAGATAACCAATAATGTTTTTAAATATTATACCTGCTGCCCCTTTGCAATAAAGTGTTTATTTATAATTCTGTCTGGCTACAGAATAACATCATAATCCTGCATGTGGCTGGTGGCTCCCGTGTTGGACAGCACGGGTCTAGAGAATTTAAATAACTTGCCCAGCCTTGCCCAGGAAGCTCGTGGTGGGATCAGAACTATAGTCTGGGACTGTTCCTTCCTATCCAACAAGTCCCTCATGGAAGTTTAGAAGCTTCTCCTTTGGTGCCCAGATGTCTATCCGTACTTATGACATCTTGTCAGGTGCCCCGGCCTGCTCCTGAACATCAGCCAGAACCCACTTCTGCTCTTTTTTGGCGAGGTAATACCTTCTAGCAACTTTCATTACCTTCTTGGCATCAGTTCTTACCTGGAAGGGTAGTGGCTAGAGATGGAAATGTGTCCACATGACAGGTTTTTCAAAAATATAGTAGGAGTGGTCAAGAGAAGAAAACCTCAGGAATACGAGTGGAAGCATGTCATTTAATATACCAAATGCGTACTTTCAATGTATGTTTGTGTTTCCGAGTCCAGGCTTGTTCTACTCGTGTATTACAGGCCAACACATCAGGAGACAAGGATTTGGGGCAAGAAAGAGCGGCTTAAATTTGTAAAGCCAGCGGAGAAGATGGTAGACCAATGTCCTGGAGAACCATCATCCCAAATCTGAATTCAGGCTCTTATATTAAAAAGGGGAAGCGGGAATGCTTGGTTGTTGCAAACTTGGTGTATGAATTCTTTGTTGTTAGAATCCTTTGTTCTTGCAGCTCTTCACCTGGGTCAGATCCGTGTAAACCTCCAACAAGCAAATGTTATTTTCTATTCTGTATCTTGTTATCTTTATACGAATGGAAAAGTGTTAATATCCTTCAAAGTCAGAGCCTTGAGAATAGGGTCTCCTGTATATTTCAGGATCTAGGCTACATTGTTTCACAAAAGGTGCAGAAACAACAAGACTAAGCCTAGGACACAGGGCACAGGGTTAAAGTCAAAGGAACAGATCTAATATGGAGTCAGATTTCTTCTTTCCTATTTCAGTAGTGCCATGGGGAAGGCACTTTGGGCAGCTTTCTGTAGGGTCCTGGAGGCTTTCTCTCTCAGCCTCTGTGCACCTCTATTGAAAACCGGTCATCGCTATTGGCCTGCTGGAAAACCACTCCGCCTGTTTTGCCCTGAAGTTGTGTTCTGTTTATAACTCATCTCTACTCCTTGGAAAACAACTCAATAAAGACTCAGTTGGTTTTCCACCAGCCCTGGGCAGGGGTGAGGGATAGCATGTTATTATTTTATAAAAAAATATATAAAAGAAGTTTTAAGACAACACTGGACACATAGGAGAGAGACAAACAATGCTTCCTGGCTTAAATCAAAAGTGATGACTCAGTGAGTCTATGGCTGCTGTATTTGCTGAGCTAGTTACTCCTTTGCTCCATTACACATTTATTTTAACTGAAAAAGAAATATATGCATATGGATAAAAAAATTCAAACAGAGCAAAAAATACTCAAGTGAAAGAACTTTTCCCTCATCCTCTGTTCCTACACGCCTCCCTGGAGATGCCAATGTTTACAATCCTTTGTGTGCTTTTCCAGATATGCTATGCACGTTCCCACCAATGTATGTAAATTCCTTTAAAGTTTTACTTATTTTTAACTTAAAGGGACTTAAATCCTCAAGTGGCTTCTGCCACAGTAATAGAAAAGAAGAAATCTGACTCCATATTAGATCTGTTCCTTTGACTTTAACCCTGTGCTCTGTCTCCTAGGCTTCATCTTGCTTGTAAAACAATGTTGCCTAGAGCCTAAAATATACAGGAGAGCCTATTCGGAAGGCTCTGACCTTTAAGGGTATTTAACACTTTTCCAATCATATAAAGATAACAAGTTGCAGAATAGAAAATAACGTTTGTTTTGTTGGAGGTTTACAGGGATCTGACCCAGGGAGATAGCTGCAAGAACAAAGGATTCTAACCAGAAGGAATTCCTACACCAAGAAGTTTGCAAAAACCAAGCACATAGGAAAGCAGCCTGATTCTGACTTGGGGAGATGGTTTTCTAGGACATTAGTTTGCCATCTAGGTCTACAGAAACTTGCTATTCCATGCCCCAACACTTGGTCTCCCAACTTACTGGCCTGTCCTGCACTGAGGAGAATGAATTTGGACTCAATAACACTTCTACCTACCTAGCAAGCTGGGTACTGGGACTGAGGGCAGCTCTCCCACACACAGGGACCTGAGGTGAGCCCTTGATTATTCCCAGAGGTTGGGGTGTGGTTTACCCAGGAGGGATGGGGACTATACACCAACACTCAGGCAGTCTGCTCCTTCTGGGGCTCTGACATTTTACCTCCCGCTCCCTGCCAGCCCAACACTTGGGACAGTGGAGCTAAGGCAGAGATCGTGCCTGCCTGTTTCCCAGTGTGTAAAAGGGGAATATGTACTCTTCCCAAGGTAGTTCTGAGAAACAACACCTGCGGGTGCTTGGTTCCCAGAGCAACAGTAAACCTAGCTCCTTGTGGGGGCAACGGGTGTGATACCCGTAGGGTTTCTGCAGAGACCTTAGCTGGAGGGCTGGGCCAGGGACGTAAAATATGAGCTGTGGGCAATGACGGGTTAGAGAAGGGTGTATAGGCAGGACTGCTGCCTCCTTCGGGATGCCCCAAGAGGTAAAACGCTTTCTCCCCATCTCTGCTACTCCCCTCCCAATTCCAGATAACTGCCTTCTCTCTGCTCCTCCTGTCCATGTGTCTCCCTCCACTTTTCCCCTCCTCCCCTCCTCCTCCCCTCTTCTCCCTCCCTCGGTTCCCCTTCTCTCTCAGGACCCAGAGCAGATCGATGGCCCTCCTGCGCATGCGCAGTCGCTGCCAGCTGGACCGCGGTTTGGAAGCTCCAGCTCCGAGCCGGGGATCGGCCCCAATGGCTTCTCAGCTCTGTCGCCCTGTAGGCCTTTGGCTCCTGCCTGGGGCCGGGGCCTCTGGCTGTGGAAGTGCAAGGTGAGGGGATATCGGGAAAGGGGTGAGGCGGCTGCGGGAGGGCTGTCGGCGTGTCACAGCCCCCCAGGGCGCCAGTCAGCGTGTGTTCAGCTGGATTGCTCGGGCCAGGCCCCTCTGCCCGCGCCACCTGCCCTGGCGCACCGGCCACAGCTGCCCAGGGCCAGGTGTGCCCCTGCCGCCTCTTGACCCAGCCGGGCTCCCCTCAGTCCGCGGCTGGCGTCCCCTTCCCCTCTCCCTCCCTCGAGTCCTCTCCTCCCGGGCTTCCTCTCCTTGGCCGCCGACCCGTCCCCACCACTGGGCGGGCTGTGTCCCGGGCGGGCGGGGTCTGCACACCCAGACGGGGCGGGCGGCTTGGGCTGGGGCTGGGGCTGGCCTCCGAGCGGGGCTGCAGCCCGCGTCCCCCACCCCGCTCTCCCTGCCCCGCGACCCCGGGGCTGCCTTCCTCTCCCTTTCCCGATCCCTGAGGTCAAGATTAGTGGCGTGGGCGCTGCTCCCTGGGCTGAGAGCCCGCGGCTGTAATGCCCAGCTTCTCCTGGTGGAGTCGGGAAAATGGAGCAGCAGTGCTGAGGGAGCTTCTGTCTCCTTGATCAGTATTTCTGCCCCAGGTAAGTACCTTGAACTCTTTCAGGTGTTATGATGGCGGTGCTTGTTGATGTAACGTGTTTTTATACTGAGAGGAATTACAGTGGTGAAAGCAGGGCTTTGTTCAGTTAAAAATGAGCTGAAGGCATGAGGCTGTCTCATCCTCCATCCTTCACTCTCCCAGGGTGAAACGTGAGACCGTTGATCTTAAAAAGATACTTATAGTCCCTAACTAGTCCAGCCCAGCTATTGTGTGTTAACAGGAACAGCACAACCCGAGGCGTTGGAGACCCAGTGACACTGCACTACTAAAGAGCTCCTGGCAAAATCTGGTTTGTTTTGTTTTGTTTTGTTTTTCTTTGCTTTTCTTAAATTGTGGGACAGACTAGTAGTATAGAGGGAAAAATAATTGGCAAGAAGGATTTTTTCATATAACAGCTTTATTGTGATATTGTTCACACACCATGAATCCACCCACTTAAATGTTACAATTCAGCAGCTTTTAGCATATTCACATTTGTGCAACCATTATTATTCCAGAACGTTTTCATCACATCAGAAAGACCAGTTGAAATGCATGACCTATCCACCCCTTCCCAGTGGTGGTTCTAAAGAAGTTTCTTGGCTGTTCCTGACCATAAATTAACTTGTTACATTCCATGAAATATCTAGGAGGAATTCTAATCAGAATTGCAATGAATCTGTCTATCAAAGCAGGAAGAATTAATGTCTTTATGGCATAAACTTCTACACATGAATATATCTGGGACCCTATCTTTTCATCTATCCAGAGCCATGCCTATGGGAAATCCTCATTAATTCTTGGGTTTGTGAATGATGAGGCTCAATACATCATTAGATGCAACTGTAGCCTTTCACTGAAGAGAAAAGTAACCTCGTAGAAGCCAAGTGATTCTCTGATGGTTAGAATGAGTGACCGCCAGTGCTGGAGTGTTCGAGTGGACTTGGTGCTTGCAGAGTTCTCCACCACCTACAGCTAAGGGGATTACCGTGTTCTTTTACTTTTTTTTATGGCGTTGCTTTTATTTTTACTTATTATATAAAATTATTTTTTATTGAAGTGTAGTCAATTTACCATGTTAGCTTCAGATGTACAGCAGAGATTCAGTTATAAGCTTATGCATATGTTTATAAATGTTTTTCAGATTGTTTTTAGTACAACTCATTACAAGTAATTGAAAATAGTACCCTGTGCTATATAGTAGGTCCTTGTCATTTATTTTATATTTATTAATGTGTATCTGTTAATCCTCCCTTTCCTGCCTGCTAACAACAGTTTGCTTTCTATGTCCATGAGTCTATTTCTAGCAGCACCGTTTTTGCTAGCAATATATGCTGGTTGGCTCTTTTCTGTTTCAGTAATTCCATCTTATGTGTGGGCGTTTTTCTTCTGGTGGGCCTGTGTGTGGTGTGCACACGTGATAATAGAGATCTGTATTTGGGAGGACTCCAGGCCTTGTGTAGTCCCTCGTATGGAGCGCCCACTGAACTGATGCTTGAACTTGGAAGAAAACAGTAAAAGTTGGAATTTCCACCATGGTTGAGACTTCCAGGTTTCTATAACCTGTTTAGCCCACCTAAATTTTGGCTGCACCCATACTGGATAATTTGGTGGAACTTCATGGTATGGTGGTATAGAGACAGGGCCTTGTATGCTTCTTCTCTTTCCTTTTTCTAACAGTCATTCTCCTGGGCCTTCCAGGTACTCCCCCAGAAGGGCCCAGGGCTGGCTTGGTGCTGCACTTAGGCAATATTTGTTAATAAGTCCCTTTCCTCATCTCTTCTGAGCCTCCATTTCTTTCTCTGCACAATGAGGGCTTAGACTAGATAAGTGCTTTTCAGTTTCTTTTAAAGCCATGTTTCCTTTGAGAAACAGAAAGTGCAAATCTCTCCTCCCATCCCAACCCTTTAGATTTTGACACGTCCTCCAAGGAGTCACATAGCTCTTTGTGGTAAATTGATGTGATTGTGATTCCACGTGGCACAGAAAAGACTCTTCAGAGATTGATTGCAGGGAGAGGGCAGGAAAGGGGCAGTAAGTCACACTTTCTTGTGTGAGCACTGGAGCAAAGGCTTGGGTTTAAATACGGTGTCTGATGTGGCATCTCTCTAATCTTGCACAATGTGATAAACCTCTATCCCTAGTTTCTTAATGTGTCAAGTTGGGGTGGTAATATTTTAAGGCTTTTGTGAAACATTATACACATAAGCCATTTGTGTCTCTGTAGATACAAGACCTGCTAGAGAGTCGGAATTTCTTTAAAAATACATATATATTGTCCACAGCACTCTGTGTGTATTTTGAAGTTCCTGGAGGGTGAGGGTTGAGTGTAATGTCCATTGTGGGACAGGTGGCCCACGGGTCTGTGTGCCTCAGATTTCCCCCTCCTCCCCAGTCCTCTTCCTCTCAGTCCAGGATGAAGTTCCCTAGTAGATTTACACAGAGGTCTTGTGGAAATGGCTCTTCATTTTATTGTTTCACCAAGAAGGGCTGCCATCATGATCTCTGTGGCCAGGTTTTGGTGACCTGAAGGCTATGCAATTGGGGATTTCTATTTAATAAAAAGAAAAAAAAATTACAAATACAAAATTAGACCTAGGTTGGTGGCAAGGGCTTTTGAAAGTGGGGACCATTAGCTTTGTTAGCTTCAGGTGCAGTGGCCTCTGGCCACAAGGACACATCCTCATGCTCTGAAGTTGGAGGGACCAGTGGGTTCAGTGGGAATATTTACTGAGTGCATCTCATGGGCTGCGCATTGTCTTAATTGTACTGTGTGTTCCTTATTTGAGACAGTGAGCTCATTTAAACACAATAGCCTCTTTAAAATATTAGACTTTTTATTTTTAGATGTAATGTAGATTCCCATGTAGTTGTAAGAGATAATATGGAGAGGGCCTATGGACTCTTTGCCCAATTTTCTTTAATGGTTCCATCTTGCAAAGTTGGGGTACTATTCATTCGTGACTCACTAATCCTTTTAGGTTTGTGTTATTGCCCTCATTTCTATTTATGAATAAACTGGTGTTTAGAGAAGCACACAGGTCTGCCCAGGTCAACCACGTGGTTAGTGTAGATTTGGGTGGAATGTGGGCTTGGCATTTCCAAGCAATACCGTTATGATGGTCTGTGGCAGGGAGCAGCATTCATTTTGCTTGTTTATTCATTCATTCAACAAACATTTATTGAATAAACTCTGTGGTTCAGATGCTTTCATAGGGTTATCTGATTCTTCAGCAGTATGGAGAATCAGGTAATATTTTCTTTTTTTTTTTAATATGAGAAAAATATCTCTGAGAGGTTATAACCTCCCCAAAGGAAAAATAGCTCATAAATGAGGGATAGTACACTTGTACAGTTCCTTCTTCTTATGCAGGTGGTACCCTAGGCATTTTACATCTGCATAATTCCATAATCCAGATATATTCTTGTAAGGCAAGGAGTTTTTTTTTTAATTGAATTATAGTCAAGTTTACAATGTTGTGTCAATTGCAAGGTGGGTTTTTTTTTTGAATTTTGAATTGAGAAAATATTTTTTGAGGGGGTTAATTAAGTTTATTTATTTGTTTCATTGTTCTAAAATGAGGTACTGAGGATTGAGCCTAGGTCCTTGAACATGCTAAGCACATGCTCTACCACTGAACTGTACCCTCCTCCCCAAAGCAAGTTTTCTTACCCATTATTCTGCACCTTAGGAGTTCAAATAAATTGGAGTTGAAATCCAGATATTTTGATCCTACTATGGTTCTTTGCATTATATCCTGCTGAGGGGTGGGGAAGCAGTTCCTTTATTCATTCCTTTATTCAGCAGTTTTGAGCACCGACTGCATCAGGGCCTGCCTAGGTGGTTGGAAACAGAAAACAAGAAATGACCCTTTTCTGCAGGGGATGGAAGCCTAGACCAAAAGCTGGGCAATGTGATCTGAGCTTCAGTAGCCATGTGCAGACGCTGAGGACAAACTTATCCACGATTTGCTTGGACTTCCCTTGCCTTCTGGCTGGTGCACACCAGGTCGCTGCAACCCAGTGAGGCCCGCAGCCCACAGCACAGTATGTACATCGATTTACCCTCCCTTCTCGGCAGGGACTGCAACATGAGCGCCCCTGACTACGTGCAGTGTGCTGAGGACCACCAGACTCTCCCCGTTGTCGTCCAACCCGTGGGGATCATCTTAGAGAATTTCTTTTGCATCTATAATGGAATCTCCTTGGTGAGCCAAATCAGCCCGTGCGGCTCCCAGTGGGCACTCTGTATCTACTATAGGTATCACTATGTGCCCGAGAATGGATGGAGTGACTCCCAGACCCACCGCAATGTCGTGGGCCTTGTCACCATTACCAACTGCCTCTTGGCCAAGACCTTCTAGAAGCTCCATGCACAGAGGAGCTGTATGGCACCACGCGCTATGACTCTCAGCTCTTTGTCTTTGTGCTGTATGGGGAGGTGGCCGAGCAGCCGCGCACCGACGTGGCCTTCAATCTACGAGGACTGCAGGCTGGTGGAGAAGAGGATCGACGACTTCACTGAGTCACTCTTCATCTTGCCCAAGTCCAAGTGGCTGGATGGGGCCCCCGAAAATTCTGGGGAGAAGGCCCCCCTCCTCTACATCCTATTTGAGTAGGAGGACATCGTGGGACTGGACACAGACAGCAGGCAAGTCAACCTGAAGGCCGGGCCACCCTGGCTGTGTGAAAGATTGCTTCCCTACATCCAGAATGGGATCAGCAAGGAGGAGGGCTGTCTTGTAGCCAAGGCGGGAAGGAGGTGCAGCCCGCCGGTTTTCAGACATTTAAAAGTAAATCTGCTTTTGTTTCAGAGAGATACTTTTAGGGTTAGTGTGGACACTTACTCCCCCTTTTCAGCCAGGAAACTTGGTGGGACCCCTGGAGTTGCTGTCCAATAGAGTAGCCACAGCCACTGATGTTAGGAGTGCTGGGGAGGAGGCTGGTCTGAGCTGAGATGTGCTGTAGGTCAAATGCACATCAGACGCTGAAACTTGTCTAGTAAAAAGAATATAAACTATCTTGTTACTTTCTATATTGATTACATGTCAAAATGATAGTATTTTACATACAGTAGAATAAGTAAGGTCTGTTCTTAAAATCAGTTACTTGTTTTTTTTTTTTTTTACATTTTAAACGTGGCAACTGGGAAACATTATTTACATGACTCTCATTTCATTCCTGTTGGACAGCCTGTCCTGGGACAGTTTCATCCCTTCGCTTATAGATGAGACTCTGATTCCCGAGACGCAGAACGAGGTGCTGGTTGAGCTCGGGGTGGAGCCGGTGTCTCCTGCCTCCCAGGCCCAGCACCAGCACGGCTCAGGCCCCCTCCCCTGCCTGACAGCCACCATGCCAATTTAGGACATCAGAAACACAGCCAGGGGCATCCGAATGAGCTCCTTATGCAGGGAAAGGCGTGTCACGGAGAATGGAACAAAGCAGGGAAAAATTCGTCCTCACTTTGTCCCTGTGATTATGGCAAAGGCCCCACTCTGCCTTGGAAGGGCAGACGAGCTCTTCTGGGCTGCCTACCCCCTCACCCTCTACTATGTTTCCCTGTGTATCTTTCAAGCTGTCCCTCGGGCAGAAGAGGGTGAGATGTCTTTGCCGAGAGGTGGTCCCCCTTTACTGGGGAGATTGAGGGGAGCTGTGTCCCCCCCGGCCTGCGGTCTCGGGCCTTGAGTCTCGAGAGCGTTCATGGCGGTCCCACAGGTGACGGTCGGAGGACATGACACGTGCTGCCGGGCCCGCTGTGCAGGAGGGGCTCTGTGATTGTCTGATTCTAAGGTCAGATTCTCCTTTCTTGTTGTTGGTAAGATGGAGGAGAAGATGCCAGAGAATTGATAAAAAGAAAATCCACACCAGTCCTGTGAATGACAGACAAAGGGGATCCGTGTCCCACCTGCGTATGGTGCCTGGCGGGCTCTGGATTAATTTTCACTTCCTCCCCGGACATTCCTCTATGGCTTAAGGAAGGGGAGAGGCATGTCGTGGCCATGATCTGTACTTGTCCTCACATGGTCCTGTGATCTACATGCCCACACTACCCTTCTGCTCCTTGGAGATGAGGTGTCAGGTTTAGGAAACTGGGCACTGCTGAGGGCATAGCTGCCAGAACCGTGCTACACCAAGGCTGGCTCCGTTCACCTGACCTGTCACCTCCTGTTGAGTCCCAAGGCGTCATTCAAGGTAGGCGCATCGGTGCAATGTAAGCAGGGACCACCTTCTCGCCCTGGACAGACTGGTGGGTGAGCAGTGGAAGCCCGGAGCCCTGCACCAGCCCCCAGGCCAGTGCCTCCTCTTTCGTCAAAGGAGGCACTGGTGACATTTTTGCTCAGCAACTGCTTGGCTTTGAGTCTGCAGACCCACCAGAGAATGCCAGATTGTTTTTGCCTTTTGAAGTCTGCCCTTGGGATTTGGTGGAGTAGCTGGATGTGTGCTTAGCCCATAGTGGTTGACACTGTCACCATTGTTTACCCAGAACCTCGTGTACCAGGCATGGCTCCAGGCATCAAAATACAGCAGCGCATTAAACCTCCCTCCTTGTGGGTCTGTCTGTTTTGGTACCACAAGGGCTCAGCCAGCATCTGAACGTCAGTGAGATAACGCGGCCAGTGAGCTCGGGTCAAGCACGTTCTCCTCCAGTCACTTTTACTCCATAGTTGCTTTTACTATTCCACAGTCATTAATTTTTTAAACAATGCTTTGGTTCAGGAGCAGAACCTAATTCTCCCCTGTTCCTCTTGGTGGGAGTGAGTAACATTGTCCAGCTTGAAGTGTGAACACATTTTGTAGCCCAAAAGCTGTCTACACGCAACTAGGTGAAGTTTTGGTTTGGGGCGCTGACCACGTTGGGGTCCCCCGGCAGCACCGCTCCCCTCAGGCCCCTGCCTTCCCTGGATCAGGAGGTGAGGGTGGGTCTCACCGTCCCCGCGTCCCTGTCCTCATCACACTCACGTAATTTCTTGCAAATGCTGTCAGTTATTTTTGTTCTTGTGTGTTTCTTATTTTCGCTTTTCCTCTTTTCCTTTTTCTATTTTCCTTTTTCTCTTATACCACCCTGTGAGCATGTTGTTGGGTCTGAAAATGTGGGCTGTGCACACCCTGCATTGGAATAGCCAGATCGCCCTCTGTGCTGTCTCCATCGCTTTAAAAAGCAAAAACTTAACAGTTGCCATGATTCATATATTATCCTAGTCATCTTCTTATTTTCTAGTTTTTTGGAATTTTTGCTCTGTTAGCACATCACCCACTGGAGTTTGATACCTGTTAAAGTCCTTGCTTTGAGGAACCTGTTTGTTCCTCCTTATATTTGGTAACAAATGCTCTCTTACTAATTTTGTTTATTTGTTTTGAAGAAGAGAGATGCGAATTGATTTAGGCGGCTGCTGAGGGATTTTTTTCATGGAGTATTTAAACTTGGAAAGTCAAAATCTGCAGCACCTTGCTTGATTCTGGCTTTTACACAAACGTGCTCGGCACACGGTTCCTGGCTGTCGCTGTGTGACGTGCGTGACTGTGCTTCCTGGCCGGCGGTCACTGGTGAGGAAGTGGCCGGCTCGGGGGTGAGCAGCTGCAGTGGACTCTGTTGGAGGAAGCAGTCACCAGTTTTTTGTTTTTCTGGTTTTATTTTTGCATTCACCTTCCCAGAGCCATTTACTTTATTTTGCATTCATAGAGGGGCAGGAGCGGGTCTAAAACCATGCCACTCTTTTGTTCCCTTTATGAGGCTGGTTTTTCTAAGTATCAGGAAAACATTGCCTTGTCCTAAGGAGCTGGTTCACTTGGATCTGGTGGACACAGGGACCGCTAAAGGGGACCGTAGCTTCCTCTCTTCTTCAGCCAGTGGGTATTCAGAGCCGGGTCTGTGGTTTGCCTCAGCAGCCGTGCAGGCCTCCCTGCACCGGCCTTTACTTTTACCCCTTTTTGGCAGTTAATAGCTGACTCTGTGTCTGTTGCAGCTGATGTCCACCACTGACGGCCATGTCGTTATTTTGCGGTAGTGAGTCTCCAACACCCCTGTCAGCCGTGAAGGGACCTTGCATTCTCACCCCGACCCTGTTTCATCTCACCCAGGGGAAGGGTTTGGCCACCACCGTCATGCTGGACATGAGGCCTTGTTTCTCCTTTCATGCTCTGGTCCAAATGTGGACACTTCATCCTTCACTGACTTGGTCTCGCTTGAGACAGTCCAGACTTTCTGAAAGAGTCCATCACATTCTGGGGCGGGGGACAGAACAAAAGTAAGAGTCGCAAGTAGGAGTCAAGGCTGTCTGGGTTGGCAAATGCAGGCTGGGATCTGTGATGTCTGGTCTGTGCCCTGGAAACAGGCCTTTCCCGTGGCTCCCGAGAGAAAAGGGGTTGGAGCGAGAACAGACTTGCCTGGGTTCCTACCATCCTCATCTACTCACTGACATGAGTGTCAGCTAACTAGGAGCTCCCCCAAACCTCGGGCCCTTCAAAGCTCAGACCACGGGAGATCCTTGAGTCCCTTCTCCTGGTCCTTCTTTGTGAGAATCCAGTGCCTTCTGAGGTGACCGGCAGCAGGAGATGCCTATCCCTCCAGGGAACTCCCATCGGAGGACTGTGACTCAGTGCACCTTGCTGTGAGCTTAACGGTTTCCATCCGTGCTCCCTGCAGAACCAGACTTGAGACTGGCTTAGCGACAGAAATGACAAGACTGATTCCAGGGCAGGGCCAGGTGGAGGGAACAGTGGAAATTGAATGTGACCTCAAAAACCTAGGTGGGTGATGGGGCTGTTACTAAAATGGGGAGCCTGGGAGGTACCTGCCAGGAATCGAAGTCTAGAGTAAATGGTGGTCATAAGGCTTTTTTTTTTTTTTGACATAAGGCATTTTTAAGATGCCATTTGTCATCCAAGTTAGGACTTCCAAGAGGCACTCGGGTCTATGAGCCTGGGGCTCAGGTGAAGGAGCCGGACTAGAGATACACGTTAGGATTCGTCATTCTTAGCTGGTGTTCACAGCCGTGCAAGTGGATCAGCTCATCTCAAGAGGTGCAGACTTTGGCTGGTGGGGGCAGGGCTGTGCCTGGTTTGGAGGAAAGCCCAGACCATGCAGCTTTGGTGTGTCAGTCAGCGGCGTTTGTGATTTTCAGAGCAATGGCATTTATCCTTAAGGTTCTGGGGGGTGGGCAGGGCCACCCAGGAAGAAATCTGAAGGGAGGGTTTTGGCCACGTGTGCACATCTTGGGACGATCCAGAGGCTGCAGGGTCCACAAGGGGAAACTCCTCAGAAGCTGGAGTCGCAGTGGGGAGTTGGGAGAATGTAGTCACACTCTCCTGTGAGGAAGGGAGGGAGGCCTCGGGAGTCCGCACCCTAGCGGACTCTCTTTCCCACGAACAAAAGGCAATCAGACAGAAGATTTGAAGTGAGAAGGGACGGGCGCTGGGAGAGGAGCCAACCTGGAGAAAGGTGGTTGAACAATTCTGGAATAGTCTCCCTGAAAAATAGAGTTAAAAATACCCAGACTCTTAAGAATATTGATAGTGACTGGGGAGGAGGCAGTTGTTTTTCTGGCCTCCTAAGGGTAAGGTATGTATCCAGGGATACACAGAAGAATCGGGCAGTCTGTTCCGGGGGCTTCACCCGTACCAGGGGGAAAAGTGCAAGTTTAAAGGGGGAGAAGGGCAGCTGAGGGAAACTAGCCAGGCCCCGTGTCACGTACCAGTCGGCCGCCCTACTTGCGTGTTGCATTCACATCCATGCCTCCCAAATGGGCGGTGGCAGCCCTGTTTTGAAGATTGGGAAGCCTTCTCAGAGGGGTTAAGGAATTGGTCCATTTAGCGGCTAGTAAATGCTGTAGCAGGATTCAAGCAGGGCCTTGTCAGACTTCAAGGGCATGTTCTCTCTACTAATTCCGGTACCTCCCCGTTGTACCTGAAATGGTGAAGTGAGTCAGTTTCGGAGCCTTTCAGAGAAAGTACGCTTTAAGTGCCTCAGGACTGTTGCACAAAGCTCAGTGTTCTTTGATGGTTCGGAAGCACCGCAGTGCTTTTTGCTCCACAGATGTAAGGTCTTACTCTTTTGACGATGGTGTGGTTGTAAATGATGTACAGGTGCAAAACCACACTTAGCAGCTTCTGAAGGGAAACTCTCCAGTTCTCCCTTGATCCGCTTTCTTCCACGGGATGTAACTGTGCTGCAGCGTAGGCCTGAGCTTTCCGTATGGAGTGAGGGTTTGATATCCAAATTAAACATAAAACAGTCAGATGGAGAAAATCGAAGATGACAATATATTTTCGGGTTTCATTAGACAAGATATACTATCTGTTAATGGCCCATAAAGCGAATGAAATTGAGTACAGAACATTGCATTTCTTACTTTCTACTGAGAGATGTCTTCCAACATAAGATTCTCTGCTTTGGAACTTCAGCTCTGCCACTAGGGCGCCTGTCATTGTGTTGGTGTGATTGCATTTACACAGTGCATGTAATCTGGGCTTCCTTAGCCCCAAACACTCCAGTGCAGAATCATAGGCTGCAGCCATCACTTAGTTATACAAATACTTCTAAAACTATATGATACCAAAAGAAAATAAATAAAAATAGAGAGAGGGAGATTGCCTTTATCAAAGTTCCTTTGGATTTTAACTGCAAAGTGTTGTTGAGCAGCTCTGGTTTCCTTTGGATATGAATATATACATTTCTTTGCATGTAACTTGGATTTTAGGCTTGAACACCAAGCTCTTGTTTTCCATGAGCCACAAAAATCATAGCCAAATGACACACCTATGAAACATTTTATTCTTTTTATCTGAGACAGAATCCTTGAATTTGGGACTTGAGCTGTGATTTTGCTGTTTGCTCTTCCCACCCCTCTTGTCACCTCACTCCTTTTTCCCACGTGGCCTCCAAGAGTTCATGGTCTCAAAGGAACAGGTGGACAAATACCAGTTGGTCGCCAAGAAGTGCTGCTGTAGACGGAGCCCAGCCAAGAGCTAAAGGACATCATCAGGGAGGACTTCCTGGAAGAAATTGGCTCTACATTCAGTTCTGAGGACAGAGTAAGAGTCAGCCATGAGAAGGAATCAAGAGGGTGACTCAGGAGGCAGGAGAAGCCCGGGTAGAGGCCTGGAGGCTTGTGGGGTGGGGACTCGGGGAGACTGCCCTGTGTGGTCCAGGGTGGTGGGTGACCCTGCTTTGAAGGACACTGGAGAGGGCCTAGGGGTGGAGGGCTTTGGAGGAGCTTGGTTTTTACTAGAACTGACACAGAGGAGGCAGTGAATGGTGTCAGCAGGAAGTGACCCTTAGGAGAGCAGCTCTGCCTGTCCTTTTGAGTCCCACCCCTTCATTCTTTTATTCATAACACACGCAATTCTGAGTGCCTAGGGGAGAGGGGGTGGACCCACAGTAGTAAGCAAAATGTACTTGCTTCTTGAGAGCTTAGCAGTGTCAGAAGTTGACTTAGATTAAAATGTTCTATTAACACAGCAGGGCACCTAATCCAAAGTGCGGAGGTTGGAGGGAAGGAAGGCTTCCTTGACAAACAGTTAAAATGAGCCTGGAGGCTAGTGGGAAGCAGCAGTCACAGGGCCCCTGAGGTCACTGGGGACCTGGTACTGAGGTGAGGATAGGCAAGCAGGGTCGGGGGTGGGGCTAGAACTCTACCAGGGAGCCTCTGAAGGGGGAGATGTAATCAAATTTGTGCTTTGGGAAGGCTGCCTTGGCTGTGTGTGTGTGTGTGTAGCAGGGAAGAGGGGGAGGGTGTCACCAACTGGGAGGGTCATTAGAAGACCATTCACAGGCTCGGAGGCCACCAGTGGGAGAGGGGCATCGGGGCTGCTTGGGGACCGCAGGGGCAGGGTGGATGCCGGATTTCCTTATGGGGAGGGCTTGTTAGCGGGGTCGCTCTAGCGACACCTTGTGGCTGGAAGTAAACAGATGGAGGCCGCCAGGTGGACTTACCTCTTCTCTCCTTCCCTGCCTTGTGTGATGATCTTAGCTCTGCCAACATATGGAAAAGAAGAGCTAAGTTCCAGAGTAGCCCAGGACTTTGCTGAGCTCGTTCAAGTGAGATTTGATAGGATTTAGTCTTGTGTTGAGATCTGTAGGTTAACTTAGCTAGAAACGTCCCGTCTTTTGGATTTCCATAGGGGTATTAATTCTTGATAAAGATTGCTTTCTTGGTGAGAGGAAATTTAATACAACTGATGTCTTTCTCAAAAAAAATCTTATCTTTTAAGAAATTTAATATTCAAAATAATAGGAATATTTTAAAATGATAAACTAAGGCTTTCGTGTAGTTTCTTTGGTTTCTGAGTTGATGTGTAGGTAGACCCTTTGCATTACATAATAGCACATCTTTGTCAGTATTTAAAGAGCTGTTAGTGAGCGCCCTAGACCCCACTTTTGAAAGCATCATTAAAGCTTGCTCTGAAATAGTGAAGTCATATAGGTCTTTTTTGCAGAAGCCAGATATTTGGTTTATAATCTGCAGCATAGCTCCCTTTATAAAATAATAATAGGTTCAAAATTAAGAAAGTGGAAAATAATTGATTTTTTTAAAAACTGAAACATAAACTTTCTTGTGCTAATGTTGCAACTGGAAATTTCGAAAAGAAAAATCCCACTGTAATATCATCTACGTGAAATACATATATGTCTGTCACGTTTGAATAGTAACTGCACAGTGGTTTTTGAAGTCAGGATCATTCCAGCTCAGATACTGGCAGTGATGGTTGCTGGTTTTCAATGGAAGAACCTAAATTTGCTTTCTTAGCTTTATTCTTTTCTTTTTCTTTTCTTTTCTTTTCTTTTCTTTTCTTTTCTTTTCTTTTCTTTTCTTTTCTTTCCTTTTCTTTCCTTTTCTCTCTCTCTTTTTTTTTTTTTTTTTTGGGTAGTGCGAGGGTTGAGTAGTGCTGTGCCAGCATGACTTGGGGGCAATTTGGGGGCAGATGTCGTGCAGCAGCAGTGAGATATTTCCATGCCTTTTACTTTCTGGACATCACCAGGGAACATGTGTGGTTTGTGCCTGCAGGATGCGATGCTGCAGGACTCCCTGGTCCATCAATGTTATGTCTTGGAGCTGCTCCGGTCAGTGAATGATTTTCTGTGGCTTGGAGCTAATGTGGTCTGATGCAGATGATCAGATGTGTAACTGAAGTACTTTTACTTGAAATAAGAGAAAAGCTAGCAAAAATGTCTCTAAAATACAGGATGAGGGAGGAGAATTGGCTGAGCTGCTTGCAGTGGGGAATATTCTCAGGTGACTCCCTCACTGTGTCTCCTGTCACTCTCCCCCACAGCCCTGCACGGCAGTCCTACTGAAGCAACCATGCACTTTCTCAGAAATGCGCTGAATTTCCTTGTGCCTCTGATTGTTCACTTTTTTTTTTTTTTGAAAGCACATCTTGCCCTTTGCTTAAATGCCGGCCTTGCTAGCCACCACTTACACTCATTCTTCTGGACCTCGTCCATATATAGCTGCTGAATGGATGAACAAAATGTAGTATCTCCATTTAGCGGAACATTATTCAGACATAAGAGTGAATAAAAAAGAAAAAATAAATAAAGGGGAATATGAAAAATCCATCTGCTCTGGGAAGTCCACCCTGACTGCTCAACCCGGCCTTTTCCCTTTGAAACCCCATCCCTTATACCCCTCTCTACTATTTTTGATAGTATTTACCACCTTCTAATAAAGTTTAACATTTTCAAAGGAAAGAGACATGCTGATACCACTTCAACATGGGAAAGCCTTGATAACAGCACGTTAATTGAAAGGAACCAGACACAAACGGCCGCATATTGTTGATTTCAGTGATCTGAAATGCCCAGAATAGGCTCATGCAGTGGCAGAGAGCAGATGATGGTTGCAAGGGGCTGGGTGGAGGAGGGTTGTGGAGTGACTGCTAGTGACAGGGGTGTTCTATTGGGGTGATGAAGTGTTCTGGAAATAGATGGTGGTGAGGGCTGCACAACCGTGAGTATGCAGAAGGCTACTGAGCGCTGTCTCTGGGAGTGCCTGTTGTTGGGGCGGCTTTATTTTGTTCTCATCCTGTAATGTGAAGGGTCATCTTGTGCTGAGATCATTCAACTCCTGTGAGTGGTAAGGCTAAGAGACTTTGCAGAGTCATGTTTCTTTTTTCCCCCTTGCTGAGTGTAGGCAAAAATGGTTTAAGCCTGAGAAAGTGCTCCATATGCAGAAATGTCTTTCAGTTTTGCCTGGTGTAAAAATCTTGAGAGCTTTTTAATCGTTTAGGACAGTCTGTAGGGAGAAACAGCCCGTGAAGCCTGGGTGAGACCTGGAAGAGCCGCTCTTCCCTCCCAGACACGGGTGGGGATTTCACCCCAGTTCAGGCAGTGAAGGGCCAAGACCCGTGAGTGAAGTTGACAGTCATGAATATTTATGTGTATCCGCTGCTTCATCTTGGATATTAATTTCTAGCTGAGTCATTTTGTGGCGGCAGACTCTTCCTACATCAGGAATTTATAGTATCTGCTCTTTGAGGTGAAGACCTGACAGACTTGATTATTTAACAGTCTATCTTGTATTGATATCTCAAATTCCTTTGTCAATCGCAAAACAGCAGAAATACAGACGTCCTTTAATGCCGATGCGACCTGGAGCAGGTTTAGTTTCTGTGCCTCAGTGGCCTTATCTGCGGGTGGGGAAGTTTATAACAGTGCTTCCCTCAGAGGAGCTGGTGAGAGGAGACTGAGAAGCACAAATGGAAGACTTACACGAGATGCTCATGAATGACAAAATTTAGTGCTGTCAGCCTGGTGAGGCCTCAGGGACAGAGATGTCAGAACAGAGCAGCCCTAGCCGGAGTTCGATCCGCATTGGCAGGTTTTATGATCACTATCACCACTGTGGGTTATCAGGTAGTTTTAAGACTTGGTAATATGAATTCATGAATAATGTTAAAGACTAGACAACTCAGATCCGGTTTACATAGTTCTCAAGATTTCCTGTGATAAATGGATATTTTTTCCCCATCTTAAATCTGAGTGGATTCTCTAAAAAAATTCCGTAGTCCTCCATCTTTTCCCTTTAATTCTCCTTTTTAAAAAAAAAAAAGTTTTTAAATGGAGTTACTGGGGACTGAACTGAGGGCCTCACGCGTGCTGAGCACATACTATCTCAACTGAGGTATACGCTCTCCCATAATTTTTTTAAACTTTACTTTCTTAGTATGCAGAGGTTAGAGGCCTCTAATTCTTTTTTTGGAGACTTGTCTATAAACCTGTAAATCTAAAATTAATGGACAAAATTTGGTTTATTAAAAAAATCATTAGAACTTTCTTCAATCCATTCAAAAGGAAATGCTTATTGAGTTAAAATGTTTCTCCTTTATGGTGATTTCTAATTTTTGGTCTCGCTTAACTTATTAAAAGTAATCCTCATCATCATAATGACCAAGCTTGCTGTGAGTGGACACCTACCAAAGGCTAAACTGTTTTTCTCATGTTTTACTTCAAAGCAGGTATTTGACGATAGGTATAAATGTCGCCTTTTTGTAGCTGAGGGATTGAGAGGTGGGCAGCTTGTCCCAAATCAAACGCAGCTGGCGGTGCCTAGCTCGGTGCTGGAACCCAGGCTGCACAGGATGCATTCTCAATTTCTCCTCTGATCAGCCTCCTGTTGAGTGGTTTCCAGAACACCTGTGAGTCCATAAATGACCGATTTTGGCGATCTCAGCCTGATGAGGCCTTCAGAGGAGAGACACCATTGAGAATGTGAGACAGAGTGGCATAAATTAAAATTGTACATTTTCACAAATGTTGCATTCTCAGGTAATGACTTAAATAGTTTATGTTTTCTTTATTTTAGTGCTATGTAAGCACTAAAAACAAAACATTAAAAATGATTATAGTGCAAAATAGGAGTGGGCTTTGAAAGTCCAATCATTGCTATTGATGTTGCTTGTTTTTCTCTAGTGGTGCTTTTTGACAGAATAATTTACAGTGACTGAATTTATTTTATGTATGTAGTCTTAGTATGGAGGAAAAGTTTGTCAGTGAATATTGAAAGTAAAATCTTTACTCTTTTCTTTACTGATGATAAATATGTACGTTGTTTCCATGGCTTAAGTATATTTCCTCATTTGTGAAATTTGAGTGATGCCGTTTACCGTGTCTGACTGTGAGAGGTAGATGCCTTGTATACAATGCATCCAAGAGCTGCTTAGTAAAAATGTGCTGTCACAATGACAGATAGTTTAGAAGGATCAACTGTGAATACTAAAGAGGGTGGCTTGTTTCTGATGCATATTCAATATGGATATATATGAATATGGCTTAAAGTAACAAGGATTCAGGGTTTTGTGTGTGTGTGTGCGTGCAGTATGAAGTTTTAATGAAATCTGTATCATTCTATTGAGACAGGGACTAGTTAAATTGACTTAAGCAGACGACCTTGAAGATTATTTACACAGAATGTGTATTGTTACAACTCAGTGTACATGCTGCCGTGTAACTATACACTCAGACATTTAAATTCGTAGGAATCTGACCAGAAGCATTAAGTTTAGAAAAATCCACATTGATCATTTTCAGGGAATAAGCTTCTCTCTTTTGTGATTAAAGAAAATTTTGATTTACTTTTCTGCACTCTTAATAGGTTTTAAAATATCAAAACATTGATTTGACATGTCAGCTTTTTTAATAGAAAAAAGCTCATGCTGTTTTAATATGTAAATAAATGTTTTTGTATTTCAGTACACTTCTATGACTTCCTGGCTCTTTGAGAAGTATTTTGCAAGATACTTAGATTACCTACTGTTGGAAAAAATACAGACATGACATTTATGAATATAGGGCTAGTACAGGTCTGTTGGTTTT
Organism: Vicugna pacos; assembly: GCF_048564905.1. Taxonomy (NCBI): domain Eukaryota; kingdom Metazoa; phylum Chordata; class Mammalia; order Artiodactyla; family Camelidae; genus Vicugna; species Vicugna pacos. The sequence continues at coordinate 5,826,437 of NC_132997.1, forward strand.
TGCTACAGTGCAAGACATGAGGACTAGGAGAGCTTTGCTGCTGATGGCCAGGAGGATAGATCCCAGATCTCAGTCTCCCCTCCTGTAAAATGAAGTGGCTGGACTGGATTCTTTCCACTTCAAAGATGAGTTTCCATGAGCCTGTGTCTTTTGTATATATTCAGGAGTATTAGCAATATCTGATTAAGTACTGAATACCCCTCCCTTTCCTGAAGCGAAGTGCAGTATGTGCTACAAAAGCATTTAGTTATCTGATTCTTGTTTCTGATCCACAGACAATTTTTGTGTTGCATCTTTCCAGGCAACCTGGAAGGCCTTTTAAGCCATAGGTGGCGCTGTTGCACTTTCTTACAGTCTTAACTTTCCTGTTTGTAAAGGAAGTCTTAAACAACGTTATTTTTTTTTTATTCCTTTGCTTAGTGCTTCAGGGTAGCAAATTGTCCATTATGTCTGACTACCTGGAAATATTATTCTGCTTATGACTTAGTTTTATTCTGTGATCTCGCTGTGAACATTTCAGACTTCCTGTGCAAACAGTGGCAACATCGGACTTTTCTTTTTCTTTTTTTACATTTTTTATTGATTCATAATCATTTTACAGTGTTGTGTCAAATTCCAGTGTTCAGCACAATTTTTCAGTCATTCATGGACATATACACACTCATTGTCACATTTTTTTCTCTGTGATTTATCATAACATTTTGTGTATATTTCCCTGTGCTATACAGTGTAATCTTGTTTATCTATTCTACAACTTTGAAATACCAGTCTATCCCTTCCCACCCTCTACCCCCTCCCCGGTAACCACAAGTCTGTATTCTCTGTCCATGAGTCTATTTCTGTCCTGTATTTATGCTTTGTTTTTGTTTGTTTGTTTGTTTTGGTTTTTTAGATTCCACACAATAGCGATCTCATATGGTATTTTTCTTTCTCTTTCTGGCTTACTTCACTTAGAATGACATTCTCAAAGAGCATCTATGTTGCTGCAAATGGTGTTATGTTGTCGGTTTTTATGGCTGAGTAGTATTCCATTGTATAAACATACCACATCTTCTTTATCCAGTCACCTGTTGATGGACATTTAGGCTGTTTCCATGTTTTGGCTATTGTAAATAGTGCTGCTATGAACATTGGAGTGCAGGTGTCATCCTGAAGTAGATTTCCTTCTGGATTCAAGCCCAAGAGTGGGATTCCTGGGCCATATGGTAAGTCTATTCCTAGTCTTTTGAGGAATCTCCACACTGTTTTCCACAGTGGCTGCACCAAACTGCATTCCCACCAGCAGTGCAGGAGGGTTCCCCTTTCTCCACAGCCTCTCCAGCATTTGTCATTTGTGGATTTTTGAATGACGGCCATTCTGCCTGGTGTGAGGTGATACCTCATTGTAGTTTTGATTTGCATTTCTCTGATAATTAGTGATATTGAGCATTTTTTCATGTGCTTTTTGATCATTTGTATGTCTTCCTTGGAGAATTGCTTGTTTAGGTCTTCTGCCCATTTTTGGATTGGGTTGTTTATTTTTTTCTTATTGAGATGTATGAGCTGCTTATATATTCTGGAGATCAAGCCTTTGTCGGTTACATTTGCAAAAATTTTCTCCCATTCCATAGGTTTTCTTCTTCCTTTACTTCTGGTTTCCTTTGCTCTGCAGAAGCTTGTAAGTTTCATTAGGTCCCATTTGTTTATTCTTGCTTTTATTTCTTCTAGGAGAAAATTTTTGAAATGTATGTCAGATAATGTTTTGCCTATGTATTCCTCTAGGAGGTTCATTGTATCTTTTCTTATGTTAAAGTCTTTAATCCATTTTGAGTTGATTTTTGTATATGGTGTAAGGGAGTGTTCTAGCTTCATTGTTTTACATGCTGCTGTCCAGGTTTCCCAACACCATTTGCTGAAGAGACTGTCTTTATTCCATTGTATATTCTTGCCTCCTTTGTGGAGATGTGTTGATCAAAAGTTTGTGGGTTCATTTCTGGGCTCTCTATTCTGTTCCATTGGTCTATATGTCTGTTTTGGTACCAATACCATGCTGTCTTGATGACTGTAGCTCTATAGTATTGTCTGAAGTCTGGGAGAGTTATTCCTTCAGCCTCTTTCTTTCTCTTCAGTAATTCTTTGGCAATTCTAGGTCTTTGATGGTTCCATATAAATTTTATTATGATTTGTTCTAGTTCTGTGAAATATGTCCTGGGTAATTGGATAGGGATTGCATTAAATCTGTAGATTGCCTTGGGCCGTGTGACCATTTTAACAATATTGATTCTTCCAATCCAGGAGCATGGAATATCTTTCCATTTTTTAAATTCTTCTTTAATTTCCTTCATCAGTGGTTTATAGTTTTCTGTGTATAATTCTTTCACCTCCTTGGTTAGATTTATTCCCAGATATTTTATTACTTTGGGTGCTATTTTAAAGGGGAGTGTTTCTTTACTTTCTTTTTCAGTTGATTTATCGTTAGTGTAAAGAAATGCAACTGATTTTTGAACGTTAATTGTGTAACCTGCTACCTTGCTGAATTCTTCAATCAGCTCTAGAAACTTTTGTGTGGACCTTTTAGGGTTTTCTATATATAGTAACATGTCATCAGCATATAGTGACACTTTTAACTCTTCTTTTCCAATTTGGATCCCTTTTATTTCTTTCTCTTGCCTGACTGCTGTGGCTAGGACTTCCAGGACTATTTTGAATAGGAGTGGTGATAGTGGGCATCCTTGTCTTGTCCAGATTTTAGTGGGAAGCTTTTGAGATTTTCACCGTTGAGTACTATGCTGGCTGTAGGTTTGTCATATATAGCTTTTATTATGTTGAGATATGTTCCCTCTATACCCACTTTGGCGAGAGTTTTTATCATAAATGGATGTTGAATTTTATAAAATGCTTTTTCTGCATCGATTGAGATGATCATGTGGTTTTTGTCCTTTCTCTTGTTGATGTGATGTATTACATTGATTGATTTGTGTATGTTGAACCAGCCTTGTGTCCCTGCGATGAACCTCACTTGGTCATGATGTATAATCTTTTTTATGTGTAGTTGAAGTCTATTTGCTAAAATTTTGGTGAGGATTTTGGCGTTTATGTTCGTCAGTGATATTGGCCTATAATTCTCTTTTTTTTTGTAGTGTCTTTGCCTGGTTTTGGTATCAGGGTGATGGTGGCTTCATAGAATGAGTTTGGGAGAATTCCCTCCTTTTCAATCATCTGGAAGAGTTTGAGAAGGGCTGGTGTGAGTTCTTCTTTTATGTTTGGTAGAATTCCCTGGTGAAGCCATCCGGTCCTGGACTTTTATTTGTAGGGAGGTTTTTAATTGCTATTTCTATTTCCTTTCTAGTGATCAGATTGTTCAAGTGTTCAGTTTCTTCTTGATTCAGTTTTGGTGGACAGTATGTTTCCAGAAATTTGTCCATCTCCTCTAGGTTATCCAGTTTGGTTCCATATACTTTTTCATAATATTTTCATATGATATTCTATATTTCTATTTTGTTTGTTGTAATTTCTCCATTTTCCTTTCTTATTTTGCTAATTTGTGCTCTCTCTTTTTTCTTCTTTGTGAGTTTAGCCAGAGGTTTGTGGACTTTATTTACTTTTCCAAAAAAACAGCTTTTGATTCTGTTGATTTTTCCTATGGTCTTGTTAATCTCTATTGTATTTAATTCCTCTCTGATCTTTATTATTTCCTTCCTTCTGCTGCTTTTTGGGGCTTTTCGTTCTTTTTCTAATTCATTCAGGTGTTGGGTTAACTTGTTTATTTGAGATTGTTCTTTTTTGAGGAAGGCCTGTATTGCTATAAGCTTCCCTCTTAGCACTGCCTTTGCTGTCCCATAGGTTTTGAGTGGTTGTGCTTTCATTATCATTTTTCTCAAGGTATTTTTTAATTTCAGCTTTGATTTCCTCATTGATCCATTGTTTTTTCAATAACATATTGTTTAATGTCCATGCTATTCTTTTTTTCTCTTTTGTTTCTCTGTTGTTGATTTCCAGTTTCATGGCATTGTGGTCAGTAAAGATGCTTGAGATAATTTCTAACTTCTTAATATTGTTGAGGTTTCTTTTGTGCCCAAGTACATGATTGATCCTGGAAAATGTTCCATGTGCACTTGAAAAGAATGTATATTCTATTTTTGGGGGGTGTAAAGCTCTGAAAATATCCACCAAATCTAGTTTTTCTATTGTAGTATTTAATTTCTCTGTTGCCTTGTTTATTTTCTGTCTGGAAGATCTGTCTAGTGATGTTAATGCAGTGTTAAAATCTCCAACTATGATTGTATCCCCATCAATATCCCCCTTTATCTCTGTTAGTAATTCTTGTATGTACTTAGGTGCTCCTATATTGGGTGCATATATATTAACGAGTGTAATGTCTTCATCTTGTATCACTCCTTTAATCATTATAAAATGTCCCTCTTTATCTTTCTTTATGGCCTTTGTTTTAAAGTCTATTTTGTCTGAAATCAGTACTGCAACACCTGCTTTTTTGGCTTTTCCATTTGCATGGAATATCCTTTTCCATCCTTTCACTCTCAATCTATATGTGTCCTCCCTAAAGTGGGTCTCTTGTATGCAGCATATTGAAGGTTCTTGCTTTATTATCCACTCTGCCACTCTATGTCTTTTGACTGGAGCATTTAGTCCATTAACATTTACAGTAATTAATGATAGATGTGTGTTTATTGCCATTTTGAACTTATCTTTGCAGTTGAATTGATATATCCTCTTTGTTCCTTTCTTCTTCCTTTTGTGGTTTGGTAATTTTCCTTTCTATTATCATGGATTTTATTTAATTTTTGTGACTCCCTTGTAAATTTTTGACTTGTGATTACCCTTTTTTGTAAATCTATTAACCTATACCCGTTTTTATTAAACTGATAATAACATGATCTCAAACCCATCCTTCTGTTAAAAAAATTTAAAAAAGAAAGAAAAAAAGATTCTATATTTCCCTGCCTCCCTCTCCCACTCTCAGTGATTTGTATGTCTTCTTTTATAATTTCGTGTTTTCTTTATTTGTAATTCATGGGTTATCACCTTTCCAGCTGTACGTTTCTCATTTCTGTAGCATCCTGCTGCTTTTCAATTTAGAATAGCCATTTCAATATTTCTTTTAGCATGGGTTTAGTGTTGCTAAACTCCTGCAGCTTTTTTTTTTTTTTGTCTGTGAAACTCTTTATTTCTCCTTCTATCCTAAAGGGTGGCCTTGCTGGATAAAGTATCATAGGCTGCATCTTTTTTTCATTCAGGGCTTTGAATATATCTTGCCACTCCCTTCTGGCCTGTAGTGTTTGTGTAGAGAAATCAGCTGAGAGCCTTATGGGGGTTCCCTTGTAATTCACTCTTTGCTTTGCTCTTGCTGCCTTTATAATCATTTCTTTATCCTTGACTCTGGCCATCTTGATTATGATATGTCTTGGTGTGGGTCTATTTGGGTTCTTCCTGTTTGGGACCCTCTGAGCTTCCTGTACTTGTATATCTGATTCCTTCTTTAAGTTTGGGAAGTTTTCAGTAATGATTTCTTCAAAAACCTTTTCAATCCCCTTTGATCCTTCTTCCCCTTCTGGGACCCCTATTATGCGAAGATTGGGATGCTTTATATTATCCCATAGGTCCCTTATGCTATTATCATTATTTTTTATTTGCTTATCTTGTAGTTCTTCTGAATGGGTGCTTTCTGTTGCCCTGTCTTCTAGATCACTAATTCGTTCCTCTGCATTAACTAGTCAGCTTTGCACAGCTGTTAGATCATTCCTCATCTCTGTCAATGAGTTTTCCCATTTTGCTTGGCTCTTCTTTATAGCTTCAATTTCATTTTTGACATATTTTATTTCTCTAAGCACTATCTCTTTTAATTCCTTCAGCAATTTGACCACTCCTTTTTTGAAATTTTGATCTAGTTGGCTATTGAAGTCTATTTCATTGAGCTTTCTTTCAGGGGATTCCTCTTGTTCTTTTAATTGGGAAAGTTTTCTCTGCTTCTTCATCTTGCTCATACCTCTCTGGCATTGTGGTTTATGGAGCATCAATTCTCTATTTTGGATCTTAAGAATTTTATCTATCTAATGCCTATTTAGGAATAGAACTTAGAAAAAAAAGAAAAAAAAAGAAAAAAGAAAATAAAGAGAAAAAAGAGAAAAAAATAAGAGAGAGAGAGAAAGATTTTTAAAAGAAGGGAGAAAGAGGGCTTGAAAACATTGTATAATGAATAATAGAAGAGCGGGTTGAAGTAGAGTATTAATCGGGTGGAGACGTCCTTTTAAAACCTTTAAAAAATAAAAAAGGGGGGTGGGGAGATGAATATATGTGTTTGAAGCCTGTGTCTAATCAATAACAGGACATCAAAATCCAAGAGAAATAGAAATGAATTAAGAAGTAAAAATTAAGAGAGTAATTCAAAATAGAACAGGTAAAAACAGATTAAAAACAAAACAAAACAAAAACCAAAACCAAAAAACAAAAAACAAAACAAAACAAACAAACAAAAAGGGTTGTTGTCGTTGTTCTCCTGGAGTCTGTGTGCTTTTAATGTGAAGTCCTTCTGTCTTCGTCCTGTTTTGGAAGCTCAGCTTGTTTTCATATTTCATAGGCCCTCCGTTGGCGCCCTCTTCTGTGCTGCTCCCAGCACTTGTCGGCAAGCAGATCGCGCCTCCTCCTAACACGGGGTCAGATGCAGCTCTCTTTTGCTGCGGGCGGGCGGGTAACTGCCCCTCTGGATGCCGCAGTCAGATGTTGCAGACTGGACAGGCATGATGGCGGGTCGTGCCCCCTCCCAGCACCTCGGTCAGGGGTTGTGTTCCTGCCCGACAGGCGGGGGGCCGCTCTCCCCCTGCCTGCGCCGCCGGTAGCTCCGCTGCTCTGTGCGGCTGCGTGCTCTGCGCCGGCGCTCCGCCCTGGCTGGCGCTCCGAACATCGGACTTCTCTTGCAGTGTTAGAAACCAGTGAGCCGGGATTTTATAAAAGAGCTAGAAGAGGCCTCTGGAGCACCTTAAAGCTGAAAAGTGTACTGAGTTCCCTAAGTATTATCCCCACCGCTGTGTGTCAATGGGTGGTAGGAGATTTGGTACATATACGAAGGGGTGTAGTGTTTTGACTTGGGTTTGCGTGCACGCGCTGCCACTGAGCTAAGTGATCCTGAGTCAGTTCGTTCGGAGTTTTTCCCTCGTCTGTGAGATGGGGACACTCATTTCTGCTTTGTAGAATTGTGAGAATAAGAAATTATGTAAAGTGTTTAGCACAGTGTGTATGTCAAGAGGGCTCATAAACTTAACTGCTGTTTGGTGTGAAGCCATCATTTGAGAGTCTTTGGCAATTACTGAGAAACAGGAAAATAAGGAAAGCTGGTTTTATGATGAAAGATATTTGAGGAAGTTCCATAGTCCCTAAACACATAATTTAGCATCAGCAGAGTCAGGACCGTTACACAGTCGCCCTGAACCAATGTTAAGCCACAGAATTTTTTGTTACTTCATATATGTTGGGGCTTAAGGGGACCCAATACTTATACACATGTTGTGTCCAGCAGCCAACTGAGAGATGACCAAGAAGAACAGGCAGGCGATAAATGTCTCCTTTATTACTGATGAAGCTACGTTCTCCATGAAACTCAGGGCTGTGGGAGAGTGAGTGTCATGACACTATGTCCCAGAATTAGAGACTCACGCAGTCCCAGGTAACTCTGGGCCACAGCGAGCATTCCCTTGAGAGGATCTGGCCCATAATGCACAGGAGTGTCTTGCCATGGAGCTGAGCATCCCAGCTGCTTCCTAATGGTGGCCAACACTGGAGGGAAAGGAAAGGTTTCATATGCCCTGCTTGTCTCCCCGGACTCACACCTCAATCTGTTAGTGTGAGGAGGGATAGCCGTGGGCCAGTGGTCAGGGGTGTGAAGGGAGAAGCAGTCTCCCATGGACCAGAGGAGTGGGGAGGAGGGATCCCCTCCCTCAGTTTAAACAGGTGGTGGCTTGAAAGAGAAGGGTGCTCCTCAAGAGTTTATAAGAGGGGAAATAAGGATTTCCTTTGGGACTCAGACTAGCCATGAAACACAGAAGATGATTAGATGGGAGACTTGTAAATCACTTTCTTATTAAATTGACATTTGTTGGGCACCAAAAATATGCTACATTCTTTTCTGAGAGTTTTACAGAAATGAATCCTTCAATCTTCACAACAAGTGAGTAAGAAAGATTTGATTGTTATCCCAGGTTTAAGTGTGGAAATTGAGGCACACAGAGGGTAAGTAATTTGGCCAAGGTAACAGAGCTAGTAAGTGGCAGAGCTGGGGTTTAAACCCTGGCTATCTGGTTTCCAGGCTCCCAGGGATGAGCTTTGGGAGTTTAGAGGTATCTGCATCCCTGGATCTCTGTACCTCTGCATCAGTTAGACCAGAAAGGACAGGGAAAGGGGAGTTATACAGGGGCTCACAGTCGTGTCTCAGCCACTGCCCATGAACTGTGCCCCGTGATTGGCGTTAATTGTTTTCCAGGCAGTAGATCTGTTCTTATAACAGAAATTTAGTCCATTGAGTTAATCTAGAAACTCTTCCTGCTCTGCTTCTGTCCAAGCTTGCCATGTGACTGCCTGCCCGAGATTGGGCCATGGAGGAGAATCTGTACTCATGGTTGAACTCTGATATTTCAATCTCTTTTGTAGTTTCACATCTCCTGTTACATTAATAAATTGAATTTCTGGTTTTCTTGCATCAGTGTGTCATAAGTTTGGTTAATGTGAAACCAGTCCATGGGAGCCCAGGGGTGCTGACGGTATAATTTCTGAGCATGTGGCATTTCTACCCGTGCAGATATGGCTGGATGATGTCCACCTTCCTCACTGATTTCTCCCAGCAGCAGGGTCCTCTCCCACCCCTGGATGTGAGGATGGGATCTCTCTGAGTAGGTCAGTCAGAGGCCGAGTCCACCAATCAGATGAAGTACCTGGAAGTGGGTTTAATAGAAGAAAAGGGCTTCCAGGTAGTCCGATGGGCTGTTCAAGTCCGTATGGTGAAAAGCTGTCCACTGTCTGTGGTTGAGCTGCTTCTTTGCTGTTTAAAACTCTGTATTACATGAAGGGATTTTAAAATGCAGAAAGGTGTGATTTCAGGTGGTACATCCGCACCGGTGACTAGTGCTGGATGACCGCCTTTGTGAGGAATAGACGGAGTCTTACAAACTTCATAAAACAGCTTTAAAAGCTCTGCATATGGGGTGCACTTCGTATGGGATCCAGTTCATGACTGGTCGCGCTGAGAGGGCACGTAAATGATGATGGCAGAAAGGACACGGAGGCATCAAAAAGGTCTCAGTCATGTTCCGTGTTTAGAGGATGGAGCACAGTGTAATATATTTGAGCTGGTTTTTCACTGAACACTTTAGAGTATTTTCTAGGACTCCCCAATCCCCCAAGGTTCCATGCAGCTGGGTGTCCCCTCAGTGCAGCTCTGTCAGCGCTTTCCCTGGGCTGATGCGGTGTCACGGGGAGCAGGACGGTAAGCGTCCCCGGCTCCTCCGAGCTCCGTCTCCTCATCCGCAGAGCCGGGTTTCTCATGCGTGTCTACTTAGTAGGGTTGCTGAGAATCACACGTGATGGTTGTCAGGTGTGATTTGTGGTTGTCTCTGTGATTGGCGTATAGTCAATATTTGATAGAAACACTTGTTTTTTATTATAATTGTGGCTCCTAGATTGCAGTGGTTTTTAGTCTGCATTTATTTTTTTATATGAATTTATTCTTATTTTTAAATAAACACTTGTATTTATATATTTTCATGAAGGTACTGGGGATTGAAGCCAGGAACATGTGCATGCTCAACAGGTGCTCTACAGCGGAGTAATACCCACCCTCCTTGTCTGCACTTTAAAATAAATATTTCAATACACAAAATATTTCTTAAACACTATCATGGGTCCTATTTTCTGCATAGACAATTGAATACATATGCCATCTCAATACGAATAAATGTCGTAGGGACATACCTTTCTAAATCTTTTAACGTGTTTTAAAACGGTCATAGCTAGTGAAAAACACGAGTCTTGGATCCACTACTTCTTAGGGTCTGCTTTGCCATCATGGGGAATTACATTCTACAGAGAAGGCTAATTGGATCTCATTGATATTTGGATGATTTTGCAATGTTCAAGGCTTTCAAAAGCTGACCGTTTTGTATTTTAAACTAACTACAAAGTTATCTTCTAGAAGTTGTAAGTCCTTAGCTTGTGAAGTGCCCAGTAATTCAGTTTGTATATGTCTGTGTCTCTGTGAACGCGTATGTGTGTGATTTCAGGAATGTAGCAATAAGTTCCATATAGCCTTCTGAAACATTTCTCCTCCAGTTCAAGGTGTAAGTATATATTTACACAAATAAATTTTGTGATTTGGCATATTGGTGGGAATAAGAGGTTCTCATAATTGTTTCAGAAGGGTTGGGGAGCATGAGCTTAGAAAATGAGAGGAGATAGAGGCAGGGAGGTTCTTTAAACTTTGTGCAAGATGAGAAACAGTAGCTTTTCTTTTTTCTTCTAAAGCAAACTGGCACTGAATTGTAAAATACTAATACTCAGAATTGCTTTTCTGATCAGAGACAAGTTCCTCAGATTTTTCAAGGCAACATGAATGATGAAATGTGTTTTAGCAGTTATCTTTAAAAGTAGCTTTATTTTTCAAGTAAAAGGCTATAGCCTGTTCTTTTTTTCCAGCTGTACAAGAATTTCTCATTGATCCAGGTACGTGATCAATGTGTTTAGTTTCTCTGGGTTATTTTTTTTTTAAGTGCTTGATTCATTCTGGTGTGAATGAATGTTTAAAATTTCTGGATTTTGATCATTAAAACTTGCTGATTTATCAGAACTGCTAAAAACCTGATGTTTGTTCCTTGTTTGGTGGGGCAACCTATTGATTTATGTTGTCTGTTATAGAGGGAAATTCTTCCTCTAGCCTGTAGATAATTAAGTGAATGGTTTGCAGTGTGCCTTAAAAATCATTTGAATGCATTGAGCATGTTTGTCCAGTGAATTTTGGATTGAGTCATAATAATGACTTTGCTTTGATTCTGTGGCTTTTGTCCTCTCCACAAGAATTCGAATTCTCTGTTGAATTTTGTATTCGTGTTCTTAACAGGGGAAGGAATTTTGCATATTTTACAGAGGTGGGTTTTCCTATCCCCTCTGAATTCCTTCTGTAATTGATACAGCGAAAATCTGTTATTGCAGTGCTTAATTATTTCATAAAAAATGTTTTGGCTTAATCAGAAACAATGACAAAGAATGATAAGAAAAAATATGAAAACCTTCCTTCCTTTGAAGAATAGAAATGAGGTGTTCAGACTCACGCGTGCTTTGTACCTGACACACTTACTCTCATGTCATTGTGTATCATGATTCGGAGATGGAGTTGCTTCAGGTTTATAGATTTTTGTTGTAACATTTGTGTTGAATTCATTCTCTAGGCATGATGATTCCTGTTGCCTTTGTGGAAAGTGTAGATGAAGGGAAACAAATGCTTTGTTTTGTTTTCAGGAGGCCTGAGATGTTGATGAGAAAAGAGTAGAGGGTGGGCTGAGGAAAATAGTGACAGACCCTCACCTCCAGGCTGAAATTGATGAGCAAAGAAATCAATTAAGTGTATCGGTATTTGACTAATAGAAGTCAGACAGCCCAGACTGTCTAGTTATGCCCAAAGGAAAGTACTGAATTCACCTGCAGAATTAGGTGCTTTTCCATGTAGAAGCAGCTTAGAGCAATCAGAAAAATCAGTCTTATGATGAGATATAAAAAGAATACAATATCTTTTATTTCTGAAACTTTTCTACGGAAAGTTGTGTAGAGCTAAAATTAATTTTCAAGCACCAGGAGTTAAGAGTTTAGGTGGTTCTGTGGGATCGTTATTCAGGGATGTGTCTAGACCCTGCTGGAGTGGCTGAAGCTGGCAGGAAAAGACCCAGAGCCAGGATTTGTCATCCTAGGATGTCCTCCATAATGGTTCCATGTGGGAGCCCATGATTGGGTTAACAAATTGTAACACATCCCAGCCGACTGTCAACTTTAAGAAGAAAAAATGTGCTTAGTAACTGCTTTAAAGCAAGCACCTGTGCATCCTCACTTCTGTCTCCTTGCCATAAAAAGGAGAGACAATGCCTTGCTTACATATTTGAGGGTATAGATAGCACTCTGCTTATTGCACAGCAATGACCCAGGCCCTCAGCTATAAACGCCGGGCCTGTGTGGTGTTAGATAGTCTATTATCCCCAAAACAGGGACCAGGCTGGTCTGGTGGTCTGCTTTGTAATAAACATGTCTAAAAAATGTATCTTGTTCCCCTCACCCCATGACTTCCCTAAAGGTAAACTAAGCCTTAGTACTCATGGTGGAGTCTACAATCTCTGTCTCATCCCTTCTTTCCCCAAGTTCCTGCCTACTATCTCACAACTGTTAATGACTTTTTCCTTTGATTATACACAATAAATATGGGAGCATTTGAGAGACTCGTGGAGTTGGCTCCCTAATCCCTCTCGCTATCTTTCCTTTTTCCACAGTCTTGAGTAATTCATTCCTTGTCGGTAAGACTTCCGCCAGCCAGAACCCACAGTTCCAGGTGAGAAGGATGCAGGCTTTATCCCTCCTACCCGAGGGAGAGAGAGTAGATAATTGAGATATGCTCCCCTGTGGTCCCTTCCTGCCCCAGGGCCACTCCAGTTCACCTGCAGCCTTTTGGCCTCTGCTCAAAGGGCCTCTGTCCCAGGATTGACTGCAGCCTTTTATTCCCTTGTCAACATTCCCTGTGCCTTTCAGAGGTTGGTCTCTTCTCTGCAATTCAACCCTGGCAGATATGATGGTGGTCAGCATGCTTGTGGGCAGTTACTTGGGGAATCCCAGGAGCCATGCTGATTCTCCTGAGTCATTCGGGGTTACAGAACTGTCAAGCACTGCAGGAAGGCCATTCACGTGAGTTCAACACAGCATTACATCACTTTCATTTTATTTTTGAATTTTCAGTGGAGAAATTATTTGTAGCACACTGTTCCAGATTTTAGGCCGCCTGCTTTCCTCACCACCATTTCCTTGTTGGCTCTGGTGCTTGTTTTAAGAACCAGGTTTCTCCTCTGGTCATTTGTAGCAGCTGGGCTTGCCGAATCCTTGAATTGCATTTGAAGCAGAATGCTTCTTCGTGATGTCAAACTGATTTTCCTTGTCATGACTGAATATTTCGTGTACACTCAGTAACAGTTTCAAGTGAAATGCTCTTGTCCAATTTCGGTTAACTAATATTTGCTGATCTCCTGTTTTCATGCTGAGGGCAGTTTCTTCTTCCTGTAATAAATGTTAACAATTTGCATTTACTATGGAAGGTACTAGCCCAAGGTGCTTTTGTTCTTAATAGTTTTAATACAAATCACCCATTAAAATGTACAGCGGATTTTACTCTATGCCCAGAAATGTGCATCCCAGTCAATCTTAGAACATTTTCATCCCCCCAACAGGAAACCCAGTACGCATAAGCAGACATTATCAACTTCCCCATTCTCCCCAAGCCCCAGGGAGCCACTCTTCTGTCTCTGTGGATTTGCGTGTGCTGAACATTTCATGCAAATCAAGTCACTTCATGTAAGTGGAACCATCTATTTTGACTGACTTCTTTCACACTGAGTAACGTTTTCAATATTTGTCCACGTTGTGGCCCTGGGTCAGTACTCTATGCTTTGCTATTGCTGAATAATATTCCACTGTATGGCTGGGCCCCTCTGTTTACCCATTCATCACGTGATAGACATTTGGGTTGTTTCTGTTTTTTGGCTCTGAAAAGTAATGGAGAAAAGTAATGGTGAAAATTTCTGTAGGAGTTTTTATGTGAACATTTGTTTTCAGTTCTCTTACTTCTGTGCCCAGGAAGCAGAATTGCTGGATCATTCAGAAACCAAATATTCAATTCTCTGAGGACATGCCAGGATGTTTTCCAAAGAGGCCACGCTGTGTTACGTTCTCACGAGCAAGGGCTGCGAGCTCCGCTTCCTCTGTGTCCTCATTAATGCTTGTTAATCTTTTTTTGATTATAATCTATTGTAGTGAGTGTGAAGCGGTTTCTCCTAGTTGTTTTGACTTGATTTCCTTTAGAGCTAATGTTATTCAACATCGTTTCATTGTGCTTATTGGCCATTTGTATATTTTCCTTGAAAATATATTTTCAGATCCTTTATTCATTTTTTAATTGAGTTGTCTTTTTATTGTTGAGCTGTGGAATTTTATTTTTGATACACAAATTCCTTATCAGATAAATGATTTGAAAAAATTTTCTCCTGAGTGTTGTTTTTTCACTTTCTGGATGGTGTCTTTTGAAGCAAAGTTTTAAATTTTAATGAACTCCAATTTATCTCTGTTTTCATTTTTCCTTGTGCTTTTGGGATAATATTAAATATCTGATGTATTTTATTTAAACTTGTATATTTAAAATAACTTAATTCTTAGACCGTTCTAGGAGATGGGTACTGTTGTTGTCCCCAGTCTATGCATCGGAGACTGAGATGCAGAGAATTTCACTGACATATCAGTGTCAAAGCTACCCAGTGCTGTGGGAATTCAGACCCTCATATTTTCCCCTAGCATCTGAGCTCTTCACCACCATGCTCCACTCTTTCCAGGAATCGTTAAAGAAAAAGTCTTTACTTTTTTGATTTCTTGTTAGATTTTTTTCTCATTGGGGACCTCATCTCCTAATTTTACTTTTGGATATCGGTGTAGATTTATTTTAGGTCTCATATATGGAGAAGCATTGCTATCAGTTAACTTCTTTATTACTCACTCTCCAGTGATGATTGTTACTAGTTGACCTAATCAAGTCATGCTTAAGTCTTTCCTGCTCATGACACTAACAGCAGAGTCATGACTTATAGAATGCTCAAAGAAGAAAGTACTTGACTGATTTTATTTTGCTACCCAATCAAATCAATCAAATAAAAACCCCAGTGTTGACACAGACTATAAGCCCTCCAGAATAGGGTCACTGTCTTCCTTGTGTTTCATTTGTTGGGTCACATTGTCTGGATAGTGCCTTGCTGTCCAGCAGTTTTGTGAGGATACGGTGCTCGTGAATCATTTTAAGGACAGAATTTTGACAATAGACTGCTGTTTATTTCATGAGGGAAAAGGTAGTATAGAATTACTTCTCAGATCTGTTTTAAAATTAAGCTTTGAATTTTGAGAATAGTTCAAGAAACCATAAAAAGATGTTTTTCACTAATTTTAGATCTATCTTAGACACATTATGTTTACATAGCAGAGTAACTTATCAAGTAGATTTGACAAGAGGAGTGTAATATTGATTATTTGTTTTAATTGAAATATTCTACCTGGGATAAAGTAATCAGTGCCTATAAATGAACAAATATGTTTGTATTTCTATGCAACATGGGAGCAGACTTCATATGTTTCTATATAATATATATGACTGTGTGTTTTAATCTTTCTGTCAGTGTTTGAATAGTTTTTCAGCAATTTTGTAACTTTAGAATTCTTCTAAGAAAATCACCCCCGATTCTAGTGCAGTTTGTAATGTGTATCCTGTCTTATGCATGGGATTCCACTGTCCCCTCAGTGAGGAATTTCCTCTCCTATTGTGTTAGTAGCAGGAACTGTGATTTCTAGGCCTTTGCTCTCCATGTGTTTGCAGTTGGCTGTCAGTCACGATTTTCCCTTTCCTGAGTTTTCATTGTTATATTAGGATTTCTGAAAATAACTATTAATATGTTGCATTGGTCTCCCTAGAAACTTGACGTCTTAGTGCTTTTCAGTTTTCAATTTATGAAAAATGCAAATGCACTCTTGTTTTTAAGTTGTCCTTTTTCACTAGATATTTGTTTATCTCTTTATTGATAAAATAATTTTTTCCCAATGAATGAATCGGTGTGCATGTTTTAAAGGATAACTTATTTTTTATTTTTCTTATTGTAACAGTAATATTCATTGTAGAGAATTTAGTAAATAAGGATAAACACAGTAATAACTTCACAATGGCCTCTAATCTCACCTGGAGGTACAGTTGTAAGGTTTGAAATTGAGAATTACAAGTCCTCTCAAATTGTTCTTTTTCAAGTACGTTTTGTTTACTGAGATCCTCGAATTTCCAAATGAATTGTAGCAGCAGATAGTTTCTGCAGAGGAGCCCGCTGGGATTGTGATCGAGACCACGTTGAATATACGAATCGCTCTGGGGAGCACTGCCATTCCAAGAGCACTGTCTTTTGATAGAGGAATGTGTGTGGAGTGTCTGTCCTTGTATTTAGGTCTTCTTAACTTTTTTTTTCAACAATGCTTTGAGTTTACAGAGTACTATTTTACTTTTTTTATCTTTGCCTTTATACTGAGGACAAGTGTGCAAGTTACCGGGATCAGAAATGTATTTGAGCCCCGCAACTTGCTGCCACCATGGATGCTGCGCTCTTGCTTCGCCCGCTGTACAATCTTGCACAGAATAAGACCTCAGTAACTCTCTCTTGAATGAATGATTATATGATTGTTGGATGATGCTTGAGAGTCATTGTGATGATTTTTTCCCCCAGCCTTTCCTCAGTTCTTAACTATGCCCTTTCCCTTCCTAAACTCCAGCCTGGGTTTCAGCCTGCCTGTGGCATTGATTTTCCCTGTTTGTGGACTCTTCCTTTCACTAGTTCACGATAAAGCTACATGTGGGCTGTGGAAACTTGCTAGATGTCAAGAAAGAGCAAATCCATTGTATGCTAATATTTTTAGAGTGTGTTATTGTTTTATCGATTGAAATTAAATGAGGCTGCCCCCTGAGCCCTCCCGTGAGCTCTTTTCGCCTTCCTACAGCTGATACTGCTCTAATTGCTGCATGTGCCCTTTCCCCAGCTTTGGTTTTGGAATTGAATAAGTCACCATCACTGGAGCCCTCTCTTTAAAAGATAAAGAGAACATTTGCTCCTTCTCCCTGTTTGGGGACTTCGATGAGATGAGATCCCAGATAAAGAATGGAGCCCCACCTCATTCTGACCTCCACTCTTTCCGTTCATTTCTTCACGGGAAAAGAGTACTATTCAACAGTATAAAGATTAATTGTGAGCTAATGAGATAGACAGGACAACCGATCATTTATTAAATACCCTTTCATGATAGAAACAAATGTATTATACACACAAACAGCACACAAAGCACGGTAGTACCATGGTTACATTCGTGGGACCGAGTTCGATTCCTGCTCTGGAGTGACAAGTCCTGTGTGATGGAGAACTGGTAGGTTGGCTTAGCCTCTCCAGAACTGATTTTCTGTCCTGCAGAGACGGGGCTCGCTAGGCGTCCCCCCCCGTAGAGGTGCTGTGGGGTGTAAATGACGCGCGTGGGCAGCCCGAGCACAGCTGCTCGTTCCTCGTAAGTGCAGGGTAGCATAGCTTTTGCAGTGACGGCTTTATGACCGCCCCATGTAGACTGTCAGTGCTCCGAAGGGATGCCTTGTGGTTTGGAGATGGGATTCTCACTTCTGTAAATACCCAAGTATAGTGTTATTGGGCCTTGCTGATTTGAGTCTATTCTTTAGAAAGTACATATTGTAGATATATTTTTCAAGCATGCGTACTTTTTTTCTTTTACTATTTAAAGTTCTACCCTCTCATCTCTTGGTGTGACTTTTCATGGAATCCAGGAAACAGTCCTAAGCTACCTGCCTCTTCACACTTTTCCGTGGTGGTTTCCTTCCCTGATTAGAAGAGGGTTTTGCATAGGAAATTTTATTTGTTCCCCTTTTCTTGGAGTCTCTCTCTCTGTCTGCCCATCTCTCACCTCTCAATCTGTCCATTTCTCAACCCACTGATTCTTCTGACATGTTCCAAAACGCATTTCAGGCAGCTTACAGAAGAACAGATACTAAATAAACAGGTGAGAAAATGGAGCCAAGTTCAGACAGTGAGGCTAGGAGGCGAGCCTGTGTGAGGGTTGCAGGCGTGAGACACACGCCTCTGCCCTGTGACTTATAAGATCGACAGCAGCAGTGTGCTTCAAGCTCCCAGCAGACACAGGGAAGCAGGGTTTGTGGGAGATGCTTACTGGCTGTGAAATAAATAAGTGGCTTAGGAGAAGCTCAGCCTTTCCAGCTACTAAGGCTCAGGAGAATATTTTGAGTGTCTTCCAAAATCAGAGTATGGCATCTTTTCTTTTTTCAGAGTTCTATGTATAGTTGGTTACATTCTATACCTGGAAATTTCTCCAAAACTCCTTCCCACGTGAGTCCCATGGCTCGGGAATTGGGTGGTTCTGCTCATTGACGGGTGTTGGCCAGAAACAGAAAATGAGAGCCTCAAAGGAGCCTGGGATTTGTCAGTTATGTTTTGTCAGTGCTGTAGGGTTCAAGAAATGCTTTCACCATTTCTCTCCATCTGAGGCAGCAGCGTGATGTCTTACCAGCATCAGGAGCTCAGGGCCACAAGATGGTGGGGGTTGACTGCACTGCCGTCAAGACAGCTGAGCTAGTCACTGCAGGTGTGGTTCTTTTACATACTGCATTTCATGTTCTTTACTAGAATGTTTCAACAGGGAGTTAATTAACTGAGTTAATTAACATTTAATAAATATGATGCTTTGTTGAAAAGACAGTTATAGGCAGAATATAAGCTGTGAAGTCTTTAAAAACGGTTTCATTACTGAAATTTCATTTGGGTAGATACACAGTTTATCTTATATATGCCTCTCTTTTAAAGTAACAAAGAAACAAGACAGAAAAGGCAGAGGATGATTTCTGTTCTTCCTCTCGGCTTGCAGGTGCCCTCACCCCCAGTAGCATCAATCCAGACACCAGCACTGACACTGGCCGTGCTCAGAACTGCCTCAGGCCTGAAGACACTGCTGACAAATAGAAGGGGATCACGCCCTGTTACAGCAGGTGCTCTCAATTTGTGGGTCCTTATGTAACTGCATGGTGTTAATCAGGATCGCCCGTCCTACATTGTGTGATGCTGCTGCCTTGTCTCCTAGTTACTTGTTTCTCTAAGTATTCTTGTATTATTCTCCAATGCGTAGTACTACACACCTAAAAATGTTTTTTTTCAGATGAAAAAGAATGTGCATTTAAAATAATAAGTCTGAAAAAGTGGGCAAAAGAGGCTATCCTTGTCCCGCTATTCAAAGATAATAATTAACACGTTAACATATATTTTCGTCAGTGTGTATCACCTCTGTCATAAAAAACCAGAGAGCACTCTGTGACTGTTTGCTGTGTGGACACCTCCATTTTCCATTCGGCTTTTTATATGTTTTTCTATAATATTCTATCTCCTCTGGCATGATTTTTGATGACCAGTATAGCATTCTGTCTTGTGGAGGCATCGTCCATTTTACTTCGGACTTAAATAAACTTTTAAATTCCAAGTATACTTAACTGAAATACTGAAAAGAGAACTGTGGTGGTACAGGAAGACCCTACCTCCCTTCCCCTTATTTCCGAAGATTAAAAGCTGTTGAAAATTTGGTATATATATTTCATGACCTTTATGCCTATGACATACATATATACACACATATGAGAATTCCATGTATACGTGTGTGTATATAAGCTTTATTTAAAAATGAGACCATACTATATGTTTTTCTGCAGCTCGCTTTGATCACTCAGGTGTATATCATAGACGTCCTCCCACTCCAGACTCACCCGGTCCTTTCAGATAGAGTGGAGGGGTCTCCTGATTTGCGGGTGTGGTCTCTTTCCCACGCACACCTTTGGTGAGAGAATGCTGTGGACAAGGCCCTGGACCACGGCGAAACGCCGGCTCCCTCATTGCTCGCAGCTCGTTGTGATTTACCGCATCATTGTCTTGATGGTGGACAGTTAAGTTTTCTCCATTTTCCACTGTCAGAAAGGATATTTGACTGGCATCCTTCTTGTACAGACATTCCTGTGATCTTTTATGAGTATTCCTTTAGTTAAGGCTTCTGGAAATTTAGTCCCTGGATGTGACATTTACATTCATCACAGACTCCTTTCAAGTGACTCTAGAAATTCCTTCCATAGGGGAATGAAAAGATGCACAATTACTTATGTAACGAATTCTCTATTGCTGGATATGATTTCACTTCAGTTTTTCTTCCCACCATTGTAAACAGTGCTGTGTAAATGCCCTGATGGGTACATCTTTTTGGACTAAATTTGTTTTTTCCTAAAGGAAACGATTTGTAGAAGTGGTGTTGAGTCAGTGTGTACGTACGTTTTTCAGAGTTTACATATCCATTGACATGTCGTCCTCTGAAAATGTCGCTCATGGTTTCTTCTCCCACAGATGGACACTAGCTAGAATATCTTTTAAAAATATTTGCCAATATGATGAGCAAAAGTGCTTTTTCATTGTTTTAGTTTGCATTTGATGACCAGTGAGGTATTGAGCATTTTTCACTCATTAGCCATTTGACTTTTTTAAAATGAATGATTCCTTTTATCCTTTGCACACATTTAAGTGGGGGAGCTTCTTGTTGCTTTGTGAAGCTCTTTGTATGTTATGAACATTAACATCTTGTCTTCAACAACATGTATCACAGAGCTTTTTCTTGTCATTTCTTGCCTTTCATTTTGTTTAGGAGGATTTTTATTTTGGTAGTGTCTCAAAATATTCTTATGATAATAAATGTATTCCTTATGGGTTCTATCTTTGACATTATTCTTAAAAATAATTTCTTATACTGGAATAAATCTCCTCTGTAGGTTTTTTTTTAATCTCTAAGATGGAGATGATAATAGTGCTTGTTAATGTAAGGGTAAGTTGAGTTAATAAGAGCAAAGTGTTGTATTTGCTGTTATTAGTACTTTTTAATATTTACATCACTGTCTGTAATTTATCTTGTGGTCCTTATGAGAGGAATAGTATTTATTCTTTCCAGGTGATTCTCAGATTGTCTCAGGACAATTATTGAAGTCATACTTTTCTCTTTGATTTGAAATCCCACCTTTACAAAATACTTATGTACACTAGAGTCTCTTTTTGACCTCATGGTTCCCTTCTGTCAATCTGTCTTTCTTACTCCAGCACCATAACTTACATATTGTAAAAATTTATTTAATAATTGGCAGTCTGAATTTTTTTTGATTCTTTTCTTCCATCCCAAATTTTCTTGTCTAGTATTATGATTTTATTATTCCTGAAGAATTCCAAAATATTTTGTTCAAGTTAAAAAAAATCAGATTGGAGTTGTCATGGGATTTTTTAGTAAGTTTTGAATTATTCTGATGAGAACTTACATCTTTACAAAACTGCTTTCCTCCATGCAATTTGTTTATGTTTCTACATTCTCACCTCTTACTTTACCCCTCAGTACAGTCCTGAAGTTTCTCCATTTAGAACATGGGCATTATTTTTTAACTTATTCCAGATTATTGTTTCTGTTTTTGTCAATTTTGTAAGTGAAAATTTTTTGCTATTATATTTTTAAACGCTTAAAACTGAAATTTAGAAAGGAAGATTCGGTTTGTAAATACTCACTTTGTAATTTGTCATTTAAAATTGTAAGTATTAAGTAGTTGTTCCAGAATCCTTTCTTTTTTGTTTTTAAAAATTTGTGTCAAAGATTCTCAAAATGGTCATAGCTAAGTAGTATAGGTGGGGAGACAGATGGAGAGAGGTAATGTGGCTCATGTACAAACTGTGAGCAGTGTCATGGCTGCCTTTAGGCTGGAGAAACCACAGAAGAGCCCAGGTTAGACAAGGAATGGCTTTTTATGCACTTGAAAGCCAGCTTTCCTGCCTGTATGGTGAAGCCTGGTGGGCGTGGCAGGTAGATGATCAAGGTCTGATCAAGGTCATTTGCTGCACAGAGCGCTGTGTCTGTGAGAAATGGTGACCATTGCCATGGGAAATGCTTGGTGCCAGGAACAATGCAGGGGAGCTGGGGAGCCTGTGTTAAGGATTTTCCAGTCCTGGGAGTGGGAAGATCAGACTCTGCATTCAGATCTGTGTTTGAATTAATCCTCTTTAATTTACTGGACCTCTGACTTTTGTCAAGTTATGCAACCTGTTTGAACTCCTGCTTTGTTGTCTCTCAAAACAGGAGAATTGCAGCCTGCTGCTAGAGTGTTTGATCAGGGTAAATGATTTGTGTCTATAAGATGCCACATACAGTCACAAGCTCAGTGAGCAATGAGCTGTCCCCTCTTCTCCTGCAACTCAATGCTCGATAAGTCATCAGCGGAAAGTGAGTCCCTAAATTGTATGTGGTGCAAGGAAGAACAAAACTAACGTCTTGCCTTTCCCTGGCAGTATTCTTACTTCTTTGCTTCATGTACCTCTTTTCTCCTTCACTCTCCCCTTTCACCTCCTCCACCAAGAGCCTGAGACTCTCTCAGAAAACTAGATTCAAATTACTTAAATGTTGGCTCATTCCCATGAAATGACAGTGACTTAAAAAAAACTGTACACATCCCAGAATTCATTGTATTTGATTTACACACACACACGTGCACACACACACACATCAGGCTACCTCCCATTTGCTGAGGGAGAAGCACCACTTTTACTGAGTTTTCATTTACTGAGCATGAGAGCAGTCTCTTAAGCAGAATTTCACCTGGCTTCGTACATGGTTTTTTAAATTGGATTTCTGCTTTTTGTCCATAAAAATATTCTCCTATTAGAAGACAGGAAATGGAGACATAGATATTCTGCTGAGATATTGGTGTTATCATATTTGAGTTTTAATGGACATAAGACAGCATAGAGTCATAAATTTTTATGGATGAGAATCCATGATGATGTACCTTGGACAAGAACCTGGGTCTCCTGCCATCGTGTCCACGCGGGTGAAGAGGCAACTGGGTGGGGGATGGCAGGGAACCTTCTTGCTTGAGTTCCAGGTTCTTGTTAGTTTTCATTGCTCAGCTGCCTTTAGTTTATGTCCATGAGGCCTCTCATGGGAAGGTCACTATGTCCTGAGAGACTGAGTTACTAAACAGCAGAAAGCTCTGGACCCACTCATATTTTCCAGAGTTTTTCTGCTGACCTGGTGACACTTTATATAAATGAGATCTAACAAACTACTGGATATAAAATCCTTATTGTTATCATTTGCCCTCAAGTTCAATAGGAATGGGGTGCTGTCTCAGGCTGTCTAAGGCTAGATCTGAACAAAGATAGGGTGATAGGCTGTGCTGCTGGACCCTCCCCAGTCAAATGGGATTTCCATCCACCTTAGTTTTTAGAATCAGGCAGATGAGTTCAAATCTTGTCTTTATCAGTTATTAGCTTTGTGACCTTGGGGAAATAACTACTTTTTTGGTTCCAATTTTCTTTATCTGTAAATAAGTTCAGTATTTATTTTAGGGTTTTTGTTTTAGAATTGAATGAGCTAATTCCCTAATTTATTCCTAAAATACTGATCACATGGTTCTATGCTGGTGCCTTAGTAGTTGATTACTAAGGGACACAACAGTGAGAATGGGGGTGGGGCCCCTGGATCATACAGCTTATATTCCAGGATATGCTTGTAAAAGACAGGATTGCAGTGGATTTTTAGTAAATGTCCATTCCTTTCCTAATCCCCATTGATTGTGTATATATCTTTATACTAATATATGAACAAATTTTTTGCAATTTAAATCTCTTTGTAGTATTTAAAGAATGTAGCTATAACAAAAATACGTGAAATAAAATGACATGACTTTTATTTTCCTTTCAATAAGCAAAACGAAATAAAATAGAAAAGAAAAGAAAAAGTATTGAAGGAGTAGAAATAATTTTATTTCCGTGGAATCAACTCCCTATGTTAGGTTTTTCCATTGTGTTGTTCAACAGCATATAAAATTGACAGGTTGTGACTTCAGTGTTGATAGCTAGGTGAGTATAGTTTCTTTTTGTGGTTGTCTTTGATGAATTATTTGCACTAGATCATAAATGATGTGCATGTTACATATTGGAAACAAGGAAACATTGGAGACATACTACCTCCAATGCAGTCATTTTGTTACCGAGTCCAAACTCGTTCTGCTAGCCGCATGATACGCCAATAAACCGGGAGATGAGGTGTTGGAGCAAGGAATAGTGACTTCACTTGCAATGCTGGCAGACCCAGAAGACGGCAGACTGATGTCCTGGAGAACTATCTTCCCCAAGTAAGAATTCAGTCTCCTTTTATACTAAAAAGGGGCGGGGTTGTGGTTGGTTGTTGCATACTTCTTGCTTTATGAATTGTTTGTCCTTTGAATCCGCTGTTCTTGCAGCTGTCCATGTGGATCAAATCATGGTACCCCTGTAAAACCTCTAAAAAAACAAAGGCTATTCTCTAGTATGCAACTTGCCATCTCTACAGAAGTGCAGATGAGCTAACATTTTTAAAGATCAGGGCCAGGAGAATAGGCTTTCCTGTAGATTTCAGGCTAAAGGCAACTTTCTTTTTCAAATGGTGCAGAGCTACCAAGTCTGAGCCTAGGAAACAGGGCACAGGTTTAAACCCAAAGGAACAGAACTAACATAGGGTAAAAACAGTTATATTTTATTACAATTCCCTTTCCAGCTTCATAGATAATTTTAGTAAGAAACATGAGCAATTTTGTATTTTTGCTTCTTAATAACCGATAAGTGGACCAACTATATTTTGTGAGCAGGGATGCTGTGCAGGCATTGGGGTGACAGCAAACTCTTGTTGGGGGTGGCCGACCCTGCAACATCTCTGATGCCCCGTGAGTGTTGGTGAGGGTCCCCGTAGCCAGGGGCTCTCTTCAGGAACCAGCATATGGGCATTGACCTCTGGAGACCTCTTTTTCGGCTGCAGGAATTTTTTTTCAGATATTGAGATTGAAAAATCACTCCAGCTGGGAATAATTAGGGAAAAAAAGAAAAGGAAAAGGGTTTGGAGTAGAGTAGAAGAGTAGGACATAAGATCATGGAGCCTGAGTGCTTGGCAGCGGGGCCTCGGGAGAGAGGGGAGCAGAGGTGGGGAGGGGCCTGGCTCCGGAATCAGCTCCTGTAATTGTCCCCGCGCCCAAGCCACATAGCTTTAAATTGGCCTGGGCCACCTCTCTGGGCTGGATATCACCCTGGGCAGAACTGTGGTATCTGTAAAGTAAAATGACTTCACAACTATTGCACAGAGCTGCAGGTGTAAGAGAGCCTAAGCCTGTCTCAGAGTGCAGTGGACAAGCAGAAAGGAATGGCAAAATTTCCACTGACAGTTGAAATTTTGTTAAATAGCCTGCTACAGTTGTTTGCATCACTTGAATGAATGCAGGCATATTTCTGTGGGCATTTATAGGTTCACTCAACCCCACCAGCCCCTCTTGCCCCCATCGGAGAAGGGCTTTCTCAAGCACAGTGCCCCTCCTGCTTGGGTGGAAAACGCTGCTGGTCCTTGCCTGGGGCCGGGCTGCTGCAGGGCACTGAATCCCCGAGGCACGGACTGTGAGACACGACAGGAACATCTCTGCCCTTGACTGGGTGCCTCCGTTTCCCCTGCAGTGTATAAATGCCGGTGACTGAGTTAGAAGCATGCTTCCAAGCTGTCCATGTCCTTGGCATCCAGAAGCGGAGCCTGGAAGCTTCAGAATTTATCCAGAATGCGGTCTACATTCACCTTCAGCAGGTGAGTGTATGTCTTTACACAAGTGGAGGAATTATTGCAGTTTTCCTGGAACTTTCTCACTACAAGTCCATTTGATTTTTCTGTGCTAGGATTCAGTATGGCCTGCTAAAAACTCTGGAGTGAGATCTTGAAACCCTGATGAAGAGCATAATTTATTTCATTTCTCTATGTGATACTCTTTTACTTTTAAAATTCAGAATTTTTGGTTGTTTCAGGAATATTTTGGGGGGGCTGGAGAATCATCTTTGCGACCTGTTGCTTTGTGACTCTCACCTGTCTTCTGTCACTTGTGAGGCGGTTCCATTTGTGACCCTGTCCGGGTTGTTCATGTTATAAAACATAAAGCCTGTAAAAGTACAGTCCCTTTTCCTCCAAAGACATTCCACAAATACTCCTTTAACCTGGGTGTGGTTTTAAGAAGACAGAATTTTTAGAACATGTCCTTGCAGGTTGCTAGTGCAAAATCCCAAAATCAATAGTCTAGCTCAACATCTAAAATCTTTCTAATTTACCTTGGACTTGTATGGATAAGTGAAGCAGTTTGCTAAGAACTCAGACCAGGTTTAGAATACAGGCTGGTGTAGCTCAGCAGGTCCTCCCAAGCTGATGCTCTGCCAGAGGGCGGGGCCGGGGGAGAGGGCGGGTCCTGCCCTCCCTGAGGTGACAATTTCATGGCAAAGACTTTCACCTGGTGAAGAACTTGGAGTTTCTTCTAAGAAGAGTGGGTCTGAAAAGAGTCCAAAAAGCGCGGGAGTGGCACAGTCCCATTTGTCTCAAGTAGGGGAGAGCGGCTGTGGGGCCACTTAGGAGACTCGTGAGTCCAGGTGGGCAGTGTTGGTGGCTTCCACTTGAGCGGTGGGACGGTCAGTGTTTAAAAGCGAACATATTGAAGGCATGTTTAGATGGTAAAAAGGAAAGGATGAAGGCTGTCTGTGAATGCAGGATGGAGTAAGGCCAAGGTTTCTGGGTGGATTAATGAGTTAAATGATGGTCCTTCTGTGCTCTGAGGAGGGAAAGCTGCAGAGGGAGTTCTGTGGAAAACTGATGAGTTCAGCTGTGGGTAAAGTGAAAGGTTGTTAGATGTGTGGTCTGGGAGCTCAGGTGAGAGCCAGTAGTGAATAGGGGGAGGTGAGAGGGACTTTCAAATAATTCTGTCTTGTGAACATACAAATAAGTATGAGTAATGACACAATTAACACCTCTATATTCTGGATTTAAAGCCCAGTAACATTTTGCTATACTGACTGCAGAGGTTCTTAATATTTTTTAATAGAAATAAGTAGAAACAAAATAGTGGAGTTAGTGAGCATCTTAGAGTAGATATGTGTCCTTGTATGTATTTTTATACCTCATCTGTTTATAACCATAATCTACAAAAAGTTATCTTGCTTAGCATAAGAGTTAAACACAGGGACGTGACACACACTGTTGGGGGTTGAAGCTGATCTTCTCGGGCAAATTATGGACCCTCTCTTTGCCTTAGTTGCATCGTCTGTGACTGCCCCAGGGCCCTTCATCACAGCTGATTTCCTAGAGTAGATGTTGGGAGGGAGGCTGCTGAAGGGATTAAGAGGTGGCAACTGCTAGGGATATTGAAGAGAGAGACAAAAACAGATTAAAGCCCATAAACTGAGTACAAATACCATCTAAATAGAAGGAATCCCGCAGTGTTTTGAGCCGCTTATCATAAGAGAAAGAAAATCACGTGGATCCAAAGCTCTTGAGCATATGAGTATTGTGGGTGGGAGGGTGTCTTTATAAAAGTGTTGAGAAAAGGCCTCTTTGTTTTCCTTGGCATTACCAGTAAGGATGGGGAGCAGAAGCGAAACCCTCTGCTTCACAGTTGAAGGTGCTGTTTTGTGCGAAACTGACCAAAGTTTGGAAACCAGTCATCAGCGATGCTGGCAAATGAAGAGGCTTCTGGATTGGGTGGGGCACTTGCTGTGACTTCCAGGTGACCTGCTGGCTGGGGGCTGTGAGGCGGGCAGTAGTTTTGCAGGGTGGCCCGGGCATAATCCCTGGCTCTGATGCTGCTGGTCTGATTAACAGATCTGGGCGCACACTGTCCTAATGGGGCAGCTCGGGATGTGGCCTGGGACACCTGCCATGCTGAGAGCGAGAAGAGGGCTCCCCTGAGGGGGTGTCCCTGCGGAGATTGGAAACCTACACCTGCAGGGGAGGAAGAGCCTCTGAGCAGCGGGCCGGATGCACAGGCAAGACCAGCCTGAGCAATGAGGTTTCCGGGAGCCGGAAGTCATACAGTGGCCCAAACGGCCTTGTTCCTGAGAGACTGGAGGGAATAGATGCTGAAAAGGCAGGCTAGGGTCAGACCCTGTGGTGGGTTATGAGTGACAGGAGAGGATTGTTCAGGCAGGCATGAGAGAACCCTGTGGGCGTCCCAGCTGGGGTGTCACGCCGAAGGGAAGAACAGAGATATAGACTTTGCCACTTATTAGCTGTGTGACTTTGAGCAATATCACCCCACATCTCTCTCTATATATATTCATCTGTAAAGTGACACAGTGACAAGGTCGTGTCATCAGAAGTATTAGCTTAGCTCTGATCCTCTTTGTCCAGTCCTGTCAGTGCTTCCCTGCAAGGTACTGCAACGGCTGCCCTTACCCTGAGACGGGAGGGCATAGAGGGACAATGTAATTCCCGAGGGCAGGAAGGGGTTGCCTTAAAAGCAGACATGTAACCGCCTGCAGCTGCAGACCTGCAGGCAGTTTGGTTGACGGTCCTTGAGAGGACTTTGGAGGCCTTAGCGTCGTCTTAAGTCTTGTTTCCCCTTGGGGACCGGATTTGCCTTTGGGGATTGATGTTGAAGATTTGAGCTTCTGCAAAGCTGTTTTCAGAGATGTGTATATACGTAAAATATCATATAAAATAAAATGATTTATTTAACGTGTGCGACTTTGTAGCTGTTAGGAACAGCTCTGTTGGCCTGGTCTCCACGGAGGACACCAAGGGTGAGCAGAGCGTGCAGGAGGGCAGGCAGCCTGCAGTGCTTCTGTGGGGTGTTCTCCCCAGCAGGGCGCTCTGCTGAGTTGAGTCTTCTATGAGTTTGGTTGCCAGAGGAGCAGACAGCAAATTAATGAGTTCTGGAGGGATTGTATAATGACAGGAAGAAATAGGAACCTGGAGATTTTCCAGACTAAAACACGCTTTTGGTTCCTGATTCAGTGTGTTCCATTACAGAACTGATGAGTTGTGTCTATTCTGGAACGTCATTGAAATAAACGTTCAGCCTAAATGTTAAGGGCTTTTTTTATTTGGCTGGAGGACTCGAGCCGGGATGACATCCTCTCACATCACTCTGAGGGACTGCTCCCAAGAGGTAGGGGAGGAGCTAGGATATATAGAAGCATACAACAAGGACCAGGTAATTGGAACAATAAAATATTGCTTGTTATCTAAAGAAAACCAGATATCTCAAGTTCAAGTATTTACTGCTTTTCTATGTATGGTGAGAAGCAAACATCTGGGTCTTTGAATTCATTCTTTTGGCAAGCACCTGGCTATCTAGGGCCAGTATCCTGTCCTTTCTTACTCTGAGTCTGCTCAGAGGGCACCACTGTGAGTGGCTGAGAGGCCGGGCTGCAGGCATGTACTCGCTGGGGGTTGGCAGCAGCCGCTGATGACTTGGATTCAGCATTCTTTGTTTACTGTCATGGATGCAGTATTTTCATTCACATTGTAGTATTTTCATTCACAGTGCTCCCGTTTGGTCCTAAATTCGACCAATATTTTGAGAGACATTTCATGACCAATTTTGTCCCACGGTGCTAGGATGGCTCATTCCTAGTTCAGGTGAAGAATCTTCTGAGTTGCCATTCAAGGTGTAATTTTTTTTATCAGGCCCTGTTGATAACTAACAGTTATCTGGATCACCTGTCTTACTAGTCTATTATGATCCAGAAAGTGTTAACCCTTCTTTGCTCATTTCCATACCTAGAATCACACTATTATATTTATTTTATTCAGGGTTATAAATTTTATCTGTTTCTTCAAGATGTTTAGCCATCATCAATCTTGTGGGCCTAGTTACACATTGGGAAATGTAACAGACAACAATTTTATAAAATAGACAGGTTATAAATAATACAGCTAGTAATGTTAATAAAGTCACGAGTAAGAATTTAATAGTCGAGAAGTTGTATTTTTGGGTTAAAATTTTGCTTGTGTTTCTGAGTTTGATCCTATGAGAAAGTTCATATTTATGGTCAGGGTCAGAGCAGGTATTAATTGGCCAGGTGAAATCTCCCACCTTGTAAGATCAACGGTGGCCTAAACAGAACTATAATTTCTTTTTAGAATAACGTTTCTGAGGGCTATCTAGTTAGAGCCTTGGAGTAGGGAAACCCACCAAGGTAACACAGAAGTACTAGACAGGTAATTTATCATAAACTTAACAAGTGGAGTAGTTCATAATCAAAGGTTGGAGAAATTATCAAAGTAATTGGTATACAGTCCTGGTCCGGTGTCTTGGGTCAGCTGTCTAGCTCAGATGGCGTCTTCTTCTCATCCTGGTCTGGTAGCTTTTTCTCCATTTGGGCATTGTTTTAAGGTGAGCAGCGCTCGATAGGCCAGTGCACTGCAGGGGATGTTTCTGATAGGAAATGAATCCGAGACTCCGTTTCCTTCAGCTTTGGTTTGTATGGTCAAGCTAAGAGTACCTGAAAATGGGTCCTTCCATTCAGGTTGGAGGCAGTTCTTTAAGTCATGCCTGTTGCAGTATGTATAATCCCCTGGCTGCAGGTCATGAGGCATTGGAACTTTACACAAGGATAGATTACTGAGCTTCAGAACAAACCTAGAGTATCCTTTTCGTAATTCAATTAAACTGTACAGTAATGTGACATAACAGCAAGGAATGATCTGGGAACTGTCTTAGTAAGTATGGACCTCAATTAACAAAACTAGAATTTAATATCCACTAAAATATAATTTTTTTCTCTCTTAAGTTACCCTCAGTTTTCTCAAATATAGCCAAATCAAGATTAATTTTTTACAAGTTAAGCTTGATTATTTGATCATATAGGCTTTTTTAAATTGGCTGTGTTGGAAGTTTTAATACGGAGTCTCAGGGTAGAATGCTAAGGTTTTCTAAGGCCAAGAAAGCCACGTCAAGGCTTTTCATGGGTTTCTGCCTTACAGATTTAGGTAAATTCTTTTCTCTTTAAAATCCTTAAAATACCTTTATACTCCTATATCTGTTAGGAGATGATCTCCCTAATTTGTTTGATAAAGCCACTGGGGACCTAAGTGTTTTTAGTCTCTTGAGGGATCAGATAGAGAGAAAAGATAACTGTTCCAAGTGTGATTACATAGGTATAATGTATCAAATTGCTGTGAACCATAACTAGCTTAAGGAGAAGAGATTCTTTATGTCTGGGAAACAGGTTAAAAGCCACTAGTATTTCAAACAATATCAAAAATTATAACCATATTCAACAGGTTAATCAGTCCCATGTAACTAATTCTTTTAATGAGAGTTTTCATTAGAACTTTAAAATGTCTTACCCAGTTTAGTTCACTGCTATAGTGTGAAATTTATTAGAAATCAGTAAATCTCCTTGAAGAGAAAGCATTTTGCAAAACCATCAGAAGAAAACAATTAACTGTCTATAAATGACAAAAGATTTAAAAGCATGGTTAAACACCATTACACTATAATCAATAAAGAAACATGTTCTCTATACCCATAATTATCACTGGTAACATTTCAGATATACCAGAATTTTAGGGAGTCCATATAATTTCTACAATATCTATATTAATAATATTGGCTCATTCAATATAACCTTAGAAGTTTTATGATTCATTTGACAATTCCATGTTATTTAAAATGCCAAATGAAAATTTATAGTTTAAAATCTCTCTTTGGGATATTTCAGGGGCCTTCTGTAGCATCCCAAACTTAACTGGAGATTAAAAGAATTTTAATTAATTAAATTAACTTTTATTTAATTAATTAGAATTTTATATTTGGGGAGCTTTTTGAAAGATTTCAGAACACTTGGTCAGATAAACATATAGATCACTGTAAAGTAGTACTAATTCATTAACAAGAAAATACGTCAAATGTAAAGGCAGAACAGATCAGCTAAGTGGTATAAGAAGTTTTACAATCTGTTACTGAAGGTGGATTAACATTTTAAGAAAATTTTTTCCTCTTAACAGAGAGAAAAACAATTCTAATCTTGTACCAGCTTACTTCTAAGATTCATTTACGTTGCCCAATTTGTTTCTAAACTTAGCCAATTCTGACCATGTACAAAACTCTTTCCTCGGGGTTCCTTTTCCACAAGCCTTCCACAGCTTTCTATACTTATATTAGTGTGTCCCTTATTTTTCTTCCATTCAGAAGTAACCAGGTTCAGGAGAAAGTCACTATTTTTCATTAACAAAATATAATTCCATTCTTATATCTTCCTTTACATATTTATATTACTTTCCTAGGATACTGAGATCATTCCCTTACTAATAGAGACTATTTCCGTGTGGCACCAACCATATATTAATATTTCTATACACCTTTAGTTTCACTGTAAGAGGAAGTTAAATGTTAAGTAATTCGTATTTCAATGTTATTTTATCTGAAAATGGCATAGCTATTTAATAAAATCTTGTAATTTAACTTAATTTAGCACAACACTAGAATTTAAAGATACCAAACATTTAGAGATTATCTTAAGCATACATTTTAAAAATATATTTTAAATATTTACCCAAAGCTCTCATCTCATTTGCATTTAATTTACTTAAAATTTTACCACAGCACATTACTTTTATTTCTTTTTTGACAAATCTGCAACAGATATAACAGGATCTTATTTGACTTTCATTAAACCTAGGTACAGTAAAGGTATTATACATAATATTGATGACTTTAAAGATGTCTATATTAATTAGAACATACTTAAACTAAACAATATCAAATATTATCTTAATATTGAATATTTTCCAATTCACATGATGCTGAAAGTCAATTTGTTCAGTTTTTATTTTAAAAATACTTAATGTTTAAGCTCTTATATTTTTATGTCAATTAAGCAGAGCTCTTTGACTTTGAATTTTTTTTCTTTAGCAGTAGAAATATCTCACTTCTATAATGTGTACACAGGCTTATAATCAGACAAAAGCTAGAGATCTCATAGCTTCACTTTAAAACTTACTTATAAGATAGGTATAATAATAGTTGGAGTAAGCTGAATTTGCTTGCTCAAATCACTAAGGCTTACTATTTATGAAACAGATAGTTAAAATTTCTTCACAAAGTCTGAAGGACCCGTCAGAGTTCTGAGTTCTAATATGCCAAAAATTTCTTGGCCTTAAGTTTTATTTCGTTGAGCTATTTAGGCTCAGTTCTAGGTCACTGTTTGTTGTATTTATATTTCTGATCTGCAAGACAAAGACACTGACTTCCAGGTCCCCAGATAACTGCTCTGTCACCCAGGCCGTATTTTATCTCCTTAATTGGCATTTTTGTATCAGTGAGAAGAGCTGTAAACAAAGAATTCCATGTTTTAAAACTTTAAGGTTTACTTAATTATGTCTTCCAAAACTTGCATAAGGCATTTAGTAAGGTCTCTTTTCCTTGTGTTATAAGTTAAACCCAGGGTAAACCTGTATTTTTTTATTAGCCACTCAAATTAGTTTTTAGTTTTACATTATATTGGAAGGCTTATGTAACTATATTGGTTTATTTTAATTTGTTCAATTAATATTTTCATAGGGACAGATATGTGCCCAGCCTTATAATACCAAGAAGGGGAAGCGTTTTTCCTCTGAAACATATGTATCCCACAACATAAGCAAATTTTTGTTTAAAGACCATTTAAATATACCAATTTCACAAACTTTTATCTCAATTTTATTAAATCTTATACCTTTAATTTTTATATTTATTAAGTTTAATCAATAATTCTTATTTCTAGAAGGAGTGCAAGAAACCTTTTTTTTGTGTGTTTGCATTGTATATAATTTTATAGAAGTCTCTAGGATGCCCAAGTTTCAGCCAAAGAGCTTAGGCACTTCTCAGTTTTTAATTTCATTAATTGGTCTGTTATCCCAATTATTGATCAAGTATTTCAGTCTATATATACATATATTTTAAACTGTGGTAAATAAAATGGACTTGTTTGAACTTTAATCTTGGGGGGGAGTAGGCGAACTATTTGGCCCTTTTTTTTTTAACTTTACGTTGTGTAGTATCAAAACCTTGTTTGTAAATCCAAAAATGTCCATTTTATTTATTTGATTCAAAATAACCATATAAAAATATTTATCCTTTTGGGATAAGCCACTTATTATTTTTTCGACATTTTTACAATCATTTTTCCAGTTATTCAACCTAATTAACATTAATTATCCTAAATTTTTATTAGCATATCTAGAAACATTTATCGGGAAGGAAAAACACAAATGTAGCTTTTCAAACCAGTTTTATTTTTTTAACTAAGTTCTTAGGTTAACCATTAGATATATTTTTCTACATTTAAACTTGATTTTAATAGATACCAATAAAACAGCTGTTTATAATGAGATCTCTTTAAACTTTCACCAATTAAAAAGTTTTTCCAAATTAAAAAATCCATCATATGGCCATCAAATTATATACAAATATATATATATATATATATATATATATAGTGATTTTAAACCAATAAGATGAAGAGGCCCTTCCACATGAGAGTCGGGGTGTTGCCTAAATGAAATTCAAAGGTTTACTCTCCAAAAGCTAAAAGCCTTTGTGGTCCAAGCTGATGCAACAAAGTTTAAGATGACAAAATATCTGAAAATTGGTACAATCAAAGAATTGCTTAGAATCCCAATTTATTTGCGTGGCCACCATATGTACACAATACTTGAAACTTTTGTATGGCGGAGTCCAAGGTTTCCTTTAAAAAATAAACTAAGCATACATATACATACATACACACACTTAAAACACACAAAGATAAAACATTTAAATTTCAAGGACACAGGAAGAGAAATCCAAGTTCCCCCTAAAGGGGATTTTGTTTTTATAAGTTCAGAATTCCAAAAAATGCTTTTATCAGGCCTGGTTAGTTATTTTCAGAGTAAGTTTTTTTTTTCCTTATTCCCAATTAATGTTGTAAGTTTTGTATGTACATAAGCCTGGCTGGGGTAATAGTTGGAGACTGGCAATCTGTCATTTATTTTTCTTTTCTTTTCTTTTCTGTTCTTTATTTTTTTTGAAAGTTCTATTCCCCATTGTAAGGTCGGGTTCTCAAAATAAATTTGCTAGTAAGATTTTCCACAGGGACAACCTTGTGGCATGAAGTCTTTGTCTCTACCACTCCTGGAAGACTCTCTGTCACCCGAGAAAGCTGTCACCAGCCAGGAGGATGTTCCAAATTTTGGAGTTGAAAGTTTCCTCATAAGAGTTTTACTTTTATCCTGAAAAATTCAATGGAGGTAACCAAATTGAGGAAAATATTAGACCAGAATCTTACCTAACCACTCAGTCCTGAACCCAGTGTCTTCCAACTTGGACTCACTCGGGATGTCTCCACTGGGTGAATATTTTCCTCATATGTTTCCACCAGCCCCACTTTGGACATATCCTCTAGGTGGGTATTTCCTATTACCTTTCAAACAGGCCCCACCCAGTATGTCTCCACTGGGTGGGTAATTCACCTCAGTTTCTTTCAACTGGAGGGCCACGTACCTGGATACACCACCAGATAAAACTTAGGAACATCAACCAATATGTGAGATCCGAGAACCAGGAGAGACTCACCCAAATTCATCTGGACTCCCCGAGGAGGCGGATGGGCACAAAGGGCCACTGCTGGTACCAAGGCTCCGGTTACTCGGAGAGTTCAGGTGGAGAGAAATCTGCTGTGGTGCTTCATGGTGTCCAAAACTGTTGACTGAAATACATGTGCAGTCTAAAAGTTAAGAGTTATGTTTTATTTGGCGGGAGGACTCGAGCTGAGAGGACAGCCACACAGAACTCTATGAGGGACTGCTCCCAAGAGGTTGAGGAAGAGCTAGGATATATAGGAGCTTTACAACAAAGACCAGGTTGTTGGAACAATAAAAGATTGCTTGTTATCTAAAGAAAGCCAGGTATCTCAAGTTCAAGAATTTAGTACTTTTGTATGTATGAGAGGAAGCAAATATTTGGACTCACTGAATTCATTTTTTAGACAAGCACCTAGCTATCTCGGGCCAGTAGCCTGTCCTTTCTTATTCTGAGTCTGCTCAGACGACACCATTGTGAGTTGCTGTAGCAGCTGGGCTGCAGGCCTGTCCTAGCTGGGGGGTGGTGGCAGCCTTTAATGACTTGGTTTCAGTATTCTTTGTTTACTGTCATGGTTGCAGTATTCTCAATCACATTGTAGTATTTTCGTTCACAGACTGATTATGGATAATCTGCAACCTTGGAAAGCAACCGAGATGGAATTACTGCAGGTACCTTCTGCTTTAATAAGCCGTGTGCAAACATAAACATGGAGGAAGCATGCACTTGGATTTGGTGGTGCAGGGAAGGGTTTCTGCACATTACAGGAGAATGCAATGCAGAAATCCTTAAGTCCACCTTTCTTTACTGTAGTGGATTCTGAGAACATTTTATGGTAATTAACCAACATTGACAAACGGCACAAATTGCATTTAAGAGCTGGCTGGCTGAAACTTGTGTATTGGACAGGTGGAATTCATAGGCAAGTGGTCAGGTGGATTGGAGAGATGGAGCCAAGGCCTGGGCCCAGATTCCAGTTTAAATCGCCATTTCTTCAACCTAGGGCCTTGGAATGGAATTCAAATTCTATTAACCTGTTGGTGAATCTGTGAAATTGGCATGATAATATTCGTTTCATTCTGGGATTGTTGTGAGATCTAAAGAGTATTATAGCACACATGAAGCACTTAACGCACTGGCAGTTAGCAGCGTTCACTGTGTGGGGCCGCCCCGCTTAACATGTGTCAGAGCCGTAAAGGCAGCATTTGTCTGTTGAGGATGCACTTGTAGCCCCTTGGCTAGGTTATGAATTTGGTGATTTCCTTTAATCCTTGTAACTCTATGTGCCATGGAAAGTTATTTTCATGGACAAATGAGGAATCTCATGGTAAAAAGACTGTATAATTTGCCCAAAATCAGACCATAATTTTGGGTTTAGTGGCCTCGGTTCAGCATGGGCCCCTGGGCCTTCTCCCCTCTCTGTTCAGCACCAGAGCCAGATATGGAGTCGGCTGTTTCCCTGCCCAGGGTATCAGGCAGGCCGCAAGACACATCTGGCCCTGTGCTGCTTGAGCAAAAACTCCGAGGAGAGACAGTTACAAAAGGGATAAACATAAAAACAGACGACAGCAAATTGTGATCAGCTCTGAGAAGGAAAGGAACACGTCTCGCCGTGCAGAGCTGGGAGCATTCCCGTCGGGGCTGCTCTGGGGGTGTTCATCTCAGCTAAACAAGTTCTGCTGCTGCACCAAGGCAGGAAGGCAGGGCGCGTGTGGCCAGGTAGACAGGATCTCATTGATCGTACTCATTCCCCACTAAGCTCCAGCTTTCACGGGCACTTACCTAGTAAACAGATGTGGGCCATAATCATCACGCACTTTGCTTGGTAGTTTTATTTGCCCCAGCTTTGAGATGAGGTCATTGAACCTGGGGAGTTTGCTGCATGCCCGTGATTACCTTGCAAATACCCCAACTGTTCTTTCAATCTAGACTGGTGTGGCTGTCATGCCCCAGCCCTGTGAATGGCATCGTGTAGCTTCTCCCAAGTGGCCCAAATGACTGACATTGATATGCTTAATTCGTTGGAAATGGTATGTGGCAATAATAGAAAAAGGTAGTAAGAAATTGTATGGAAAACTGGAAAAAACCTATTCTTCCCCAGCTGGGGGAGCGTAACCTGTATCATTCACCCTACTCACTGCCTGTCACCTCCTCCCTGCCGACTCCGTGTTCAGAAGCCACTCTGAGCCTTGGGAGAACATTTTTCCTCATGACACTTTTGACTAGGACCCGCGACATCTCTGTCCCTGGTTAACTCTCTCTTCAAAGCCATTTAAATTTTTTGCAGGCTCCTCCACTCAGATGTAAGAATAGCCTCTTTAAACTTCTTGATGCAGCTCCTTAATGAAGATCTTGCGATGGAAACCTAACCAAAACTGGGATGTATGCACAGTGACTGCAACCTCAGCACAATGTGAGTTCATAATCAGAGGGGTGGGTGACTCAGGAAAGGCTTTTTTAAGGTAACAAGGGGAAAGTGAAAGGACGCAGGCTGTTTGAGAAAGAAACATCTCGGTCACAGCCAACAAGACACCTGTGTTCAGGATGGGGTGTGGCGAGTGCAGAGTTCTCACAAATAAAGAAGTGATGTGATGGGAGGGAGGACAGCTGGGTACTTTATTGGGGAGAAAAAAGTGGGCTGAACATTTCCTGGTTGAACAAGAGGATTGTGACATGATGTGCTTGTATTTTGGAGAGAAGGGTTTTGTGGGGACAGGCCTAGGATTACGCTGTCTGGCTGGGGAGTCAGCACAACAGAGAAACACAGAGATCCTGGCAGACCCCAAGGCCCAAGCTGGCGAGAGGCTGCCCGCAAATTGGAGCCCTGGAGGCTGGTTCTGTCCCTTAGCTGGGGACTCAGACCTCGCTTCACAGCCCAGTCCTGTTGATACAAGAATAAAAAGCGTTGGGCATGAGAAGGGCTGTGCCCCACGCTTTCGTTTAGCCCCTGGGATGTGCCCCAACAGATTTTGTTCTTTGACTTCATGCAGTAAAGAATTCAAGAGCAAGCCAGTGTTGAGTAAAGGTATATATATTCAGAGAGATACATTGAAATGCAAGAGAAACGTCACGAGGTGTGGGGGTTTGATGCACAGATTAGAAGTAGGTACACACTCCACAGACAGAGTGTGGGCCTTCTCCAAAGAGGGAGAGAGAGTGGTGACCGCGAGGTGGCGCTGTGTTGCTTGTTTTCTTGGGCTTGGTGGTTTCATATGCTAATAAGTAGAAGGACCAGCCCTAGGGCAAGGGGCTGGGATTCCCAGGGAGTTGGCCATTTCCCACCCTTTGACATTTTGTGGCTATCATTGGGACTGCCATGTGCCTGGGGCATGTTATTCACCACGTTACTATTACAATGGGTGTTTACTGAATCTCAAGATCTGCTAGAAGTTAAATCTCTTCATCCTGAGCCTCAAGGCCTTTTGGGGGTTGAATCCTTCACCATTTTGATGTCAATTGCTGTGGCCTTCCTTGAATGGATGTGCTCTTCCCCCTTCCATCCTGTATCACTGTGATGACACAAAGACAGTAAAGGCTGGGCCCTAACCGTGCTTCTGCATTTAAGGGCGGGAAGTGTGGGGTGGGCTTATGATGACTCTGAGTGGTGAGAAGGATGTTTCAGATTTTCTCACATGAGACATGGGGATCTGCCAGCAGCCTCCCCAGATTTATCTCACGGGCATTATCCCTTGTGTTGTTATGGAAACAACAGGCCAGCCAAGAAACAAGAATCACTCAGAGGGTTGGAGTACTGAGATTTATTACACTGGCGCGCTCAGAGGGGCTTCTTTTCCAAAGCTCTGAGCACCTCCAAGACGTGAACATGAGGTTTTATAGGGTTAATTACAAGTATGGGGTTATTAGCCAATAAGGCTCAAACAACAAAAAGCAAGGAATCAGTACACTTAAGCTTATCAATTTGGAACAGATCCCGTTACTGACAATTGTTGTCCTTGGATTTACGTGTTAGCTTATTAGCCCAGTAAACTGACACTAAACTTCAGGTTTACCAGGTAGCTCAGCAAAACTTAGATCAGTAAACCGACACTTATCACACTTAGATTTGTGACTTAGCTTGTTAGCCCAGCTGGGGTTTTCCTTCACAGTGTCACTTATCTTTTTTATTTTTCTTTTTATCTTTTATTTAAGTATTTAATCCAAATTTAATATCAGAGTTTTTTGGGAAAGATATTTCTCTTTATCTTTTCTTTGGGGCTCTTTTGGGGAGCAGGTAATTAGATGTATTTATCTGTTAGTGGAGGCCCTGGGGCTTGAACCCAGGACCCCGTGCACGCTAAGCACACGCTCTACCACCCGCCCCATCATCTTTTTGCTTTAGCTGCCAAGAATCTTACAGCTGAATTTCTAGTCGGCCTTTAACACTTGCCCTGACTTCATGTAATCCATTTTTATGAGTTTATCTCCCCCTGGTTTCATTTAAGTATTGAATGTCCATTTTCTCTTCACTCTCCATTTTGCCTTTTTGTTGTTATGGTTGTTAAGCTGTGTTTAAAAAAATGTTTAAATTCTCTTTTAGCAAGAGTCTGAATGTAAATATATATGTAAACAAACAGCACAATTAAATGCTTTTATATATTCTAAGCTGTTTAGTAGTTACATAAAAACCGAATTGAATATTAAAGTGATAACATTTTAAAAATATTTTTTAATTTTTTATAGAGATATAGCTGATTTAAAATATGATATTAGTTTCAGGTGTACAAAAATGCTCCATTTATAGTTACTGTAAAACATTGTCTGTATTCCCTGTGTTGTAAGATACATCCCTCTAGCGTGTTTACATTACATGTTGCAGTTTGTGTAAGAAAGTTGGGTAACGCAGAGTCTGGTACGTGGCTGTGTCTGACGCAGGTTCACGCTCACCCTGCCTGTCAGAGCTCAGGCCTTCACTCCTTTCTGCAGGGGAGCCAGTGGAGGCAGCTCTCATCAGTGCTGGCACCACCCTCTGAGTGGCAGTGACAGCAGTGACTGTGTGTGGACGTGCAAATTGTTGTTCCAAGAGCTTTATATGCGTTTCTGAATTTAATAATTAAAGCCCTCCTGTGAGGAAGCGTTTTAAGTTTTTAATGCATAATGCATTTTATTTTGATATTGATAGATTTCAAATCTCCGGAAAATTTACAGGAGTACTACAGTAAACGCTTAGATACAGTTCACCTTAAAGGGCACTATTTGGCTTTTTGTGTCTGGCTTATTTTAACATAAAATTTCAAGGTTCATCCATATTGTAGCCTGCATCAGTACTTTATTCTTTTTGTTTGATAATATCCTTTTCCATTTCTTTTGGTTTTAGTCTATTTAAAAATATTTTCATTGAAGTCTAGTCAGTTTATAATGTTGTGTCAGTTTCTTGTGTACAGCACAACACTTCAGTTAAATAGGAACATACCTGCATTCATTTTCATACTGTTCATAAACATAAGATACTATAAGTTATTAAATATATTCCCCTGTGCTGTACAGTATAAACTTGTTGTTTATTCTTTACATACTCAGTATCTGCAAATCTTGAACTCCCAATTTATTCCTTCCCACACCCACCCCCCTCTGGTAACCATAGTTTGGTTTCTGTGATTCTGTGTCTGTTTCTGTTCTGTAGATAAATTTATCTTATTGTTTCTTTTTTTTTTTTTTTAGATTCCACATGTGAGCAATCTCATATGGTATTTTCCTTTCTCTTTCTGGCTTACTTCACTTAGAATGACATTCTCCATGTCCAT
This sequence comes from Vicugna pacos, assembly GCF_048564905.1. Taxonomy (NCBI): domain Eukaryota; kingdom Metazoa; phylum Chordata; class Mammalia; order Artiodactyla; family Camelidae; genus Vicugna; species Vicugna pacos. The sequence goes on from NC_132997.1 coordinate 5,867,480, forward strand.
TGATGTTGCTGCAAATGGCATTATTTTATTATTATTTTATGGCTGAATAGTAGTCTATTGGACAAATATGCTACAACCTCTTTATCCAGCCATCTGTCAGTGGACATTTCGGTTGTTTCCATGTCTTGCTATTGTAAATAGTGCTGCTGTGAAGATTGGGGTGTAGGTGTCTTTTTGAATTAGGGTTCCTTCTAGATATATGCCCAGGAGTGGGATTGCTGGGTCACCTGGGAGGTCAAGGTTTTGTCTTTTGATGAACCTCTATACATTTTTCCACAATGGCTCCACCAAACTGCATTCCCACCACAGTGTAGGAGGGTTCCCAATTTTCCGCAGCCTCTCCAGTATTTATTGTCTGTGAACTTCTGAATGATGGCTATTCTGACTAGTGAGAGGTGATACTTGATAGCAGTTTTGATTTGCATTTCTCTGATAATGATATTGAACATTTTTTCATGTGCCTACTGGCCATTTGTGCGTCTTCATTGGAGAAATGTTTCTTTAGGACTCCTGCTAATTTTTGAATTGAATTGTTTGTTATTCTTTCTTATTAAGTGTAAAAGCTGTTTACATATTCTGGGAATTAAGCCCCTAGCCGTTTCATTTATTGCAAATATTTTCTCCCATTCCATAGGTTGGTTGTCTTTTTGTTTTGCTTACTGTTTTCTTAGCTGTGTAAAAGTCTGTAAGTTTAATTAGATCCCTCTTGTATATTTTTGGTTGTTTTTCTATTGCTTGAGTAGACTGCTCTAGGAAAACATTGCTGAGATGTATGTCAGATGTTTTGCCTATGGTTGTTTCTAAGAGGTTTATAGTGTCTTGTCTACATGTTTAATTCTTTAACACATTTTGAATTCATTTTTGTGTATGCTGTGAGGGAGTAGTCTAACTTCAATGATTTACATGCAGCTGTGCAGTTTTCCCTACACCATTTGCTGAAGAGGCTGTCTTTACTCCATTGTATGTTCTCACCTCCTTTGTCAAAGTTTCAATGACCAAAAGTTTGTGGGCCTATTCTTGGTAAATTTGTTTATCCGTTCATTGATGGATGGATATTGTTAGTAACTTTTGGCTACTCTGAATGATACTGCTATGAATATTGATGTGAAATTTTTTATGAGAATATGTTTTCATTCTTTTGGCTGTACAATTGGCCCTCCATATCTGTAGTTTCCACTACATGGATCCAGATGGCTGATTGTAAAGGGACTCGAACATCCTTGGATTATGGTATCCATGGTGTGGGGTTCCTGAAACCAACCCCCCAAGGATACTGAAGGATGACTCTTTATGTAGGAGTGGAATTGCTGAGCCATGTAACTCTAAGCTTTTGAGGAAATACCAGACTTCTCCAAAGAAGCTGCACCATTGTCCCTTTCCCCTGGCCGCATATGAGGTTTCTCTGCCTCCTGAACGACATTTGTTATTGTCCATGATTTGGTAATAACCATCCTAGTGGGTGTAAAATGAGATCTCATTTTGATTTTGATTTGGCTAGTGATGCTGAGCATCTTTTCATATGCTTATTGGCCATTTGTATATGTATCTAAATTCGTGGTAAATTAAAAATTGGGTCTATTTTATTGTATTGTTCAGTTGTAAGCATTCATTATATATCCTGGATGCTACTCTCTTATTAGATACATGCTTTGCAAAATTTTTCTTCCATTCTGCACTTTGTCTTTCACTATAATTTTTTAAACATTAAAACAATTTCTTTACAGGGGATGTAGTTAGATGTAATGATTTATTTTATTTTTCTTGCTAAGCACGCACTCTCTGACTTGAGACACCCTTTTCCCCTGTCATTTCACTTTCTTGATGATATCCTTTGTAAGAAAAAGGTTTTAATTTTGATGAAGTTCAGTTTATCTGCTTTTTTCTTCTATCAATTGTGCTCTCGGTATTGTATCCAGGAAACCAAAGCCTATCCTAGGACCACAAAGATTTATACTGTGTCTTCTTTTAGAAAGTTTATAGGTTTAATTTTTACATTTCTGTCTGTGATCTATTTTGTTTTAATTTTTATTTGTTATATAAAATATGGGTGTTCAGATTCCAGATTGATTCTTTTGCCTGCAGATACCCAGCTGTCCCTGCACCATTTGTTGAATAGACTATTCTTTCAATGGGGTGTTTTTGGCCCCCTTGTGGAAAACTGTCTGTAAGTGTAAGTTTTTCCCCCTGGGTTTTTATTGTGTCTCATAGACTTATTTATCCAAACTTATGCCAGTATCATACTGACATATTACTATAGAATTTTAGTACCCTTCAAAGTGAGTCCCCCAACTTTACTCTTCTTTTGCAAGGTTGTTTTGGCTATCCTGGGCCCCTTACACGTCCATATGAATTTTGGGATCAGTTTTTCAATTTTTGCAAAGAAGTCAGCTGGAATTTTGCTAGGGATTCCACTGTATATGTAGATCATTTTGAGGAGTCTTAACATTTTTAATAATATTGTCTATCATTCCATGAAAATGGGATGTCTTCCATATATGTAGATCTTTTAAAATTTATTTTGGTGATACTTCAAATATTTCAATGTACAAATCTTGTAAATTTTTGTTAAATGTATCTCTCATTTTATTTTTAATGCTGCTGTAATTGGAAATGCTGAGTTTCTTATGGGTGGGACTATATATCAATCTTCTTATTTCTAGAAGTCCTTAACAGCAAATACCCTAGGTATATATTTGCTACATAAATCTATCCACAACTATTCCCCGCCCCGTGTTATAAGAAACCAAGACCCAAGTTAAGCTACCTGAACACCTATGTGGAAATGTGAAATGAGACCCTTGGGTGAGGCTTTGTGCAGATGATACTGGAGCTTATTCAGAATGGCTTCATCGTAATTTCTTTTAAACAACCCTTTCGGTGTATTTAGTCAGATATATTAAGAACATGCCCTATTGATGTGCGGAGTAGCTAAGACTATGATTTTCAAATAATTTCTAGTGAGAGTATTGATCTTGAAACCTAATTTGCATCAACCATTGAAGATTTAAGTTTCAGGAGCTTTGACTAAAGAACACCTGTCTTTAATCAATAATGACAACTAAATGCTCAAGCAACATGTAAGAGCTTGAGCAAACTGCCCCCGCCCCGTAGTGCTGGGTGGCTGCAGCTGCAACTGGAGTCAGCGCTTACCTCTCCCAGTACGCTTGTGCTGATCTGTTCAAAGGGGATCGTCCAACAGTTTGTCAGTAGTCTGTTGGACAATGTCATAAAACATTGATTGAAGGTTGCTGGAATGCAATATATTCTTATTAATATTAATTAAGCACATATTGAGTGCTTATTGTATGATGGAATTGTCCCTCAGCCTCACATGAATATTATTTCTCATAAAACCTCACATATTTCCTTGTTATTCTCACTTTACAGATAAGGAGACTGACAATTAGGTCTCTCTTTTGGGGGGAGCTCATTATCACTGATGGGAAGTTATAAGGAAAAAGATATTGATTCATCATGAGAAAACATTTTTCTGAGGGTCAGCAAAGAAGAAGATGAACACTGAAGAAAATGATCATTGTTCTAGTGAGACAAGCCCTGGGTTGTGCGGAGTCAGCATCCCTGTCCTAGACAAGGCACGTGTAGAGCTGCGTAGTGGGTGAGGCGGCGCGGCCGCGCAGGGAACACAGATGCTGGGGCCTTAGGCTGTGCTCAAGCCCGGTGGGGCTTTCTCCTAAAGGCAGTGGACCATCATTGACAGATTTTAAGTAGGAGAGTGGGGTGATCTCGTAGTTCACTTTTGTCTTGTAGAATGCTAAGAAACATTTAGAAGGCTTGGCAGGAGGTGATGTGATGAGTCAGAGTAGGGTGGCTGCGAGGTGTAGCAGTGTTCAAGTTTCAAGTTGTTTTCAGGCCCAGGCCTGTGGCTCAGTAGCCGTGTCAGTTTGAATGACGCACGCAAGGAAGTGAAACAATTTATCTAATCAATTGAAGCAGTGATGTACCCAATTCCCAGGACTGTTGTGGAGATCCAGTGAGATAACGTTTGCAGTGTGCAGCGTGGTCCCCAGCACAGAGTCAGTGCTGAGTGAATGTCAGTGAGTATCTGGTAGCTCAGGTGTGGGTGGTGGGATTCGGTGACTGAGGATATCTGGGCCCTGAAAGAGGGGTCCATTCACATCTGTGAGTGATGGGCCTGAGTTGGGAGAGGCATGGAGACCTTACCCCCCGACCAGAGGCCCTGGGCAGGACGGCTATGGGAGGAGCACCATGAAGTCAGCTCTTTGCAGGTGGAGTTGGAGGTGTCCTTGTGACATCTAAGTGCAGTGTCACGAGCTGAAAGAGGAGGTCTGGGCCCAGGCTGTGCATTTTCCCATAATGTCAACTCCTGAGGATGCCGAAGTATTGATCACTGAACGGAAGTCATACTTTACAGGACAAATGAATATTAGTATCAGCTCTGTCATCAAAGCTCACGTCTATTTATTCATCACTCAGTTTGCTAATTGGGTACTTACAGAGCTCACTTCACCGTCCTCCCGTGGGCTCAGGCTCCACAGAAAAGAACTGGTGTGTCTCCCTCTTTTCCAGAAGAAGACACATTTAGCTTGTAGCCTTCTGTACTTTGCCAGACTTAGGATATTAGTTTGTTGGTTTAATTGTTTTTTCTGTTGGCCATGTCCTGACAGGAGAGTAATTTTACCTCATGGTCATGTTTCAATTAGCTGTTACTGAGAAGTGCTGATCTGATACATAGTGTATGTATTATATTAAATTTGTAGAGTAGTTATCATTTTTCTGTCTTTGCCCTTTAATTTTGTTTGCCCCTTCAGTGTTCTATCCTTTTTGGGGCCTTATATTTTTTTAATTAAAAAATGTCTGTTAACAGTTAAGAAAACAAAAGCAAAGAAAAAATGCACATGAGAGCTAAATTTAGAAAATGTCTAGTGTGTTTACTATCTCGGCAATGGAGGGTTCTAGAAACTCATGAAAAGTTTCATTACACAAGTTCCTTAAAATGCTGGTTAAGAAATAAAACCTTCCTTCCTCATCTTTCAAGCTGCACAACTTATTCTCAAGAAAGTGAGGGGAAATTCTCAGAAGACAAGAAAAACGAGAAAGCAGGGTTTCTGGGAGATATGCGAGCCTTAGAATCCCTCGGGTGTTGGTTCGCTCCTGAACTGATTTTCAGTTGCCTTGACAGGAGGGCAGGATGTTAGCCCCAGGCCTCTCACACTAGGAGTTGGATGGGGGTTCATATTATGGGCCAAGCCCATCCTGAGGATCTTGGTTTACTAAAGGGTGAAAGAGGAAAAAAAAAATTCCTCAAGACAAGAAAGTAAGGAAAGTCAATTTTGTTGGAAGATGGGAAAAATAACAAATCCAAAGTAAGGATATAGTTTAAAGCTGTTCTGCCATGAGAGTGACCACAAACTCCTGGCAGAAAAGCACAGCTACTCCTTGATTGATAAGTTGTGTTTTGAATGAATCAGTGAACAGCCATTCCGAAAAAGGCCTCCAGAGTCTTGTGGATCAAGATACTGGACAGCAAACAAATCTCTTCCAAGGACTCATTCAAATAACCTGAAAGGTTTTAAAGGAAAGAAGCCATAATCTTAGTTCTATTTATTGACATTTCTATATGCTACGAATTCAGAGGTGACTATGAAGTTGTCTCCTCTTTTATGGACCTTACTTTCTTTTTGGGGAGATAAAATGACATAGTTGGTTATCTTGGTGAGGGAGGTGTTAGTCTGTTGCAATTAGTCAGGAGAGGAGATTAAGAAACAGTGAAGGGTGGGTGAACTTTTTAGCTGAGGACAGTCTTGTTCACTTGGCTTTTAATTGCAGGCTCAATGAGCTGTCCCTGGAGGGAATAGATCTTACGGATGATGAACTTAGCTCAGGCCACTTTGGAATGGACAAGTGAACCTGGAGTAAGACAGTCAAATCTGTGCAGACATTAAAGTTCACTTGAACGTGTTCCATCCCTGAGCCAAAGATAGGACAAATATGCAGCACTTCTTGAAGACAGAGGAGTGGTTTTTAAGGTTCTTCAAGAATGAATCCCAGGGAACCGAGATGGCCAGTTGTCAAACTGAGACTTTTTTCTTTGGACGGTGTACCCAGCAAGGGTATTGGACTTTTATATGTTTCCATTTGTCTTTAATACATGTCTGTTGATGAGGACGTGGGCACAAGTGTTTGACACCTTGTCGAGGCGATTTTGGATACCTGCCTAGAAGCACGGGCACAGTTGCTGCTGCGTCATACATCTTGCAGCCCATCCCTTTCTCCGGCTCTGTAATCACGGCAGAGTGGTTCCTTGTTGACCTGTCCATCTCCTCTGTGACATCAAACCCATGAAAAGACCGGAGCAAGTTAACTTGGCTTTGTTAAAGTCAAAGGTACAGATCAAATATGGAGTCAGATTTGTTCTTTCCTATTTCAGTAGTGCCATGGAGAAGGCAGTTTGGGCAGCTTTTTGTAGTGTCCTGGAGGCATTCTCTCTCAGCTTCTGGGCGCCTCTGTTGAAAACCCTTCATAGCTGTCTGTCCTGCTGGAAAAGCACTCTGCTGTTTTACCCTGAAGATGTGTTCTGTTTATAAACTCATCTCTACTCCTTGGAAAACAACTCAAGAAAAACTCAGTTGGTTTTTCACCAGCCATGGGCAGGGGTGAGATAAACCGTGTTATTATTCCATAAAATAATAGTAATAATTGTAATATTAATAGTAGTAGCATTATTAGTAGTAATAATAATACTAATAATAATAATTATATTAAAAGAATTCTTAAAACACGACTGCACATTGGAGAGAGTCAATAAATGCTTTCTGGCTTAAATCAAAAGTGATGACTTAGTGATTCCATGGATGCTGTATTTGCTATGCTAGTTACTCCTTTGTTCCATTACACATTTTTTTAACTGAAAAAGAAATACAAGCAAATGGTTAAAAAAAAACTCAAACAGAGCACAAAAATACACAAGTGAAAGAAGTTTTCCCTCATCTTCTGTTCTTTCAGCCCTCTCTGGAGATGCCACTGTTTGCTATCCTTTGGGTGCTGTTCCAGATATGCTTTGCACATTCCCACATATGTATGTAAATTCCTTTAAAATTTTAGTTATTTTTAACTTAAACGGATTTAAATCCTCAAGTGGCTTCTGGCCGGGTAATAGAACAGAACAAATCTGACTCCATATTAGATCTGTTCCTTTGAATTTAACCCTATGCTCTGTCTCCTAGGCTTCATCTTGCTTGTAAAACAATGTTGCCTAGAGCCTGAAATAAACAGGAGAGCCTATTCTGAAGGCTCTGACCTTTAAGGATATTTAACACTTTTTCATTCATTAAAAGATAGCAAATTGCATAATAGAAAATAACTTTTGTTTTGTTGGAGGTTTGCAGGGATCTGACCCACGCAGATAGCTGCAAGAACAAAGGATTCTAACAAGAAGGAATTCCTACACTAAGAAGTTTGCAACAACCAAGCACATACGAAAGGAGCCTGAATTGTGACTTGGGGAGATGGTTTTCCAGGACATTAGTTTGCCATCTAGGTCTACAGAAACTTGCTATTCCGTGCCCCAACATCTGGTCTCCCAACTTATTGTCCTGTCCTTCACTGAGGAGAAAGAATTTCTACTTGGTAACACTCCTATCTACCTAGAAAGCTGGGCACTGGAGCTGAGTGTTATGGAAACAGGCCAGCCAAGAAAAGCACCAATCGGGGTGTTGGTGTACTCAGAAGTATTATGCCGGTGGGCTCAGAGGGGCTCCTGCTCCGAAGTTCTGAGCACCTCCAAGACGTGCACATGAGGTTTTAAAGGCTTAATTACAAGTAAGGGGGAATTAGCCAATAAGGCTCAAAGAACAAAAAGCAAGGAATCAGTACACTGGAGCTTATCAATTTGTAGTAGATCACATTACTGACACTTGTTGAGCTTGGAATTACGAGTTAGGTTGTTAGCCCAATAAACTGACACTAAACTTCAGATATATGAGATAGCCCAGCAGAATTTAGATCATTAAACCGACACTAATCACACTTAGATTTGTGACTTAGCTTGTTAGCCCAGCTGGACTTTTCCTTCACATGAGGACAGCTCTCCCACACCCAGGGAACTACTGTGAGCCCTTGATGTTTCCACTAGGGTTGGGTATGGTTTACCCAGGAGGGATGGGGACTATGCACCAACACTCAGGCAGTCTGCTCTGTCTGGGGCTCTGATCTTGTACCATCCCGCTCCCCGCCAGCCCAACACCTGGGACAGTGGAGCTAAGGCAGTGATCCTGCCTGCCTGTTTCCCAGCGTGTAAAAGGGGATTATGTACCTTTCCCAAGGTAGTTCTGAGCGACAACACCTGCGGGTGCTTGGTTCTCAGAGCAAGAGTAAACCCAGGTCCGCGTGGGGGCAATAGGTGTGATCCCCATAGGGTTTCTGCAGAAGCATCCGATGGAGGGCTGGATCAGGGAGGTAAAACTTGAGCTGCGGGACTTGAAGGGTTACAGAAGGGTACAGAGGCAGGTCTGCCGCCTAGGGGTGCCCCAGAGGTAAAGCTTTTTTTCTCCAACTCCGCTAAGACCCTCCCCTCTTCAGATCCCTCCCTACTCTCTGCTCATCGTGTCCATCTGTATCTCTCCAATTTTCCCGTCCTCTCCACCCGCTCCCATCTTCTCCCTCCCTCCCTGTCCCACCTTCTCTCACAGAACCCAGAGAGGATCGCTGGCCCTCCTGCCCATGCGCAGTCAGTGCCAAGTGGTCCGCTGGTTGGAAGCTCCATATCCTAGCCGGGGATCGGGCCCAAAGTTTTCTCAACTCTGTCGCCCGGTAGGCCTTTGGTTCCTGTCTGGGGCCGGGGCCTCTGGCTGTGGAAGTGCAAGGTGGGGGGCTCCCGGAAAAGTGCTCAGGCGGTTGCGGGAGGGCGGTCCGCCTGTCACAGTCCCCAAGGGCGCCAGTCAGCCCGTGTTCAGATGAATTGCTCAGGCCAGACCCCTCTACCCGCGCCACCTGCCCCGGCGCCCCGGCCACAGCTGCCAAGGGCCAGGTGTGCACCTGCCACCTCTCACCCAGCCGGGATCCCCTCAGTCCGCGGCTGGCGTCCCCTTCCCCTCTCCCGCCCGCGAGTCCTCTCCTCCCTGGCTTCCTCTCCTTGGCCGCCGGCCCGTTCACGCCCCTGGGAGGGCTGTGTCCGGGCGGGCGGGGACTGCGGACTCGGACGGGGCGGGGGGCTGGGGCTGGGGCTGGGGCTGGCCTCCGAGCAGGGCTGCAGCCCCCGTCCCTCCCCTTTCCCTCCCCCCCGGGGCAGCCCTCCTCTCCCTTTCCCGCTCCCGGAGGACCAGCTCAGTGGCGCGGGCACTGCTCCCTGGGCTGAGAGCCTCAGGCTGTAACGCCCTGCTTCTCCAGTTGGAGTCGGGAAAAGGGAGCCTCAGTGCTGAGCGAGCTTCTGTCTCCTCCCTCAGTTTTTCTGCTGCAGGTAAGTACCTTGAACACTTTCAGGTGTTATCATGGCTGTGCTTGTTGATGTCACGTGTTTTTATAGTGAGAGTGATTACAGTGGTGAAAGCAGGGCTTGGTTCTGTTAAAAATGAGCTGAAGGCATGAGGCTGTGACATCCTCCTTCCTTCCCTCTCCCAGGGTGAAAGGAGTGATCCTCGATTTTAAAAAGATAGTTGCAGTCCCTAACTAGCCCAGCCCAGCTAGTGTGTGTTAAGAGGAACAGCACCACCAGAGGCCTTGGAGACCCAGGGATATTGCAGTCCTAAAGAGCTCCTGGCACTGTTTGGTTTGTTTTGGTTTTTTGTTTTTCTTAAATTGTGTGATAGACTAGTGGTATAAACAGAAAAATAATTGTCAAGAAATATTTCTTCATGTAACAGTGTTATTGTGATATAGTTCACACACCATGAATTCCATCCATTTAAATGGTACAATTCAGCAGCTTTTAGCATATTCACAGTGGTGCAACCATTATTATTCCAGAACGTTTTTATCCCTTCAGAAAGAGCAGTGGAAATTAATGACCTATCCACCCCTCCCCAGTGGTGGTTCTAAAGAAATTTCTTGGCTATTCTTGACCATAAATTCACTTGTTACATTCCAAGAAAAATCTGGTAGGAATTCTAATCAGAATTGCAATGAATCTGTCTATCAAAACAGGAAGAATTAATGTCTTTAAGGCATAAACTTCTTCTACCCATGAATATATCTCGGACCCTATCTTTTCCTCTGTCCAGAGCCGGGCCCATGGGAAGTCCTCACTACTTGTTGGGCTTGTGAATGATGAGATTCTATACATCGTTAGTTGCAGCTGTAGCCTTTCACAGAAGAGAAAAGTAACCTCAGTGAAGCAAGGGACTCTCTGATGGTCAGAAAGAGTGACAGCCAGTGCTGGAGTGATCCAGTGGACTTGGTGCTTGCAACCAGAATTCTCCACCACCTACAGCTAAGGGGATTAGAGCATTCTTTTACTTTTTCTTAATGGCGTTGCTTTTATTTTTACTTATTTTTTAAATTATTTTTTATTTAAGTGTAGTCAATTTACAATGTTAGTTTCAGGTGTACAGCAGAGATTCAGTTATAAACATATGCATATGTATATACATATGTTTTAGATTGTTTTTAGTATAACTCATTACAAGAAATTGAATATATTTCCCTGCGTTATATAGCAGGTCCTTGTCATTTATTTTATATTTACTAATTTGTATCTGTTAATCCCCCCTTTTCTGCCTGCTAAACACAGTTTGCTTTCTATGTCCATGAGTCCATTTCTAGGAGCACCGTTTTTCCTAATAATATATGTTCTTTGGCTGCTTTCGGTTTCAGTAATTCCAACTTATCGGTGGGCGCTTTTCTTCTGGTAGCCTTTATGTGGTTTGCACACGTGGTAATAGAGATCTGTAATTGGGAGAACTCCAGGCCTCGTGTAGTCCCTGGTACAGAGTGTCCACAGAATTGATGGTTGGACTGGGAAAAAAGCACAGTAAATGCTGGAATTTCCACTATGGTTGAGAATTCCAGGTTTCAATAACCTGTTTAGACAACCTTAATATTGGCTGCACCCATACTGGGTAATTGGTGGAAATTCATGGTATGGTGGTGTAGAGACGGGGCCTTATATGCTTCTTCTCTTTCTATTTTCTAACACTCATTCTCCTGGGCCTTCCAGATCCTCCCCTAGAAGTGCCCAGGGCTGGCTTGGTGCCGCGCTGAGGCAATATTTGTTAATAACGCCCTTTTCTCTTCTCCTCTGAGCATCCATTTCTTCCTGTGCACAATGAGGGCTTAGACTAGATAAGTACTTTTCAGTTTCTTTTAAAGCCATGTTTCCTTTGAGAAACAGAAAATGCAAATTTCTCCTATCAACCCAACCCTTTAGATTTTGATAAATCCTCTAAGGAGTTACATAGCTCTTTGTGAAAAATTGATGTGAGTTTGATTCCAGGTGACACAGAAAAGACTCTTCAGGGATTTATTGCAGGGAGAGGGCAGGAAAGGGGCAGTATGTGACACTTTCTAGTGTGAGCACTCGAGCAGGGACTTGGATTTAAATACGGTGTCTGATGTGGCCTCTCTCTAATCTTGTAGAATGTGATAAACTTTTCTACCTCAGTTTCTTGATGGGTCACGTTGGGGTGATAATATTTTAAGGCTTCTGTGAAACATTATACACATAAGACATTTGTGTCTCGGTAGAAACAAGATCTGCTAGGGATTCAGGGATTTGTTTAAAAAAAATTCTTGTCCATAGCACTCTCTCTGTGTGTATTTTGAAGTTCCTGGAGGGTGAGGGTGAGTCTAAAGTCCATTGTGGGACAGGTGGCCTCTATTTCTCCATGCCCCAGTTTACCCGCTACTCCCCAGTCCTCTTCCTCAGTCCAGGATGAAGTTCCCTAGTAGATTTACACAGAGGTCTTGTGGAAATGGCTCTTCATTTTATTGTTTCACCAAGAAGGGCTGCCATCATGATCTCTGTGGTCAGGTTTTGAAGGGCTGCCATCATGATATCTGGTAAGAATTCTATGCAATTGGGAGTTTCAATTTAATGAAAAGAAAAAAATTACAAATAGAAAATTAGAACAAGGGTGGTGACAGGGGCTCTTGGAAGTGGACACCATTAGCTTTGTTAGCTTCAGGTGCTGCGGCCTGTTGCCACGAGGACCCATCCTCTTGCTCTGAAGTTGGAGGGACTAGTGGGTTCAGTGGGAATGTTAACTGAGTGTATCTCATGGGCTGGGCATTGTCCTATTTGTACTGTGTGTTCCTTATTTGAGACAGTGAGCTCACCTAACCTCAATGACCTCTTTAAAATATTAGACTTCTTATTTTGAGATGTAATGTATATTCCCATGTGGTAGTAAGAGATTATATGGAGAGGGCATGTGGACACTTTGCCCAGTTTTCTTAATGGTTCCATCTTGCAGTGTTGGGGTACAATTAATTACTGACTCACTAATAATTTGAGGTTTGTGTTATTGCCGTTATTTCTATTCATGATTAAACTGGGGCTTAGAGAAGCACACAGGCCTGCCCAGGTCACCCACATTGTTAGTGCAGAGTCAGGTGAACGTGGGCTTGGGATTTCCAGGCAGTACCATTATGATGGCTTGTGGCAGGGAGCAGCATTCACTTTGAATGTTTATTCATTCATTCAACAAACATTTATTGAGTAATCTCTGTGGGTCAGATGCTTTCTTAGGGTTATCTGATTCTTCAGCAGTATTGAGAATCAGGTAATATTAATATTTTTAATCTGAGAAAATTAGCTCTGTGAGTTTATAACCCACCCAAAGGAAGTATAGCTCATAAAGGAGGGATAGAACATTTGTACAGTCACCTCCTTTTGTGCAGGTGGTACCCTAGGCATTTTACATTTGAACACATCTGTAATCCAGATATATTCTTCTAAGGCAAAGATTTTTTTTTTAAATGAAGTATAGTCAAGTTTACAATGTTATGTCAATTGCAAGGTGCTTTTAGACTTTTGAATTAAAAAATACATTTTCAGCTGGGTAATTAGGTGTATTTATTTGTTTCATTTTTAAAATGAGGTACTGGGGTTTGAACCCAGGACGTCATACATGCTAAGCATGTGCTCTACCACTGAACTGTACACTATTCCCCAAGGCAAGTTTTCTTATCCATTATTATGAAGCTTAAGGGTTCAAATAAATTGGATAGAAATCCAGATCTTTTGATCCTACTGTGGTCCTTTTCTTTATATTCTGCTGAAGGGGGTTGGGGAAAGCATTTCCTTTGTTCATTTCTTTATTCAGCATTTTTGAGCAGCGACTTTGCATCAGGGCCTTGCTAGGTGCTTGGAAATATAAAATAAGAAGTGACCCTTCTCTGCAGAGGCAGGAAGCCTAGGCCAAAAGCTGGGTAATGTGATCCGAGCTACAGTGGCCATGTGCAGACTCTGAGGACAAACTGTACCGTTGGATTTGCTTTGGCTTCCCTTGCTTTCTGGCTGGTACACACCAGGTCACCGCAACCCAGATGGGCCCGTAGCACACAGCAGATTATGTACCTCGATCTCCTCTCCTCTCTCGGCAGGGCCTGCAACATGAGCATCCCTGACTACGTGCAGTGTGCTGAGGACCACCAGACTCGTCCCGTTGTGGTCCAATCCATAGAGGTCATGTCAGAGGAGAATTTCTTTTGCATCTATAAGCTACTCACCTTGGTGAGCCATATCAGCCCATGCGGCTCACAGTGGACACACTGTATGCACTACAGGCACCACTATGTGCCCGACAATGGGTGGAGCATCTTCCAGACCCACCGCAAGGTCGTGGGCCTTGTCACCATTACCGACTGTCTCTCTGCCAAGGCCTTCAAGAAGCTGCACGTGCAGAGGGGCTGTATGGCACCTCGTTCAATGACTCTTAGCTTTTGTCTTTGTGCAGCATGGGGAGGTAGCCGAGCAGCCGCGCACCGACGTTGCCTTCAAACTAAGAGGACTGCAGGGTGGTGGAGAAGAGGATCGAGGACTTCACTGACTCACTCTTCATCTTGCTCAAGGCCAAGTGGCTGGATGGTGGCCCCAAGATATCTGGGGACAAGATCCCCCTCCTCTGCATCCCGTTTGAGAAGGAGGAATTCATGAGACTGAACACAGAGAGCAGGTAAGTTTACCTGGAGGCCAGCCCACCCTGGCTGTGTGCCGGATTGCTTCCCTACATCCAGAAAGGGATCAGCAAGGAAGAAGTCTGTCTTGTAGCCAAGGGGAGGGGAGGTGCAGCCCGCCGCTTTACAGACATTTCAAAGAGAATCCGCCTTTGTTTCAGAGAGATCCTTTTAGGGTTAGTGTGGACACTTACTCCCGCTTTACAGCCAGGAACATGGTGGGAACCCTGGAGTTGCTGTCCAAGAAAGTAGCCAAAGCCACGGATGCTAGGAGCACTGGGCAGGAGGCTGGACTGAGCTGAGATGTGCTGTAGGTCAAATGCACATTAGACGCTGAGGCTTGTCTAGTAAAAGTACATAAAATATCCCTTTACTTCCTATATTGATTACATGTCAAAATGATAGTATTTAACATACAGTAGATTAAGTAAGATCTGTTCTTAAAATCACATTCTAGTATTTGTTTTTTGTTTGTTGGTTTGTTTCTTTGTTTAAAATTTTAAACGTGGCAACTGGGAAACTTTCTTTACATGGCTCTCATTTCATTTCTGTTGGGCAGCCTGTCCTGGGACAGTCTCATCCCTTTGCTTATAGATGAGATTCTGAACCCCGAGAGGCAAAACGAGGCGCTGGTTTAGCTGCTGCTGGATCCGCTGTCACCTGCCTCCCAGGCCCAGCACCTTTTCAGCTCAGGCAGTCTCTTCCTGCCCGACAGCCACCATGCCATGTTAGGACATCAGAAACACCACCAGGGACTTCTGAATGAACTCCTTATGCAGGGAAAGGCGTATCACGGTGTTTGGGACAGAGCAGGGAAATGTTCATTCTCAGTTTGTCCCTGTGATTAAGTCAAAGGCCCCACTTTGCCTCGGAAGTACAGACGAGCTCTTCTGGGCTGCCTTCCCCCCCACCTTCTGCTCTGTTTCCCAGTGTATCTATCGTGCTGTCCCTCGGGCAGAAGAGGGTGAGATGCCTTTGCCGAGACGTGGTCCCCCTTTTCTGGGGTGAGTGAGGGAAGCTGTGTCCCCCTAGCCTACGGCCTCTGTCCTTGAGTCTGGAGAGGGCTCATGGTGGTCCCACAGGTGATGGTCAGAGGACCTGGCATGTGCTACCAGGCCCGCTTTGGAGGAGGTGCTCTGTGATTCTTGAACTTACATAAGATCAGATCCTACTTTCTGGTTGTTGGTAAGTTGGAGGAGAAGATGCTAGAGAATTGATAAATAGAATGTCTAGACCAGCCCTGTGAGTGAAAAGCACGGGGGACCCGAGTCCCACCTGCGAGAGCCCACCTAGCAAGCTCTGGATGAATATTCTGTTCCTCCCCGGACATACCTCTATGGCTTAAGGAAGAGGAGAGGCATGTCGTGGCCATGATCTGTACTTGTCCTCACAGGGCCCTGTGATCTACATGCCCGCAATCCCCATCTACTTCTTGGAGATGAGCTGACATGTTTAGGAGCCTGGGCACTGCTGAGGGCATAGCTGCCAGCACCGTGCTACACAGAGTCTGGCTCCGTTCACCTCATCTGTCAACTCCTGCTGAGGCCCCAGACATTAGTCAAGGTAGGTTCATCAGCGAAACCTAAGCAGGGACCTTCTTCTCCCCCTGGACAGACTGGTGAGTGAGAAGTGGAAGCCTGGAGCCCTGCCCCAGACCCCACGCCAGTGCCACTTCTTTTGTCATAGGAGGCACTGGTGACATTTTTGCTCAACAAATGCTTGTCTCTGAGTCTGCAGACCCACCAGAAAATGCCAGCTTGTTTTTGCCTTTTGAAGTCTGCCCTTGGGACTTAGCGTAGTAGCCGGATGTGTACTTAGCCCACAGTGGTTCAGCGCATTAAACTTCCCTCCTTGTGGGTCTGTCTGTTCTGGTACCATAAGGGCTCAGCCAGCATCTGAACGTCAGTGAGATAACGCGGCCAGTGAGCTAGGGTCAAGCATATTCTCCTCCAGTCACTTCTACTCCATTGTTGCTTTTACTATTCCACAGTCATTAATTTTTTAAACAATGCTTTGGTGCAGGAGCAGAGCCTCATTCTCTCCTGCTACTCTTGGTGGAAGTGAGTAAATCTGTCCAGACTGAAATGCGATCAAAATTTGTAGCTCAAAAGCTGCCTCGACGCTTGTAGGTGGAATTTTGGTTAGGGGCGCTGAACACGTTGTGGTCCCCTGGCAGCGCCGCTCCCCTCAGGCCCCTGCTTTCCCTGGAGCAGGAGGTGAGGGTGGGTCTCACCATCCCCACGTCCCTGACCTCACACACTCACGTAAATTCTTGTACATGCAGTCAAAATCATTTTTGTTCTTGTGTGTTTCTAATTTTCTCTTGTTCCTCTTTTCTTTTTTCTTTATTCCTTTTTCACTTGTACTGCCCAGTGAACATGTTGTTGCTTCTGAAAATGTGGGCTGTGCACACCCTGCATTGGAAATAGCCAGATTGCCCTCCGTGCGTCTCCATCGCTTTAAAAAGCAACAACTTAACAGCTGTTTTGATCCATCTATTATCTTAGTCATTTTTTAATTTTCTAATTTTTTGGAATATTTGCTTTGTTAGCTCATCACCCACTGGTGTTTGATACCTGTTGAAATCCTTGCTTTTGAGGAACATGTTTGGTCGTCCTTTTATTTGGTGACAAATGCGCTCTTATTAAATTTGTTTGATTGTTTTGTAGAAGTAAGATGCGATTTGATTTAGGCGGCTGCTGAGGCATTCTTTTCATGGAGTATTTAAACTTGTAAGGTTTAATTCTGCAGCATTTTGCTCGATTCCTGCTTTTACACAAACGTGCTCGGCAGGCGGTTCCTGGCTGTCGCTGTGTGACGTGCGTGACGGCGCTTCCTGGCCGGCGGTCACTGGAGAGGAAGTGGCCGCCACGGAGGTGACAGCTGCAGGGGCCGCTGTTGGAGGAAGTGGTCACCGTTTGGTTCTTTAATTTTTTTTTTTTTACATTCAACTTCCCCGTGCCATTTACATTACTTTGCCTTCATAAAGGGGCAGAATTGGGTCTAAAATCCATGCCACTATTTTGTTCCCTTTACGAGGCTGGTTTTTCTGAGTATCAGGACAACATGGCCTTCTCCTAAGTAGCTGGCTCACCTGGATCTGTTGGACACAGGGACTGCTAAAAGGGCCGTAGCTTCCTCTCTGCTCCAGCCAGTGGGCATTCAGAGCTGGGTCTGTGGTTTGCCTCAGCAGCCGTGCAGACCTCCCTGCCTCGGCCTTTACTTTTAACCCATGTTGGCAGTAAAGAGCTGAATCCGTTTCTGTTGCAGCTGACGTCCACCACTGACGGCCGTGTCGTTAGTTTGTGTTAGTCAGTCTCCAACACCCCAGACAACCGTGAAAGAAGATGATTTGGCAGACCTAGGACCTTGGATTCTCACCCCTACCCTGGTTCATCTCACCTGGCGGAATTGTTTGGTCACCACCATCATGCTGACCATGAGGCCTTGTTTCTCCTTTCATGCTCTGGTCCAAATGTGGACACTTCATTTTTCACTGAATTTGTCTCGCTTGAGACAGGCCAGAATATCTGAATGAGTCCATCACATTCTGGGTGGGGAACAGAGCAGAAGTAAGTGTCACAAGTAGATGGAGTCTAGGCTGTCCGGGTTGGCAAATGCAGGCTGGGATCTGTGATGGCCGGGCTGTACCTTGGACACAGGCCTTTCCCGTGGCCCCTGAGAGCCCATGAGTTGAAGTGATAACAGCCTTGCATGGGTTCCCTCATCCTCATCTGCTCATTGGCAAGTGTGTCTGCTAATTAGGAGCTCCCCCAGACCTTGGGCCCTTCAAAGCTCAGACCACGGGAGAACCTTGAGTCCCTCCTCCTGGGACTCCTGTGTGAGAATCCAGTGCCTTCTGAGGTGAACAGCGGCAGGAGATGCCTCCCCCTCCAGGGAGCACCCTACGGAGGACTGTTAGTGCACCATGCTGTGAGTTTGTGTGTTTCCGGCCATGGTCCCTGCAGAACTACACTTGAGATGGGCTTATTGACGGAC
Organism: Vicugna pacos; assembly: GCF_048564905.1. Lineage (NCBI taxonomy): Eukaryota > Metazoa > Chordata > Mammalia > Artiodactyla > Camelidae > Vicugna > Vicugna pacos. Next base: position 5,885,570 of record NC_132997.1, read on the forward strand.
TGATTCCAGGGCAGGGCTGGGGGGGACGGAACAGTGGAAATTGAATGTGACCTCAGACACCTCGGTGGGTGCTGGGGCTGTTACTAAAATGGGGAGTCTGGGAGATACCTGCCAGGAATGGAATTCCAGAGTAAATGGTGGACATGAGGCATTTTTAAGATGCCATTTGTCATCCAAGTTAGGACTTCAAAGAGGCACTCGGGTCGATGAGCCTGGGGCTCAGGTGAAGGAGCCGTACTAGAGATACATTCTTAGCTGCTGTTCACAGCCTTGCATGTGAATTAGATCATCTCGAGGGCTGCAGACTGAGGCTGAGGTGGGGTAGGACTGTGTCTGGATTGGAGGAAAGCCCAGACCATGCAGCTTTGGTGTGTCAGTCAGTGGCGTTTGCCATTGTCAAAGCAATGCCAGTTATCCTTAAGGGGCCGGGGGCTGGGCAGGACCAGCCAGGAAGAAATCTGAAGGGAGGGTCATGGCCAAGTGTGCGTCTTGGGAAGGTGCAGAGTCTGCAGGGTCCGGGAGGATAGACTCCTCAGAAGCTAGAGTTGGAGTGAGGAGTGGGGAGAAGTTTGTCACAATCACCTGTGAGGGAGGGAGGCAGGCCTTGGGAGCCCCACCATACCGGACTCATTTTCCCATGAACAGAAGGCAGTTAGACAGAGGATCTGAGGTGAGAAGGGATGGGCACTGGGAGGGGAGCCAACCTGGAGAATGGTGCTTGGAAAGTTCTGGAATAGTCTCCCTGAAAAATAGAGTTAAAAATACCCAGACTCTTAAGAACATTGTTAGTGACTTGGGAGGAGGCAGTTGTTTTTCTGGCCTCCTAAGGGTAAGGCATGTATCCAGGGATACACAGAAGACACGGGTAGTCTGTTTCAGGGGCTTGATCATTACCGGGGGAACAGTGCAAGTTTAAAGGGGGAGAAGGGCAGCGGAGGGAAACTAGCCAGGCCCCGTGTCAGGTACCAGTCGGCCGCCCTACTTGCGTGTTGCATTCACATCCATGCCTCCCAGGTGGGCGGTGGCAGCCCCCTTTTGCGGTTTGGGAAGCCTTCTCAGAGGGGTTAAGGAATTGGTCCATTTAGCGGCTAGTAAATGCTGTAGTAGGATTCAAGCAGGGCCTTGTCAGACTTCAAGGGCATGTTCTCTCTACTGTTTCCAGTACTTCCCTTTTATACCTGGAATGGTGAAGTGGGTCAGTTTTGGAGCCTTTCAGGAAAAGTATGATTTAAGCGCCTCTGGACCGTTTTACAAAGCTCAGCGTTGTTTGATGGTTCTGAAGCACGCAGTGATTTTCGCCCCACAGAGGTAACGTCTAACTCCTTTGTCGATGTCGTGGTTGCAAATGATGTACAGGTTCAAAACCACACTTCGCAGCTTCTGAAGGGAAACTCTCCAATTCTCCCTTGATCCGCTTTCTTCCACGGGATGTAACTGTGCTGCAGCATAGGCCTGAGCTTTCCGTATGGAGTGAGGGTTTAATATCCGATGTTAGCATAAAACGGTCAGATGAAGAAAATCGACGTTGACAATTTATTTTTGGGTTTCATTAGTCAAGATATACTATCAGTTAATGGCCCATATTACAAATGAAATTGAGTACAGGACATTGCATTTCTTCCTTTCTATTTAGAGTTCTCTTACAGAATAATGTTGCCTGCTTTGGAACATCAGCTGCACCACTCACGGCACCTATCAGTGTGTTGGTGTGATTGCACTTACAGAGTGAATGTAATCTGGGCTTCCTCAGCCCCGAACACTTCAGTGCAGAATCACGGGCTGTAGCCATCTGTTAGTCACGCAAATACTTCTAAAATTATATGATGCTAGAAAAGGAAGAAGAGAGAGAGAGAGATTGCCTTTATCAAATTTCCTTTCAGTTCTAACTGCAAACTGTTGTTGAGCAGCTCTGGTTTCCTTTGGATATGAATATATACATTTCTTTGTATGTAACCTGGGTTTTGGACTAGAACATCAAGTTTTTGCTGTCCCCAAGCCACAAAAATAGTAGCCAAATTGGACCCGTGTGAAATAGTTTATCATTTTTTCTGAGAATGTATCCTTGAATTTGGGACTTGGGCTGTGATTTTTGCTTTTTGCTTCCCCCACCCGTCTTGTAATCTCTCACTCCTTCCCACGTGGCCCCCAAGGGTTCGTGGACTCAAAGGAGCGGGCAAACACCCAGTTGGTCACCATGTACTGCTGCTATAGATAGAGGCCAGACAAGACCTAAAGGACATTATCAGAGAGGACTTCCTGGAAGAAATGGGCTCTACATTCAGTTGTGAGGACAGAGTAAGAGTCAGCCAGGAGAAGGAGTCAAGAATGTGGCTCAGGTCGCAGGTGCAGCCCGGGTAGAGGCCTGGAGGCTTTTGGCGTGGGGACCTGGGGAGAGTGCCCTGTGCGGTCCAGGGTGGAGGGAGCCCCTGCTGGGGAGGACACTGGAGAGAGTCCGTGGTGTAGGGCTTTGGAAGAAGTTGAGTTTTACTAGAACTGACACAGTAGGCAGTGAAGGGTGTCAACAGAAAGTGACCCTAAGGAAAGGTACTTCTGGTTTTGCTTCAGATATACTACAGACAAAAGGGTCGGGACGGGCGAGAGCAGGTATGTCGGTCCCTTTGAGACCCAACCCGTCATTCATTTATTCATAACACGTGCACTTCAGTGAGTCTAGGGGAGACAGAGTGTAGCCACATTAGTAAGCAAAATGTATTTGCTTCTTGAGAACTTAGCATTGTCAGAAGTTGACTTAGCCTAGAATGTTTTAGGAAGAGAGGAACAAATTGTGGAGGTTGGAGGGAGGGAAGGCTTCCTTGGGAAACAGTCAAAATGAGCCTGGAGGCAAGTGGGAAGTAGGAGCAGGTCTGGGGGCTCCTGAGGTCACTGGGGACCTATGTCCTGAGATGAGACTGGGCAAGCAGGGCCTGGGGTGGGGCTAGAACTCTACCAGGGAGCCTCTGAAGTGTTTGAAGTGGGATTGATGTAATCAAATTTGTGCTTTGGGAAGGCTGTCATGGCTCTGTGTATCTGTGTGTAGCGGGGAAGAGGGGGAGGGTGCCACCAACTGGGGGATCATTAGAAGACCATTCACAGGCTGGGATATGGGCATCGGGGCTACTTCGGGACGGCAGGGGCAGTGTGGATGCCGGCTTTCCTTATGTGGGGCTTGTTAGCGGGGCTGCCCTAGAGGCACCTTGTGGCTGGAAGGAAACGGATGGAGGCCGCCAGGTGGACATTCCTCTTCTCTCCTTCCATGCCTAGTGTGATGATCTTAGCTCAGCCAACATTTGGAACAAAAGAGCTAATCTCCCGGGTTGCCCAGGCCTTTGTTGAGCTCCTTCGAGTGAGATCTGGTAGGATTTAGGTTTGTGTTCATATCTGGATGTTCACTTAGCTAGAAACGTCCTGTCATTTTGATTTCCATAGGGGTTTTTATTCCTGATAAAGACTGCTTTCTTGGTGAGAGGAAAATTAATACAGCTGTTGTCTTTTTCAAAAAACATCATATATTTTAAGAACTTTAATATTCAAAAGAATAGGAATATAAAAATATTTAAGGAAGACTTTGGTGTGGTTTCTTTGCTTTCTGAGCTAATGTGGAGTTAGAGCCATTGCATTACTTAATAGCACATCCTTGCCAGTATTTAAAGAGCTGTTAGTGAGCGCCCCAGGCCCCACCTCTCAGAATCGTTAAAGTTTGCTCTGAAATAGTGAGGTCATAAAGGTCTTGTTTTCAGAAATCAAAAGGTTTTAAATACGCACCATAGCTCCATTTATAAAATAATAATAAGTTCAAAATTAAGAAAGTGGAGGATAATTGATTTTTTTTAAAGCCTAAACATAAACTTTCTTGTGCTAATGTTGCAACTGGAAATTTTGAAAAGAAAAATCCTACTGCAATATCATCTACGTGGTATATATATATCAGTTTCACGCTTGAAAAGTAACTGCGCAGTGGTTTTCAAAGTCAGGAGCATTCCAGCTGAAATACTGGCAGTGGTGGCTGCTGGTTTTCAATGGAAGAGCCTAAATTTGCCTTCTTAGCTTTTTTTTTTTTTTTGTACTGAGAAGGTTGAGTAGTGCTTTGCCAGCATGATTTTCGGGCAATTTGAGGTCAGATGTCGTGTACCAGCAGTGAGATATTTCCATGCATTTTATTTTCTGGACATCACCAGGGCACATGTGGGGTTTGTGCCTGCAGGCTGGAATGCTGTAGGACTCCCTGATCCATCACCGTTATGTCCTGGTGCTGCTCCAGTCAGTGAATGATTTTCTGTGACTTGGAGGTAATGTGGTCTGATGGAGATGATCAGATGTGCAGTTAAAGTGCTATTAATTGAAATAAGAGTAACCTAGACACATTGCTCTAACAATACAGGATGAGGGAGGAGGATTGGCTGAGCTGCTTGCAGTGGGGTGTCTTCTCAGGTGACTCCCTCACCGTGATTCCTGCCAATATCCGCCCCAGCCCTGCACGGTAGTCCTGCCGAAGCAAGCAAGCACTTTGCTCAGAAACGCACTGAATTTCCTTGTGCCTCTGTTTGTTGGCTTTTTTTTTGAAAGCACATTTTGCCCTTTGCTTAAATGCCATCCATGCTAGTCACCTCTTACACTCATTTTTCTGGACCTCGTCCATAAATAGCTGCTGAATGCATGAACAGAATGTAGTATCTCCATGTAGTGGAACATTATTCACACGTAAGAACGAATTAAAAAAAAAAAAAAGAGGAAAATGAAAAAGGCCACCTGTTTTTGGAAGTCCACCCTGACTGTTCAACCCACACTTTTCCCTTTGAAACCCAATCACTTATGCTCCACTCTACTCTTTTTGATAGTACTTACCACCTTCTAATAATCTTTAACGTTTCCAAAAAAAAAAAAAGAAAGAGATGCTGATACCACTTCAAAATATACAAGCCTTGATAACAGCTTGTTATTTGAAAGGAAGCAGACACAAACGGTCACAAATTGTTGATTTCAGTGATCTGAAATGCCCAGAATAGGCACATGCAGAGGCAGAGAGCAGGTGATGGTTGGAAGGGGCTGAGTGGAGGGGGATTAGGGAGTGAATGCTAGTGATAGGGGGATTCTTTTGGGCTGATGAAGTGTTCTGGAAATAGAAGGTGATGAGGGCTGCACAACCGTGATTGTGCAGAAGACTGCTGAGCGCTGTGTCTGGGAGTGCCTGTCGTTGGGGCATCTTTATTTTGTTCTCATTCTGCAATGTGAAGTGCCATCTTCTGCTGTGGTCATTCTACTCCTGTGAGTGGTGAGGGTCAGAGACTTTGTAGAGTTCTGTTCCTTTTCTCCCTCTGGCTGAGTGTAGGCAAAAAAATTTAAGCCTGAGAAAGTGCTCCATCTGCAGAAATGTCTTTCAGTTTTGCCTGGTGTAAAAATCTTGAGAGCTTTTAACCGTTGAGGCTAGTCTGTGGGGGTAAATAGCCCATGAAGCCTGGGTGAGCCCGGGAAGAGCCGGGCTTCCCTCCCAGACACGGGTGGGGATTTCACCCCCTTTCAGGCAGTGAAGGGCCCAGACCCGTGAGCAGAGTTGACAATCGTGAATATTTACGTGTATCCGCTGCTTCATCTTGGATATTAATTTCAAGCTGAGTCAGTTTGTGGCGGCAGCCTCATCCTACATCAGGAATTTATAGTATCTGCTCTTTGAGGTGAAGACCTGACAGACTTGATTATTTAACAGTCTGCCTTGAATTGATATCTCAGATTCCTTTGTGAAAAGCAAAATAGCAGAAATACAGATGTCCTTTAATGCCAATGTGGCCTGGAACAGGTTTAGTCTCTGTGCCTCAGTGGCCTTATCTGTGGGTGGGGAAGATGATAACAGTGCTTCCCTCAGAGGAGCTGGTGAGGGGAGAGTGAGAAGCACAAATGGAGGACTTACACGAGATGCTCATAAATGACCGAATTTAGTGCTCTCCGCCTGGTGAGGCCTGAGGTGCAGAGATGTCAGAACAGAGCAGTCCTAGCCGGAGCTCGATACGTGATGGTAGCTGTTATGATCAGTATCACCACTGTGGTTTATCAGGTAGTTTTAAGACTTGGTAATATGATTTCATGAATAATGTTAAAAGACTAGACATCTCAGATCCAGTTTACATAGTCCTCAAGATTTCTTCTGAGAATTGGATGGTTTCTTCCCCATCTTAAATCTGAGATGAGTCTCTAAAAAATTCCCTATTCCTCCATCTTTTTGCTTTAATTCTCTATTTCTTACAAAACAAAGTTTTTAGATGGAGTTACTGGGGACTGAACTGAGGGCCTCATGCATGCTAAGAACATACTCTCCCAAATGAGGTATAATCTCTTCCCTGATTTTTTTTAAAATTTACATCTTAGTTTTCAGAGGTTAGAGGCCTCTAATTCTTTTTCTGGAGACTTGTCCATGAACCTGTAAATCTACAATTAATGGACAAAATTTGGTTTATTAAAAAAAAAATCTATAGAATATTCTGCAATCCATCCAAAAGGAAATTCTCATGGACTTAGAATGTTTCTCCTTTAAGGTGATATCTCCTGTTTGGTCGAGCTTAATTTATTAACTGCCATCCTCATCATCATAATGACCAAACTCGCTGTGAGTGGACGCCTAACTGAGGCTAAAATGCTTTGCTCATATTTTACTTCATAGCAGGTGTTTGATTGTAGGTATCAGTGTCTCCTTTTTTGTAGCTGAGGGATTGAGAGATGGGTCAGCTTGCCCCAAATCACACGCAGCTGGCGGTGGCTAGCTCGATGCTGGAATCCAGGCTGCACAGGATGAATTCTCAATTGCTCCTCTAATCAGCCTCCCGTTGAGTGTTTTCCCGAACTCCTGTGAGTCCATAAATGACCGATTTTAGCTATCTCAGCCTGATGAGGTCTTCAAAGGAGAGACACCAGTGAGAATGTGAGGCAGAGTGACATAAATTAAAATTGTACATTTTCACAAATGTTTTATTCTCAGGTAATGACTTTAAAGGTAATATTTTTTTAATTTAGTGCTTTGTGAGAACTAAAAACAAAACATTTAAAATAACTATTGTGCAAGAGAGAAGTGGTCTTTGAAAGTCCAACTGTTGCTAATGATGTTACTTGTTTTTTCTAGTGGTGTTTATTTACTGAAAAATTTCCAAACACTGAATTTGTTTTATGTAGTCTTAGTATGAAAGAAAACTTTATCAGTGAGTATTGTAAGTAAAATCCTTACTCTTTTCTTTCCTGATGATGAATATCTTAGTTGTTTACCTGGCTTAAGTATATTTCATCATTTGTGAAATTTGAGTAATATGGTTTACCTTGTCTGACTGTGAGAGCTGGACGCCTTGTATACAAAGCACCGTATAGGTGCTTAATAAAAATGTGCTGTCACAGTGACTGATAGTTTAGAAGTATCAACTCTGAATACTAAAAATGTAGCTTATTTCTGATGCATATTCAATATGTATATATATGATATACATTAATATGGCTTAAAGAAACTAGGATTCAGTTTTTTTATAAGTGCAGTATGAAGCTTTATTGAAATCTGTGTCATTCTAGTGAGACAGGGACTACTTAAATTGCCTTAAGCAGACGACCTTGAAGATTATTTACACAGAATGTGTATTGTTACAGCTCAGAATTCATGTTGCCGTGTAACCATCCATCAGACATTTAATTTCTCGGGATTCTGACCAGAACCATTAAGTTTAGAAAAATCCACATTGATTATTTTCAGGGAATAAGCTTCTCTCTTTTGTGATTAAAGAATATTTTGATTTTTTTCTGCACTCTTTTCAGGTTTTAAAATTTCAAAATTTTGATTTGACATGTCACTTTTTTAATAGAGAGAATAAAGCTCATGCTGTTTTAATATGTAAATAAAAGTTTTTGTATTTCAACAAACTTGTATCATTTTCTGGCTCTTTGAGAACTATTTTGCAAGATACTTAGATTACCTACTGTTGGAGAAATACAGACGTGACTTCTATGAATATAGGCGTAGTACAGTTCTGTTGGTTTTTACTACAGTGCAAGACATGAGACCTAGGAGAGCTTTGCTGCTGATTGCCAGGAGGACAGATCTCAGGTCTCAGTCTCCCCTCATGTAAAATGAAGTGGCTGGACTGGAATCTTTCCACTTCTAAGATGAATTTCCATGAGCCTATGTATTTTGTTTATATTTAGGAGTATTAGCAATATCAGATTAAATACTGAATACCCGTCCATTCCCCCGAAGCAAAGTGCAGTATATGCTACATAAGCTTCTAGTTATCTGATTCTCATTTCTCATCCTACAGTCAATTTTTGTGTTGCATGTTTCCCGGCAACCTGGAAGGTCTTTTTAGCCATAGGTGGCGCTGTTGCAACTTTTTACAGTCTTAATTTTTCTGTTTGTAAAATAAAGCTTAAACAATGTGATTTTATTTTGATTTCTTTGCTTAATGCTTCAGAATAGCACAATGTCCATTATGTCTTTCTACCTGGAAAAATTTTTCTGCTTATATCATAGTTTTATTCTGTTATCTCGCTGTGAACATTTCAGACTTGCTGTGCAAACAATGGCAAAATCGGCCTTTTCTTCTAGTGTTAGAAACCAGTGAGCCGGGATTTTATAAAACAGCTAGAAGCTGCCTCTGGAGCACCATAAAGCTGAAAAGTGTGTTGAGTTCCCTGAGTATTGACCCCGCCGCTGTGTGTTAATTGGTGGCAGTTGATTTGGTACATATATGAAGGGGTGTAGTTTCTTGACTTGGGTTTGCCTGCACGTGCTGCCACTGAACCACGTGATCCTGAGTCAGCTCGTTCTGAGTTTTCCCCTTGTCTGTGAGAAGGGGACGCTCATATCTGCTTTGTAGAATTGTGAGAATTAGTAATTATGTAACGTGTTTAACACAGTGGGTATGTCAAGAGAGCTCATAAACTTTAGCTGCTGTTTTGTGTGAAGCCATCATTTTATAGTCTTTGGTAATTACAAAGAAACAAGAAAATAAGAAAAGCTGATTTTATGATGAAAGATATTTGAGGAGGTTCCATAATTCCTACACCCATAATTTAGCATCAGCAGAGTCAGAACTGTTACACAGTCGCCCTGGACCAACGTTAAGCCACAGAAATTTTTGTTACTTCATATATGTTGGGGCCTAAGGGGAACCAATACTTATACACATGTTGTCTCCAGCAGCCAACTGAGAGATGACACAAAAGAGTAGGCAGGCGTTAAATGTCTTCTTTGTTACTGATGAAGCCACGTTCTCCATGAACTTCAGGGCTGTGGGTAAATGAGTGTCATGATACTGTGTCCCAGAAGTAGAGACTCACCCTGTCCCAGGTATCTCTGGGCCACAACAAGCCTTCCCTTGAGAGAATCTGCCCCATCATGCACAGGGCTGTTCTGCCATGGAGCTGAGCATCCAGGGTGCTTCCCTAGGGTGGCCAACACTGGAGGGAAAGGAAGGGTTTCACATGCCCTGCTTGTCTCCCTGGAATCACAACTCAATCTGTTAATGTGAGGAGGGCTAGCTGTGGGCCAGGGGTCAGGGCTGTGAAGGGAGTAGCACTCTGCATGGCCCAGAGGAGTGGGGAGGAGGTATCCCTTCCATCAGTTTAAACAGGTGGTGGGATGGAACAGAAGGGTGCACCCCAAGAGTTTATAAAAGGATAAATAAAAATTTCCTTTGGGTATTAGTCTAGCCAGGAAACACAGAAGATGATTAGGAAGGAGACTTGTAAACCACTGTAATATTAATTTGACATTTGTTGAGCACCAAAAATGTGCTACATTCTTTTCTGAGCGTTTTACAGAAATGAATCCTTCAATCTTGTCAACAAGCGAGTAAGGAAGGTTTGATTGTTATCCCAGTTTTACAGTGTGGAAATTGAGGCACACAGAGGGTAAGTTGGCCAAGGTCACAGAACCAGTAAGTGGCAGAGCAAGTATTTTAACCCTGGCTGTATGGTATTGTGGCTCCCAGAATGGGCTTTGGGTGTTTAGATGTATCTGCATCCCTCGATTTCTGTACGTCTGTGCCTCAATTAGCCCATAAAGGACAGGGAAAGGAGAGTTACACAGGTGCTCACAATCGTGTCTCGGCAACTGTCCACGAAGAGTGCACCATGATTAGCATTAATTGTTTTCCAGGCAGCAGATCTGTTGGTATAACAGAAATTTAGTCCATTGAATTAATCTAGAAATCCTTCCTGCTCTGCTTCTGTCCACACTTGCCATGTGACTGCCTGCCCGTGATTGGGCCGTGGAGGAGAACATATACTCATGGTTGAACTCTGATATTGCAGTCTGGTTCATAGTTTCACGTCTTCTGCTACATTAATAAGTTAAATTTCTGGTTTTCTTGTATCAGTGTCTCATGAGTTTGGTTAATGTGAAACCAGTCCATGGGAGCCCAGGGGTTATGACGGTATAAATTTTTAGCACGTTGTGGCACTTCTTGCCGTGCAGACCTGACTAGGGGATGTACGCCTTTCTCACTGATTTCTCCCAACAGCAGGGTCCTCTCACGGATGTGAGGCTGGGAGCTCTCTGAGTAGCTCAGTCAGAGGCCAAGTCCACCAATCAGAAAATGATGAAGTACCTGGAAGTGGGTTTAATAAAAGTAAAGGGCTTCCAGGTAGTCTGATGGGCCGTTCAAGAAATTTGGTGAAAAGCTGTCCACTGTCTGTGGTTTAGCTTCTTCTTTGCTGTTGAAAAGTCTGGAGTAGATGAAGGGATTTTAAAAAGCAGAAAGGAGTGATTTCAGGTGGTACGTCCACACCGGTGAGAAGTGATGGATGACCGCCTGTGTGAGGCACAGAGTCTTACAAACTTCATAAAACAGCTTCAAATGCTCTGCCATCTGAGTGCACTTCATATGGGGTCCAGTTCATCACTGGTCACGCTGTGAGGGCAAGTAACTGACGATGGCAGAAAGGACACGGAGGCATCAAAAAGGTCTCAGTCATGTTCCCTGTTTAAACAATGTGGCACAGTGTATTATATTTGAGCTGGTTTTTCACTGAACAGTTTTTAGTGTTTTCTGGGACTCCCCAGTGCCCCAAGGTTCCATGCAGCTGGGTGTCCCCTCATAGCAGCTCCATCAGCGCTTGCCCTGGGCTGATGTGGTGTCACGGGAAGCAGGACGGTCAGCGTCCCCGGCTCCTCTGAGCTCCGTCTCCTCATCCGCAGAGCCTGGTTTCTCATCCGTGTCTACTTAGTAGGGTTGCTGAGAATCACACGTGATGGTTATCAGGTGTGAATTCTGGTTGTCTCTGCGATTGGCAAATAGCCAATAATTGATAGAAACTCTTGTTTTTTTATTGTAATTGTGTCTCCTAGATTGCAGTGGTTTTTAGTCTGCATTTTTTTTTATAACTTTACTCATTTTTAAATATGCCCTTATTTTATTTATATTTTTTGAGGTACGGGGGACTGAAGCCAGGACATTGTGCATGCTATGCAGGTTCTCTACAACTGAGTAATACCCACCCTCCTTGTCTGCACTTAAAAATAAATATTGCAATACACAAAATAGCTCTTAAACTCCATCATGGGACCTGGTCTCTGTATAGGCAATTGAACACGTATACTATTTCAATAAGAATAAATGCTGTTGAGACATACGTTTCTGAATCTGTTAATGTGCTTAAAAGCGATCATAGCTAGTGATAAACACGAGACTTGGATCCAGTACTTCTTAGGGTATGTTTTGCCATCATGGGAAATTACATTCTACCGAGAAGGCTAATTGGGTCTCTTTGATATTTGGATGCTTTAGCAGGTGATCAAGGCTTTCCAAAGCTGACAGTTTTGTATTTTAGACTAACTACAAAGTTATCTTCTAGAAGATGGAAATCATAACCTTGTGAATTTCCCAGTAATCCAGGGGGTATGTGTCTGTGTCTGTGTCTGTGTGAACGTTTGTGTGTGTGATTTCAGGAATGTAGAAATAAGTTCCATATAGACTTCTGATATCTTTCTCTTCCAGTTCAAGGTATAAGCATATACTTACACAAATAAATTGATTTTCTTTTGTCATTTGGCATATTGGCGGGAATAAGAGGTTCTCATACTTGTTTCAGAAGGGTTGGGAAGCATGAGCTTAGAAAACGGGAGGAGAAAGAGGCAGGGAGACACTTCACACTTTGTGCAGGATATGAGAAACAGTAGCTTTTCTTTTCTCTTTTCTTCTAAAGCAAACTGGCACTGAATTGTAACACACTATTACTCAGAATTGCTTTTCTAATCAGATACAAGTGCCTCAGATTTTTCAAGGCAACATGAATGATGAAATGTGTTTTAGCATTTATCTTTAAAAGTAGTTTTATTTCTCAAGTAAAAGACTATAGCCTGTTTCTTCCAGCGTCACAAGAAATTCTCATTGATCTATGTACATGTTCTATGTGCTTATTTTCTTTGGGTTTTTTTTAAGTGCTTGTTTCATTGTGGTGTGAATGAATGTTTAAAATTTCTGGATTTTGATCTTTAGAAAATGCTGATTTATCAGAACTGTTAAAAACCTGATTGTTCTTTGGTCCTTGTTTGGTGGGGCACCCTGTTGATTAATCTTGTCTGTTAAAGAGAGAAATTCTTCCTCTAGCCTGCAGATCATTGAGTATATGGTTTGCAGTATGCCTTTAAATTTCATTGAATGCATTGAACATGATTGTCCAGTGAATTTTGAGTTGACTCATAGTAATGACTTTGCTTTGTTTCTGTGGCTTTTACTCCCCACAAGAGCTTGAATTCTCTGTTGCATTTTGTATACGTGTTCTTCACAGTGGAAGACATTTTTTACAGAGGTGGTTTTTCCTAACACCTCTGAATGCCTTCTGTAATGGATACAACAATAATCTGTTATTTCAATGCTTAATTATTTCATAAACTGGTTTTTGGCTTAATCAGAAACAATGACAGAGTGATAATAAAAAATAAGAAAACTTTCCTTCCTTTGAAGAATAGAAATCAGGTGGTCAGGCTCACCCATGCTTTGTGCCTGACACACTTAATCTCATGTCATTGTGTATCATGATTCGGAGATGGAGTTGCTTCAGGTTTATTGATTTTTGTTTTAACATTTGTTTTGAATTCTTTCTCCAGGCTTATGTATCCTGTTGGGTTTGTTGAAACTGTAGAAGGGAAACAAAAGCTTTTTTTGGTTTCCGGAGGCCTGAGTTGCTGATGATAAAGAGTTGAGGGTGGGCTGAGGAACAGAGTGACACTCCCTCTGCTCCCAGCTGAAATTGATGAACAATGAAATCAATTAAGTGTATCGGTATTTGACCAATAGAAGTTAGCGAGCCCAAACTGGCTAGTTATGCCCAAAGAAAGTACTGAATTCACCTGCAGAATTAGGTGCTTTACCAAGAAGAAGCAGCTTAGAGCAATCAGAAAAATCAGTCCTATGATGAGATATAAAATAAATATAATATCTTTTATTTCTGAAACTTTTCTACGTTAAGTTGTGTAGAGCTAAAATTAAGTTTCAAGCACCAGGAGTTAACAGTGTGGGTGGTTCTGTATGATCATTATTCAGGAATGTGCCTAGACTCTGCTAGAGTGGCTGAAGCTGGCAGGAAAAGACCCAGAGCCAGGATTTGTCACCCTAGGGTGTCCTTCATAATGGTTCCATGTGGGAGCCCATGATTGGGTTAACAAATTTTAACAGACCCCAGCCGCCTGTCAAATTTAAGAAGAAAACGTATGCTTAGTAACTGCTTTGCAAGCAGGGCCCTGTGCATACTCACTCCTGTCTCCTTGCCTTAAAAAGCAGAGATAATGCTTTGCTTGCGTAGATGAGGTTTTGGATAGCACTCTGCTCATCGCAAAGCAATGACCCAGGCCCTCAGCTATAAAGGCTGGGCTTGTGTGCAGTTAGATACTCTATTATCCCCCAAACAAGGACCTAGCTGGTCTGGTGGTCTGCTTTGTAATTCACATGTCTAAAGGATGTATCTTATTCCTCTCACACCATGACTTCGCTAAAGATACACTAAGCCTTTGTATTCATGGTGGATTCTACAATCTCTGTCTCATCCTTCTTTCCCCAAGTTCCTGCTTACTATCACTCAACTGTTAATGACGTTTTCCTTTGATTATACACAATAAATATGGGAGCATTTGAGAGGCTCGTGGAGTTGGGTCCCTACGCCCTCTCGCTTTCTTGACTTTTTCCACAGAGTCTTGAGTATTCATTCCCTGTACGTAAGACTTCTGCCAGCCAGAACCCACAGTTCCAGGTGAGAAGGATGCAGGCTTTATCTCTCCTACCCGAGGGAGAGAGAGTAGAAAATTGAGATCTGCTCTTCCGTGGTCCCTTCCTGCCCCAGGTCTACTCCAGTTCACCTGCAGCCTTCTGGCCTCTGCTCACAGGGCCTCTGTCCCAGGACTGACAGCAGCCTTTTCTTCCCTGGTAAACATTTCCTGTGCCTTTTAGAAGTTGGTCTCTTCTGTGCAATACAACCCTGGCAGATGTGATGGTGGTAAGCATGCTGGTGGGCAGTCACTTGGGGACTGCCAGGAGCCATGCTGATTCTCCTGAGCCTCACATTCGGGGTTACAGAACTGTCGAGCAGCAGAGGAAGCCCTTTAACGTGAGGCCAGCTCAGCATTGCATCACTTTCATTTTATTTTTGAATTTTCAGTGGAGAAATTATTTGTAGCAAACTGTTCCAGATTTTTGGCTGCCTGCTTTCCTCACCACCATTTCCTTGTTGGCTCTGGTGCTTGTTTTAAGAACCAGGTTTCTTCTCTGGTTATTTCTAGCAGCTGGGCTTGCCGAATCCTTGATCTGCATTTGAAGCAGAATGCTTCTTCGTGATGTCAAGCTGATTTTCCTATTTCTGAATATTTCGTGTACACTCAGCAACCCTTTCAAGTGAAATGCTCTTGTCCAATTCTGTTAACCCACATTTGCCGATCTCCTGCTTTCATGCTGAGGGCAGTTTCTTCTTCCTGTAATAAAAGTTAGCAATTTGCATTTACTATTTGAAGGTTCTGGCCCTAGGTGCTTTTGTCCTTAACAGTTTTAATACAATTCACCCATTAAAATGTACAGCGGTTTTTACTCAATGCCCAGAATTGTGCATCGCAGTCAATCTTAGAATATTTTCATCCCCCAACAGGAAGCCCTGTATGCACAAGCAGTCATTCCCATCTTCCTCATCCTCCCCCAGCCCCAGGCAGCCACTGTTCTCTCTCTGTGGATTTGCCTGTGCTGGACATTTCATGTAAAACAAGTTATTTCATGTAAATGGAACTGTCTATTGTGACTGACTTCTTTCACACTGAGTAACTTTTTCAATGTTTTTCCAGGTTGTGGCCTGGGTCAGTACTCTATGCTTTGCTATTGCTGAATTATATTCTACTGTATATCCGGGCCCCACTGTTTACCCATTCATCAGGTGATAGTCATTTGTGTTGTTTCTGCTTTTTGGGTGTGAAGAGTAATGGCGCCGTGAATACTCCTGTAGGAGTTTTTATGTGGACATTTGTTTTCAGTTCTCTTACTTGGGTGACCAGAGAGCAGAAATGCTGGGTCATTCATAAACCAAATGTTCAACTCTCTGAGGACCTGCCAGGCTGTTTTCTAAAGTGGCCACGCTGTGTTACATCCTCACCAGTAAGGGCTGCGCGCTCCGCTTCCTCTGTGTCTTCATTAGTGCTTGTTACACTTTTTTTTATTATAACCTATTGTAGTGAGTGTGAAGCGGTTTCTCCTAGTGGTTTTGACTTGATTTCTTTTACAGCTAATGATATTGAACATCGTTTGATTGTGCTTATTGGCCATTTGTGTATTTTCTTTGAAAAATACATTTTCAGATACTTTATTCACATTTTAATTGAGTTCTCTTTTTCTTGTTGAGTTGTAGGAGTTTTTTCTTTTATTTTATCTGAATACTTAATCAGTTAAATAATTTGAAAAAATTTTCTCCTCTCTGTTGTTTTTTCACTTTCTGGATGGTGTCCTTTGAAGCAAATTTTTAACATTTGATGAACTCCAATTTATCACTGTTTTCTTTGTTCCTTGAGCTTTTGGGGTAATATTTAAAATCTGAGGTATTTTATTTAAACTTTTATATAAAAAATAACTTAATTCTTAAGACCGTTCTAGGAGATGGGTGCTGTGGTTGTCCACAGTCTATGGATAGGAGACTGAGGTGCAGAAAATTTCACTGAAATATCAGTGTCACAGCTACCCAGTGCTGTGGGATTTCAGACCCTCATGTTTGTCCCCAGCATTTGTGATCTTCACCACCATGCTCCACTACTGCCTGGAATCGTTAATGAAAAAGTTTTCCTTTTTTGATTTCTTGATTGTTTGTTTTCTCATTGGGGAACTCACCTCTTCATTTTCCTTGTAGAGATCTGTGTAGGTTTATTTTAGGTCTCATGTACTTATTTATTACTCAGGCTCCAGTGATGATTGTGCCTAGTTGATCTAATCAATTCATGCTCAAGTCTTTCCTGCTCATGACACTAAAAAGAGAGTCATGATTTACATAATGCTCAAAGAAGAATGTACTTGAGTGATTTTATTTTTCTAACCAATCAAACCAATCAAATAAAAACCCGGTGTTGGAACAGATTATTAGCCCTGCAGAATAGGGTCACTGTCTTCCTTGTGATTCATTTCTTTTGTCACAGTGTCTGGATAGTGCCTTGCTGTCCAGCAGTTTTGTGAGTATACGGTGCTCATGAATCATTGTAAGGAAAGAATTTTGACAACAGACTGTGTTGTTCATTTCACGAGGGAAAAGATCATATAGAAATACTGCTCAGATTTATTTTAAAATTAAGCTTGGTGTTTTGAGAAGGGTTCAAGAAACCATACAAAAATCTTTTTCACTAATTTAAAATCTATCTTAGACACATTATGCTTACATAGCAGAGTAACTTATCAACTAGCCTTGACAAGAGGAGTGTATTATTGATTATCTATTTTAGTTGAAATATTCTACCTGGGATAAAGTAATCAGTGCCCATAAATGAACAAATATGTTCGTATTTCTATGCAACATGGGAGCAGACTTCATATCTTTCTATATAATATATATGACTGTGTGTTTTAATCTGTCTGTCAGTGTTTTTATAGTTTTTCAGCAATGTTGTAACTTTAGAATTCTTCCAAGGAAACCACCGCCAATTCTAGTGCAGTTTGTACTGTGTATCCTTTCTTATGCATGGGATTCCACTGTCCCCTCTGTGAGGAATTTCCTCTCCTATTGAGTTAGTAGCAGAGTTAAAGGAACTATGATTTCTAGGCCTTTGATCTCCATGTGTTTGCAGTTGGCTGTCAATCAAGATTTTCCCTTTCTTGAGTTCTCATTGTTCAATTAGAATTTTGGAAATAACAATTAATATGTTGCAACACTCTCCCTAGAAACTTGATGTGTTTGTGCTTTTCAGGTTCCAATTTAGGAAAATGTAAATGCACTCTTGTTTTTAAATAGTCCTTTTTCACTAGATATTTGTTTTCTTCTTTATAGTCAAAATAGTTTTTTCCCAATGAATGAATCGGTTTGCATGTTTTAAAAAATACCTTACTTTTTATATTTCTTATTCTAACAGGTATATTCATTGTACAGAATTTAGAAAATAAGGATAAACACAATTATAACTTAAAAATGGCCTCTAATCTCACCTGGAGATACAGTTGTAAGGTTTGAAATTGAGAATTACAAGTCCTCTCAAATTGTTCTTCTATTTCAACTACGGTTTGGTTACTGAGATCCTCGAATTCCCATATGAATTGTAGCAGCAGATAGTCAGTTTCTGCAGAGCAACCCACTGGGATTGTGATCGAGTCAACGTTGAATATATGGATCGCTCTGGGGAGCACTGCCATCCCAAGAATGCTGTCATTTGATCCAGGAATGTGCGTGGTGTGTCTGTCCAGGTATTTAGGTCTTCTTTAATTTTTTTTCAGCATTGCATAGAGTTTACATTGGATTATTTTACTATATTTTTTGCCTTTATTCTGAGGACAAGTGTGCAAGGTACCGGGATCAGAAGTGTATTGGAGCTCCGCAACTTGCTGCCACCGGACGCTGTGCTCTTGCTTCGCCCACTGTACAATGTTGCACAAAATAGGACCTAAGTAACTCTCTCTTGAAAGAATGATTATATGATTGCTGGATGATGCTTGAGAGTCCTTGTGATGATGTCTTTTTCCCAGAATTTCCCCTCTTCTTAACTATGCCCTTTCTCTTCCTTTCCTCCAGCCTGTGTTTCAGCCTGCCTGTGGCATTGATTTTCCTTGTCTGTGGACTCTTCCTTTCACTAGTTCATGATAAAGTTACATGTGAGATGTGGAAACTTGCTAGATGTCAAGAAAGAGCAAATCCATTGTATGCTAATATTTTTAGAGTGTGTTATTGTTTTATCGATTGAAATTAAATCAGGCTGACCCATTGAGCCATCCCCTGAGCTCTTTTTGCCTTCCTACAGGTGATACTGTTCTCGTTGCTACATGTGCCCTTCCCCCAGACTTGGTTTTGGAGTTGAGTAAGTCACCATCACTGGAGCCCTCTCTTTAAATGATGAAGAGAACATTTGCTCTTTCTCCCTGTTTGGGGACTTGGATGAGATGAGGTAACAGATAAAGAATGGAGCCCCACCTCATTCTGACCCCCGCTCTTTCCGTTCCTTTCTCCAGGGGAAGAGTACAATACAAAAATATAAAGATTGTGAGCTAATGAGATAGACAAGACAACCGATCATTTATTAAATACCCTTTCATGCCAGAAACAAATGTATTATACACACAAAAAGCACATAAAATACGGTAGTACTTTGGTTACAAACGTGGGTCCGAGTTCAAGTCCGGGTCTGGAGTGACAAGTCCTGTGAGATGGAGAATTGGTGGGTCGGCTTAGCCTCTCCTGGACTTGTTTTCTGTCCTGCAGAGATGGGGCTCGCTAGGCGTCCCTCCCCCGTAGAGGTGCTGAGGGCTGTAAAAAACGCGTGTAGGCAGACCGAGCACAGCTGCTCTTTCCTCGTAAGTGCAGGATAGCATAGCTTTTGCAGTGACGGCTTTATGACCACACCGTGTAGACTCTCAGTGCTCCAAAGGGATGCGTTGCGGATTGGAGATGGGATTCTCACTTCTGTAAATACCCAAGGATTGTGTTATTGGGCCTTGCTGATTTGACTCTATTCTTTAGAAAGTACATAATGTAGATATATTTTTCAAACATGCATGCTTTTTTTCTTTTATTATTTATAGTTCTACCCTCTCATCTCTTGGTGTGACTTTTCATGGAATCCAGGAAACAGTCCTAAGCTACCTGCCTCTTCACACTTCTCCGTGGTGGTTTCCTTCCCTGACTAGAAGAGGGTTTTGCATAGGTAATTTTGATTGCTCCCCTTCTCTTGGAGACTCTCTGTTTGTCTGCCCATCTCTCACCTGTCCATCTGTCCATTTCTCTACCCACTCATTCTTCTGACTTGTTCCAAGAAGCATTTCAGGCAGCTTACAGAAGAACAGATACCAAATAAACACGTGAGAAAATGGGGCCAAGTTCATACAGTGAGGCTAGGAGTTGAGCCTGTGTGAGATTTGCAGGCGTGAGACACACGCCTCTGCCTTGTGACTTATAAGATAGACAGCATCAATGTGCCTGAAGCTCCCAGCAGACACAGGGAAACAGGGTTTGTGGAAGATGCTCATTGGCTGTGAAATAAATAAGTGGCTTATTAGAAGCCCAGCTTTTCCAAATACTAAGGATTAGGAGAATATTTTAGTGTCTTCCAAAATCAAAGTATTGCATCTTTTCTTTTTCAGAGTTTTATGTATAGTTGGTTTACATTCTATACCTGGAAATTTCTCCAAAACTTCTGCCCACGTGAGTCCCATGACTCGGGAATGGGGTGGTTCTGCTCATTGACGGGTGTTGGCCAGAAACGGAAAATGGCAGCCTCAAAGGAGCCTGGGATTTATCAGTTATGTTTTTTCAGTGCTGTAGATTTCAGAAAATGCTTTCACCGTTTCTCTCCATCTGAGGAAGCAGCGTGCTCTCTTACCAGCATCAGAAGCTCAGGGCTACGGGATGGTGGGGTTTGACTGCACTGACGTGAAGACAGCTGAGCTAGTCACTGCAGGCTTGGTGCTTTCACGTAGTGCATTTCATGTTCTTTAATTGGTTTCAACAAGTAGTTAATTAACTGAGTTAATTAACATTTAATAAATATGATGCTTTGTTGAAAAGACAGTCATAGGCAGAATATAAGTTGTGAACACTTTAAAAACGGTTTCATTACTGAAATTTCAGTAGGGAAGATTCAGTTTATCTTATTTACGCCTCTCTTTAAAAGTAACAAAGAAACAAGACAGAAAAAGCAGAGGATGATTTCTATTCTTCCTCTCGGCTTGCAGGTGCCTTCACCTCCAGTGGCATCCATCCAGACATCAGCACTGACACTGGCCGTGCTCAGAATTAATTGCCTCAGCCCTGAAGACACAACTGACAAATAGAAGGGGGGGCGCCCTGTTACAGGGGGTGCTGTCACTTTGTGGGTCCTTATGTAACTGCGTGGTGTTATTCAGGATCGCCCTTTCTACACTGCGTGACGGTGCTGTGGTGTCTCCTAGTTATTTGTTTCTGTAAGTACTCGTGTGTTTTTTCCAATGTGTGGTACTAGACATCAAAAAATGCTTTTTTCAGGTGAAAAATAGTGTGTATTTAATATAAAAGTCTGAAAGAAGTGTCAAAAGTGTCTATCTTGTTCCCAGTACTCAGAGATAATAATTAACACTTTAAAATCTATTTTCTGTTCTTTTCATCAGTGTGTATTACCTCTGTCATAAAATCCAGCGAGCACTGTGTGCCTGTTTACTGTATGGAGACCTCCATTTTCCATTCGGCTTATTACACATTTTTCTACAATATTCTATCTCCACTGGCATGATTTTTAATGACCAGTATAGCATTCTGTCTTGTGGAGGCATCGTCCATTTTACTTTGGACTTAAATAAACTTTTAAACTCCAAGTATACTTAACTGAAATACTGAAAAGAGAACTGTGGTGGTACCGAAAGTCCCCTACTTCCCTTCCCCTTATTTCCAGAGAGTAAAAACTGCTGACAATGTGGAGTATGTATTTCATGACCTTTATGCCTATGTCATATATATATCACGAATATGAGAAATCTATGTATATGTGAGTGTATATATGCTTTATTGAAAAATAAGGCCATACTATATGTTTTCTGCAGCTCGGTTTATTCACTCAGGTATATATCATTGACTTCTTCCCCCTCTAGACTCACCCGGTCCTTTCAGATAGAGTAGAGGGTTTTCCTGATGTGCAGGTTTATTCTCTTGTGTAAGGACACCTTTCGTGGGAGAGTACTGTGGACAAGGCCTTGGACCACGCCGAAACGCCGGAACTTAAGTGCCCACAGCTCGCCGTGATTTACCGCATCATTGTCTTGATGGTAGACACTTAAGTTTTCTCCATCTTCCACTGTCAGAAAGGGTGTTTGACTGGAATCCTTCTTATACAAACATTCCTGTGATCTTGTATGAGTATTTCTTTAGTTAAAGTTTCTGGAAATTTAGTCCTTGGATGTGACAACTACATAAATCACAGGCTCCTTTCAAGTGAATCTAGAAATTCCTTCTCCTGTGGGGAATGAAAAGATGTAGAATAACTTATGTAACCAATTCTCTATCGCTGGATATGATTTCACTTCAGCTTTTCTTCTCACCATTTTAAACAGTGCTGTGTAAATGCTCTGATGAGTACATCTATTTGAACTGATTTTTTCTAAATGAAACAATTCCTAAAAGTGGAGTTCAGCCTGTGTGTACACACGTTTTTCAGAGTTTACATATCCATTGACATGTCGTCCTCCAAAAGATCGCTCACAGTTTGTTCTCTCAAAGATGGACACTAGCTAGAATATCTTTTAAACATATGTGCCAATATGATGAGCAAAATGCTTTTTCATTGTTTTAATTTACACTTGATGACCAGTGAGGTATTGAGCATTTTTCACTCATTAGCCATCTGACTTTTAAAAAGTGAATGATCTCTTTTGTCCGTTGAACACATTTAAGTGAGGGAGCTTCTTGTTGTTTTGTGACAGCTCTATGTATATTATGAACATTAACCCCTTGTCTTCATCAAGATGTATCAGAGAGCTTTTCCTTGTAATTTTTTGCCTTTCATTTTGTTCAGTAGGTTCATTTTTGTTGTGGCCCAAAATAATCTTAAGAGAGTAAATGTCTTCTTTTTGGGTTTTATCCTTGATATTATTCTTAGAAATGCTTTCTTATAATGGTATAAATTTCTTCGGTAGGTTTTTTTAATCTCTAAGATGGAGATGATAATGGTACTTGTTATAGTGAGGAGAAGTTGAATTAATATGAGCAAAGAATTATATTCGCTGTTATTAGTACTTTCTAATATTCACATCACTTTCTGTAATTTTTCTTGCGGTCAATATGACTGGAATAGAATTTGTTCTTTCCAGGGGATTCTCTGATTGTCCCAAGACAATTATTGAATTCATACTTTGCTTTTTAACTTGAAATCCCACCTGTAAAGAATACTTATGTACACTAGAGTCTCTTTTTGAGCTCATGGTTTATTTCTGTCAATCTTACTTTCTTACTCTAGCACTATATCTTACATATTGTAAAAATTTATTTAATATCTGACAGTGCGATTTTTTTGATTCTCTTTACCATCCCAAATTTTCTTGGCTAGTATTATGACTTTATTATTCCTGAAGAATTCTAATATAATTTTTCAAGTTAAAAAAAAAAGAAGTGTTGTCATGGGATTTTTTAGTAATTTTGAATTATCTTTAGGAGAACGTACATTTTTTCAAAACTGCTTTCCTCCATACAAAATGTTGATGTCTCTACTTTCACACCTCTTACTTTACCCCTCAGTACAGTCCTGTACTTTCTCCATGTACAACATGGGCATTGTTTTTGAGTTTATTCCAGATTATTGTTGATGATTTTGTTAATTTTTTACGTGAGAATTTTTTGCTATTATATTTTTTAACTGTTAAAACTGACACCTAGGAAGGAAGATTCGGTTTGTAAATACTCACTTTGTGACTTCTCATTTAAAATTGTAAGTTTTAAGTACTTGTTACAGAATCCTTTCTTTTCTGTTTTTAAAAATTTGTTTCCAAGATTCTCAAAATGGTCATAGCTAAGTAGTATAGGTGAGGAGACAGATGGAGAGAGGTAGTGTGGCTCATGTACAAACTGTGAGCACTTTCATGGCTGCCTTTATGCTGGAAAAGCTGCTGAAGAGTCCAGGATAAACCAGGGGTGGCTTTGTATGCAGTTGAAAGCCAGCTTTCCTGCCTGGTGAAGCCTGGTGGGCATGGCAGGTAGATGATCAAGGTCGAATGGAGGTTATTGGCTGCACAGAGCGCTGTGTCTGAGAACTGGAGAATATCACCATGGGAAATGCTTGGTGCCAGGAACAATGCAGAGGAGCTGGGGACCCTGTGTGTTAAGGATTTTCCAGCCCTGGGAGTGGGAAGATCAGACTCTGCATTCAGATCTGAGTTTGAATTCATCCTCTTTAGTTTACTTGTCCTCTGACTTTGTTCAAGCTATATACCCTCTTTCACTTCCTGTTTTCTTATCTCTCAAAATAGGAGAATTACAGCCTGCTGCTAGATTGTTTGGTTAGGTTAAATAATTAGTGTCTATAAGATGCCACGTACAGTCACAAGCTCAGTGAGAAATGGGCTGTCGGCTGTTCTTCTGCAACTCAGTGCTTGACAAGACATGGGGGAAAGCCAGTCCCTAATTTGTGTGTGATGCAAGTAGGAACAGAATTAATGACTTGCCTTTCCCTAGCAGTACTCTTACAGCTTTGCTTCATTTACTTCTTTCCTCCTTTCCTTTCCCCTTTGCCGTCCTCCAACAAAAGAGCCTGAGACTCTCTCAGAATACTAGATTCAAATTAATTTAAAGGTTGGCTCATCCTCATGAAATGATAGTAACATAAAGGAAATCTGTGCACATCCCAGAATACATTGTATTTGATTTACACACACACGCGTGCACACACACACACACACAATCAGCCTCCCTCCCACTTGCAGAGGGAGAAGGATCACTTTTTCTGAGTTTTCACTCACTGAGCGTGAGAACAGTGTCTCTTACACAGACGTTCACCAGGCTTCGTGCATGGTGTTTTTAATTGAATTTCTGCTTTGTAGCCATAGATATAGTCTCCTAATAGAAGAGAGAAAGTGGAGACATAGACATTCTGCTGAGATATTGGTGTCATCATATTTTAGTTGGAAAGGACTTAAGACAGAATAGAGTCGTAATATTTTATGGGTGAGAATCCATGATGTTGTAACTTGGACAAGAACCTGGACCTTCTGCCATCTTGTCCACAAGGGTGAAGAGGCAACTGGGCAGGGAATGGTAGGGATCCTTCTTGCTTGAGTTCCATGTTCTTGCTAGTTTTCATTGCTCAGCTGCCTTTAGTTTATGTCCATGAGGCCTCTCATGGGAAGGTCACTCTGTCCTGATAGATTGAGTTTCTTATCAGCAAAAAGCTCTGGAGCCACTCATATTTCCCAGAGTTTTCTGCTGACCTGCTGACACTTTATATAATTGAGACCTAAGAAATTACTGAATATAAAATACTTATTGTTATTGTTTGCCCTCGAGTTCCATAGGAATGGGGTGCTGTCTCAGGCTGTCTAAAGCCAGATCCGAACAAAGATAGGGTGACAGGTTGTGCTGCTGTTTCTCCACAGTCGAAGGGGATTACCACCTTAGCTTTATATTCAAGGCAGATGAGTTCAAATCTTGCCTTTACCAGTTATTATCTTTGTGAATTTGGGGAGAAACTGTACTTTTTTGTGTCCAAATTTGTTTATCTGTAAATAAGTTCAGTATTTATTTTAAGGTTTCTGTTTTAGAATTGAATGAGCTAGTACTCTCATTTATACCTAAAATAGTGATCTCATGGTTCTATGCTGGTGCCTTGGTAGTTGATTACTAAGGGACTCCACAGTGAGATTGGGGGTGGGGGACCCTGGATAATAGAGCTTATATTCCAGGATACGCTTGTAAAAGACTGGATGTGCAGTGGATTTTTAGTAAATATCTACTCCTTTCCTAATCTGCATTGATTGTGTATATATCTTTATACAAATATATGAACAATTTTTATTGCAATTTAAATATCTTTGTAGTATTTACAATATCTAGCTATAAAAATACGTGAAATAAAATGATTTGAATTTATTTTCTTTTGAATAAGCAAAACAAAATAAAATAGAAAAGAAAAAAGTTTTGAAGGAGTAGAAATAATTTTATTTCTGTGGAATCAATTCCTTATAATAGGTTTTTTGTTCGTGTTGTTAAAAAGCATATAAAATTGATAGGTTGTGACATACTGGAAATGAGGAAACAGGGGAGACATACTACCTCTAAGGCAGTCAATTTGTTACCAAGTCCAAACTCATTCTGCTTGCTGCATGACAGGCCAATAAATCGGGAGATGAGATGTTGGAGTAAGGAAAAGAGACTTTATTTGAAAAGCTGGCAGGCCCAGAAAATGGCATATTGTTATCCAGTAGAACTCTCTTCCCCAGGGCAGAATTCAGTCTCCTTTTATACCAAAAAGGGGCGGGGATGTGGCTGGTTGTTGCAAACTTCTTGTTGTATGAATTGTTTGTCCTTGAAATCCTTTGTTCCTGCAGCTGTCCATGTGGGTCAAATTATGGTGCCCCCGTATAACCTCCAAAAAAAAGAAAGGTTATTCAGTATTTTACAACTTGCCATCTATACATAAGTGTAGAAGAGCAAATATTCTTAAAGATCAGAGCCCGGAGAATAGGCCCTCCTTTATATTTCAGGCTAAAGGCAACTTTCTTTTACAAAAGGTGCAGAAATATCAAGTCTGAGCCTAGAAAACAAGGTACAGGATTAAAGCCAAACGAACACATCTAACATGGAGTGAAATTTGTTCTTTCTATTACAATTTCTTTTTCTCCCTCATAAATAATTTTACTAAGAAACATGAGTAATTTTTTTATTTTTGCTTCTTAATAAAGGACTACAACTATATTTTAGTGAGCACTGATGCTGTGCGTGCTTTGGGGTCACAGCAAACTCTTATTGGGGGTGGTCGACCCTGCAACATGCCTGATGCCCCGTGAGTGTTGGTGAGGGTCCCCCTAACCAGGGGCTCTCTTCAGGAACCACCATATGGGCGTTGAACTCTGGCACCTCTTTTTCAGCTGCAGGAAATTTTTTCAGATTCTATGATAGAAAAATCACTCCAGCTGGGGATAATCAGGGAATAAAGGAAGAGGAAATGGGCTTGAAGTAGAGTAGAAGAGAAGGACAGAAGCTCAGGGAGCCTGGGGGCTTGGCAGCGGGGCCTCAGGGGAGAGAGGAGCAGAGGTGTGGATGGGACCGGCTACGGAACCAGCTCCTGCTGCTTTCCCTGCACCCAAGCCACACAGCTTTTAATAGGGCCCAGGACTCTCTCCTGTCTGGATGTCACTCTGGGCAGAACCTTGAGAATCGAAGGTAAGGGGTGGGCAGCACTCACCTAGGGATTCACTGAGGAATTTGTTCAAGTCCACATTGACTTTTCCAGTCATGTGCCTTCACCTGTTCTTTATCTCAGGATCTGAGAAGCAGAAGCAAGGAACTCAGGGAGAGATCCAGGAAGATATCTGACTGTGTTAAGAGACGACAGTCACAGTGACACTGGGAGGGAAGTCACTTGCAGCAAAGTAAAATAAATTCACAACTATTGCATCAGAGCTGCAGGTGTGAGAGAGCCTAAGCCTGTCTCAGAGTGCAGGGGACAAGCGGAATGGAATGGTAAAATTAACACTGACAATTGAAATTTTGTTAAATAGCCTGCTACTTTTAATTTTATCACTTGAATGTATGCAGGTGTATTTCTATGAGCATTTATAGGTTCACACAACCCCACCAGCCCCTCTTGCCCCCATGGGGGATGGGATTTCTCAAGCACAGTGCCCCTCCTGCTTGCTTGGGCCACGCTGCGGGTCCTCGCCTGGGGACGGACTGCTACAGGACACTGAGTCCCCGAGGCACGGCCTGGGATACATGACAGGAACATCTGTGCTCTTGGCTGACGGCCTCCATTTCCCCCTGCAGTGTAAGAATGCCGGTGACTCAGTTAGAAGCATGCATCCAAGCCATCCTTCCGTGTCATCACCATCTAGAAGCGGTGCCTGAATCTTCTGAATTTCTGCAGAATGTGGTTTACAATCACCTTCAACAAGTGAGTGTGTGTCCTCTTTCAAGTGGAGGAATTACTGCCGTTTTCCTGGAACTTACCACTAGCCCATCAGATTTTTCTGTGCTAGGATTCAGTATGGCCTGCTTATAACTCTGCAGTCAGATCTAGAAACCCTGATGAAGAGGATTATTTATTTTCTTTCTTTAGATGATAGTATTTTACTTTCAAAATTCTTAGTTTTCAGTTCTTGGAGGAATTTTTTCGGGGGTTGGAGAAACAACTTTGCTCTTACCATCTTTGTTACCTGTTGCTATATGCGTCTCACCTGTCTTCTGTCACTTGTGAGGCGGTTCCATTTGTGACCCTGTCCGGGTTGTTCATAGTATAAAACATAAAATCTGTAAAAGTACAGTCCCTTTTACTCCGAAGACATTCCACAAATACTCCTTTAATCTGGGTGTGGTTTTAAGAAGACACAAACTTTAGAATATATACTTGCAGGTTGCCAGTGCAAAATCCCCAAATTAATAGTCGAGCGCAACATCTAAAATCTTTCTAATGTACCATGGATTTGTATGGATAAGTGAATTAGTTTGCTAAGAACTCAATCCTCCCAAGCTGATGCTCTGCCAGATGGTGGGGCCGAGGAACGAGGGCGTGCCCTGCCCTTCCTGAGCTGATATTTTCATGGCAAAGACCTTCACCAGGTGAAGAAATTGAAGTTTCTTCTAAGAACAGTGGGTCTGAAAAGAGTCCAAAAAGCGTGGGAGTGACACAATCCCATTTGTCTCAAGGAGGGGAGAGTGGCTGTGGGGCCACTTGGGAGACTCATGAGTCCTGGTGGGCAGTGTTGTTGGCTTCCACTTGAGCGGTGGGACGGTCAGTGTGTAAAAGCGAACATATTGAAGGCATGTTTAGATGGTAAAGAGGAAAGGGTCAATGCTTTCTGTGAAGGTAGGATGGAGTAAGGCCCAGGTTTCTGGGTGGATTAATGAGTTAAATAATGGTCCTGCTGTGTTCTGAGGAGGGAAAGCTGCAGAGGGAGTTCTGGGGGAAAACTGATGAGTTCAGCTGTTGGTAAAGTGAAAGGCTCTTAGATGCGTGGTCTGGGAGCTCTGGTAAGAGCCAATAGTGAGTAGGGGGTGGGGGGGAGAGAGACTTTCAAATCATTTTGTCTTGTGAATATACATATAAGAATGAGTAATGACACAACCCCTCTATATTCTGGATTTAAAAGCCAGTAACATTTTGCTATATTGACTGCAGGGGTTCTTAATTTTTTAATAGAAATAAAATAAATAGAAACAAAATAGTGGAGTTAATGAATATCTTAGAGTTGATGTGTGCCCTTGTATGTATTTTCATACCTCATCTGTTTATAAACATAATCTACAAAAAGTTAACTTGCTTAGCATAAGAGTTAAACAGAGGGACGTGACACACTCTGTTGGTGGTTCAAGGTGATTTCTTAGGCAAATTATGTAGCCTCTATCTGCCTTAGTTGCATCTTCTGTGACGGGCCCCGGGCCCCTCATCACAGCTGATTTCCTAGACTAGATGTTGGGAGGGAGGCTGCTGAAGGGAGTAAGAGGTGGCAACTGCTAGGGTCACTGAAGAGAGAGACAAAAACAGATTAAAGCCGAGAAACTGAGTGCTAATACCCTCAAAGGAGAAAGAATCCCTCAGTTTTTTGAGCCACTTAGCGTAAGGGAAAGAAAATCATGTGGATCCAAAGCTCTTGAGCATATGAGTATTGTGGGTGGGAGGGTTTCATCAGAAAAGGGTTGAGAAAAGGCCTTTTGGTTTCCCTTTACGTTTCCAGTAAGGATGAGGCGCAGAAGAAAAACCACCCGCTTCACTGTAGAAGGTGCTGTTTTGTGAGAAACTGACCAAAGGTTGGAAACCAGTCATCAGTGGTGCTGGCAAAAGAAGAGACTTCTGGATTGGGTGGGGCACTTGCTGTGACTTCCAGGTGACCTGCTGGCTGGGGGCTGTGAGTCGGGCAGTAGGTTTGCAGTGTGACCTGGGCATAATCTCTGGCATTGAGGCTGCTGTTCTGACTAGCAGAGCTGGGCAGACACCGTCCTAATGGGGCTGCTCGGGATGAGGTCTGGGACACCTGCCGTGCTGAGGGCGAGAGGAGAGCTCTCCTGAGGTTGTGTCCCTGTGAAGATTAGAAACGTCCTCCTGCAGGGGAGGAAGAGCCTCTGAGCAGCATGCCAGATGCACAGGCAAGACCAGCCTGAGCATGGAGATTTCAGGAAGCCGGAATTCATACAGGCCCGAACAGCCTTGTTCCTGAGAAACTGGAGGGAAAAGAGGCTGCAAAAGCATGCTAAGTTCAGACACTGTGGTGTGTCATGAGTGATAGGAAAAGACTGTTCAGGCAGCCACGAGAGAACCCTGTGGGTGTCCCAGTTGGGCGTCACACAGGAGGGAGGAGCAGAGTTATATACTGTGTCACTTATTAGCTGTGTGACTTTGAGCAATATCACCCCACCTCTCTGTATATATATCTACATCTGTAAAGTGACACAGTGACAAGCTCGTGTCATCAGAATGCTTAGTTTAGCTCTGATCCCCTTTGTCCAGTCCTGTCAGTGCTGCCCTGCAAGGTTCTGCAGCGGCTGCTCTTGCCCTGCGATGGGAGGGCATAAAAGGGCATTGTAGCACCCGAGGGCAGGAAGGGGTTGCTTTAAAAGCAGACATGTAGCCTCCTGCAGCTGCAGACCTGCAGGCAGTTTGGTTTATATTCTTGGAGAGGACTTTGGAGGCCTTTGCATCGACTTAAGACATGTTTTCCCTTGGGGACCTGATTTGCCTTTGCAGATTATTGTTGAAGATTTGGGCTTCTGGCAAAGCTGTTTTCAGAGATGGGTATATACGTAAAATATCATATAAAATAAAATGATTTATTTAACGTGTGCGACTTTGCAGCTGTTGGGAACAGCTCTGTTGGCCTGGTCTCCATGGAGGACACCAAGGATCAGCAGAGCATGCGGGAGGGAAGGCAGACTGCAGTGTTTCTGCGGGGGGTTCTCCCCAGCATGGTGCTCTGCTGAGTTGACTCTTCTCTGAGTTTGGTTGCCAGAGGAGCAGACAGCAAAGTAATGAGTTCTGGAGGGATTGTATAATGACAGGAAGAAATAGGAACCTGGAGATTTTCCGGACTAAAACACGCTTTTGGTTCCTGATTCAGTGTGTTCCATTACAGAATTGATGAGTTGTGTCTATTCTGGAACGTCATTGAAATAAACGTTCAGCCTAAATGTTAAGGGCTTTGATTTATTTGGCTGGAGGACTCGAGCCGGGATGACAGCATCTCAGATCACTCTGAGGGACTGCCCCCAGGAGGTAGGGGAGGAGCTAGGATATATAGAATCTTTACAACAAAGACCAGGTAATTGGAACAATAAAATTTTGCTTGTTATCTAAAGAAAACCAGATATCTCAAGTTCAAGTATTTACTGCTTTTCTATGTATGGTGGGAAGCAAACATTTGGGTCATTGAATTCATTCCTTTGGCAAGCACCTGGCTATCTAGGGCCAGTATCCTGTCCTTTCTTGCTCTGAGTCTGCTCGGAGGGCACCACTTTGAGTGGTTGAGAGGCCGGGCTGCAGGCATGTTCGCTGGGGGTTGGCAGCAGCCGCTTTTGACTTGGATTCAGCATTCTTTGTTTACTGACATGGTTGCAGTATTTTCATGCACATTGTAGTATTTTCATTCACAGTGTTCCCCCTTGGTCCTAAATTCGACCAATATTTTGAGAGACATTTCATGACGAATTTTGTCCCACGGTGCTAGGATGGCTCATTCCAAGTTCAGGTGAAAAATCTTCTGAGTTGCCATTCAAGGTGTTAGTTTTTTTATCAGGCCCTGTTGATACTAAAAGTTCTCTGGATCACCTGTCTTACTAGTCTATTATGATCCAGGAAGTGTTTAACCTTCTTTGCTCATTTCCATACCTAGAATCACACTATTATATTTATTTTATTCAGGGTTATAAATTTTATCTGTTTCTTCAAGATGTTTAGCCATCATCAATCTTGTGGGCCTAGTTACACATTGGGAAATGTAACAGACAACAATTTTATAAAATAGACAGGATATAAGTAATAAAGCTAGTAACGTTAATAAAGTCATGAGTAAGAATTTAATAGTCGAGAAGTTGTATTTTTGGGTTAAAATTTTGCTTGTGTTTCTGAGTTTGATCCTATGAGAAAGTTCATATTTATGGTCAGGGTCAGGGCAGGTATTAATTGGCCAGGTGAAATCTCCCACCTTGTAAGATCAACAGTGGCCTAAACAGAACTATAATTTCTTTTTAGAATAACGTTTCTGAGGGCTATCTAGTTAGAGCCTTGGAGTAGGGAAACCCACCAAGGTAACACAGAAGTACTAGACATAGGTAATTTATCATAAACTTAACAAGTGGAGTAGTTCATAATCAAAGGTTGGAGAAATTATCAAAGTAATTTTTATACAGTCCTGGTCCGGTGTCTTGGGACAGCTGTCTGGCTCAGATGTCGTCTTCTTCTCATCCTGGTCTGGAAGCTTTTTCTCCATTTGGGCATTGTTTTAAGGTGAGCAGCGCTCTATAGGCCAGTGCACTGCAGGGGATGTTTCAGATAGGAAATTAATCCGAGACTCCGTTTCCTTCAGCTTTGGTTTGTATGGTCTAGTTAAGAGTACCTGAAAAAGGGTCTTTCCATTCAGGTTGGAGACAGTTCTTTAAGTCATGCCTGTTGCAGTATGTATAATCCCCTGGCTGCAGGACATGGGGCATTGGAACTTTACCCAAGGATAGATTACTGAGCTTCAGAAACAAACCTAGAGTATTCTTTTCATAATTCAATTAAACTGTACAGTAAAGTGACATAACAGCAAGGAATGATCTGGGAAGTGTCTTAGTAAATA